>NC_073239.2:95937500-97151250 GCF_029281585.2 Gorilla gorilla gorilla
GAATGGGAGTTCATTCATAATTTGGCTCTCTGCTTGCCTTTTATTGGTGTATAGGAATGCTAGCAATTTTTGCACATTGATTTTATATTCTGAGACTTTATTGAAATTGCTTATCAGCTTACGAAGCCTTTGGGCTGAGCCGATGGGGTTTTCTGGGTGTAGGATCATGTCATCTGCAAACAAAGATAATTTGACTCCCTCTCTTTTTATTCAAATACCTTTTATTTTTTCCTCTTGCCTGGTTGCCCTGACTAGAACTTCCAATAGTATGTTGAATAAGAGTGGTGAGGAAAGGCATCGTTGTCTTGTGCCAGTTTTCAGGGGGAATGTTTCCAGCTTTTGCCCTTCAGTATGATATTGACTGTGGGTTTGTCGTATATGGCTCTCACTATTTTGAGATATGTTTCTTCAATATCTAGTTTATTGAGAATTTTAAACATGAAGGGATGTTGAATTTTTTGAAGTACTTTTCTGCATCTATTGAGATAATCATGTGATTTTTGTCTTTAGTTCTGTTAATACGATGTATCACATTTATTGATTTGCATATGTTGAACCCAACTTGCATCCCAGTGATGAAGCCAACTTGATCGTGGTGGATAAGCTTTTTGATGTGCTGCCGAATTCAGTTTGTCAGTGTTTTATTGAGGATTTCTGCATCAATATTTATCAAGTATATTGGCCTGAATTTTTCTTTTTTTGTTGTGTCTCTGCCAGGTTTTGGTATCTGGATGATGCTGGCCTCATAGAATGAGTTAGGGAGGAGTCCCTCCTCTTCAATTTTTTGAATAGTTTCAGTAGAAATGGTACTAGCTCTTCTTTGTACCTCTGGTAGAATTCAGCTGTGAATCTGTCTGGTCCTGGGCTTTTTTGGTTGGTAGGCTATTTTCTACTGCCTCAATTTCAGAACATGGTCTATTCAGGGATTCACTATTTCTCCTGGTTCAAATTTACCTTTCTTATAAGGAAGGCAATCATGTTGGATTTGAGTCCAGTCTAATGACCTCATTTTAACTTTGTTACCTTGGTAAAGACTCTACCTTCAAATAAGTTCACAATGTCCAACTGTGAGTCAGGAATTTAACACATGAACCCATTCAACACATGAACCTTTGGGGGCAGGACTTAATTTGACCCTTAACATGAAGTGATAAAAATATTTTTTAGACTTGGTAATTGTAGCTCTTGTTTGATGGCTGAAGTATCAAGAGGATTATGAGAACAGACCTGAGGCTGCGAATATGTTGAAGGATTGGAATTTTGGATCACTCAAATGTGACTGAAACCCTCTGGACACCCTTACCCTTTCTAGATATATTTTTTCCCCTTAAAGAACTCAAAGGAGAACAAAGACCTGGAAAAATATCTATGGATATCTGGAAGTAAGCACTGTCCTAGAGGTTATCTTGTATTTGTCTCTAGTTTTTATGTTCGATTCTCAGAGGCAGGTATTTCATTGTACAAGGTGCAATAATTATGGAGTATACATTTTATTTAATCACATAGGAAGTGGTTTATTATAAAAGAGAAAGAATAACTTTAAACCTGTTGGACAAAAGGGTTAAGTATAACTTTCTCAATTACTTAGGCAAATATATTCTTGAAAATAAAAAGTTAGAAAAGAGGGAAAGACTGAGACCCTCAATGTTAAATAACATTTTATAATGATCACATGCTGAGTCAAAGGCGAAAGCAATTTCTAAGTTGCCTACTTAATTCTCTAGACCATGCCTGCTATCTTATATTTATATCTTAATAAATGTACGTATGCTGCCTTGCTGTTTTGGGGACAATGGGAAGTATAAATTTGATCTTTCTTGAATTCTCCACATTTAAAATCTCCACTTGTCACTTGAAGTAACATAGTATTTTAGCATTTAATTTCCTGGGGATACCAGATGTTTTATTTTGTGAGTTTGTTTTATTTATGTTATAGTTGTGGTTTAAACAACTATATGTTCATTTAAAATGAAACTCAAAAAAGAGGAAAGAATGGCACAACTCAATAAATATGTAGTTTAATAATATTCAGTGAATACATATGCACAGTGAATGGAAGTCTAAATAACGTACTCCAACGAAGAATTATTAGATGTTGCCCGTCTCAGCGGGATTTTCAGTTATACTATTCAAGCTGGTGGGAGGTTTCAGGGGAAGAACAGGGGAGAAGACAAAGCAGAAACAGCCTTAGGCAGTATAAATTCTGAATACCTTTAATTTGATTAACATGTTAATACTAGCAGGAGAGTTACTTTGTTGTATTCTAGGGATTATAACATGGCATCATTTGAAATGATATGGTTCCCACCGATAAGGGGAGGATGAATAGAAGCATACACTGAATTTCTCTCTAGGGCATTGAGTTCCTTTGGCGACAGCACTGTTGGCTAAATATGAAAGGCTGTGAGATGAAATGGCAGCAAGAGAACAGCAGAGGAAAATGTAAGGCAAGGATGGGAAACACATGAGAAGTTTATACCTGACCATCTCTTTTCTATCATTGGCTTCCTATCTCCTGTTCTTCTTCTTTGTCAATCTCTGTAGCCTCCGCCTTTGCTCAAATTGGCTCAGTGATATGATTTTAATGCTAAGCCCACACCCAGTTGGTATGAAGACATTAAGTAATTAATTAATTCAATAACTATTTGCTGATCTGAACAAAGTGGACAAAAAACCCTGTCTCTGTGGAATTTTCTTCCAGGGATGAGGGGCTTGGGAATGGGTAACAAGTAAGTAAATTATGTAACTTGTTAGACAGTGCTAAGTGCTACAAAGAGAAACTAGGTTGATAAAAGAAATAGGGACTTGGGAGGTTCAGATTTTATAAAAAAAAAAAAGGTCAGAGAAAATACCACTTTTCTGATGAATTAAAAAGCTATGACCTTGCTAATTTTTATGTATTTATTCTGTGTCCATTAAAACTTCCAGAAACTTTCTCTTGAAGTGACATTTGAGTCTCAAGATCTGGCCCTGGTGACTATATTGTGACACACTGTGATCATTACAAAAATTTTTATCATCATGTATAACTGTGATGCTATTTTGCTTGCAGCCCAGACAATGTGATGGATTTATTAAAACATTCTGATAATCATAAGACTGTGATTCTAGGACATGTATTATCAGGACCTCTTCTGTACCTGTGTTTGGAGTTGCCATAGATGAAAGTCATATGATCAGAGAAAAGCAATATGATAATTTGTAAGAGAGCTGCTCATAATAAGCAGGATATGACAGTCAACTTTTTTCCTTTTTACCTTTCCTTCCATCTCTACCTCTTTTCTTTGTTATAGACTTTGAGTTTTGTATGTGTCAGGTTTCATTCATTTGGGAAACCAGTGTCACATCAAATTAGGAAGGATGTTATGACCCTCTAATTGGCCTTTGCATTGTACACAAGCCTCCTATGTTTGTTTGGGATAGCACCAGGCATCCTTTTAAATTGGTAGTTTGACTGTTAGTTTCCGTAATGCCCTTGACAGTAAAACAAACACAACTCTATGTGATTCTATTATGAAACATTAATCTTCTGACTGTATGGTAAAAGAAAGGGGTGAGAGTTTCTCTCCATTCCCCCAAAGGAAGGAAGAGTAAGAAAGAAATTAAAAATGTACGAGCACTCCCAATAACAGGTCATCAAGTCACAGCTTTTCATTGCGGCCACTCTGTCAGCTGTGTGTGTGACAAGAAACAAATCACAGCTCCATGATATTTGATAGCCTTGAGTAATTGAAGAGTCTTCAATGCTTTTTGGAAAATGTTGTGCAATATTCCAGCCATATGCAGTGCTCCCTTAATAACTCAATAACTCCACATTCTCTCCCTGTGTGTGTTTGACTATTGCTATCCCTTTTAGAGATATTTGCATGTAATCAAGATAGAGTTCAAAGATTTACCATTTTCCTTACTATTATTCTATATTTGAATATCCCCCCCACTTCCATTTTTTTCTTCCGATAAGGGAAATAAGTTAACCAAAATTCAAACAAAAATCAGTTTTAAATAAATATTCCTAATAAGAATTATTATAACTACTACCACACGTATATTTATGGCAGGAAAATTTAGAATCTGTCCTGGAAAAAAATACGTCCAGATTATTTACAAAGGTTTGCTTTTAGAATCCTTCTTGAGATAAATAGACATGTTGGGGGTGATTCTGGGACAGAGCAAACATGTAGTTTGGGTCTCAATTTAATGATGTAGCCATAGTGTATTAAGGCTATGCATAGCAATTTCTCTTGCCCTGGAGTAGTTAGTGTCAAACTCATTTTACCCATTAAACATTTGAAGTAGATTTATTAGCTCTAAGGATTCTTGGTTCTTCCTGAAAAGGAATTAAGAATCTTTGGACAGTGGACTTCTTGAAAATCCTATCAAATACCCCTAAGTATGTTTCTGGTAGCCTCTCGGTTGTGCTATTCAGTGTTGAATAACACAGAGCTTCATTGTTCTAATTACTGGGCGAAACACATTTTTTTCCATGTGTTTTTTTGCCATTTTCTATTATACTTTAAGTTCTGTGATACATGTGCAGAACATGCAGGTTTGTTACATAGGTATACATGTGCCATGGTGGTTTGCTTCACCCATGAACCTGTCATCTACATTAGGTATTTCTCCTAATGCTCTCCCTCCGCTAGCCCCCCACTACCCAACAGGCCCCAGCGTGTGAGGTTCCCCTCCCTGTGTCCATGTGTTCTCATTGAGAAACACATTTTTTAAAAACATAAATAAATATCACCCTTTTGTCATGTATCTTCATAAGCAATTGACCCAACCAATGGATTTGCAGTCAGTGAAAACAACTTTGGATAGATGGGTGGATGGATGAATGAATGGATCTCATTTATTTGTGGGAGCTAAAAATTAAAACAATTGAACTCATGGAGAGAGAGAGAGTAGAAGGATGGTTACCAGAGGCTGGGAAGGTTAAGGAACTTGGAGGGAAAAGTGGGGACAGTTCATTGGTACCAAAAAATAGTTAGAAAGAATAAATAAGATTTAGGATTTGATAGCCTATCAGGGTGACTATAATCAATAATATCTTCATTGCACATGTCAAAATAACTAAAAAAGCATAACTGGATTGTTTGTAATAGGATAAATGCTTGAGGTGATGGATACCCCATTTATCCTGATGTGATTGTGACACATTTATGCCCATATCAAAATATCCCTTATGCCCCATAAATATGTACACCTGCTATGTACCTACAAAAATTTTAAAGAATGTGAATGGTTGAATAGATAGGCAGATAGATAATAAAGTAATTACTATTTATTTTTGATTTCAGAAGATTTTAACAGGGCCCTTGATTATCATTCATCTGAGATCTACCCTTGTTTGTATGGCTTATTTGGGTTGTAGGTAAGAGTCATTCTTGAATGAGTGGGTTTTTCTGATTATTTTTAAACAGCCATTCAAGACCAATGCAGATACCTAGGAGGAAAATGTTTCTGATTTTTATGAATGTGTATGAAACTGGTAAATATTCATAACATAGCTACCAATATATGCTTCTGCAAGCCAATCTAAACAAATTGCCAGTGTCAAAGATTCTGTTGATGAGGAATAGACAGCCTGTGTTTGCAGCCTTGTTAAGGTGGTTAACAGTGGTGTCCTGATTTTTTCCAAAACCTTCCAGATTTGGGCTGCTGAGTAGATGGTGCTGACTTCCCGATACTGCTTGTTGTTGTTATTTAAACCATTGAGCAGGTTACGAACCTCTGAACTTAAACGAAAGAAATCAGTGGTTTCAGCTGGAATAAAAAAGTAATACTATGGTATAGCATAACGGAGATAATACAATTTTTGTGGTTTTAAAACAGAGAGAAAAGTCCCTCTTTTAATGCAAAATCACCTGTAACCTTGAATGTATCAACCAGTGTGACTTAGCTGATAATTAGGCCTATTTCATAGAGCTGTTATGAGAACTAAGTAAAATCATGCACGTACAAATGATTAGTTACTTTTAAAAACTGTAAAATGCTTGCTGTTATTGTTGCTGGATTGAAGAGTTCATTGTGATGGTGCCATTCAATGACTATATGACTAAGATGATCATCCTTTGTACTTTGTCTCCCCATCTCTCCTCCCTCCCTTGTTTTTCCATGTGGTATGTGTTTTCTCTCTCTCTCTCTTTTTTTTTTTTTCTTTTCTGAGACGGATAGTTTCATTCCTGTCGCCCAGGCTGGAGTGCAGTGGTGCAATCTCGGCTCACTGCAACCTCCCCCTCCCAGGGTTCAAGTGATTTTCCTGCCTCAGCTTCCTGAGTAGCTGGAATTACAGGTGCCCACCACCACGCCTGGCTAATTTTTGTATTTTTAGTACAGACAGTGTTTCACCATCTTGACCAGGCTGGTCTTGAACTTCTGACCTCAGGTGATCCACTCGCCTCCGCCTCCCAAAGTGCTTGGATTACAGGCATGAGCCACCGCTCCCGGCCCGTCTCTAAGTTATTTTCTAAGCTAAAAGTCATGCTACTGCAACCAACGGATATCCCCTGTTTTTTGGAGATACTTGGGAATGTAGAAACTATTTCAGAGAGTCAAAATTCTACAGATAGATTTTAGAATGCACAAAATCTAGACATGGCATTGAGGCATCTAGATATTGCCTTTACCTATTTCCTGTAGGAACTTGCTCCAGATTAGTATCTTAAAGACAAATTGGCATTTATTTTTCTTACACACATTGCATTGTGCTATGTAAGAAAATTACAGATTAAATCAGCATTTTCCTCCTGCTCGATGTGAATAAAATCAATGCTGAAATGGGAGTCCTAGTTAATCTATGTGATAGAAGTTACTAGGACCAATGTTTGGTGGCTTAGGTCCTTAAAGAAATTGGAAAGCTCTTTGCAATACAGTGTGTTAACAACAGCCTTTTCTTCTTATTCCCTTCCCTTTGCAACTGTTCCCAGCCCTTCTTTAAAAATCTAAGTCAGAAATATATTGAAGGTCTTTATTTCTATCCATTTTTTTCTATCTGCACATGGCTGTTGATATTCCTTCACTCTCTTGGAGCTATCAACTATCAGTCTTTTGTAAAGTAGCATACATAGTAAAGTATCAAGAAAACATTTTCTCAAGCCAGACTGCCTGTGCTCAAATTGCAGCTCTGCTACTTACTGGCTGAGTGACCTTGGACACGTTATTTAACCTTTCTGTGCCTAGTAACCACTACATAGGAGGGTATTTTATAAGGATTAAATATCTGTAACACACGTAGAAAAGTACCTGGCATATGGTAGGCACAATATACATTTTTGTTAAATAAAATGAAGCTTAGTAGTTTACCTGCATTGTTCACATTATCTAACACATTACCTTCCACATCGTATGTACACAATGAATATTATATGACTTATACATGACTAAATGTATTCTTAAATTGGAGTGGTACAAAAAACATATAGGTCCATTCCACATTTCTACAAACTAGCTCTGCAGTCTTGCACATCAAATTTTAGTGTCTTTGGAGCTTCCTTCTCATCTTTAAAATAAAAATATTTGCCCAATGTATTTCAAAGGGTAATTTTAATGATCAAAATGATAATGTACTTCCAATGAGTTGAAAAAATTATTTCTCTATATGAAAGGTATTATAACATTTTTATTTATCAAATTACTAAATCAGTTCTAGGGGAAATATGCTAGTAAAATAGTTAAGGCTTGACAGATATAACTGGTCCAGAGGTCGGTAGTCATCATGAGTACTAAGACCTAGATACTAGGGGTCTGTGTTTGTTCTTGAGAATACAGCAAAGTGTTTCAAGGAAGGAGGCTTCTCCTTTACTTACCAGGCCTGTTCAGCTGTATTTGGCTACTTCTTGTTATGGAAGGAAACCTGAGCAGACCTTGGGAATCCAGTGTTCCTTTATCACATTCCTCAGATCTGTTAGGCTGGATGCCAAGGACAGTAGTTTGAAGGTGTTTGTCTTGATGCGGATGGATGTTGCAGTCTGTAATCCACGAACTGAAACGGTGCTTCTCTTCCATTGCAGCTGGCATATCTTGTTGTGTTTATGAGTCTGACAGGCAAACATATCTGAAGCATATCTCATATGCTGATCTGTGAGGGAGATAAGCCCCTTGTTTTGCTTGACTGGAAACAAAATAAGCAGGTGGCAGAAAACCCTGCATTGATTTCTGCTTCGGCTAAAACACCCAGAATAAGATCAAGTCCCCCTTGGGCACACTCCAGCCTCTGCTATTTGATCATTGATCATTTGACTTAAGTTTGCAAATTGTTGTAGGGAAGTGTAAGTTTCTTTCTGCTTTAACAAAGCTACTTTTACTTATTATAATTTTATAAGCTATTAGCACTATTTTGTGATAGAAAAAAACTAAAAATCAAATGGTGTCAGAGCTTAAAAATCTCTTACTTCATTTGCCGTGTGATCTTTATGCATTTGATTTTTGCTTCAGGATCCTTACCTATAAAGCATACCCATTTCATTTGACCACTAGATTTTTACAGAATAAAAATAGTTCCTTTCTGAAGAGAAACTATGAAAGTGTATACATGGGCTAGGAGATGGAGCTGAGGACTCCAAAGTAATCAGTCCCTGATAAGAACTTGAGTTTTGATGCACACATTATTGCATTTTAGAGATTTTGGTCTCCCAGTTAGATTGTAAACTTATCGAAGGCAGTAGGACATTGACAATGCATAAATATTAGTTAGGAAAATGAAAAATAAAGTGTTGCTTACCAACTCAGAGATTCAGAAGAACGTGGATAGGATTTTTTCCCTCTCACCTGAAATTTCGACTTTATAAACTCTTTTTATTACTGTCCTTCCTTTTCTGATCCCTTGATGATTATTAATTGGTTCCAGTGGTGTATATTTCAGATATTTAATTAAGTCTTCCTTTCTGTCCAACTCTCTGCCAAAACATATTTTTCATTTTTCTACCTGCAATGCTCAAACATAAGTTGATGCCAAATGCATGCTGTTTGATTGCATTCCATCCAGATTTACTTCCAAGCAGGACGAGGCCTGTAGCATTTATTTCAAGTAGCTTTACAAAGAGCCATTCTTGGCCCTCAATGTGTGTGGCAGGCGGGGAGGCAGGAGAGGAAAATGAGGTAGATGTCCTTCCCAGACCTTAACTAATTTTTGAGAGAAATGGAAAACGGCAGATCAGATGCCATTGGCCCTTTGCCCAATGAAGCCATAGCAGTGTTAGCTAAGATGTGATCAATATGGAAGACTTGGTCTGCAGAGCCTTTTTTAGCTGTGCTCCTGTACTAGTCAAGCACCTCCTACAACTTTGTGGTAAATTCAAGCACCTCGTGGAACTTTGTGGTAAAAACCATCCTCATGAGTTAGAGCCTTGTCTTATAAGAAGGAAGAGGACAGCTTCTGGGTGAGACACGTGCTGGCCATCATGCTGTTGCCTAATCTGTCACCCCAACTATTGATTCCCAGCTCTTGATTCTCATTGTTCATTCATGGAGTTGTTTCTAAATAATGGTGACTAGAGAGGAGGAAATGGTGTTATATTAGTTCTCTATTGCTGCATAACAAATAACTCCAAAACGTAGCAGCTCAAAAATCAACAAGGCATTACCTCCTAATTTTTGCAGGTCAGGAATCCAGATGTGGCTTAGCTGGGTGCCTCTGGCTTAGAGTCCCTCCATAAGGCTGCAACCGAGGTGACAGCCAGGGTTTCAGTCACCTCAACTTGGGAGGGATCTGCTTCCAAGCCCTTACCTATGGCTGGTGGCAGGCCTTAGTCATTGTGGACTGTTGGCCACAGATAATGCTTCATTGGCACAAGAGCCTTTCTACAGGACAGCTTACAACTTAATAGCTGTCTTTGATTGAGGGTTGGGGAGAAGGTGGAAGCCATTGTTGTTTTCAATCTAATCTTGAAAGTGACATCCTGTCACCTCTACTGTATTCTATTCATCACTTAGAAGTGAGTCAATAAGTATAGGACATTTAAGGGGAGGGAATAATCAAGGGTATGAATACCAGGAGGCTGAGACAGTTGGGGGCCAGCTTATAGACTGCCTTACACAGGTGTAAAAAGCATGAAATAGACATCAGACAAATGCAGGGTCTGCTGAGATGGCGTGTAAAAAGTTCTATCACAGGGCTTGCCACAGAATAGAGAAGCATTGCATTTATTTCTTGCCACCCCCAGCACATTGCCTGGTGCATTGTGGGCACTCAAGTACCTACATGCCCATGAAACTGTGTCTAGTTTACTAAAAACAGAGAGTCTCTCTGTTCCAAAAGAGATTAATGTTTGGTGTTATCCTTTCTGGACAATTTTCTTCCTATGCTTCATTTCTCCAGTTATCGTCAAGGGAATGGATTTAAGTCTGAAATAAAATCACTCAAAAATAAAGAATAGCTGAAGCAGACCTAGAATTACCTTGGTGGAATTACCTTCTTAAGAACAATTAGAAGTTTATTCTTTAGGTCAGGAATGCTGTTGCCAATCTTCCACAGCAGGTGATAAGAATTAAATTCCCTCATGACCTAGGAAACGTTCTTTCTGCTAATCTGGTTCCACCTGGAGGTTCAACAAATAGAAGATAGAGCACACAGTGTGTTTAGTCTTAACCACATAGCCCGAGGCACTGGGGAAGTGTCCACACCATGTTTGCCTTCTGTGAACCTGGAAAGCAATTTTTTTCTAGTTTTTCTTTTTTTCCTCTTCTTTTCCTATTCATCTGAATTCTTCTATAGTTAAATTATTAATTTCTCTCCCTACAGAATATAATAAATTACTATCCTTGTTAATTCTTTTATCAAAGATATGTACTAGGCTTCTGCTTCCACATGGGCCATTTGAAAAACAGTGCTTCATATGATCCCTGAACTTTTTGGCAATTATAAAGAGAGATCACAAATGAGTAAGGTTGAAAATTAAACTATAACTGGAATGAAATGTCCTATAGGACTAAACCTATCAGTTGTATTGCAGATCAGCCCCTTATAATTGGTGATGTGGTATGAGACATTTTATATAACTATAATATATAGGCCATAAATTATTATTATATCAGTCTGTGGTATAATATTGCACCTTAGGGTAGAATTTGCTCCATTTACATTATATTCAGGCAGAAAAAATGAAAACATCTGTCAGGGAGAGTATAGCCCTATTGATCAGGTATATATAAGTAAGGTTTACTTATATAAGGCTGAGAAAAGGGGCTTTCCGTTTGATTTCAGTTGTTTTATAGACAAGTTTCTAGTTTGAGGGAGCTATTTAGAAATGTACGTAGCCTTATGTAGAAATTCCAATAAAGCTTTCAAAAAATAAAGCTGGTATTTATATTGGTTGAAATGGCAAGATAATGAGTCTAAAAGATTTTCCCTTCTGATGTTATTTTTTGTTGTTGTTCAGAATGACACTTGAACGATGCCTAGGATTTCTACTGCTGCTCTTAGAATCACAGGATCTCAGGGTAAAATCAAACTTTAGAGGTCATTAAGTTCAACCAGCCATAAAGGTCTTTTTGTCAAACTTATGACCATTCAAGATACTTTGGTGTCAAAGTAGCTCACAAGATAAAATAAATCACTCGCATGTTAACCCATAGGAGGTTAAACTTTTGACAGCAGATCTGTGGTGGTAGATACCATGTTTTCTACTGTCCTATTGGAAATGAGTGTTAGAGGCCCATTTCCACTACAAATACTGCCTAGTGGCTGACTTACATGGTAAAAATCCATCCAACCTTGCTCTGCATACATTCCAGAACTCTAATGCAAAATGATGCCTAAACCATTTTAACTCTATCCATGCATGAGGACACTAAGTAAGATGAAGCTTGTTTTGATATATACACTTTTTAAAAAGGTAGAAGAAAAAGAGGTGGTAAAATAAGTTATTCAATTTATTGACTATAGTAACAACTTGGCTCTGATTGTTAATGTTTGTCCCTGCCATGTGATATATAGTTGTGTGAGATTAAAAACCCCGTTGGGTATAATTTTATTTACACCAACGCATATATTTTGAAGAGATGAATGACCAATTCTGGGAATAGTTAGAAGTAAAGAATTTGAATTTTCTGCAGCACTGCTGCACGTTAGGTAAATTCCTCTCTTTGGGCCTCACTTGCAACACCAGTAAAGAGAGGAGGTTATACTAGATGATCTATAAGCCCCTTCCAGCCCTAACATGCTATTAGCCCATGATTCTTGTGTAGGGATACCAGAAGATGATGAAAGAGAGAACCTAACTTATTTTCTGTCACCAGTCCTTATAATTCATGGCATTGTGTATTTCTCCTTGAGTCAACATTGCTTCTTTTAGTGATACAAGCAAGCCTGCTTTCTCCAGCTCCTTAGGAAGCAACTCTGCTACTGCAGAACAAAGATCATTCTCTTCCCGGCACTCTTCTGATTACTGGTACCTGTATTCAGTTTCACATTCCCTTTCTTGTTGAGGATGCCATTGCCTATAGAAAGATACTTTAGGTGAATTACCAGGCAAATATTACCAATGCAAAGATAACCGATAAGGGGGACTAGAATCTTGGAATTTGTGCAAATAAATTCCTTTGTTTGTGAAACTGCAGACTGATTAGAAAACTGTCATAGTAAAATATCTACTTTAAGCATGTCCTTTTCTCATTTTAAAATAACAACTGGAAAGAAAATATAAATATATCACTGAAATAATGGTTTCTCCATGAAGAAAAAGACATTTAGACAAACCAAAAGTGTATATTCTATGGTGTAGTAAATCATTACCTTACTATATTAGGTTAATACTTGATAAAACCTTGTAGTGAGATAAATGGTGATATGGAGAACTTAAATCTTCAAATGTATGTTTTAAGCCCCATTATAGCTATTTTTTTTCAACCTTACCTACTATAAAGCTTTGTCCAGAGATATTCCAAAAAAGAATAATAGATTAGTATTAATGTTTCTGCCTCTTTTACTCTTGGAAGACGTGCCAATAGGCAGGTAAAAAGATCAAAAAGAAAAAGTCGGGCAGGGTGCAGTTTCTCACACCTGTAATCCCAGCATTTTGGGAGGCCGAGGCAGGTGGATCACAAGGTCAGGAGTTCGAGACCAGTCTGACTAACATGGAGAAACCCTGTCTCTACTAAAAATACAAAAATTAGTCGGGCGTGGTGGTGCACACCTGTAATCCCAGCTACTCAGGAGGCTGAGGAAGGAGAAATGCTTGAACCCTGGAGGCAAAGGTTGTGGTGAGCTGAGATCATGCCATTGCACTCCAGCCTGGGAGACAGAGTGAGACTCCATCTCCAAAGAAAAAGTCAAACTAGATCACCATTTACTTAACAAGGAGCTGTTAGTATATTAAGAGTATTATGCCATTCAGTCTGATTAAACCACCTGAAGGAACAGTGGAACCTCTTCCTAATCAGTCCCATGTGAGACTTCCTGGGAGACAGCTGGGGGCAGCCAGAAGCAAGTAGCTAGAGAGGATTGTGGATTTCTTTGTAAGGAAATCTGAAACTGGCCACTTTAAGGCCCCTGGGTTCTACTGACGTTAAGCCTCTAAAGAGTCCTTGACTCACTCAACTTCAAAGCAAATTCAATTTGATCTCTTGCCAAATAATAAACACTGGGCAGAAGCAGACATGGAAGGATTTGGAAAAGGTGTTAAAAGATCAAAGAGATCTAAATAAACTATTTTGTTTGAACTAGAGTTACCAAGTAGAATAGATTGTTTTACCATAGATGGAGACTCTTTGAGAAGGAGTTAAAATTTGTGGGAGATCCCCAAAATAATGGCAGTTCCCACACACACTTTTCCCCCAGAGTGTATATGGGGGATATATACCACTTTCTCACCTCCTTTTCCACTTCTCATCATTGTTAGATCTCTAGAAAGTTCATGTAGCTTCTTTCTCCTTTGTCGTTATCTGTTTCAGATACCTCACCAGCTTCCTTTGCTTTCATTTACCATATCATAGTGGTAATTTCCTCAATTCCTATATCCTACAAGAGCTTGATGAATGAAAAGAAGGAAGCCTGTGACAATTATTTTATTCAAGCCTCCAAAACAGAGTTTTGCCAAATGCTTGTCCTACTCCTCCTCCGTGCGCTTGCCATGGTCTTTGTTTTGCCTCTTTTTCTTTTGGCAGTTACCCCAACTATAACTGGAATTTCCTGATTGATGAAGATTTAGTGGTCCAAACACAGTCAGTTGTCTTTTGGCCAGAAGGAAATATACATTATATAATCTGGTGGTTTATCTTCTTATCCCTCCCCCATTAACTCTTTTTTTGTGTTGTTTTGGTTTTTGAATCTCTGCTTCCCTTCTCCAAACCCTAAGCAAAAGCATAACCAGCAAGTTTTTTAGCATTTAGTAGATACAAGCCTAGCATTGTGCTAAGTATTTTGCATCTATTATCTCACTAACTTTTCAGAACCATCAATGAAGTTGGTTCCTTTATCATCCTTATTTTGTAGATAATACAATTGAGATCCAGTGAAGCTATAGTTAGCAAGTGTAGGTGCACATACTAAAACCAAATGAATGACTTGAAATCCCAAGTGGTTAACATTTATTCCAGAATACTTTCCTAATCTGTGCCTGGCACTGCTCTAGTTAATGAAAACAGAGTGAGAAAAGATATGATGTGTCCAGCCAGGTGCGGTGGCTCACGCCTGTAATCCCAACTCTTTGGGAGGCCGAGGCGGGCAGATCATGAGGTCAGGAGACCGAGACCATCCTGACCAACATGGAAAAACCATATCTCTACTAAAATACAAAAAAGCAGCCGGGTGTGGTGGCATGCACCTGTAGTATCAGCTACTCAGGAGGCTGAGGCAGAGGAATCACTTAAACCCTGCCCAGAGGCAGAGGTTGCAGTGAGCCAAGATCACGCCACTGCACTCCAGCCTGGGCGACAGAGTGAGACTTTATCTCAAAAAAAAAAAAAAAAAATGATATGATGTGTCCAAGCTCTTCGTCTAATGAAGGAGACAGATGTCAAAAAGATAAATTACTATACAGTACAAAAATGCTCTTACAGAGGTATGAGCAATGTTCTATGGCAGACAAAAAATTAGAAAGAAGACACCCATTTTCCTCATAGTAAACCAAAAATGATCTAAAATACTCCATGTTTGTTAAAAAGCAAGATCTTTATGGTTACTGTTAGGCACTGTGGTATGCCTCCCTGGGTTGTCAATACCAATGCCATGTAGATAGGACAAATAGTTTGAAAAGACATGAGGACAAAACAGTCTCCCAGTCTCCCAAATAATAGATCCAAAGAATTCTCTGGATTTGAATTTAATGTTCAAGAGAGGGGAAGGCATAAATATATAAACATATATGTTTCATACATATGTGTATACATATATGTTTCATACATATGTGTATACATATATGTTTCATACATATGTGTATACATATATGTTTCATACATATGTGTATACATATATGTTTCATACATATGTGTATACATATATATGTTTCATACATATGTGTATACATATGTTTCATACATATGTGTATACATATATGTTTCATACATATGTGTATACATATATATGTTTCATACATATATATATACATATATGCACATACATATATATACATACATACATATATTTATATATCCACTTAAAACATATACAAAACTACCTATACATATATACATCTGTGTATCACATGTTTCAAGAAGCTGTTTTCTACTAACATCTTCATGTACATAAAATTTAGGTGTTTTATAAATTTATTTGACAGAGCACCCCTAAACCTTTTATATACACACCTCATCAAATGGAAGTAATATATAAAGGAAAGACACTGGCTTCATTCTTCTGTTTTTAAAAGGAGTGAAAACATTTTTGCATTTGCCAAACTCCTGTGTATGCAAACTAATTGTGTGTGTGTGTGTGTGTGTGTGTGTGTGTGTATAGACACAGCACCATTTTTGGTGAGGATGGCACAGGGGCTCTCAAAAGAAGGAGTTCTCAGAATCATGGCACCAAAAAGTTGTGAGTTTGCAATAATCAGAGTCATGGTGAGCATCATGGAAATTTAGAACTAAAAGAGATGTTACAGATTATCTCCAGTCTGAGTCCCTGCCACACATGAGAAACTAAGGCCAAGAGATGTTAAATGGCTTGAACACAGAATGATCAGTGGAACAATACCTAGAGCTTCTGTCTTCCAAATGAGTTCTTTTTCCACCTTATCATGCACTTTACATCAGGCATGAATACTGGAAATCTTTCTAACGTAGGGACATCCAAGCAAAACAAGTTGCATACATGTCATAAAAAACTTTAAAAAATTCAGATTTACTTCTGGTAAATTCATTCAGGAATTCAAACTCAGACAATTAAATTAATTTCTTAATATTCAAATAAAGACCAGATACACATTGGCATCATCTCTCTTGTATATTCAGAGTACCAGATAAATGGGATTTTTCACTAGGGGGACAGGATTGCTACACTACACCATTGCCATTTGCATTCACAACACGGGATGGCGGAAGAGACATTGATACAACATTTTTTCTGCCTTCTTCATTTTTAAATGGATGGTGACATGCTTCACAGCAGCATCTCCAAACAAAAGATGACAAATTCCCATTTATTTTCCATCAGTGGCACTGTGTGAGATGTTGTGCTAAGTCTAAGCTTGATGTTCCTGAGGCACAGAAGTCTTTTTCCTGCAGCACATAGCATTACTGTAAAAATAACCATTCCATTGCCAGTCACTCTGTCAGGAGTATTGGCAGAGTGAAGAAGACGTATTTGATTTCACTAAAGCTATTAGTTTGAAATTCTGATCTGTAAATCTGGATGGGAACCACACGAGGGAAAGGATGCCTGCCAGAAGCAATGGGTCTTGTACATTCTCAAAAACAAAGGTCAGATGAAAACACTGGATTGAAAATAGAGCCCTAGAAATGAAGCAAGAAGGAAGGAAACTTATATTGAGCGTTTGTAATGTTCCAGGCATTCTTAGGCTGTTTACATTATGTACTTGAAACCGTCAACTGGATTTATCTTTTCCTTCCTTTTTCCACCATTGCTGGCATGTGTGCATGTGGGGGACCCAGGGAATAAAGACTACAATGTAAAAAATGGTTTCGCTGTTATCGTTGTCATGTTTTCCTATGTAAAAATAGGATAATGTGACTTTTGCTGTTGATAGATGTTTCTTCAAGATCCCAGTAGAGTATTTTGTGACTGGAAAATTTCTAGAATCTTGAAGGCAAAAATAAGTGAAACTGTAGAGAAGTGTAGGAAAAGTCATTAGGGGTTTTACCTAAAACAGTTTTTATTAAATCTCCTTTGGAAGGGAGAATTACAACTATCTGAGCTAAGTTTTGTTATGATATGAACGATAGTGACTGCTAAAAGGATAGCATGGGAAAGTTTTTTGTTTGTTTGTTTTTGTGACAGGATCTTGCTCTGTCACCCAGGCTGGAGTGCAGTGGCAGGATCACAGCCTGCTGCAGCCTCGACCCCCACCTCTAAGCTCAAGCGATCCTCCCACCTCAGCCTCCTGAGTAGCTGAGACTACAGGCCTGTACCACCATGCCTGGTTAATTTATTTTTATTTTTTTTGTAGAGATGGGGGTCTCTATATTGCCCAGGCTGGTCTCAAACTCCTGGCCTTAAGTGTTCCTCATGCCTCAGCCTCCTAAAATGTTGGGATTATAGATGTGAGTCACTGCACTTGGCCAGCAAGGGAAAGTTTTGAGGAGTGATGGAAATGTTCTATATCCTAATTGTGGTGATGGTTACATAAATCTATACATGTGTTAAAATTCATAGAACTATACACCAGAAGGAAAAGGAACCCTTCAATTTCACTACATAATAATTTACAAAAATAAAATTTCAAAAATTCCAGTAGTCAACTCTAAGCCAATAATATGTTGGCCTATGTCTAACAAAAGGGATATTATTTAAAAATATTGCCAACTGACTATCATTAAAGCCTAATAAATAATAAAAAAGTACTGTCACTCCCCACATGAGACAAAATTATCATCTTTACATTTATTTCTTAAAATTATTCTTTCCTGGCATCTGTAATCATCTATGGCTTCTTCATTGCCTATGCCCCTCTGCTGTTTGGAAAATCAGAAAATAGAAGGTGTTTTGGCATTCAGGGTGATAGGTAAATGCCCCTATTGTACCTTCTAATAGGTCAAATGTGGTGACTTTGGTTGGTTCTTATTTTTGTTATTTCTCCAGTCATCAATCGTATTGATTTTTTTTAAAACAAAGGTCAAGCACATGTTCGTAGGTGACACCAATTGCTTCAGTGAGTTGGTCCCTTCTGCTTACTGTTCTGATTTAAAACCCTTGTGGCATTTTCTACTGCATGGATAGTGGTAAATGGGGTTGATAGTGACATAGAAATGAACTTAGAAGTAAGTTTATAGCACTGTTGGGGACCATCTGTTAATGTAAATGTTAAAGGTAAAATGCATTAAGGCTTAAGAGCTGACGAGACGTTTTATTTGCCTTCTGCTTTTGGGATTATGCCTGGCACCTGCTTGAGTCTAGAGGGTTCCTGGTTAAACTTGGGAAACCTGGTTTCCTCTTTTATCTGCAGCTGTTCATTTTCTGGGATGGAATCCTAAGCACTTGTTTGAATTGTATTTGTTGAAGTCACTGGGTTATACAGTAAAAATAAGGAGTCATGTTGGTTTTTGTTCGAAGTTTTAAAGTATGTAAATTAAATACATTTATATGGCTAATTGTCATTTATGGTTACCTACTGTTAAATAGTTGTTTAATTTGTTGTCTTCAGCATTGAAAAGTTAAGCAGTATCCCTTAGCACTATCAATGCCAATCAAGATAACAGTTCATTTATTTCATAGATTACTTTGATTAAAATCACTATTAAAGCTATTTGAATTATATTATAATTTTCTGGTGATGTCATAATAAAGAAGTTTTTGAACATGCCCATTTTATTTTTAACGCTTCAATGTGTATTACTGGAGAAGAAATTGAAGTAACATACTTTTACTGTTAATGGGAAAATGGTCTTCTTCAAAAAGGAAAAATCAAACTTACCTCCTAGATATAAATCAAGAATTTTCATTTCTAGCATTAACTTAGTAGTTTAATGACTTGGGCTTATGGAATGATTTTTTAGACCACATCAGACCTACCCAAGGGAAAGGAAGCACAAAAAATAGGGAACGATACGTAGAATTAGATGGCGAGAAGAAACGAGGAGAGAGAGGGAAAAAGTCTGAATGCAAGACTATTGAAATAAGTGAGTAACACACTTTTCCAGAAAAGATTCATATTGGAGTTTTCTAGAAGCCTCTGAGTATGATGAGGAAAAAGAAGTGATTAAAATTTGGATGGTTTCCCTATGGGTGGATAAAACTACCTGTTCAGCTGGAATGATTCTGATGACCTTGCCTCTGAAGCTTATTCTTTGAGATCAGCAAAAATGTTCATGTTCTCATCTCTCATTTGAGCTGGAGTTGATTGATGCATAATTAAGATCCCTAAGGAACAGGTGCAAGAGCTGCAGCGCTTCTAGATTCATCCATTTCTCTCTACTTTTTAAAGACCAGTCTCATGATTCTAATACTATAAACACTTGGTGGCTTGGTATTGGGGGCAGAGAGCTTCCGGTAGGATGACATGAGATAGGATGTCATCCTGCCGCAGGGAATAAGTTCTTGGATGAAATTCTACAGGTCATTTAGCCCATCTCCTGTATTGCACAGGATAGGGAGCTGGGGACTCCTGAGGCAAAGTCATTTTCTCAAGGCTGTATATCTGGTTAGAGGCAGAGGTAGGAAGGAAACCCAAATCTTTCTATTTTCTCTCTACTAGGCCATCCCTCGCTTTAACTTGGGATCTTAAGCTTGCCTTGTAATTTCTTGAGAGTAGGTTTTAATCTTCCTACTGTATGCTCTAGAAACTATATGCTGGGGGAAAGCTGAGGGGATAGCATAGAGTAATATCCAATCTTGAATCCTTTCTCTCATTTTAAATTGTGGTGTTTTAAATTAGCATAGGTAACATAGAGATTATTACTCAGTTGACCACTTTGCACTTGATCTGATGGACATTGCAGAGTCATCACAGATTCTTGAGTTATGAGGTCAGTATTTAATGAAAGGATACGTTGAAGGCTTTTCCTTAACTTTCAAGGACCTGTGGGGATAGTTTCTACTCAATGCTTCTTTTTATTTGCTTTCCTAATAAAACTAATATTTAATTATAAAATTAAAATGAAACAAGTTTGGACTTCCGTATGAAAAGTCTTATACTTGATCTGTAACTACAAGATGTTAGATGTTCTTCATGGAGATGACAGGTAAATGTTACTTTTACAGTTCTATGAAAGTAAAAAGCTTTTAAAACATTTGAATGGGAATTGGTAAAAGAAGCAGTTCTTAATTATGTAAATTGTCTGTAAGAGCTCAGGTGATTATGGTAAACACACCTGATAACAATAACTTAAGAGAGCAAGACTGACTTTTACAGCAGACACACCTGAATGTTGGTGGGAGTTCTGAGCTAAGGAACCCAGAAGTGGCCAACCCGAAGATCAATTCCTTGTCTATGAGGAACATCTGATCCCCTGGCCTGTCCCTTGGAACATGGGTCATACAAGGGGTTGAGGCCCTTTGTTTTGGATTAAATGAAGGTTTCCAAGCGGACATGTTTAGGAGGGTACTAAGTGAAAATGTGATGTAAACTGCCTGCCTTTTGCAAGTGGTTCTCCTGTCTAGCCTGCTACCTCTGGACTCTCTCCCCTGTATGCAAGGCCCCAGTAAAACCCCAGGTCTCATTTGTTGGCTCTCGGTCTCTCCTTCAGCCTCTTGAACATGCTGCCATCCCTGCTGGAGTCAATAGGAGGTCGGCACAACAGACAAGGAAGAGCTATCACCTTGCCTGATAAAATAATATTCTAAAGGGGAAAGTACATATTTATAACAACTGGCAAGGCTTATGACTTAAATGAACAGAGCTCTGCTCTATGGAAACTCAGAACCAACAGTGCCAGGTATGAATAGGGAAAACTTCTTGGTAGTGGTGATACCTTAGTAGAGTCTTGAAGAGGGCATATTTCCTGGTACAGAAAAGGGGGAGCACTCAAGTAGAAGAGTAAAGCAGAAAATATGTAACTCTCCATTTTCTCAGGAGGTCTAACTCATTACAGTTCCATTTAACCCAGTCAAAACCAGTGCTCCCCTTTCCCTCACATCTTTACCGCATTCTTTTAAAGAAGCATACGCACAACACTTTGAGCAAGAAATATCAGGCAACCGCTGCCATCTTAGCTAAAAAATCTTTTATGTTTGAGAACTTACCTGGAAGAGTCCTCTGGAGAGAGAATAAGAGGATGCTTTCAGTTGCACTTGGAGAGAATGTGAGAATTAATCGCCTGCTTGTTTGGGAAATAACAACTAGTTGTTTCTGGTTAAAGCAACACCAGTATTCGGATGAGTTGGAGCAACGTCAGAATGATTGGAAATTGCTCAAAGCTCACAATGGTACTTGAAGTAAAAGGACGAACCCCTTCAAGAGCAATGCTAAGTTCTCCTTTGCTACATGGAGGGCAATGGCGCATGATAGGCCAGGGAGAAAACAATCACCAGATCCTTTGCCTACTTCTGCCAAATCTGTTGCAATGTTTCAGATAAATCACTTGAACTATCTGAGCTTTGAAGTGCTTCAGCTTCCACTCAATAAGAAAAATTGTTTGAACCTCTCTCATTCTGCTCACCATCTTACCCTTCTCCTTGAAGATCAGCTTAAAATAAAGTGAGTTGAAGCCCCAGGTGAAATGGGAGCCCTTTACTACCTCCTGCTAAAGGTGGTAAATGACTGTGCCCAACTTTGACCTCCTCTAGTTAGCAACATCATTCTAAATTTAGCCCAGACAGAAAAGGATGACAGCAAAGGTTTGAACACTTTTAAGGGCCTCTCCCTTTCCCCAGAGTTCTTATATATCTATGTATATGTGTATAATATGTTTGAATATTTTATTATAATTATCCTCCTTAAGAAAAACAAATTTCTTGGATTTTCCCTATGACTTGGGCTTAAGAAGTCTCTTAACAGTTCCTCAGATGTAGTACCTGCAGAAGGGAAGGATTAGGTTAGAATATATTCAAAGTTTATATAAAAAAGAGGGTAAACTAGTCATTTAAATGTAAACATATAAACACTTATTTTTTTACTGTGTTGGCTTTGATATTCTTTAATTTCTTTGTTATATCAGCCCTTTTTTTATGTCATGTTGAAAATGCGCCTTCCTGGTTAAAAGGATGGATATTTGGAAACAAGGCAGTTTGAATCACAGCACAACTATTTAATTTTAAAAAACACTTTTTTCTAACCCATATAATTCTTAATTGTTCTGGACATGTAGGCTATTTCAGTGAAATTTAGAAAGCAAGGCCATTTCCTACAGCTAAGCCCTTTAATGATAATTATGATACCAACCCCCAAAGACATGGTTTCATGGCTAAAGGATCACTCAGATTTTGTGGGAATAGAGTGTTGGTAGCAGGAAGTGGCAGAGGAATTCAACTCCTTCTTGAGCTTCTTGTGTTTTATAATCCTCCCTGTTTCCCACCTGTTTTGTCTCAGAGGTGATAAGTCAATAGAGCTGCTGCTGTTCACAAAGCCATGCAGGTAAGAGACATGTACCCCTTGCTTCAAAGTCTTAGTAAACTTATAGAGAAAATATGATTTGATTGCCTAACAATATATTTATAATTTACATACCAAATAAGTGAAACGTAAGGAAAAAACTGCTTTGAGCTCCCGAGAATGCTAGTTGATAGCAAACAAGGAAGGTGCTTTGGTAAGAAGGTTGTTTGCTTTGAGCTTCCATGGATGAGAAGAAATCAAGTAATCAAAGAGGAGGAAGAGGAGGAATAAAAACATAGTTGAGAATGGAACAGTCAGAGGCATGTGGGCACTATCTTTTCAGATAGGAATTTTATCTTTCTTCCTTGTTCAACAGTTATTTCATACACGAATGAGAAAGGCCAAACATAGTCATGAACGTTTGCTTTTTTACTTTCTGCCTCTTCAGTTTTTCAAGAAACACTAAACTCGCACCTAGGAATATTTTGACAAGCTTAGAAACTTTTTCAAAAAATAACTCTTGTATATGGCAAGATGTTACTAAAATCAGATTTTTTTTTCCCATGGAGACGATGACTGCAGAACTTTTCATTCACACCCTCAAACTCGTGCAGAGAGAAGCCAAGATCTTTCTTCTTCTGCACATTTTTGGCATCATTCAGTGGACTTGAAAGAAACACAGAAAATTCCATGGAGAAATATCTTAAACTCCAGCTCACCTCTTGGCTTCTTTCAGGAATGCTTATTTGACCTGAATTAAAATGATGACTTTTCATCTCTCAATCTGAAGCATAAATAAAGTAGGAATTTTGCATTAGGATTGTGTTTTTTAAATAATCATAAGACTCATATTCAAGTACTTCCTTGAAGCCTCTAAACTAACACATTTTGGATTGCTATAAAAATAGAATCAGCTTTACTTTGCTAACATGGATAGGTATTTATATATCAATTTTATAGAGGACTGACTGTACTGTAACTTTCGAAACACCTTCTCTTTTTAATAATAAGAAATGTTGGCTAAGGGCTTGTCTTTCCTGGTTCTAGATTAGCTATGATAATACTCATCCTCTTATGCTGAAAAGCTGCTTTTAGACTTCTCATTGCTTCCCAGTTAATATAACATAGGGATTATTAAAGTCTCTGAGTATGCATTTCTAGATGTGTATAGCATTAGATGAAAATTCCTTAGGCCTTTGGAAATTCTTCCTTTCCCTTTTAGAGAAGAGGATATTATCCTGGCTATCATACATAGCAAGTTATATGCATATAAGATACGTTCCCTTTTGCCATGAAATCAATCTTCCAGTTACACCCTGGGTTTGTTCTTTCTTTTCTCATCTTGTTCCTTTGCTTTTCACTCCTCTAATTTTACTCATCAAGTGATCATGCATCTGTTTTTCACCTTGCCCTACAAACCTCTCTTAGTTGCTTTATTCTCCTTCCCCAATGCTTCTGTCACCATGGCTTCATATCTGGCCCCACCCCTACCCCATCCTATGCACTATTCAAAATCTTCATTCCCAGCCGTCCACCAACTGTCAGCAGAAGAAAGTCCAACTCTCCAGCCTCTTTAGAAAGCAGACTTTATTCCCCACACTACATAATGCATAGTAGGGGCTCAGTGATACCGAATATGCAGATCACATAATTAAGTCCATAGCACTGCCTAAACATACATGGTATTTGAAGGAAATAAGTCCTGTCGTGGATGTTGACTGAAAATTTCCCAGCATTTACAGCCTAGAATTTTTAATGGAAACATAAAGCCCCAAATTTGGAGATAAAGGAGCTACAGAAAACAGCAGATGTCCCAGAGCACACAAACCATGTGCCCAAGAGCAAAAGGGAACTCACAAGGAGGTGTCTGTATTACGAGAACTTGTGCCCAAATTCCTTTTCTGTGAGAAAACAGTACCATATAATCCTTTTGTCTCAGTAAAAAAAAAAAAAGTGGTCCAAAGCAGACAGAATGGAATATGCATTCTCCCTCCTTTACCCCTAAAACATTCTGTCTTGATCAATTTCATTTTTTTTGTCAGGTGCACTAGATGTTATAAAAGCACTTAGCTTATTGCCTGGTACATAGTTATTTGAAAAACTTTGACCATGGAAAAGGCTGAAGAAAGCTAAGAGTATTCTATATAAGGTCTGGAGTGTCAGGATAAGAAATTTGCATTGATCTAACAGGTAATAAGAAGCTCCATACCATATTCTTTTTACCTATATGTAAAAATCAAGATGAGTTAATACGAGTAGTATTTTATTACCAAAATAGAAGTTGCATCTGGCTCAGACTCAGCCTCTGATTCCTCAGGAGGTTTTTCCCACCCCTTTCCCTATTCCTGCTTTCCAGCTGATTTGACCGAAGGACAGAAGGATTAAGAAATCAAGTAGCTTATCTGAGAGGTTCCCCATGGGGCGCTTTGTCCCAGGTGTTCCCGCTTGGAGCTTACATAATCAGGGGCTTTCTGCATGCTGAGGGTATTATTGTAAAGGTGATTGTTTAAGTCAGTGGGTGACGGTGTCAGGATAATTATAGCCAGGAGATGTCTGATCATAAAGACCTAGTTAGTACCCCAAGAGACCCCAAGACAGGGCTTCTGCCCATACTTTTGCAATCACACATTCTGAAGTAAGGTGGCACCATTTACCAAGTAGGAACAAAAGTGAATGATTAGGGAGAACTGTTTGTTCCAGTGCTCTGGGGACAAAAAAAAAAAAAAAAAAATCCATGTTAATCTTTTCTAAAGTGTCCACTTTTGTTATGTTTATATTTTTGTTGAGGTTCTTTGTTCACTTGCAACTAAACCAACACATAGAACTGAATGTGATTTCTACTGATCTAGAAAAAAATAAAGTTATTATTAAAAAGGAAATCTAAAGGATGATAAATTAGCTGCATATTTTTCTGTTCGTCTATTGTTTTCTATTTTCTCTATCTTAAGGTTGTTTATAATAGACAGTTCTACATCAAACTTGAGATGAAATTAAAGTTGTGAAAGATTTATGATGTGTGTTCCAGTTATGGCCACCAGTTCTAATATGCAGGGAACACGTTTGAAACAGGATCACAGTTGACTATTAGGATACAGGACTATTCTTTTCAGCAGAACTAAAGAGAAGATCAGAGACCTCTCTATTTTTTCTCTCCCTGCCTCTTCTTTTGTAATCACATGATTAATACATGCTATTGAAAAAGGTTTCAAAATGTAATGAAGAATATCAAGAAAAACATAGAAGTCCTTTCTGACTACCTGCAACCTTAGTCTCCTCTCAAGTGGGAACCACTGTTAACATTTCAACGTGCAGATGTCAAAAACCATTTGCTCTGACTTTACAAACAGGAACGTGCATGCACACACACACACACCCTTGCCCTAAAAGTTTTAGTTTTAATAAATGGTGTGTACAGTCAACATATGTCCTGGATATCTCTCCCTGTCTGTACTTGTAGAAATATGTAAGTTCCATTTAAATTCAAAGTCAAATACAATTTGAAGTTTTGCTGAAGCTTCTTTCTCAATACATGCTTCTAGATTGTAGTGAATAAGTGACTGAAATCAGCTAGCCAGTTTCTACCACAACATGATAGCTTGGTTTTATGGCTAAATGAACCCCAGGAAGGAGTGTGAGAAACTCCCACCTTGCTCCATTGTTCATGAAGGACTTGCATGGTGAGAGACCCTTGGGTCTCCTTTCATCCCAGTTTTATAGTAAAAAGATCAAATATCTTCCCCAAAGTCTCTGCCCAACTGGGTCCCCACCCTGTTACCTTCTGAGGAGTCTAACCCTGAGTACTGCTGGGCTTTGCAGATCCTAGAGTTGCGGGTTATGAGTGTGTCCAGAGAACCAGAGTATGTCATCTGGATTCACTCACTCATTCACACATTCATTTATTCATACTCGACAAATATTTATACCATTATTCATAGGGCAGACGGTGAACATTAAAAATGTTAAACAATAACATACAGTCCATTCATTGCCAAAGGATACTACAGATCAAGGAAAGAGGCAACTTCAAGAAAGTATGATTAGTACATTGACCAGCCAAATGTAGAAGCTTCTGTGTCAGACTTGACGGTGTGAGGGAAAGCTTCCTGGACAAGAAGACATCTAATTGGAATGTGGAAGGATGCTTAGAATCTAGCCAGGTGTGGGGACTTAAAGGGTAAAGCAAGTGCTACCCAGAAAATGTAAGTAAGGCAGATCTCTTTGGCCTGAAGTCCTCATCAAGGAGTTTAAGCATTATTCTGAGAGTCATGGGAAACAACTGAGAAATTTTAAGAAGCAAAGGGACCTGATCTGTAAGATTTATACAATGGAGAACAATATGGAAAAGGAAAAAGACACCATTAGGATGCTGCTGCGGATGCTGGGGTGAGTGATGATGATGGCTTTAATTAGGGGAATGGCCCTGGGACCAAAGAAGTGTGCATGTTTTCAAAAGTCATTTCTTGCTTTCTGTGAGCAAGCCTACTAAACTGCCTAAGCACACCGGTTAAGTGTGGCAACTTTGAGAAACAGCATAAACCATGGGTGACATTGCAAAACTGAAAGCACTTGGTGCAGAAGTTAGATAAATATCTGTTTCTGGGGGGATATGCATGTGTGCATTCATTGTTTTGTTTTCAAGAGACAATTGTGCCTGAGGCTGGAGCTTGCTTACCCTATCTTTTGGACTCAGAGTATGGGGCCTGGTCTATTTTCTACATGACTGGGCTTTAGTTCAGAACTGACGAGTCATATATCATTCTGATTGATTTTTTTTTCTTTTTTCTTTTTTTCCCCTCTCAAATAAAGGGGTTGCAGGGGTGAAATAGAGATTGCTATGAAACATCAGGGCAAATCAACCCAAATATGCATTTATGAGGAGCCCCCTAAGTCGAGCTCTCCTGTCCTCGCTTGGTTTGTCTACTCAGAGCTGAGATAAAGAAATAAAGGGTTAAATGAGGTCAGTTAGTGGGTAAAGGACAGAGAAAATAGATGAGCAGCTCACCTTGGACTGCTCTGATCTCTGCCGAAGAGAAGTGGTTAGAAGGGGACATGGCAGAGTTACAGGATTACCAATCAGTGTCCTAAGCAGTGGGGTAGAGGTAACCCCTGAATTGCCTACCGTGGCTTACCTTGCTTCTGAATTCTTGGGTTTGGTTTCATCTGTATCCTCTGTTTTAGCCTTCTTTTTAGTGCCACTCCAAAGGCAAGGACCACAAAGCATAAGCATCCATTTTTATTAAAGCAGAAAGGTGAAGACTTAAAATGTGCTTCTGTATGTGTGCATTTTTAAAGCAACCCTTTGTAAGAATGAGTGGATTTAGCCCACTTGATCATGGTGGATAAGCTTTTTGATGTGCTGCTGGATTCGGTTTGCCAGTATTTTATTGAGGATTTTTGCATCAATGTTCATCAAGGATATTGGTCTAAAATTCTCTTTTTTGGTTGTGTCTCTGCCCGGCTTTGGTATCAGAATGATGCTGGCCTCATAAAATGAGTTAGGGAGGATTCCCTCTTTTTCTATTGATTGGAATAATTTCAGAAGCAATGCGACCAGTTCCTCCTTGAACCTCTGGTAGAATTCGGCTGTGAATCCATCTGGTCCTGGACTCTTTTTGGTTGGTAAACTATTGATTATTGCCACAATTTCAGCTCCTGTTATTGGTCTATTCAGAGATTCAACTTCTTCCTGGTTTAGTCTTGGGAGAGTGTATGTGTCGAGGAATGTATCCATTTCTTCTAGATTTTCTAGTTTATTTGCGTAGAGGTGTTTGTAGTATTCTCTGATGGTAGTTTGTATTTCTGTGGGATCGGTGGTGATATCCCCTTTATCATTTTTTATTGTGTCTATTTGATTCTTCTCTCTTTTTTTCTTTATTAGTCTTGCTAGCGGTCTATCAATTTTGTTGATCCTTTCAAAAAACCAGCTTCTGGATTCATTGATTTTTTGAAGGGTTTTTTGTGTCTCTATTTCCTTCAGTTCTGCTCTGATTTTAGTTATTTCTTGCCTTCTGCTAGCTTTTGAGTGTGTTTGCTCTTGCTTTTCTAGTTCTTTTAATTGTGATGTTAGGGTGTCAATTTTGGATCTTTCCTGCTTTCTCTTGTGGGCATTTAGTGCTATAAATTTCCCTCTACACACTGCTTTGAATGCATCCCAGAGATTCTGGTATGTTGTGTCTGTGTTCTCGTTGGTTTCAAAGAACATCTTTATTTCTGCCTTCATTTCGTTATGTACCCAGTAGTCATTCAGGAGCAGGTTGTTCAGTTTCCATGTAGTTGAGCGGCTTTGAGTGAGATTTTTAATCCTGAGTTCTAGATTGATTGCACTGTGGTCTGAGAGATAGTTTGTTATAATTTCTGTTCTTTTACATTTGCTGAGGAGAGCTTTACTTCCAACTATGTGGTCAATTTTGGAATAGGTGTGGTGTGGTGCTGAAAAAAATGTATATTCTGTTGATTTGGGGTGGAGAGTTCTGTAGATGTCTATTAGGTCCGCTTGGTGCAGAGCTGAGTTCAATTCCTGGGTATCCTTGTTGACTTTCTGTCTCGTTGATCTGTCTAATGTTGACAGTGGGGTGTTAAAGTCTCCCATTATTAATGTGTGGGAGTCTAAGTCTCTTTGTAGGTCACTCAGGACTTGCTTTATGAATCTGGGTGCTCCTGTATTGGGTGCATATATATTTAGGATAGTTAGCTCCTCTTGTTGAATTGATCCCTTTACCATTATGTAATGGCCTTCTTTGTCTCTTTTGATCTTTGTTGGTTTAAAGTCTGTTTTATCAGAGACTAGGATTGCAACCCCTGCCTTTTTTTGTTTTCCCTTTGCTTGGTAGATCTTCCTCCATCCTTTTATTTTGAGCCTATGTGTGTCTCTGCACGTTAGATGGGTTTCCTGAATTCAAGTGGGCTTCATCCCTGGGATGCAAGGCTGGTTCAATATACGCAAATCAATAAATGTAATCCAGCATATAAACAGAGCCAAAGACAAAAACCACATGATTATCTCAATAGATGCAGAAAAAGCCTTTGACAAAATTCAACAACCCTTCATGCTAAAAACTCTCAATAAATTAGGTATTGATGGGACGTATGTCAAAATAATAAGAGCTATCTATGACAAACCCACAGCCAATATCATACTGAATGGGCAAAAACTGGAAGCATTCCCTTTGAAAACGGGCACAAGACAGGGATGCCCTCTCTCACCGCTCCTATTCGACATAGTGTTGGAAGTTCTGGCCAGGGCAATCAGGCAGGAGAAGGAAATAAAGGGTATTGAATTAGGAAAAGAGGAAGTCAAATTGTCCCTGTTTGCAGACGACATGATTGTTTATCTAGAAAACCCCATTGTCTCAGCCCAAAATCTCCTTAAGCTGATAAGCAACTTCAGCAAAGTCTCAGGATACAAAATCAATGTACAAAAATCACAAGCATTCTTATACACCAACAACAGACAAACAGAGAGCCAAATCATGAGTGAACTCCCATTCACAATTGCTTCAAAGAGAATAAAATACCTAGGAATCCAACTTACAAGGGATGTGAAGGACCTCTTCAAGGAGAACTACAAACCACTGCTCAAGGAAATAAAAGAGGATACAAACAAATGGAAGAACATTCCATGCTCATGGGTAGGAAGAATCAATATCGTGAAAATGGCCATACTGCCCAAGGTCATTTACAGATTCAATGCCATCCCCATCAAGCTACCAATGACTTTCTTCACAGAATTGGAAAAAACTACTTTAAAGTTCATATGGAACCAAAAAAGAGCCCGCATTGCCAAGTCAATCCTAAGCCAAAAGAACAAAGCTGGAGGCATCACACTACCTGACTTCAAACTATACTACAAGGCTACAGTAACCAAAACAGCATGGTACTGGTACCAAAACAGAGATATAGATCAATGGAACAGAACAGAGCCCTCAGAAATAACGCCGCATACCTACAACTATCTGATCTTTGACAAACCTGAGAAAAACAAGCAATGGGGAAAGGATTCCCTATTTAATAAATGGTGCTGGGAAAACTGGCTAGCCATATGTAGAAAGCTGAAACTGGATCCCTTCCTTACACCTTATACAAAAATCAATTCAAGATGGATTAAAGATTTAAACGTTAGACCTAAAACCATAAAAACCCTAGAAGAAAACCTAGGCATTACCATTCAGGACATAGGCGTGGGCAAGGACTTCATGTCCAAAACACCAAAAGCAATGGCAACAAAAGACAAAATTGACAAATGGGATCTAATTAAACTAAAGAGCTTCTGCACAGCAAAAGAAACTACCATCAGAGTGAACAGGCAACCTACAACATGGGAGAAAATTTTCGCAACCTACTCATCTGACAAAGGGCTAATATCCAGAATCTACAATGAACTCAAACAAATTTACAAGAAAAAAACAAACAACCCCATCAAAAAGTGGGCGAAGGATATGAACAGACACTTCTCAAAAGAAGACATTTATGCAGCCAAAAAACACATGAAAAAATGCTCATCATCACTGGCCATCAGAGAAATGCAAATCAAAACCACTATGAGATATCATCTCACACCAGTTAGAATGGCAATCATTAAAAAGTCAGGAAACAACAGGTGCTGGAGAGGATGTGGAGAAATAGGAACACTTTTACACTGTTGGTGGGACTGTAAACTAGTTCAACCATTGTGGAAGTCAGTGTGGCGATTCCTCAGGGATCTAGAACTAGAAATACCATTTGACCCAGCCATCCCATTACTGGGTATATACCCAAAGGACTATAAATCATGCTGCTATAAAGACACATGCACACGTATGTTTATTGCGGCATTATTCACAATAGCAAAGACTTGGAACCAACCCAAATGTCCAACAATGATAGACTGGATTAAGAAAATGTGGCACATATACACCATGGAATACTATGCAGCCATAAAAAATGATGAGTTCATGTCCTTTGTAGGGACATGGATGAAATTGGAAACCATCATTCTCAGTAAACTATCGCAAGAACAAAAAACCAAACACCGCATATTCTCACTCATAGGTGGGAATTGAACAATGAGAACACATGGACACAGGAAGGGGAATATCACACTCTGGGGACTGTTGTGGGGTGGGGGGAGGGGGGAGGGATAGCATTGGGAGATATACCTAATGCTAGATGACGAGTTAGTGGGTGCAGCGCAACAGCATGGCACATGTATACATATGTAACTAACCTGCACAATGAGCACATGTACCCTAAAACTTAAAGTATAATAAATAAATAAATAAATAAATAAATAAATAAATAAATAAATAAATAAAAAAAAAAAGAATGAGTGGATTTAGCAAAGTAGATGCGATTGAATCGCAGTGGAATACATGCCTCTTACTCAATCTAAAGTCCCTTGGTTCTGCAAAGTTTTTTATTCTCTTTTCAAACCTTATGCAATTGTGACTTCATCTAAATTATTGATACAGTTCTAAGGGATTAGTATCTTCTGATGGCAGTCTGTTCAATATATTTGTATTTTTTACCCTTGAAGGAATATGGCACTGTTAGGGTTTTAAAAGAAGTCTGAGTTTTTGTTTGTTTGTTTGTTTTGTTTTGAATGACAGTAAATATCCATTAAAAAGCTGTAGATTTGCAGCCTTGATGATTAGCTCTCTCTTAGACTCCAGCAAGCCTTACTGAATTTCCTCCGGAGATCAAGTATTGAGGGGCAAAATACTGGGGTAGAGTTGAAAGCAATAGAGAAGATTTGTTGACAATATCGATGATTAAAAAAATGAGCCTTTTTAAACAAGAAATTCCTGCTCATACATTTGGCTTCTGAGAGAGAGAAAGAGAGAGAGAGAGAGAGAGAGAGTGTGTGTGTGTGTGTGTGTGTGTGTGTGTGTGTGTGAAACGGGGAAAAATATCAATGCATCAAAATGGACAGGTCATTTTGTTGAATGTAACTGAACTCCTAAGCATTCAGAGATTAGGAGTATTCATAATTTCTGACTGCCATGCATTATGCTAATGTGGCTGTCCTCTGTTGTATGCTTCTGCTGAGACAGCCGCTTTACTCCTGCTTAATTTTCTTCCTAATGGTAGGAGTAGGGACTTGGGTATCTACAGTAAGCTTTTACCAATTTAACTTGCTGCCGCTATAGGCCGTTATAAATTATTATTCTTATTTAGCACTTGCATCTATAATTTCTTTCTTTCCCTCATGTTCTATAAAATATAGACTTAGGTCTAAGTTAGCTATGCTTTTCCCTTCTTATAAATCTAAATCTTTCATTTGCAACGAGCTAAAGTTTTGGATGCTCAACAACTGTAACCCCTGCTTGGCAGACTAGAGAGTTATCGAGGAACTTCATTCATTCATTCATTCATTCACATGTGCTTGCCTTCATACATTTATTCATCTCTGAATGCAATAACATATTTACAGAGCACCTACTATTTTTTTTTTACCAGGCAATGCTTTAGATGTTGAAGATAAAACCGTTAACAATATCGATTTGTGGGAAGAAGTACTACCTAGAATGTCTAGAAAATACATGTGAGATTTGAAGAAAAATAGCTTCTCCATACTGATATTCTCAAAGTAGTTTTTCTCCCTAATTATCTATACACCTCCACTGGAATTCTTGCAAAGGTTAGTTTGCCTTCTGGATTTTGAAAAGTTTTCTTTGATTTTATTACTTTCTCCCTAACGTTCTAGGGAAAATATTTCCTTCCTTCCTACTGATTATTGTTTTCGAATTTGAAAATTACTGGAAACCTATATATAAATATTTTGTTATAAAAATTCATGTGCATTTGAACAAGCACAAGAGTACTTCCTATGCTGGATGCTAGATTATAGAAAATTTTAAAAATTTTTTACCAGTCTCCCAGTTGTGATATTCCCAGTTAGTTAATTGCTTTTTCTGTCTCTTTCTGTTTCTTCCTGAGGCCCCTCCTCCTTCCCTGCCTCTCTCTCTTTTTTTATTTTTTAATTTTATTCTATTCTTTTTTTTTTTTTTTTTTTTTTTTGTAGAGCCAGAATCTCCCTCTGTCACCCAGGCTGGAGTGCAGTGGCACCATCTCGGCTCACTGCAACCTCTGCCTCCTGGGTTCAAGCAGTTCTTCTGCCTCAGCCTCCCGAGTAGCTGGGATTACAGGCACATGCTGCCACAACCTGCTAATTTCTTTTGTATTTTAGTAGAGGCGGGGTTTCACTGTGTTGCCCAGGCTGGTCTCTAACTCCTGAGCTCAGGCAATCCACTCACCTTGGCCTCCCAAAGTGCTAGGATTACAGGCATGAGCCACCGTGCCCGGCTTCCGCCTCTCTCTTTTTTTATGAGCAATCATAAGTTATTATCAACTAGCATGCAGGTAATAATTTTCTTATCTTGTTACTTGTGTTCCACCACTAATAACTATGAGACTGCAGACAGTTTTTAACTTCTCTGAGCCATGGCTCCTTCCCTGTAGAATTATGCAGTACTTCTTGTGAAAATTGAGATAGTGTGTAAAAATAAAAAAATCTACTAGCACTATATCAGCCACCATACTTGGCTCTCACCAGCATTCTCTGTGACCCAATCGCCAGAGCTCTGATACTTATTCCAGACTCCTGACACCATGTTTCTATTGCTGCTGCCCATATTCCCCTCCCCCAACAGATCCCGATCACCCTTCTTGCTTGAGCCTATTGCTCAAGCTTTCTGCTTTGCCTTTCATACCTGTCAGTTCTAAATCTTTTCCAGGTATTCTTGATCTCTCATGTCGACCCCATTCTGCCACTGACAAATCTAGTTCTGAGAGTGTGCTTCAGAGAAATTTAGGTTTTTGAGATAATTTTGATATATAGTAATGAGAATCTCAGCCTTATGGCAGCCTTTATGCTTTCAGCCAAGGTGGAATCCTGGCCAAAATGATTTTTTTTTTTTACTTTCTGCCATGGTGCCTGGAATTTCTTCAATATAGACTCATTTCTTAGCTCTTCAAAGGCTTCCAGGTTTTTAGATTTTCCTTCTAAGCCTCAAATCCTCTTGGTCAGCACCCTAAATAATCTATCACTTATCACCTGCAACAGGCTCAACTGAGATAGGTCTTGTAGAAATGAAGCATAGCCTGAAGTTGAGAACAGAAGAAACAGGAGGAGAAAAAGCACCAGAAGCAAATTTATTCTCATATCCCAGTTTTGAGAAAAGCTAGCCTACTGTAACCCTAGAAGTTTGGCGGCTGCTAATATCTAAAAATGCGCTGGCTCTGTAGCTTGGAAGAAAAAGAGGAATAGCCATTCTCTTTCTGCTTTCCAAGGGTAAGCATGGCCAACCTAGTATCCTGCTGTGCACCATGAAGCATCATCAGGTACAAATTAGGAAATGAATTTACATTAAGTTTCAAGAAAGAATTTCTGACAATGTAAGCTGAATTGACAAGAACAAAGTTCAGAAGGAAGAGGCCAAACCATTACTGAATGGGTGATTTGTGGCTGAACTGGATGAACTGATAGCATTCCATGGCTAGAATTTGTGTCACTGGTTCATTCTGTGTTTCCTCTTATTTTCCAAATTGCATTCAATTGATATGGCAGAAATGAATACCCCTATATACAATTATTTCAATATATCTTATATAAGTTTAGAAGGTGAAGCTTGTATATATTTTCCATGTAAATGTAGTATTCCCCTGCAACTCAGTGCAATAACTACCCATAGTGCTGATACACAGGACTCTCTCAATTTGTCCCCCATGTCAGAAATGCTGTGCAAAATCCCCATAGCTGACTGCAAAACCTGCCCTGAAGATCAAATAAATGATATACATACGAATTCCTAATAAGTGCTCAGCAGGTTGTTTGGGCTTATATTACTCTCCTACAGCTGCCTCTCAGGAAGGGATACCCCAACAAAGTGTTTGTTAATGCTTGCCACCTTTAGAGAAGTCTCCTGGGATGCTGCCTAAACCTACACTGTAAGCAAAGTGGAATAACAAGCCCTTTGAAAAGTCACTTGGGAAGACGACAATCCATAATGGTCACTTTGGCTAGGATTTAAAATGCTTTATTATTGTCGAATTAAAGCACCCCTGGCCATATTGCTCTGGATATACCCCGTCTTAGCCGATCTCAGGTTTACAATACAACAGCAATCTCAATCTGATTTGCTTAATGAAAATGTATCCCTCTACTTTAAAACAGGGAGATACCCCAGTTCCTTAAAAATATATGTTTTATTGCATATGCTTTAAAAAAAACTATTTACTTAGCAGTTTCATTTTGTTTGCAGCCTCATTGCATTTTCTTCTCTAATTAGCAGATACATGCATCATCTCTTGGAGATAAAGCAAATATTTTTCTTTTCCTCATTGGGTAGTTTCCTAGGAAAGAAGCTCACGGCATCACTCTGGCTCTGCGTTTGCTGTGTGCTTTCCCACACATTCTCACCCTACCACACTTTTCCTGTAATGTTGCTGAGTTCGGCTAATTTAGATCCTTTCTCTAATTTAAGTTGCTTTCATTTAACTTGGCTTGAGAGTGTCTGATACTTACACTCACAAACAAAACTATAGAGTTTTAGAACTCAGAGCAGTGCTTCCCATTGAGATTTCTGGATGCCACAATGGTGCCTGCAAGAGGAAACTCATCGGAGTGCTTTCATCAGCAAGGAACTGGAATTCCTGACCAGTGATAAGACAAGATGACTGTGGCAGCTTCAGATATATTTACAATTTGACATTCAAAGGCCAAAGGGGAAAAAAGATTTTTCTCCTGTATCTCATTTTTTTCAGGGAGGAAATTTTTCAGACGCTTCCTATCCCACCCAGCCTCCAGTAGAGTTCTCCTTAGTTCTCACTGGTTAAAATTGGATACATAGTTACCCTTTAATCAATCAATTGCATAGGAAAATTGAATTTCCATGATGACTATAGCCTAATCATGATGCATGTCCTGGGGCTGACCCATTTTCCTGAGCACAGAATTTGTTCAGTGTAACCAGTTTCTGAGCTAAATGAAAATTCAGTTAACAGGTAGAGAAGAATAGATGTGAGTAGGCAACTGTACAATAGTGTTTGTTTTAAGGATAATTATGAGTAGGTTTTTTAGATAGATCCTATGTCACTTGCAAGTGTATAAGCAGAGTTTGCTATTTTTTTGAGGTATTTTTTGAGTAACTGTCATTTCTTTGTGAGATTTAATTCTAGACCCTAATTCTCTCACTGCACAGAGAGGGAGAGGCATGGGCAAATATATGGGGGTCCTGAGGGAAAATGTAGGCAGAGGGGTGTAGGGTGGCCATACAATTTATAACTTAAAGCAAGACACTTCTGAGAGTCAAAAGGAGAGCTGCGAATAACTCTACCAAGTCAACAGGTATAAATTATTCTAGGCAAACTAAACTGTATGGTAAAGTCAGATTTATATAAGGGAGTATATTTTTAAAATGTTATGGGGAAGCTAAAGCTAATTTTTTAAAGTTTTTGTAGGTGGAGAAAATGCCACCTTTATTTAGGATCATAAAAAATTCCAAATTTATATGAAACTTTTTCATGTATAATTTTGTTTAAATCCTAAGTCTTATGAGACATGAGACACTGACTGTAATAAAAAGTGCAAAAACCTCTCAGATCTTATAGGTATTCTATGATAAATTTGGAAAGTGTAATATTAGCATCTATAAAATCAAAATATTGCCTGTTGGTTTCTGTTCACTGGAAAATTATAAATGTTGATCATTTTGTTTTACACAATGCCTGTGCCAAGTCTTCCTATTGTCTTCCTCAAGGCTTCTAACTTGCCAGGTTTTAGCTACCAGTGATATTAGTAAGAATCTTTTTGGTCTTGGCTGTGATGGAAGTCTGAAAAACAGCATTTGGCAAGGGAATAACCCAAACAGAATAATTTTCTATAGACAAAATGTGTTTAAGTTAATGAATGAAAGATGTGAATGCTCATGCTAGGAGAAGGGGAAAAGCATTGGTATTTCCCTTAAAGAGACCATACCAGGCTATTTTATTTCCTGTAAGTGGTTTAATTTTGTACATTGCTTCTCTGCTCACAGAATGTTCTCTGTCTGTCATAATAAAGGAGAGCCTTTTCATTGAAATAGACCACTGAATCTGTTTTAGCGACTGCAGTGACAGTCTGTATGTATCTGAAAGAATGAGAGGCATAAGACACCTACACATGTTCACATCTAGGGTAGTATTTTCAAAAAATGGAGTTACTTTGAATCCCCAATCATCTCTTTCTTTTACTCAATTTCAAGTTAATATCTAATGTAAAACTTTTATAAATAGCAAAGAGACTTATACTTCTCTAGCTTTGCAATATTTAGTCTTGCTTTTTCTTGTTGGCACGGCGTGCCCTTTACAAAATGATCCATCCAGGTGATTGATACTAACAGGTCTCACTGATTTCAAGTTTATGTGTCTAGATATTAGATCCTAGAAATGAGTTGTTAATAAATATCAGCTTTACATCAAGAGTTTAACAGAAACATATTCCTGAACAAATTTCCATTGCCTTCTAAAAGGGTTATTTCTTGGTCTGCAGAGCTGCTAATCTGTAGGTTGCGTTCAGTCTAGGCTATCAGAATAGGTCACCCCATGGGACTTGATGATAGTATTGTCACTTAGATGGCAAACAAGGCATGAAATACCTTTTCATAGAACTAAACACCCTCAAATGGGGACATGAAACCCTGTACCTCTGGGCATAGTCAAAGGTTGCTGTATTAAGTCATGTGCTTCCAGTACTTCTGGGCTCATTAACCCACAGGTTGTTTCTTGCTCCCAGGGATCATTCTTTTTGGTCCAAAACTAAATAAAAAAAAAAAAATAGATAGATCTTATGGATTGATGTGAATGTTGAAACAGAAGCTCTACTGCTAAAATAGTGTTTCATAATTAATAATCTCTTGATCTTTACTTTGTTTTTTTCCTAAGGGGCAGATGAGAAAGCATGTACAAAGCAAACTTAACACTGTGGCAGAATGTAATGTATCTGACTTTCTAAAATTCTGTATGCCAGAATAACTGGCTGTTTCCCATTCCTTGCTCTTGATATACAGCCAACAGCCTAGCCAGGAGCCATGTCGAAAAGGAGGGGAGGCACTCAGGTCAGTGGTTTTTCATGGCCTCATTCTTTATAGTACAATAGTTAGTGTCCCACTATTGTACTTGTGGAATGACTCTGAAATTGTCACACCATTTATGTGTAAGAATTGCTACTTCTCTTTATTTCTCCAATTCGAGCTTAAGTTATCCTGAAGTTTCCCCGCCTTCTGGAGTGGCAGGAAATTTAGCGATTTCCTTTTCTCATAATGGAGCTATATATGGTTCCCCAGCTAGCCATGACAGAAAAACGTAGGGATGAGGTTGGTTCTTCAGTCATGGTGGAGACATATTTTCTGTGGGTCTTTTGGCTGTAGTGCTTTGGGCCATGCCCTGTGTTGTCTGTTTGAAGTACTCCCACTCCAGGTGTGTTCAGTGATGTGTGGTCAGCAACGCTCCCTCTGACCACGAGACAGCTTCTGCAAACATCTTCTCTATCCTGTGTGCGGCATGAAGCCAGAGCACTGGACTGTGCTACCTTGATATTTGCTGCGGGTTGAATTGAGTCCCCCAAAAGGATATGTCAAAGTCCTAGCCCCTTGTTCCTGTGAGTGTGACCTTATTTGGAAGGAGGGTCTTTGCAGATGTGATTAAAATGTAAGCTAAGATGGGGCCATTCATAAGATGGGGAGTATTGTGGGTCCTCAATCCAATATGACTGGTGTTCTCAAAAGAAAAGAAGGTAAACACAGAGACAGGCACAGAGAAGAGAGTGCAATGAGAAGATATGGACACACACAGGCAAAAATGCCACGTGAAGGCAGAGACAGAGGCTGGAGTGATGCATCTACAAGCCAAGATATGCCAAGGATCACTGGCGACATCAGAAGCTAAGAGAAAGTAATGGAACCAATTCTGGAGCTTTCAGAGAGAGCATTGCTCTGCTCATGTCTTGATTTGAGACTTCTGGTCTCCAGAACTGTGAAAAATAAATTTCTGTTGTTTTAAACCACCCAGTTTGTTATGGCAAACCCTAGGAATATAATATAGTTCCCTTCTGTCCTGGTATAGTTCCTTACATCTTTCTCACCCAAAGACGTGACTAGGATCATTTAACCTAATTCCCCTCTGTTGAGTATTTGAGAACATAATGCGAACCTTCCTAGGACTGGAGAAGATAAAGAAAATGCTACTTCAATTTTATATTTTCTTGTTATCTCACCCTGCTAAGCTTACATTTTCAGGAGGCAAGTAGGTATTGACAGTTCCCAAGGTCATACTTCCTGGCCTCCTGACTTTGTTCACTCTGGCATATTCTTCATGTAGAATGTCTCTTAGAACACAGGCTTTTCAGTTATTTTCAGCAAATGTTTACTGAGTACCTCCCATGTGCAAGGCAATGGGAAAAGATAGTCTAGATAGTCTTAGTCTTCAATGAGCCAACAATCCAGAGCGACATATAGAGTTACGTAAATATATTTACCAAGTGTTAGAGGAGATCAGTGAAGGTGTGAATAGTTTTTATAAGGCAAAAGGAGTGGTGGTGTCATAAAAATCTTTACCTCTAAAGATTATTTTGAACTGTGTCTTCAAGGATAGGGAAGATTATATCAGGCCAATTAGGCAAGGACATCATAGGACATGGGAATATTATGATAAATTACATGGTAGGTTTGAAGAGAGGGGTTGGCATGCATGATTAAATTATAGGTGGGGTGAAACAATGGTAGTAAGTGAGAAAAAGGTAAATTAAGATCAAACTGTGAAAAATTTGTGAGTGCCTACAATGGGCCAGGTCCTCAGCTAATTATTTTTAATACATTGTCTTGTCAGGTCTGAGAGGTAAATAGTTGCATTACATAGTGGGTAAACCCGAAAATAAAATGACATGAGTAATTTGTTCAAGAAATTCAGATGGCAGGTGGTCAAGGCCAGAGTTCAAGCTTGGCATAAGTCCCAAGCCCCTGTTCTTCTCTGTACACCTTGCCGCAAAAGTAAATGGGGAATGCTTCAGGGCTCTTGAGAAAGGTAGTGGCAATGGGTTGGCCCAGGTGGAGGATTCACTGGACTTTAGAAGTTATATGCAGAGGGCTGTGGCAATACAGGAAGAAGGTGATTTGGGATTTAAAAAGAGGAATCCTGTTGGAAAGGAGGGGCCATATTTACCTAGGTTTGATGATCAATTAATTGATTGATGGTTGAAGGGAATAAGAAAATAGTGCAATGACTGTAAGGTTCTTTGTTTGAGTAATGATTTGAGGATGGTGCCATTCCCCTAAGGTGAATTAGAGACAGGAACAACACGTTCTTGGGAAAAGATAATGAGTTCGTTTTTAGCTTCTTCAAGTTTTAAGCGCCTGGTAGAAGATGTCCAGCAGAACATTCTAAATTTTGGCCTGGAGTTCGGGAGGGAAGTTGGGGCCAGAGATCCATTTGTGATTTATCAACATGGTAGGACAGCCAGTGACTTTTCCTGAAATACAAGTCTCATTTCTGACATTCCATTGCCCAAGTTCCTGCAATGATTACATGAAGCTATTAGGGAATAAAAAAAGACCCACGTTCTTAACATGACTTTGAGGCATTGTTTGATCTGGGCCTGCCTGTGTCTCCAGCCTCATTTTGAGGTATATTCTCCTTCTGTATTTCAGTTCTCAAATGTATATGTGAAGGTCCTTTCTGACCCAGTTGCCTGATACCAGAATGCCTTCCCAACATACATACACATCTGTACACAAATGCACGTGTTCACACCAACACACATGTGCAAATCTGCACACATACATGCACATCTGCACAAGCAATAGACACATGTTCATATGTGTACACGTGTGAATAGATTCATGTGTACACATGTGCACACATATGAATAGATTCATGTGTACACATGTGCACACATATGAATAGATTCATGTGTACACATGTGCACACATATGAATAGATTCATGTGTACACATGTGCACATATATGAATAGATTCATGTGTACACATGTGAACATAAATACCCGTGCCTGCGCATGCACAGATATGCACATTTCATCCAGTAATTCCAACTAATTCCTCAGATTCTCATCTGAAACATTTTTGTTATCAGGGAAGTCTTCTGTGACCTCACAGTCAAACAAGTTTCCCTGTTCCTTCTATGCCATAGCACTTATTAAATTGTGTTGAGTGCTTAGTTTTCTGTCTTATTAAAATGGAAGTTCCATGTCAATAGGACATGTGGCAATATCCACATATTTCCCTTCCTCTGGCACTCTACATAGCAAAAGTGGGCAGTAGTCTTTGTATACTACAGGCACACATGAATTAATTCATAGACGAAGGGATGAATGAGTTAATGAGGCTATGAGTATAGATGAGATACAGTAAACAGGTAGGGGGAACACAGGGCACAGGAATATCCTCCCCACTCCACAGTGGACTTCCAGCCCACTTGTTCTCTTCTATGATAAAGACTATGACTTTGGTAAACTTTGAAGTCTTTCTTTCTAACTTCTTGACCTCTAAAAGGAAGTTGGAGTTTTCATTAATGCCCTGGGTCAGGCTCTGTGGAAAATACAAGAGGAAAACCAGACAGTCCTTTCTATTAGTGTCTGAATTATCTCATTAATTGATACCAATATTGAGGTAATCAACTTCTCATTAAGACTTCTCATTAGATGGCTATTTCTCTCTTTTACCTTCTGGCAGGGAGTTTAGAACATTTAATCATCGCTTTCCTATTTATCACTTAAAGGAAATTCACCTTTCCCCCAGTTATCACATCCTAATTTTCCGGGGTTTGTAAAATTTTAATCTTATGATAGGGCTTTTTTTTTTCTTTGGGTAAGCCTTTAGCAATTGCTATATCCAACATTTCAAAGAAGCTGTGTTTTAGTGGACTGAGGAATTTACTCATCAAGATTTTATTTTGCCCACACTCATTCATTGTATGGAATAATAATTCGGCAGTTTTCATGATATTTCATGTCTGGGCCCAGTTGCTCCTTTGGCCAGAATACACTGAGACTGAAATAGCAGTTTATTTCTTGCTTAAGTAATATGGTTTTCTTGTGACCAAAAGCATAGGAACATTTTATTTAACCCCAGACAGACACTTCTCAGGTTTGTGATTTTAATTATAACAAAAACTGGATGAAAAGAATGACTTGATCATGGCATAGATATGCCACCATCAGAAAAAATAATCCCCAGACAGATCAATAGTATTGCTTTCATTTATGAATACTATTTTAATGTCTTATGCACAGGTATTATCTCTACAAACCATCTCAAGCCAAAGAAAGAACTTCTTCAGTCACACGTGAATTGTCTACCTTTCCATAAAAATGTTCTGTCAAGAGCTTTCTGCATAAGAGAGTAAAAATTTTCAAATAACTTATAATTTTTTATTTTACACAAAATATCTGGGCTAAAGAAAGTACATTAAAGCAACTTGCATCTCAAAACAATACATTTCTCTGGTTGAAGTTTTAGTGAAAATCGATTTATTCCTCCTCTGAGTTTTACCCAGTTGGTAAAGTTGTCTAAATATGGGCTTCCTTAGAATCCATCCTCCTTCCCAAGCATTTCCCCATGTTTCCTTCCACCCCCAAATTCTTACCCCATTTCAGGCAGAGCTGAGCAAACATAAGCCTTCTCTGAAGTATTGAGGGAAAGTCTGCTAAAGGGCTAAACTACTTAAGGAGCTAACAGAAAAGGTTGTATCAGAGAAACAGTGGAGAAACACAGGTTTCTAATTATATCTGGCACCGGAGAGAATGTCAAAGGTATTGGGCCTGGGGCAGGTTCACAAGAGTGAAAGTAAGAGATTTAAAATAGGTTCTCAACTCCTGATAAAAACACGAATATTTATTTATTTAGTCTAGCTTTTCTTTCTTCTCTTATTGTTATGATTATTATTACTACTACTACTTTTCTGACTTTTCTTTTCCTAACCTACTAGTGTTTAAGCCTCCCGAAGACAGAGGTCAGTTCTGCTTTGATCACCACTATATACTCAACAATTAACATATATTGGGTGCCGAGTAACTGCAGAGAGACTGTTCTCTATAGTTTTAAACGTTTTGAGTTAATCTCTCCCTTGTCTGACTTCTAGCCTCTTTTCTTCCCCTTCAGTATGGTAGCATAGACTGTCTTTTCCATGTTCTTGAGGTCAGTACATTTCAGGATTATAATCTCTCAGATAGTATAATATCAGCTCATAATCTTCCAACAAAATGGCCTTGGATGACGGTAGGTAGCAGGATGAAGAGAGACTGCTTGGACTGAAACCCGATTCAAGAGTTGGAACCCATGTTGGCAGTATAGATGTTTTATCTTGATAATATTTCTTTCTTTCAATGAAATGAAAAAGAATAAGCCAGAAGAACTGCTTTACCCAAGCCCAGATTCTTCAAATATGCCTTCTCTTGATTCCTGTAGGAAGACACTGAACAGAATTCTGCATTTCTAAGAAAAAAAAAAGTTCATAAAAAAATTGAGCAAAACAAAGAAAAAATTACCAAACTAATAAAATAGTACAGTTGGACTATACCAAAGGGAATTTTCATTTGATTCTACATAATTACTTCACCTTACTCTCCTCTGGACACATCCTATAATTTAAATGAACAAATTTTAAAAAGTATCTTTCTAAAATAGCCATTAATTTGGGGACTATTATATAAATTTTACCATAATTGATTGTGTTTAGTACTTCCCTATACAGAGCATTCTTTTAAAAAGATGACTGAAAGGCTTATAAAATTCACCAAATAGAATCTCTTTATGCATGATAACTGGTGGTTTCAAGCAAAAGTATATAGGAGTGAATATTTAAAATGAAAACAACCAGTTAATGAAGTATATTTTGCTATTTATTTCCAAATAAAAACAAGCCTTGGTGTCTAAGAGTTAACTAACTTGTGATTTTTTTTTAAAAAAAGTATAGATGAAAAGGTAGCTAGGTAGAAATAGAAATAGCTTAGAAGGATAGATACACAGACGGCTTCCTTATGCAGATTTAGGAAGCCAAGTAAATTTATACTAACTAAAGAATATGAAAGGTAAATGACAAGCTCTATGTATCATGACTGACTATGCTAATTATAGCTTATAATATTCTGCTGGACCTAAGAGCCCTTCTCAGCTAAAAAACACCATAAAGTTCATTTAATACAACCTTCATATTTTACTGATGAGGGTACTCAGGACTTGAGAGAGTAGAGAGCAGACACACCTACTTCCTAAAGCCAGTAGTGTGGTCTTCTTTGAGGACATGGAAGTTGAGACATGAAGGCTGAGAAGTGGCTGATCATGTGATGAGTATGTGAACTTTGAGGGGGATTAATGCTTGGCAGAGGGTGAAAGTGGCATCAACAAAATTGGTAAGGCAGCTGGCCAGACTGCCAGCATGGAAGGCCATAGTAAGCAATTAAGATATAATTCCAAAAGCTATGGAAACATTGGTGGGTTTTAACTGAGGGAATGATGTAATCTGATTTATATTTTGAAAGGGTACTCTGGTTGCTTTATGAAACACGGATTGTAAGGGAGGGAGCTAGAGAGGAAAAGGGAAGATTACTTAGAAGGCTTTTAATAGGGAGGTTAGGAGAAAGCGGAAATATTGGATGTATTTTTTGGGTAGTGCTAACAACATTTGCCAGTGGTTCTTGGATAGGGAGGTAGAGAGAGAATTAATAGAAAGGGAGGAATTGAGGGCATCTACTTTCTTTTTGACTTGAAAGGCTGAGTAGATGATGGTAGCGTTTGCCGAGATGGAGAAGACTGGGGTAGAAACAGAAATATGTTTTAGGTTAGTATTTATATTTTATTTGACTTGTATTGCCTAATCCAAGTAAAAAAAGATTAATCCTCACCTAGAGCCAAATATATATTTTATTTTAGTCAGGACCAATATAAATGTGCCAAAGGAAATGATTAAATATGGTTAGTATCTATTCCCTATATAGTAAACAAAATGATAATTTAATTTTCACAGTGGCGGGAGGCCATCTTAGGAACTATATGTGAAGGTAGAATTTGTGAACAGGGAAGGAGTAGTAGATACGTGTCACTGTGTTTTATGTGATAAGTGTGTATATGTATATTAACGTGTATGAGGACAGAATGTCCCTATGAATTTAGGAAAGTGAATTCCCTTGGGTTAGAAGACAATGTAAGGTAGCCCTGTATTTTCAAGGGTGATTTTTAGAAAATCCTAATCATTTTTCCCCAAGTACTTTGTGTGAATACTCATGAAATTATAGACGGACCAATTCTCTTTTGCTTAGAATGAAAATCATCTGTTATGCCTTCATCATCAGTGAATGTTTTGGGAACTTCAAGACTATATCCATCATCCAGAGTTTTGGCACACACACAAAAACATTGTCTGTGCTAGCCTTGGACTTTGCTACCTGACAAATATAGTAAAGCACTCAATGGAGAACCATACATTAGCCGGATATGTAGGACATCAAACTTAAATGTTATGTAATAGCTATGAAGGGCACAGTTTCTCTTATAGTTTTAAACATTAAGGAGTACTGTCTGAAACTTGAAACTTAAAATTAAAACTAGTAAATGACACTCTTAAACTGTCCACATCCATGGTAATCACAGTTCAATACAGCATACTTTTTTGAATGCCACCAAATGGAATAAAATTTTTCCTAAAATGAATGAACTCTCTGCTTCTAGTTTAATATAGCATAACAATACATACATACTCCAAAATAACTTAAAGGGAGAAAGAAATTTTTCCTTTCTAGAGGAAGGGGAGGCAATTTGTGATGCACAGTAGAGGGAGGAAAAATGAGAGAATTTAATTTTTTACGCTGCTGTCAGAAAACTGGGAGAAAGCTTAAAGAGAACTAATGGGGAGATATCATTAGAGAAAACAAAAACTCAAACTAAATCTCTAAATGTTTGAGTTGGACAGCATTGAAGCACTCATTTCCGTTGTAATCACTCTAAAAAATAGGCTACTGTCTAAGATAGATAACATGACAATTTCTGTTCAGGTAGAGCATACTATTTCAATGCCCAAAGACGTTATTCTTTTAAGTAATAGATGTTCAGTGAATGTTACATTGGTTTTTAATGGACTTTCCCCAGTTGGTTGCTTATTTCCTGATATTTTTATGTTGTGTATTCATAAGAGTGTGGACTGGCTTCAGCTAATCCTCATGAATTGTCTATCCATTAGCAGATTTAAACTGGACTTGGGGCTGCCATGTTTGTGGATTCAGAAGTAGCCTTATCAATCAATTAGCCTTATCTTCTTGTAAGTTTGATGAGTCATTAATCAAACTTAGAAGAACTAGATAATTCTATTTCTAATGTTTTTATTTGTTGTATTCTGTAGACAAATATTTCAGAATAATTTTCTCCAAAAGCCTGAGTAAACAAAGGAAAAATTTTCAGCAGCAGAGGCAGAAAAGTTTAAAAACTTGGCAAGGAATAACTCAGTATGACAATATTGGTGAACCTTCCTTTTATTGTCATACATGAAGGAAATGAATATTTAAACAGATTTTTTCCAGGCTTGTGGGGATTTGGCAACCCCAGGCTCTGTCTGTGATAAAATCTTACTGGCCTGAGAGTCCTGCCTAGATTCATTAAGAATTTCTTTCTGTCTCTCTCTTTCATACATTATATATTTTTCAGGTGACCATTTTAGCAATTGTACAAGGTATTTTTAATATTAAATTATGTAGCCTCAGCTGCTTATAAGGAGAGTTTAAGGAGAATATTAGACATATTTATAAGTATCATTTGTCATGCAAGTGCTAATTAACCTTGAAAATAAGCATTGGCCTACCTTCCCAGTACCTACAATAAAGCACACTAGGCCAAATCTCTATGAGGCTGTAGTTTTCTATTTAAATAATAATAATAATAAGGTATAAAAAGCTACTAACAACCCTGCACTTGTTCCCCTCAACTTAAAAGTTAAAAAAAATAGAAAAGAAAGGCAACATGGTTAATAAGATATGTAAATTAAAAATTTCCTACTCTTCTTTCATTTGTCACTATGTTTTGTTTGTAGGTAGATTCAAAGAATACCATACTTGTCATAGACAATTATTTGTATTATGTTACATTATTTTAATTTACTCAGCTGTGTTGCAATGGGAAAAAAAATTCGGGAAAAACAATAACTATCAATAATAAATATAAAAGCATGCATTTTCGTAACAAAAAAACTGAAGAGAGTTAAGACACATTGTAAGTTCCAAGAGAGATGGAAGAACACACATAAGAAACTACAAAGAGCATCTGCGAGACGGCTTGTGTGAACTGATGGTGTGGGCCAACCTTCAAATTGCACTGTCCTCTACAGGTCCTTTCTAGATCCATTCCTTTATCATCTCAAATGATGTGCAGTAATAATGCTGCTTGCAGAATGAACTGAATTATCATCTACCAACTAGGATGTGAGTTCCATGAGGACACCACTGTCACTTTTGTCTTTTTATTCATTGCTTTGTTCCAAAAGCTTAGAATGGTGCATACCATGTAGTAGAAACTTAATAAATACTTGCTAAATAGATGGATGCATTTGACATTTGCTGTTTTGATGACAAGTAATATGGTCTATAGTTTAGTTAATATGATGCATTAAGGTCAACTGCCTGGTTTGGATCATTGTTCTATGGTTATGTAAATGTTAACATGAGGAAAAGATGAATAAAGGGTCCTGGGAATTCACTATTTTTGCAAGTCTTCTTTCAGTGAGAAATTATTTATTTATTTATTTATTTTTTTTTTGAGATGGAGTCTCGATCAGTCGCCCAGGCTGGAGTGCAGTGGTGTGATCTCGGCTCACTGCAAACTCCACCTCCCAGGTTCATGCCATTCTCCTGCCTCAGCCTCCCGAATAGCTGGGACTACAGGCACCCGCCACCACGCCTGGCTAATTTTTTGTACTTTTAGTAGAGACGGGGTTTCACCGTGTTAGCCAGGATGGTCTTGATCTCCTGACCTCGTGGTCTGCCCGCCTCGGCCTCCCAAAGTGCTGGGAGTACAGCTGTGAGCCACTGTGCCTAGCCAGAAATTATTTTTTAAAAAGTTTTTCGGGAAATTGAGAATGGAGAAGGGAAAAAGGAGTAAGGGCATGAAAGGCTGAGGACCATTGACTCTGGAATAGTGCAGGAAGACAAGGTATGGGCAAGAAAGAGCTGATGTGAGTGCTGGCAATTTGCCTCTGGAAGGCAGAATAGCATTTGACTACTACTCAATCTTTTTGGAAAATCTTGAATTAAAATCTCAAATACTCACTGTCCACTGTGAAATTTCAATTTCGTCAGTATTCTTTTACCTGTGCTGCTTTAATCTATCTGCTGATGGCTGCTAGTGCTAGCTGCACAAAGCCCTGAGTTCTAGACCTTCTCTCCCTGCTTAAAGTTTATTAACAAGGGCTGGGCACAGTGGCTCATGCCTGTAATCCCAGCACCTTAGGAGGCTGAGGCGGGCAGATCACCTGAGGTCAGGAGTTCAAGACCAGCCTGGTCAACATGGTGAAACCCCATCTCTACTAAAAATACAAAAATTAGCCAGGCGTGGTGGTGCATGATATAGTCCCAGCTAATCGGGAGACTGAGGCAGGAGAATAGCTTAAACCTGGGAGGTGGACGTTGCAGTGAGCTGAGATCGCACTGTGGCACTCCAGCCTGGGTGATAGAGAGAGACTCCATCTCAAAAAAAAAAAAAGTCTATTAGCAAGTATAAATGTATCAGAACTTAACAGGGCAATTTCTTGTATTATTGTGAGACTAAAAAAAATTGGGAAAAAAGGGAAGCTTTGAAGAGAAAAAAATGGGTAGCCATCAGAATCATTTTGTGAAAGGAACAAATACTAATAAGTTAATCTATTGTTCTCAACAACCTGTTATCCATAATAGGAAAGGAATCCAGTATGTGCATGACTAAGTTAACTACTCAAAACTTTCAAAACCAGAAGCCAAAAGAAGTTATAGTTTATTTTAAGCAATATCCACAAAACCTAATATAGTCCACTTCTGAGTAATCATTTAATTATGGTATTCTATCATTTTATTTTTTTAAAATATGCTGAGTACATAAACATGACTAAAATATCAACACATTCTTTCTTCCTACACATAACTATTAATCTTAAATGTTCCAAGAGAAGATGTTTAAAAAGTAACCCTTTGCAGAACTAGCCCTTCTCTCTGGAGCTGTAGGCCTCTCTTCTTCCCAGCCCCCTCCTTTTCTTTTCTTTTATCTTACTCGTCACCTTGCAGTCATGAGTATTGTAGCATGTACGAGTGGACTGCTGAGAGAAGGGAAGAAGGATGCATTTTGCATTCACTTGTACATCAGCCTTGAAGCCTGGCTGGCGGCAATATTGTGGACAATAGATCTTTCAAACAAATAGACCCTTGTCTGTTCCTTCCTTCTGTAATTGTTGGCAGAGTTCTTTGTTATGTGTCTGGTTTCTTGAAACTTTGAATGAATAAACTAGGACACGGGATTAATGTAAAGAACTGGCATCTTTGTTGACTTATTCAACAGACTGTGTGTACATAGAAAAGAGAAATAAGCACTTTCAGAAGTGTTGTCTGCACATGCCTGGGATTTTACAAAATTTAAACAATGTGAAATGCAGTACCTTGAAAAAAGCCAGGCTAGTCTCTGGACTCTGTAGTTTACTTTCTAAATAAAAAATACCCTATTGACCATAAGCAAATGAACAATTCACCTGTTAGCATATGGACCAAATATAGGCCAAGATATGTAGTGGTAGAGTTACAAGTAAATTTTTTGATGTGAAGTGTCATAGAATTTACAGCCAAATGAAGTGAGTACCTCTTTGTAGCAGGGTAATGATGAAAAAGATTAGGCAAAGTTTAAAGTTGAGACGCAGTTTTCCTACCTGGAGAGAATGGACATTGTTACCTAAAATTCACATTGTACAGTGGAGTGATACATGAGTTGTTCACAGTAGACCGACCTTTCTGAGCCTCAGCTCTGTTGACATTTTCAAATAACAACTTGCTGTTAGGGACTGTTCTGCATGTTGTAGGATGTTTAGCACCATTCCTATCTTATGCCTGCTAGATACCAGCAGCACTCCCCTTCCAATTGTGCAAATAAAAAATGTCTCCAGACATTGCCAAATGTCCTCTGGAAGTCAAAAAAGCATTCCTGGTTGAGAATCATTGTACTAGACCAAGGAATGGATCATATTGACCAGAAGGAAGTTGTATATTATTAAAAAAAAATTATCCAACTCCAGAAGAAGTATACTTGGGCAGCCTAACTTGGGGACCTTTTGAATGTCTCCACCATGGGAACAAAGGCTAAGTAAAGCAGTGGCCCATTGCTCAGTCCAACAGCACTCCTCCATCAATTATCCCCTCTTGACTTTTTGTGTCTTTAGTCTCTTAATCGGCCTTGACTTCTTTTCCTTGACCTTTAAATTGTCTCCTTTATCCTAAAGCAAATCAAAATTACTCTTGATAATGCAAAGGTGTAAAATTACTATGATGTCTTCACATCACTACTAACTTTTTTGAAAAGTAGTCTTCATTCTCTACCTCTACTTCCTCACTGTCTACTTTCTGGAATACATCCCAGTTTGCTTTTTTCCCCCTATGTCACTACTTAAAGTGGCTGCCCAAATGCTACAATCCAACTTCTCAATGATCACATTAACTGAACTTTTTGTGTACTTATCTTTGACTTCCATGCAACTTTTGATACTCTTAATCAATGGTTCTGAAACTTTTTTTGTGCATCGGGATCACTGGTGAGATATTAATAGTTAAAATACAGATTTCTGAATTCAACACCCAGAGTTCCTAATTCCGTCAGGCTAGGATGTAGACTGAAGATTTGCATTTCTAACGAGTTCCCAGATACTGTCCACACTGCTAGTCTGGGGGATCACAAACCAAGAGCCATGCCTTGATTATTCTCTTCTTGAGTGCTTCAGTTGACTTTTACAATACCATAGTTTCCTGATCTTGACTCTCAGTGACATTTGTAGTCACATTTTCTGGTTTCTTCTACCCTTTTTCTCTAAAACAGGGCAATGTTGCCCCTCAGAGAACATTGGTCAATGTCTGGAGATGTGTTTAGTTATCACAAATAACTAGGAGGAGGGGAAGAAGGAAGAGAAGAGGGTCCACTGCTACTGATGTCTAGTGGGTAGAGGCCAGGGGTGCTGCTAAACATCCTAGAGGGCACAGGACAGTATTATTCACAGGACAAAGTATTATTCGTCTCAATATGTGAATACTGCCAAGATAGAGAAACGCTGCTCTGGATGCAGGCATTCTCTCCAAGTAGATATATATTCTTTTTTTTTTGTTATGAGACAGGGTCTTGCTCTGTCACCTAGGCTAGAGTGCAGTAGCACAATCATAGCTCACTGCAGCCTCCAGGAATCGAGACCTGTTGATATTTTACTCATGTTTATGTACTCAGCATATTTTTTAAAAATAAAATGATAAAATACCATAATTAAATGATTACTCAAAAGTGGACTACTATATTAGGTTTTGTGTATATTACTTAAAATAAACTATAACTCCTTTAGGCTTCTGGTTTTGAAAGTTTTGAGTAGTTAACTTAGTCATGCACATACTGGATTCCTTTCCTATTATGGATAACAGGTTGTTGAGAACAACCTGGTCAATATTTTGGAGAGATGAGGTCTTGCTATGTTGCTCACGCTGGAATCAAACTCCTGGGCTCAAGCGATGCTCCCACCTCAGTCTCCCAAAGTGCTGAGATTACAGGTGTGAGCCATGGCATCCAGCAAAGAATGGCCTTTTTATCTTCTCTTCAGTCTATACCTCTCTCTTGTCGACCTCAGACATGCCCAGCACTTCAACTCTCACACGTCTCTGGAAATGACTCCCAGAGGTATTATCTTTAAATATGACATTACTCTTGGGTCTGGCCTGAATTTGCAACTGCCTGATAAATATAAGCTTAATGAGCCACCGGCATCTTAAGTTTAAGATGCGCAAACTAGGCCAGGCACGGTGGCTCACGCCTGTAATCCCAGCACTTTGGGAGGCCACAGAGGGCGAATCACCTGAGGTCAGGATTTTGAGACCAGCCTGACCAACATGGAGAAACCCCGTCTCTACTAAAAATACAAAATTAGACAGACGTGGTGGCACATGCCTGTAATCCCAGCTACTTGGGAGGCTGAGGCAGGAGAATCGCTTGAACCTGGGAGACGGAGGCTGTGGTCAGCCGAGATTGCGCCATTGCACTCCAGCCTGGGCAAGAAGAACGAAACTCTGTCTCAAAAAAAAAGAAGAAAAAAAGCCCAAACTGAACATATCCTTCCAGTAAGAGAATCCTTTATTGCCAGTAATGGTAATTATTTGATAAGGTGTGTCTCTACCCCCTTTTGACCTTCATAACTTGTAAAAATGGTACAAGATGATTCTTTTAAGAAAGTATAAAATCACATGTATGGTTCAGAAATACCACTCTAGCAGGAATTTGAGGAGGTGACAGATATTCAAGAAAACTGAAAGAGAAACTTTCCATTCCATGTGAGATTATCTAACTTTTGATTGGCCAGGGAGAAATGTGGCTTATTATTCCAAGTGAAAATAAATGTATCTGCCTGCCTAGATCTCAGCCTAGTATTGATTGAAGAAAATACTAATCTGATGCTTTATGCTTCGAGAAAGAAAGCATATTGAGTATGTGATCTTCTCACAAATATCAGTCTTTTCATTAGATTTGTTTTACTGTGATGTATTTTGTTCCTCAGTAGAATGCCGTGTATATGATTGTTACTGGTACTCATAGTAAATCTAATAATATCCACCATTTTTGGAGCACTTACTAAGTGTCAGAACAAGTGCTTTGCATGCCATCTTATGTATACTAAGCCTATGGGGTAGATTTTATTATTGTACCCATTATGCACCCATGGAAGCTAAAGACTAGAGAGAATGAGGGATACACGCAAGGTCACCTAGATCACAACTGGTATAATTAGGATTTGAAGACAGGCTGTTTGACACCTAAGCTGATACTTCCAAAGACTATTCCAATAGCACAAAATTCAATTGCTGTGGGGACATGGTTCTCAGAACCTGGTCTTCTTGAATCACTAGACCGATCCTCCTCAGAATTTAAGACCTGGGTGGAAAGGGAAAGACCATCCAGCTCACCCTGTGTGCCTCTCAGGAATGGTGGGGGTTGTCCTCCATTACTGAAAGAAGCAGTACAGCCGGCTAATGGATGGAGAGAGACACAGGGGAGAGATTTTGTTTGTGGGAGTTCATTACAGAGGCATCTGCAGACCTCTAACTCTCTCCTGCATGCCCTTTCTCTTTCATAGCTTCCATCTCTAAGCTGTAATGGATGCAAAATTACTGCAGCATTTTGTTCTGCCAGGCTGACCCCATTATGCATACACCACAGTCATAAAGCTCTGGCTTAGTTACTGTTTGCATGTTCAAGACTACTATGAGGCAGGGAGGTGTGAGGTTTGGCTACATTTTCAAACAGAGTGGATGCCTTCTTCATTTTAAAAACAAGGAAGCCAGCCTCCTTTCAGAGTGAATATTGTTTTGATTACTGCTGGACTAATCCATACTTATTTACCCCTTAATGATGATGTTTCTCTGGCGTGTGAAGGGTCTTTAAATAAATGTTAGGGCAGTGATGCCAGGAAGTCATCATTTCACATGCATTAGTTGCAGAAGTTTGGGAGACTTCATTTCCACCCCAACATCCTGTTGTCTTGATAATATTTTGTTAAGACATAGCAAAAGATATAGCAGGGTCATTAGATAATGGTTAATAAAATATAAGAGTTTGGAAAGGTAGTGATTCTCAAACGTTATTCTCAGTCTTCCTTCTTCTCCATGCCTTGTCAAAGATTTCTGCAACTTTCATCTCACCACATCTGGTGAGAATACTTATCAGAGAAAGTGAGCAAACTGGTTTTGGTAATAATTGACATACCTTTATCTACTAGGAGATTCTGATTTTAATTCATTCAGTAAAAAAATATTCTGTTTGTTCTATGCACATTTCTAACACTTGAGACATATTCGAGAATAAGACACACATAGTCCTTGTCCTACAGCTTACATTCTGGTAATATTTGTCAGAAAGCAGTCACATGATTATGAAAAGGTTACCCAAATTTCTGTATATTCTATAGTTTATCCTATATCTTCTTCCACTATTTCACACATTTCATAAAAGATCTCAACATATAAATATTGCTTTTAGCCTGTGATATTGTCTCCATGGAGGGAAGGACTCAGATGGAAATAAGGTATCACAGAAGGGTACAGAGTGCCTTTTCTTTTAAAGTAATTGCAAAAATAGGAGTTATATTGGTTATCAGAACATGTTTGTATTTCATTATTAAGCTGGTAAGAAGAACCATGGATATATGGACATGTTCTGGATCCTAGATACTTAATAGAAATGATCACTAGCTGTCCCTAAAGGATTTTTATTATACTTCCTAAAAGCATGGACTATCTCTTCTGAGGTATGCCCCCCAAAATGTCAGTAGCAATAAATTTGTAAGAACATTTTTAAGGCTACACAGACAAGTGTGATCGGTAGAAGTCATGGTGAGTGGGAGTGAGGAAGGGCTAGTAGCAAACAAGAAAAAGAAAAGAAAAAAAAGCATTTTCAGTCTTCGGCAGCACTTCTGTCTCTTCCAGCATTTGTCAGAATCCAGTTATTAACCTGTCAGCCTCAGACAGATTGAAGGAGACACCACCTTTCAAGGTGAGCCCTTAAGAAAAGAAAAATAAGAAACAGTCATTGTTGGGGTTGACAGAGACATGATCCCACCAAGGCCTGGGCTATGCTTGGAGAGGAAATGATACTCAAGCCTGAGTGTGTGCTTAGGGGGCAAGAGATTAGGCTTAGGGGAGTAGGGATATGGAAGTAGTGATAGCAGTGAATAAGGAAAGCTATCTGTTTGAATTTGCTTGTGCAAAGAGGCAGAACCATTTCAAAGATGCAGGGTGCAGATTTTAGTGAAGAAGTTAGAGCTGACCCCTGCTGGGACTGTGGCATTTCAGTAGAGGAATGGAGAATCCCTTCCCAGTGGGGAACACACATCATCCACATACATGAGGGAGAAAAAAAAAAAAGGAATACTCTTTATCAACAAAAGCATGCCTTTATCTATGATTGTGGTGTCATTTTCTTTTAACAAACAAGGATACTTTTTAACCTTAGTTTGTTCACAAAAGCTTCAGCAAAAAACAAGGGACATCACATATTTCTGGATTTCCATTTTCTGGGCACATAGTAGGCCTGTGCCTTCTGAAACTTCCTGTATTGAATGGAGCCACATGATCATTTGCAATCAATGAGCTGTGAAGGGGAATGGCATGTGTTCCTTACAGGCCAAGCATTTAAGTGTTGATGTGAGAGTCCCCAGAGCACTTTTTTTTTCTTTTGCCTTTGTCATGGTGCCGTGGCTACAAGCAATTTTCAGACAGTGGCCATTGCATCAACCTCAACCCTGAAGTGAGGAACCATGGCAACATGCAGGCAAGCCTCAAGCCCATCCACAGTAGACAAATATATACCTTTATTGTTATAAACCATTTTGGACTTGTTTGTTACTGCAGCATAATCTGGCTGTTATAGTGGACACATTTGGTTAGATACAAGTGTAAGAAGTTTTATTTTCCTTGATGAATAGTGGGAAAGTGTGTATATAATATTGTAAACCTTTTTCAGCAACCCAAATTACCACCCCTATGTACCCAAAGTCCTATCTCTGGGCTGCAGTATCCCCAAAGACTTTTTATTTGTTTTATTTTAGTCCTGTAAGAATTAAGGTCAACTTTTTAAAAAAATGCAGTGCTAAGAGAGACACGACAAAATTGAGACAATTTATTAGCGGATTCTTTCGTATCTGAGGGGTCTTTTTGCATGTAGGAGCAGTCATTACCATCTGTAAGGTGTCTAAAGCTCAATTTATTTAAATCATATATCTGAAGACCAAAACTTTTAAAACCCAAATTTTGTTTTTAAAACTTAAAGTTTTAAAAGATGATAAATTCCTCTTCAAAATTTAAACTTCAACTCCAAATTTAGTATGGGTGATTTTTCATAACATTTCAAATACCTTTTAAAATACATACCTTTTACGCTTAAACTTAAATCTATAGTAAATTATGAGTTTGGTTCATTTTATCATTATATCTCTATGTGTTTTTGTATTTTCTGAGGATTATATTAGATTAATACCAATGAATCTATTAAATAGTTGTTGCTTCTCTAATATGAATCAAATCTAAGCTGCTGATCAGGCTGAGGTTTTTTTTTTAATCATTAAATTTATTTATTGTGTCAAGACATAATTGCCTTTCCCAAAAAGTCTAAATGTTTTCCTATAATTTGCTGTCTCTCCACAAGTAGTATATTTTTAAAAGTCATACTTGGTGAGATTGTATGATCCTTGTTCATTATTAAATATTACCTTTTATTTAACACTATTAAAAAGATATATTCTTATAAACAGCTTATTTAAAGTCAGGAACCATCTGGAAGTTTCATCTCCCAAAAGATGATAGATGAATCCAAATAGTTCTTTCTCTTTTTAGCATGTCAAACTAATGTGTCATCCTAGAATGCATCATTGAGCCCCATTTCACTAGGTTATTAGGTGTGAAGCCCAGATCTAGACCAAGCCTGTCTGCTCTTGGTAAGCCTCTTTGTTTTTTTCATTTTTTCTAATACTGTTTGCTGTATTTCCTGTTATTTTTATTTACTGTTTTCTACTTATCCAATAGTAACATGGCCATGCTTATACTTTATTACTTTGTAAACAAGTACCTAAGTAACAGCTAAACTAAAACATACATGTTCATATATTTTAGCATTCCCGTAATCATTGAAATCAATAACAATTCAATACACTCTATTCTATTCATATTTATTTTATATTACCACTATGTTTTATGTAATAATATTCTGTATATTAACTGTTCTGAGCATCACTATGACTCTTTCACAAACTTAGCTTGTTTTAGTCAGCAGTAAAAAATGAAGACTGATTTTGTTGTTAGCAATCTTATTTAGTGTTCAAATTATTATCAAATGGCCAGCCAGATCTCCTTTAAATAGGCTCCTTGTTCTTTCAGCACTTTATTTGATATTTGTGGCCACATACTTGTATTTTGCAATAAAAAAAAATTTAGATTCTTTGCAATTATTTTCTTCCGCTAAGCAGAAAATCAACAAAATTCCAGAGAACCTTGTGCAAATGAGTGTTGATTGTGGCCATGGTGCACCTGCACTTTAAGTAATAACAAAGCTGAAAAATATATTTATTTTAGAGGTCATGAGTTCACACTGAGAAGTGTGAACTCCTCATGAGTTCCATGAGAAGGGCATAACTTTAGGTAATTTCTTGTAAGCTCATTGCCACTATGTAAACCAGCTTATGATTCTTATCTAGTTAGTCAGTATACTATAAATATCAGTGAATATTCAGAATAGAAGCTGATAGAAAAATCAAACCATAGAAAAGCAGGGAGAGTGTGAGAATATATTCACCATGTATACATATATGCCCCTAAACAAAAGCCTGAAAGTATCTACTCTAAAATTCATTTATCCTCCTCACTATCCTTTTTAAATTTTTTATATTATTCACCTTTTCTTCTTTGAACATATTTTATTTTTGTAATGAGAATGCAAAGATGTTAAATTTTTTAAATAACTAAAGAAACAGTTCCAGCAGGAAATAGCACTATGTGTTGTTCAACATACATAGTGAATCTTGCATACACAGCATATTAATAAAATCTCAAAAATTGCTTACTCTTTACAAGTAGGAGATATTTTGCTTTTTGTGTCCATACTTTCCCTTTAGAATGAGGAGGATTCTAAGTAATCTTATTGTATCATATTTCTACTTCATTGCATTGCTCTCTAGGGGGGAAATTAACAGCAGAAGACTTGTCACTTGAGTTCTATTCATGACCTCTCTACTCTGAGCATTACAGATGGAGTGCAGCAAAGAGGAGATACAATTCTAGGGGAATATGGGTCCATAGATCTTTCAAAACAAAGAAGAAAAGCTTTCTCACAATTGCTATAGCAAATAATGCTTTCCACTGCTTTAGAGTCATCACTGTAAGAACATTTGATCCAGAAGTGAAGAACAGAACTATATTCCATGTGGCTTTTCAAGGCGACTGAGAGCACCTGCTCCCTGGAATCCTTCAGCCACATTGATATGTGTGTCATAAAACTGTGAGAGCATGATCCCATTGATGTGATATGAATCAAGAAAGCCATATGCTCTTTGCTGGTATAAATGATAGCTGCATGAGGGCTTACCAATAAGTGAGGAATGAAATTTGAATTTTGGAAAGAAGTTTGTAGCTACATGAATACCTTGCAGCCTCTCTTTTCAACAGTCTCAACATTTTTACTGTCATGCGATTTCTTCTATGGCTCCATTTATATCCAACTTAAATTTCACTCTAAACATTTTCGTTTTTATTTTTTATTAGACAGTTCTCTTTTGAGTATCTAGTTTTATAAAATGGCACATGGGTTTATCACTTGGAGACAAAGAAGCAATACCCTATATGCTGTGTGTGAACTGAGCAATATGTTCAGTGACCATTAACTGACAGACTTCACAAGAACTCATGACATTGGTCAATGATCATGACGTGCATCTGTAATTCATGTAGCTAATGTGGACTGAAGAACTAAGAGCAAAACATACACTTCGTGCAAATACCCACAGTTAATATAGCATAGAAACAGAAATTTAAGCTCTGTTGTTAGAAGGCTGGAGTTATGAACCAAACCATAGTAACTAAAATTCCTGCATATTACAACCAAGCAAAATGCAGACTACCTGTGTGTATATGTACATTTAGTATTTTTTTGTTTGTTTGTTTTTAACTTTGTAGCTTCAGCACACCATGCCACAAACTTTGTGCCTTATAATGCCTTGGCTGAATATCTTCTCAGAGGATGATCATTCACTTTTACCTTTGTTTGCCAACTTATTCCACTGCGGCTCTTTTTGTCTTGCAATGCATTCTGTGTACTGGTGAAGAAGTTTTGACCACGAATAGCTGACAAATATGTGCAGGTGGTCATGCACAGAAGCAGAAAGAAAATTCCTCTGTGGTTGTTAACGTGAAGGTTTTCCAGGGGCTTGGGGCACTGGTTAAGGAAACAGATTAATGAGTAGCAAACAGGGATTGATGGGAGTCCTCTGACATTTTGAGGATATCCCTACACATCACTGCAGCCTGAGGGAAGCTTGGCTGAAAGAAACTGGCCAGAGGCATGTTCTGACTTTGGCTGACTTGGAAAGAATGGCAGTGCTATTAACAATGTACACATAGTGGGAGAATTTCCTCTCAGTGGAATGATGCTTTAATGGTCCCATATAATGCTAATGCCATTAGCACTCTCATTTCCAGATACTACATGGGATACATAAGTAGAAGAGTTAGGAATCGTTTTCTGAAAAGACATTCTAATATTATTTGGATATTAAATAAAAATAAATACCTCTGTTAAGATATTCAGACCCAGTATTAGTGTAAGTGGGTACAGTAGAAAGAGGCCTTAACTTGGAATATGTAGTGATTAGGTTTAACTCACAGCCCTGCCAATTATTGGCTGTGTTTGCCCATTCATTTATTCATACATTTGTATACATTCATTTATTTTCTTACAAATCTTTACCAAGTGCCTATTATGTGCCAGATCCCACACCAGGCTTTACGCAGTCAGGGTCAAATCACTTCACCTCTTCAAGTTTCTCACCTGTAAAATTCTGAGACTTTTTTGAAATCTGTTTTTTAAAAAATACATACTTGATTCAAACGGCAGCTTTATAATTTGAAAACCTCTATTTTACTCCTGTTTTTCTTTGGAGGCCAAAGGTGACTCTAAATAATTTCATGGAAGTAATGAAAATATAATCTTTAGTGATTAACTTCAGAATTAAGAGAGTAAAAAGTATTTTTCAATTCATCTTCAGCTTATGCCATCACCTCAGCAAGAACAATGAGTGTGCAACAATTCACTGTTTTGTAGGATGCTAATTAGAGGGTAGACTCCTCATGGAGAAAGCCCAAGCCTCTGGTTCACTCCTCTCCATCCAGATGGAGCTACAATGAAATGATTTTCTATGGCTGTGTGTGTGTGTGTGCGCACGTGTGTGCGTGCACGCACGCACACACACACACAAGCCTGGGAAGGAAGAGCCCCCCACTCTGTCCATTATTCAACTCAATGTTTACTGTCAAGATGAGTTTTCCAATTTCCATTGTTTCCCCTAAATTGAGTCTCTCACATAGAGTTTAGAGCTGGTATGTCTGCTAGGAAATAGCTATATAATAAAACAGCCATATAATAGCACTATAATTCATCCAGTTATTCATTCCTTCCCTGAAAAATAGGACCTAAAATGCATCATTGTGTGTAGGTTTCAATTAAATTCAGAGGACAGTTATTGAGTGACTACTGCATGCAAGCTGGCTGGACTGAGACTATTGAGATGGATAAGAAACTGTCCCCTCTCAAGGAGCTTAAAATCTAGAGGAAAGAGAGGTGTATAAAATACATAATTGAAAGTGTTTGCTGTAATTTCTAAGAGAACACACCTGGGGATGTGAAAATGGACAGAAGGGAGGATTTAGCTCTATCTTGGAGGCTGGGATATAAGTCAGGGAAAGCATTTCAGTGGAGATTACACTTAAAGTGGGAGTACTGTATACATGAATAAGCAGAGCAGGCCACGTAAGCAAAGTTGTGGTTGGGGAAAGATGCATTCCAGACAGCCAAAATGTTTTGCCTCATTGGAAGATTGTTTTTCTCACCCTTAGCACCCTCTGCTTATTCCTCTCTTTGTTTTTAACCATTTCTAAGTTGTATCTTAAGACTCTAATCAATGTAATGGGATGGCTGTATCCCTCCCCACTCCATCCCATATCACACCACCGAATGAGCAACAAGTCTTGGCGTCTGAAAAATGTAGCACCTGACGCCAATCAAAACTTCTGCTCACAGCTCTAATGTAGGTCTGGGGGCTTTTCTGTGTTACTTGAAACCAGTATTGATTGCATCAGCTCTCAATATAATACCCCAATAGTCATCCTTGCTGCTTTAGCTGAGGAACAAAAGGTAAAATCAAGCTAAATGAAATGAGGTAAATGTAGGATCAGAAAAACCAGGAGTCTTCATTGCCTGCTGTCAGGCGTCATCAAAACAAAAAGCTCTCTGGCTGGCAAGGTCAGTGAGGGAGATGAGAGAGGATAGGAATACTCAGAGACAATATGTTGCCCTGCTAAGAGCAGGTCATGGTCCTTAATGTAAGCCATGTCATTTGCTTACAGTCTTTATTATTTAATCTCTGACAGATGGAAATTGGTTGAGAACAGGTAATGATACAGAGTCTTCTGTGTGTGCTTGCATGCCAGTGAGATCTACTGGGAGAATTAACCTCTACTCTCCCAGCACAATCGGTGGTCATTTTGAGTGACCATATCATTTATCTCCAAACCAGGACACCTTGGAGAACACAAGAGAATACTGTTAAATAAACGTGAGTGTATAATAGACACACAGTGGGACTTCCCCAGGCAAACAGGGACTCTTAGGGGATGTATGATCACCTTAACATGTTTTCTGTCTGGAGGGAAATTTCCAAGGAGAAAGACAAATAATACCTGGAACATGACTCTAGAGGTAGGCTAAGACTGCAGGGTATTAATCAATGTATAAGTTTATAAGTTTATAAGCATGTGAAAACTTCAAATTTCAGCAAAGATTCTCTAAATTTTTTGCTGAGACAGATAAAATAGCTGTTTTTTTTCTCACACAGAGTACATTCTCATAGGAATATCTGAATTACATGCAGTTCCTAGAAAGCAAGCTATAATTACATTATTCAAGAAAACACTGCAGTTCAGGCTAATGTTTTTGTATATTTGTTTTGTACATTTTGTACATGTTTTTGTAATGTGTTTATACATATGTACATAGATGACTTTACATTTGTTGATCAGCATTTAAATTATTTACGTACTTAAACTATTACAAATACACTACTTGGCACACTCTTTCCCCAGATCTTCATCTGGCTGTCCCTTTTCATCTTCTAGATCTTGACTCAACATCTCCTTCTTAGGCCATTTCTGACCACTATGACCGATCCCTGTCATGTTCTATCATAATGTCCTTTTGCCATTTTCTTAGCACTTATTAGTGTATAAAATTATCTTCTGTATTTAGCTGTGAGCTTTCCTCACTAGAATGAAAGAAATTATGGACAATAGTTCCACCTACCTTGTTCAGTAGTACACCTCCAGCACTTTGAAACCTGTGGGGATACAATAGGTACTCAACAGATAGTTGTTCATTGGATGGACTGTTGGGAAATAGGCCATCTTGTCTTTATTGAACAACTTTTGCAGGAAGCATTCTCCTCCCTTCATGATTTTTGTGCATAGGTAAGCACCTGCTTAGACAACTCCAGTTCCTGCTCTCACACTTCACCACTAGATTGTTGCAATGCAGTCTTAAATAGCCCTCGAATATGGACTCAGCCACATCTTGCAACAAGATTGTCATCAGCACCCCTTTCACTATGCTTGGCCTCTATATACTTTACTCTTAGCCTTCTCCTGAATTAGTCTTAGCCCAGTAACATCTTGTGCCGATGTCAGTCTTCTGGTTGACCAAGTAAACGTATTTTTTCATTTCCTCTTTTTTTGCTCATCTTTTTCATCTCTCGCTGATAATTGTCAACTGCAATGACACCGTACTTTTATACACTGCATGATGTATACTACTCAGAATTTTTCTTATTGCCAAATAAATTATTTCATATGCTTATGCAACTCCTTTTGTTAAAAGCGTGTTTTCTACTTTGTTCTCATTATTAACAGAACTATTTTTTCAGTTATCTTTCTCATTGCTTTTGCACTGATTGGACATCACGGCATTCAAAATGTTCACAAAGTACCACAAAAATTGAACACAGAGGCCTCTGTGGTTAGGGTGACTGAAAAACTTAACTGGATTTTTAAGTCAGTCTAATTTTAATTAACTTAAACTTTTTTTTTCCATAGTTCAGAGCATTTATTTATTTTTTTAATTTATTATTATTATACTTTAAGTTTTAGGGTACATGTGCACAATGTGCAGGTTAGTTACATATGTATACATGTGCCGTGCTGGTGCACTGCACCCACTAACTCGTCATCTAGCATTAGGTATATCTCCCAATGCTATCCGTCCTCCCTCCCCCTACCCCACAACAGTCCCCAGAGTGTGATGTTCCCCTTCCTGTGTCCATGTGCTCTCATTGTTCAATTCCCACCTATGAGTGAGAATATGCGGTGTTTGGTTTTTTGTTCTTGTGATAGTTTACTGAGAATGATGATTTCCAGTTTCATCCATGTCCCTACAAAGGACGTGAACTCATCATTTTTTATGGCTGCCTAGTGTTCCATGGTGTATATGTGCCACATTTTCTTAATCCAGTCTGTCATTGTTGGACATTTGGGTTGGTTCCAAGTCTTTGCTATTGTGAATAATGCCGCAGTAAACATAGGTGTGCATGTGCCTTTATAGCAGCACGATTTATAGTCCTTTGGGTATATACCCAGTAGTGGGATGGCTGGGTCAAATGGTATTTCTAGTTCTAGATCCCTGAGGAATCGCCACACTGACTTCCACAATCGTTGAACTAGTTTACAGTCTCACCAACAGTGTAAAAGTGTTCCTATTTCTCCACATCCTCTCCAGCACCTGTTGTTTCCTGATTTTTAATGATCATCATTCTAACTGGTGTGAGACGGTATCTCATTGTGGTTTTGATTTGTGTTTCTGTGATGGCCAGTGATGGTGAGCATTTTTTCATGTGTTTTTCAGCTGCATAAATATCTTCTTTTGAGAAGTGTCTGTTCATGTCCTTCGCCCACTTTTTGATGGGGTTGTTTGTTTTTTTTCTTGTAAATTTGTTTGAGTTCATTGTAGATTCTGGATATTAGCCCTTTGTCAGATGAGTAGGTTGCGAAAATTTTCTCCCATTTTGTGGGTTGCCCGTTCACTCTGATGGTAGTTTCTTTTGCTTTGCAGAAGCAATTTAGTTTAATTAGATGCCATTTGTCAATTTTGGCTTTTGTTGCCATTGCTTTTGGTGTTTTAGACATGAAGTCCTTGCCCGTGCCTATGTCCTGAATGGAATGCCTAGGTTTTCTTCTAGGGTTTTTATGGTTTTAGGTCTAACGTTTAAGTCTTTAATCCATCTTGAATTGATTTTTGTATAAGGTGTAAGGAAGGGATCCAGTTTCAGCTTTCTACATATGGCTAGCCAGTTTTCCCAGCACCATTTATTAAACAGGGAATCCTTTCCCCACTGCTTGTTTTTCTCAGGTTTGTCAAAGATCAGATAGTTGTAGACATGCGGTGTTATTTCTGAGGGCTCTGTTCTGTTCCATTGATCTATATCTCTGTTTTGGTACCAGTACCATGCTGTTTTGGTTACTGTAGCCTTGTAGTATAGTTTGAAGTCAGGTAGTGTGATGCCTCCAGCTTTGTTATTTGGCTTAGTATTGACCTGGCGATGCAGGCTCTTTTTTGGTTCCGTATGAACTTTAAAGTAGTTTTTTCCAATTCTGTGAAGAAAGTCATTGGTCGCTTGATGCAGATGGCATTGAATCTATAAATTACCTTGGGCAGTATGGCCATTTTCACGATATTGAGTCTTCCTACCCATGAGCACGGAATGTTCTTCCATTTGTTTGTGTCCTCTTTTATTTCCTTGAGCAGCAGTTTGTAGTTCTCCTTGAAGAGGTCCTTCACATCCCTTGTAAGTTGGATTCCTAGGTATTTTATTCTCTTTGAAGCAATTGTGAATGGGAGTTCACTCATGATTTGGCTCTCTGTTTGTCTGTTATTGGTGTATAAGAATGCTTGTGATTTTTGTACATTGATTTTGTATCCTGAGACTTTGCTGAAGTTGCTTATCAGCTGAAGGAGATTTTGGGCTGAGACAATGGGGTTTTCTAGATATATAATCATGTCGTCTGCAAACAGGGACAATTTGACTTCCTCTTTTCCTAATTGAATACCCTTTATTTCCTTCTCCTGCCTAATTGCCCTGGCCAGAACTTCCAACACTATGTTGAATAGGAGTGGTAAGAGAGGGCATCCCTGTCTTGTGCCAGTTTTCAAAGGGAATGCTTCCAGTTTTCGCCCATTCAGTATGATATTGGCTGTGGGTTTGTCATAGATAGCTCTTCTTATTTTGAGATACATCCCATCAATACCTAATTTATTGAGAGTTTTTAGCATGAAGGGTTGTTGAATTTTGTCAAAGGCCTTTTCTGCATCTATTGAGATAATCATGTGGTTTTTGTCTTTGGCTCTGTTTATATGCTGGATTACATTTATTGATATGCGTATATTGAATCAGGCTTGCATCCCAGGGATGAAGCCCACTTGATCATGGTGGATAACCTTTTTGGTGTGCTGCAGGATTCGGTTTGCCAGTATTTTATTGAGGATTTTTGCATCAATGTTCATCAAGGGTATTGGTCTAAATTCTCTTTTTTGGTTGTGTCTCTGCCTGGCTTTGGTATCAGAATGATGCTGGCCTCATGAAATGAGTTAGGGAGGATTCCCTCTTTTTCTATTGATTGGAATAGTTTCAGAAGGAATGGTACCAGTTCCTCCTTGTACCTCTGGTAGAATTCGGCTGTGAATCCATCTGCTCCTGGACTCTTTTTGGTTGGTAAACTATTGATTATTGCCGCAATTTCAGATCCTGTTATTGGTCTGTTCAGAGATTCAACTTCTTCCAGTTTAGTCTTGGGAGAGTGTATGTGTCGAGGAATTTATCCATTTCTTCTAGATTTTCTAGTTTATTTGCGTAGAGGTGTTTGTAGTATTCTCTGATGGTAGTTTGTATTTCTGTGGGATCGGTGGTGATATCCCCTTTATCATTTTTTATTGCGTCTGTTTGATTCTTCTCTCTTTTTTTCTTTATTAGTCTTGCTAGCGGTCTATCTATTTTGTTGATCCTTTCAAAAAACCAGCTCCTGGATTCATTGATTTTTTGAAGGGTTTTTTGTGTCTCTATTTCCTTCAGTTCTGTTCTGATTTTAGTTATTTCTTGCCTTCTGCTAGCTTTTGAATGTGTTTGCTCTTGCTTTTCTAGTTCTTTTAATTGTGATGTTAGGGTGTCAATTTTGGATCTTTCCTGCTTTCTCTTATGGGCATTTAGTGCTATAAATTTCCCTCTACACACTGCTTTGAATGCGTCCCAGAGATTCTGGTATGTTGTGTCTTTGTTCTCGTTGGTTTCAAAGAACATCTTTATTTCTGCCTTCATTTTGTTATGTACCCAGTAGTCATTCAGGAGCAGATTGTTCAGGTTCCATGTAGTTGAGCAGTTTTGAGTGAGATTCTTAATCCTGAGTTCTAGTTTGATTGCAGTGTGGTCTGAGAGATAGTTTGTTATAATTTCTGTTCTTTTACATTTGCTGAGGAGAGCTTTACTTCCAAGTATGTGGTCGATTTTGGAATAGGTGTGGTGTGGTGCTGAAAAAAATGTCTATTCTGTTGATTTGGGGTGGAGAGTTCTGTAGATGTCTATTAGGTCCGCTTGGTGCAGAGCTGAGTTCAATTCCTGGGTATCCTTGTTGACTTTCTGTCTCGTTGATCTGTCTAATGTTGACAGTGGGGTGTTAAAGTCTCCCATTATTATTGTGTGGGAGTCTAAGTCTCTTTGTAGGTCACTCAGGACTTGCTTTATGAATCTGGGTGCTCCTGTATTGGGTGCATATATATTTAGGATAGTTAGCTCTTCTTGTTGAATTGATCCCTTTACCATTATGTAATGGCCTTCTTTGTCTCTTTTGATCTTTGTTGGTTTAAAGTCTGTTTTATCAGAGACTAGGATTGCAACCCCTGCCTTTTTTTGTTTTCCATTTGCTTGGTAGATCTTCCTCCATCCTATTATTTTGAGCCTATGTGTGTCTCTGCACGTGAGATGGGTTTCCTGAATACAGCACACTGATGGGTCTTGACTCTTTATCCAATTTGCCAGTCTGTGTCTTTTAATTGGAGCATTTAGTCCATTTACATTTAAAGTTAATATTGTTATGTGTGAATTTGATCCTGTCATTATGATGTTAGCTGGTGATTTTGCTCGTTAGTTAATGCAGTTTCTTTCTAGTCTCGATGGTCTTTACATTTTGGCATGATTTTGCAGTGGCTGCTTTTGGTTGTTCCTTTCCATGTTTTCGCTTCCTTCAGGAGCTCTTGTAGGGTAGGCCTGGTGGTGACAAAATCTCTCAGCATTTGCTTGTCTGTAAAGTATTTTATTTCTCCTTCACTTATGAAGCTTAGTTTGGCTGGATATGAGATTCTGGGTTGAAAGTTCTTTTCTTTAAGAATGTTGAATATTTGCCCCCACTCTCTTCTGGCTTGTAGAGTTTCTGCCGAGAGATCCGCGGTTAGTCTGATGGGCTTCCCTTTTGGGTCACCCGACCTTTCTCTCTGGCTGCCCTTAACATTTTTTCCTTCATTTCAACTTTGGTGAATCTGACAATTATGTGTCTTGGAGTTGCTCTTCTCGAGGAGTACCTTTGTGGCATTCTCTGTATTTCCTGAATCTGAACGTTGGCCTGCCTTGCTAGATTGGGGAAGTTCTCCTGGATAATATCCTGCAGAGTGTTTTCCAACTTGGTTCCATTCTCCCCGTCACTTTCAGGTACACCAATCAGACGTAGATATGGTCTTTTCACATAGTCCCATATTTCTTGGAAGCTTTGCTCGTTTCTTTTTATTCTTTTTTCTCTAAACTTCCCTTCTCGCTTCATTTCATTCATTTCATTTTCCATCGCTGATACCCTTTCTTCCAGTTGATCGCATTGGCTCCTGAGGCTTCTGCATTCTTCATGTAGTTCTCGAGCCTTGGCTTTCAGCTCCATCCGCTCCTTTAAAAACTTCTCTGTATTGGTTATTCTAGTTATATATTCTTCTAAACTTTTTGAAGGTTTTCAACTTCTTTGCCTTTGGTTTGAATGTCCTCCCATAGCTCAGAGTAATTTGATCGTCTGAAGCCTTCTTCTCTCAGCTCGTCAAAGTCATTCTCCGTCCAGCTTTGTTCCGTTGCTGGTGAGGAACTGCATTCCTTTGGAGGAGGAGAGGCGCTCTGCTTTTTAGAGTTTCCAGTTTTTCTGTTCTGTTTTTTCCCCATGTTTGTGGTTTTATCTACTTTTGGTCTTTGATGATGGTGATGTATAGATGGGTTTTTGGTGTGGATGTCCTTTCTGTTTGTTAGTTTTCCTTCTAACAGACAGGACCCTCAGCTGCAGGTCTGTTGGAGTACCCTGCTGTGTGAGGTGTCAGTCTGCCCCTATCGGGGGTTGCCTCCCAGTTAAGCTGCTCGGGGGTCAGGGGTCAGGGACCCACTTGAGGAGGCAGTCTGCCTGTTCTCAGATCTCCAGCTGTGTGCTGGGAGAACCACTGCTCTCTTCCAAGCTGTCAGACAGGGACATTTAAGTCTGTAGAGGTTACTGCTGTCTTTTTGTTTGTCTGTGCCCTGCCCCCAGAGGTGGAGCCTACAGAGGCAGGCAGGCCTCCTTGAGCTGTGGTGGGCTCCACCCAGTTGGAGCTTCCTGGCTGCTTTGTTTACCTAAGAAAGCCTGGGCAATGGCGAGGCCCCTCCCCCAGCCTCGCTGCCACCTTGCAGTTTGATCTCAGACTGCTGTGCCAGCAATCAGGGAGACTCCGTGGGCATAGGACCCTCCGAGCCATGTGCGGGATATAATCTCCTGGTGCGCCGTTTTTTAAGCCCGTCGGAAAAGCGCAGTATTCGGGTGGGAGTGACCCGATTTTCCAGGTGCTGTCTGTCACCCCTTTCTTTGACTAGGAAAGGGAACTCCCTGACCCCTTGCGCTTCCCAAGTGAGGCAATGCCTTGCCCTGCTTCGGCTCGCGCACGGTGCGTGCACCCACTGACCTGTGCCCACTGTCTGGCACTCCCTAGTGAGATGAACCCGGTACCTCCGATGGAAATGCAGAAATTACCCGTCTTCTGCGTTGCTCACGCTGGGAGCTGTAGACCAGAGCTGTTCCTATTCGGGCATCTTGGCTCTTCCAACTTAAACTTAACTTTAAAAATTGATATTCAATTCAGTCACTGGAAAACGTAAGTATGTGTGAAACTACTCGGATATATGAATTACTTTTTCAGTTGTAAGTTTTGTGAAATGTATATACAGATAAAATATTTCTAGTAGAAACTTAGTGTCAGAATTGAGATGTGCTGTAAGTATAAAATACACGTCAAATTTTGAAGACTTCATATGGGAAATAGGATGTAAAGTAGCACATTTACAATTTTAAATTTTGATCACATTTTGAAGTAATATTTTGAATATATTGGGTTAAGTTAAATATATTATTAAAGTTAATTATACCTATTTCTCCTTTTTTGGGGCGGCTGCTAGAAAATTTAAAATTATATATTTGCTTTGCATTATATTCCTCTTGGACTGTGTTGGCCTAGATCGTTTATTGGCTTAGGCCACATAATGCAAATTTACATTAACTTTATTTGGTCTTCATCATATTAATAATAAAAGCAAAACAAAACAAGAAACCACCAGGTGCTAATAGTCACAGGCTGAGTTCCCTAGGAACAGACTCTGAGGTTGAGTTTAGCGTGCCACATAATTTTTAAGGAGTTCCCTGAGGAAGGAAGTAGGATTGAGCAGAGAGAAGTTGAGCTGCGATGCAGGCCCAACAATGGGCTCAGCTAACCCCACGAGGAGCTCTGACACTAACATGACCTTTCAGTTTGTCCTGAGTTGGGCCAAGATGGCCAAGTCTTTCTACCCCATCATCAACAGGTCATTGAATGTGGGTCACTCTGGGAAGAGCATGATCTTAGGCAAGGTGGTGCTCTGTGTCTGAGGCCAACCCTGAAGGCGCTGGCAGCTGAAGGCTGTCTATGGACAGCACTCTTTGCAGCTCAGGTCAGGCAGTAAGTCTTTAGTTGCAGGGTGAGCTGGGCAGCACATTATAGTGTCTACTACACATTTTTTGTTAAAGATTTCCCATGAAGATATTGATTATTGTCTTTTTCAGTTTTTAATCAGATGCATTGGCTAATACCAGTTTGTAGCTCAAGCTAAGTCTATCCTCTTAGGCCATGGTGTGAATTGTGTGTTTCCCTTTCTTCCTTCATCTCTGGCTTAGCTCCTTTCATTACCTTCATGGCCCCTCTAGAAGTTTATTTTAGGTTTTTAAGGCCAGACCAGACTGACTTGAGCCCAGCCGTAATTGGGGACCAGATTCAAGGCTCTCTCTTGGTGGCAGGTGACATTAGTCAGACTTTATTCTTATCTATGAAAGTTCATAAGTAAGTGAGCTTTTGTGTTTTTCTGCTTAACTCTCATTACTACCTGTTATCTCCTTGAAGAGAAGGGATACGTAAAGGTACATATATGTGTATAGATTGTGTATGTGTTTGAGTATGTATGTATGCTTTAAGCCTTGTTCCAATATTGGTTTATATTAGAAACTAAACAAGTACAGCCCAGCACAGTGGCTCACGCCTGTAATCCCAGCACTTCGGGAGGCTGAGGCGGGTGGATCACGAGGTCAGGGGATCGAGACTATCCTGGCTAACATGGTGAAATCCTGTCTCTACTAAAAATACAAAAAAAAAAATTAGGTGGGCGTGGTGGTGGGTGCCTGTAGTCCCAGCTACTCAGGAGGCTGAGGCAGGAGAATGGCGTGAACCCAGGAGGTGGAGCTTGCAGTGAGCAGAGATCATGCTGCTGCACTCCAGCTTGGGCGACAGAGCAAGATTCCATCTCAAAAAAAAAAAAAAAAAAAAGAAAAAAGAAACTAAACAAATACATTATTTACTGAAGGAGTAAATATGTGTGACAACCAGTGGTGTCCTCATTCCGTATCTCCATCTTCAGAGAATGCTTGTGTACCTTCAAATTTATGACATTTTCCTCTCACCCCTTAGTGGTGAAGAAACTGAAATATTGACCCCATCCCCCAAAATTAATAAGTTAAGTGTAAATGGTACCTGTGGTCCATTTGAAAGGGAATATCTGAATGGAATGGGAGGACAGCCGCCTATTCTCAGCAGGCAGAAAGGGTATTTGTCAACAGGTAATATGGGAAAGCTAAGAAAGATTAAGACTTTATTTTTCCCTATAGTCTGCCTTTCTGTGTTCCCAATTCTTTACACTGCTGTGTAATGTTATGGAATATGATTCTCAATTAGGAAACTTGAACGAAGACAAAAAAAATTGTAAGAGACTATCTTCTAAATATATTCTTAGTTCTTCAGGCAGCAATTTAATTTCAGTTAAAAGAAAGAACAAAGGCATGTCAATGTTTTGGAATGAGGCTAGCCGAGGACTTTCACTGGCACTCTTTTTAGAACTAGACCATTGGGGAAGTTGCAATGTTACATAATGCTATGCTTCTCATTGCCATAGAGAAGCAGCAGCTGCTTTGAGACTTTAGAAAATCAGCAGTGACTTGAACTCTGTGTTGCTTGTGTCCAGAAAATTCCAGGCACTTTGTCAATTTTTTTCTTCATTTTCAAATTATCCTTTTGAGGAAAATATAAAGGAGTAATCCCATTATCTCTATTTTAGAGATAATTAAGCTGAGTTTCAAGAGGTTTGTTGTCTTGCTTCAAGTTGTCCATTAGCAGAATGGAGAACAAAATCTTGCTTTCTGCCTTTCCCAGACTGATTCTCTATTGTAGCTTCTCTTTGGCTATTGATATAATATCAAATATTTTGTATGTATGTGAAAAATTTGAAATTTCATTTATTTCACTAGTTTACCAAATCCCTGCCTTTCATTGATCACCAAGGTTAGAACTAATATAAAACTATTTCCTTTAGAATGCCTAGTGAATATTTTTTGCCACTCAGTCTAAAACACCACTGAAAATTTTTACTCTCTCTTGTATATGTTTAAATAACAGAATAGAAAGGAATATGGGAGGTACATGATATGGAATGAGACACATCTTGACTAAAATATTTTAGTTTAGAGCAAATTTGCTCTGATCATGGTTATTCAAAGGATCTGTTTATTTGTATGTGGCATGATGGTGTGTGTAACCTCATAAACAAATGCAGAGCCTGGGAATAAGAAAGATGACTTATGGTTTCACCTCCAAGATTTTGACTCTGACAAAGTCATAGAACCTCTCCCTTTCATAGTTTCTCTCTCTCTCTCTTTCATATAAATATATATATTTCACAATAATTACTTGAATAAATCCTAGTTACCTCTCCTAAAGAGTGTCAAAAAATAAACACATAATATGAAGAAAGATGGCACAATAGAAATGAACAGTGGTCTTACTATCCCTGTCCTTTATGGGCTTGCTAAGCAATACCCCAAGGTAACTTTCAAGCTGACTTTGATGTGAATGCCCAGGTTCACGTATAGGAGTAACATAGACGACTAAGAGGGGTTTCTTGACAATCCACAGTATCTCTCTCACAAAAGATAGTTTTTAACATCAAGAGGACAGTTGTTGACTCTCATTTGAATTATTAAACCAAATAAGTGGCTGTTAAAGGAGCAAAGATCTGAATAATAATTAGTTATCATTTGCAGAGATAATTCAAATGATAACTAATTATTGGGCAGGCACTCTACATAAATTATTTCCTTTCATTCCTATGAGATGGGTACTTTATGAGGAAAGAGAGAGGTTCAGAGAAGGCATGTCAGTTTTCCAAGATCACACAGCTCATTGTTGACTGAGCCTTGACATGAAACTACAGCTATGTTTAAAACCAGTGCTATTTCTAGTGTACTATCCTGCTTCCTCGTAATGATCCAACACTTGTCTTCTTTTTCTCCTTTTTAAAAATCAGGTAGTATCTGATTGACTTTGTCTTTCTTTTTCTCCAAGGGTACACTCACCAACTGCTGTCCAGAGTTAAATTTATAGTCACAAAGCAAGAGAAAAGTCTTTGTTTCCAAGCCAATGGGCTGGGTTTCCAGAGGCATAAATCCTAGGAATTAGTAACATCCCATATAAAATCACTGAAGGATGGTGCCTATGGTTATGTCAGTGGCCTCTATGATACTCCCTAAAGGCGTAATTTATTCCACAGTCCCTAGACACGTTCGTTCATGTTCTTTGAAACAGGGCCCACTTGCCTTTCCCAGAAATTTTTCAACCAAGCAGGACTAGGACATAGATCAAGGTCTGTCAGCCTACGCCCAAAGTGTCCTCTGCAGACTTTGTTGCTACTAAACTAGAAATAATCTGTAGTTTCTCCTGTTTCCTTTTCCGTTAATGACCAACTTTATATACACTCAAAATGAATAAGTGATACGGTTTGTTCTTCTCCTCTACTTCTCTGTTTCCCAAAGTAATTTGCAAGTTAGAAGAGGAAATCCATTAGGAGAAGCTGAATGGATTAAAAGATAATAGGATTTGGAGAACAGGACCCAGTGAATCTCAAATAAATTCATTACATTCACAGCTGACAATTGCTAAGTCCCGGCCTGCTCCTCTCACAATGGGGCCAAGGTCTGTGCAGCATGCTGGTGTGCCTGGTGAAAGGAGAAAATGAGCTTCATAAATACAAACTTTAGAGTCAATCTTATGTTCCCCAGGGACTGCCAGTACTTTACTTGGCAAGAATAGAAAAGGAATTCTTAAGGATATAAAGGCAAAACGAACACTGTAAAACACAAACCACAACAATGGAAAACTATAGAGCCTTGCTTCCAAAGCTTAGTCATCCATACTTTTCTGAAATGCCAGGAATTGAGATATGGAAAAGAGCTCAGAAAACTACAGGAGGCATCCATGGAACAACCACGGAATTCTCATTCTGGAAAGCTTTGGCAGGGCTATGTTCTCATCATTTCACCTTAATCACCTTTTACCCCTTGGGGCCATTTGAGGACCATGAAATTCTAAGAATGGGTAGAAAATACTCCCCCAACCAAATAAGAAATAAGATTCTTTTGTTTCTATATGTCCTGGATGCTGCATGCTGCCTGCTCGGAGAGGAGAGCCTTACACTGGAGTTTGCAGGCATTTGCTGCTGTCTCAATAGGTAGATCTTCAATTAGGTCCCAGCTTCGTGCCATCTGTTATTTCTAAAGTATTTTGGCCTTCAGCTGGAGGAAGGTGACAGGAGAGTGTTCGGTTCCTGCAGAAAATTTGCTTGTCATCAGAGTAACTGTGTACTGTTGAAACAGCTACTGCCTACATTTCACTGCCTCTTGAAAGCTAGCATTTTGGTGTGAATCAATTATGAAAAGTGATGCACACTGCCCCAACACGCACACATACACGTACACCCTGCCTAAAAACCTGAGACATAACACAATGTCTAGAATTGTGGGCAATCATGCAGAGCACTTCAAACAATATTAAAATCCAGCCACCTGTAAAGAGTGAGTAATAAAATAAGTTTAGGGTTATATAAATTGAGTCTAATAAAATAATTCGGATTCCTATGGTACATTACAGTTTTATAGTAGTGACTTTATTTTCTCTTGTTCTTCTACCAATGACTTTTTGAATATTTATTCATTACCCATTTCCTAGATAAAGATAGTAAGGCTTAGACCTTTTACCAGGATATCATAGCTTAAAAAATGACAGAGCTATTTAATTCATATTTAAAATCATATTTTTTCTTTTGCATTTTTCTACTTCCTGGCATATGTTTTTTTCTCTGATATTAGGGTATAGGACAGGACAAGGAATAATTAAAGTCCCTCCAAAGATTAGGTCAGAAAGGGACCATAAAACTTTTCCATTAGGAAGCTGGCTTTGGCGTTTCATTGTCATTGGAGAAGGCCCATCTGTACCTATGGCATGTGTTATGCTAGGAAAATACCTCCTGAATCCTTTTGTAGAAAGCAATAAGATAGCATTTCTCAGAGAGAAAATGCTTTGCTAAGCAAATACTTTGAAAAAAACAATAAATAATTTTTTAAATGGCATTGCAATGTTCTTTGAATAGGACATGGGAACAGGAATCAAACTTGGATATATTGTATTTTCATCTTATTTTATTTTATTTTTATTAGAGACAGGGTTTTGCTCTGTCACCCAGGCTGAAGTATAGTAGCATGATAATAGCTCACTGCAGCCTTGACCTTCCAGGCTTATGATCCTTACACCTCATCCTCCTGAGTAGCTGGGACCACAGGCATGTGCCACCATGCCTGGCTAATGCCTTTTACGTTTGGTGTGGACGAGGTCTCACTGTATTGCCCAGACTGCTTTCTAACTCTTGGGCTCAAGTGATCCCTCCACCTTGGCTTCCCAAAGTGCTAGGATTAGAGGTGTTATTGCATATTTTTACAAGTATCAGACATGTATGTTCTGAAAGGCACTAGAATCATTGAAAATAAGTCACTGTGAAGTGCAATGACTCTTGAAGATAGGGGATAGCAGAAGTGTGAAACTTTGTAGGCTAATCATTATGGCCATTGCCTGATTAGGATTTATAGTACCAAGGCCTGACCAAAGTCATAAATTATCAGACAAAATTATTAGACAGAAAGTGAATGACTGCATATCTTGTTAAAATCACTAGGGAACTTAGGCAGAAGGTAATGACTGAAATGAAAACTTGCCTGAAACATCAGGCTAAAAATAGTTCTTGATATATGAAGATAATCTGAAAAATGAGCCAAAATTTGTGTTGCAAAACAGCAATTCAAGAATTCAAGCTTAAAACGTTGCCTATTTTTTTCTTCAGAAAACAGGATACAAAAGTCAGTGTGAATGAGCAAAGCCATTGAGTTGCTCCCAAAGCAGAAGAAATTAGACAAAGCTATTATGGAGGAGATGGGGATGGATTTCCACAGGAGAGGGCAACCTCTATGTGAGGGGTAATTTAATGAAAAATTTGCAGGTGATGCACCTGTCTTTTCAAAGTTCTTTTCATCCCTGCAATTTCATACTTTTTCACCTTCAAGGCCAATGGCTTTGTCAGTGCTAACTGAATTGTGCCTTTGAATGAGTAATGACAGATTTGAAATAAGAACATTGGAGCATTTTAAGTGTCCAGCAATATTTGCTCCTGGATCTACTTTGAATGGTGGATGTGTGATGACTGGTCTCCATGAATGGGATCATCTAATGCCTTTTAAAAATTAAAGACATAGTGTCATTTGGACTTTTTATAATGCAGTACTATCTTGTCACAGAAGACTTCAGGATTTCTCTTGGTTAGCAAGTCAACAGAGACCTGTGTATCTAGGCCTGCATATATGCATGCATGTTGTTACTTGATGTATTCAGTTATAAGAAAAGGAAGTCTGTCCTAGTAAATAACACCATCCATATGTGATTTATGGATTTCACTTATAAATATTAAATTAATAAATAAAATATTATCCTATCACACTTAATAACAGAGGTATAAGGCTACAATATTACACCTGTCCTGCAACTTCACAGATATCAAATGAATATCTAGAAAACATCTCTGACTTGCTGCGAGTGTGTCACTAACACCCTACATTGACCATATGTGTCTTTATTCTCTATCTGATAATGTTGCAACTTTCACATTATTTTTGAAAGTTCTTAATTGGTGATTAAATTCCTGAGAATTTCCAGTAATGCATACCAAATGTCCTGAGACTTTTTAGACATAAATCTGACTCACCTTCAAAAAAATCAGTATTATTACTATGATTTCAAGTCATAATCTGAATTTAACTCCACCTTTAAAATTAAATGCTGCCAGGATCACATGCTCAAAGGCTTTCTTGGAAATATGGCTTATACAAATGGCATATGCATATATATATATCATATACATTGCATATATACATATATATGAGGTATATATGTATATAATGTATACGTATATATAAAATTGGCAACAGAAACACAGGAAATGATATGAAAAAATTATTTTCTTCATTTTGAACGCTGTATTTGTTGTCATTTTTTAAGACAATAAAATTGTCATTCGAACCAAACCCATTTGTTTCATTATCTATTAATTTCTCTCTCTTAACACTGCTTGGATTGGAGATAGCAAACAGGCCATGAAAACACCTTGGGAACATAATTCTTGCACATTCTCTAACAAAATTGGAAAAATTACTGATAGATTCTTGGTTTGGTCATATGGTGCTTACATGAACTGGAGAACTTTGATTTGAGCTAGTTCAAATTTTAACACACTATCCTTACATACCTATGTTTGAGAGACTGTTATATGGGATTTGAGAGATTTTGAAAACATGGCCTTTTTCTTGCCGTTTGTGAGCAAGGAGAGATGTAAGCTGTTTACCTCTGTACCCAGCAAAATACGTTCCAATGAGGTTAGAATCACTAGGACTTTTCTTAATGTTGGATTACCCCCATTATACCTCCTGAGTATAAGTGGATAATGATTTTTTTTAAACATAAGAGTGCCATGTTGCAATTGTTATTATCACCCTACCTCACTGTGTGTGTGTGTGTGTGTGTGTGTGTGTGTGTGTGTGTGTGTGAAGTTAAATGATCTTTAATAGTGGTTTGTTACCAAAAAATCCATGTAAGCTCAAGTCACCTAAATAAAAACTACAGTATAAGAAGGAGGCACACTTATGGAAAACATATAGGAATACAAGAAACGTTTACTTTTGGCCCTTTTCCTCTTTTAGGCCGTTTCCTTCCTTTCCCTCTACCTTGGACAGCTAGTTTCAATAAACAAAACCTTGTCCTTATTACTACCACTTTTAGAATGCCTTAACTTGCCCTTAATGCCTAGCCTTTCAACAGGTGGATTCTTGTATGTCCTGAATAAACATACAAACACATAGAAACACACATACACAATACAAATGTATACATATTTTGCATAGTATGTCTGTGTATATTTAGGCACATATTTTAAAAACAAAAGCATTCAAGTAAGAGAAACAATGAGTGGTAAAAGAAAAATTAGCAAACTGATATAAGGTGTAGCAGTCTTACTTATCAAATGGAACAGGGGTCTTTTTCAACTTTAGTTGGTGCCTTTAATTGGCCATTTATTCCTCAGTGTGTTGGGCTCAGTAATAAATGATATGACAACACAGCTCATGCCAGTGGTGGACTTCTACAACCAGTGGAATAGTCAAGAAGGGTCAAGCTGTCTCCATTGATTTGAAAGTAGATTGTACCTACTTATCACAAGCACCTTAGTTTTCCTTTCCTTCTTTTCTATGAAGGATTGTCCCCTTGTCCATATCACATGTTATCTATCATCCTTAATGTCACTAATAAATTAGATTATTTATGGAATGTGCTTAGCCCTGTGTCTGGCTCCTTGAAAGCAGTTGATAAATGTAAGCTGCTATCGTTATCACACTTTGATCCTTACCACGTTTCCTTGATATATTGAGGGCAAATAATTGAATCTGCATTTTATTAAAAGAAAACTGAGACTAATGGAGGTGAAGAGGTTACCTGACTTCTCTTTGGCTCAGGATTAGTGAACAATATTATAGGTACTTGAACTAAGAACTCCAGTCTTTTAGGCCAGTGATTGCTCCTCAGTATCAAAATTTAAAAGTAGTTAGTTATTCTTGTTTTCTGAAACCATCCTGAGAAAATAAAGGAGATACCACTTCTGTCTGTCTCTTCTCCCTGGTTTTAAACCTGTGCCTTGTCATAATGCAAAGGCCATGTATTTATTTAAAAATTATAAACACATTTTACCTGAAGTGACAGCTGAACTGTGGTTCTAAATAGCCTCTGTTGGTGGCCTCAAACTTCTGTATATATTCGGTATATTCCATTAAGTGCAATTTTATGAAAATTTCATAAACAAATCAATCACTCTTGACTTAATTTTCAGCCACCATCAGCTTCTATTGAGAATCTCAGCCATCAAAATATCCATATGATGAAGTACATATAAAGTACTGTGTGAGCACAATGAAAAAGCAATGAGATTCTTTTTGGGGGTTCACGGAAAGCCCCCAAGTGAGGGTGCCATTTGAATTGAGTATAAAATGATGAATAGAGATTTGTCCATTGAAAAGGGCAGACAGGCCAGGCACGGTGGCTCACGCTTGTAATTCCAACACTTTGGGAAGCCGAGATGGATGGATCACAAAGTCAGGATACAAGACCAGCCTGGCCAACATGGTGAAACCTCATCTCTACTAAAAATACAAAAAGTAGCCAGGTGTGGTGTCAGGCACCTGTATTCCCAGCTAGTCGGGAGGCTGAGGCAGGAGAATTGCTTGAACTCGGGAGGCAGAGGTTGCAGTGAGCCGAGATGGTGCCACTGCACCCCAGCCTGGGAGACATAGTGAGACTCCGTTTCAAAAAAAAAAAAGAGCAAAGGGCAGACAGAAGCTGGAGATAGAGTGATCCCTGTCAGACTGAGGGGGACATTTGAGCAAAGATATGAATATTAAAAAAAACAATGATCCAATATGGTTGAATTGGGTGAGTGGCAAGAGTGGCTGTTGGCAACCTGTGAAGTGGCATGCATGCCAGGTTAAGAAGTTGGAGATAATTTGGTAGCATTTGAGCTGCAATAGATCGTGTCAGAGAGAACTATGCCATGACCAGATGTATGACTTAGATAACCCTGACAGCCATGGGATGGACAAATGGCTAGGGTTGAGACTGCAACCAAACTCTTCACAATTTCAGGAGAGAAATGATGAGGAATGAGATTGAAGAAGTGGCCATGGAGGTGGGGAAAAGAGAGCAAATTCCAGAAAAATATTGTGGATTTGCTCAGTGGAACTTGGCACTGGATGAAATATACAGAATAAATGCAAGGGAGGAGACAGAAGATTAACTTGGATAGATGGGTTGATAACTGTAGCCATAACTAAGGGAAATATATTAAGCTCCTCTTCTCAATAAAGATTAGATTTAATTATGAAAATGTCATCTATTTATTTGCCATCTTTTTTTCCAATAATATATCTTGTATCTTCATATAAAAGCAGTTATGGCAGCCCTCTGCACTGTATTTTCATAGGGTTTTGTTTTTATCTTACTTAACTGTAAGCTCCTTGAGGGCAAAAACAGTCAAGCCTTTCTCATTCATCCTTTGCAAACTCAGCACCATGATTCCCAGCAGAGTAGAACTCAGCACATATTTGATGAATTAGATTGAATTTAAATCTATATATAGTTATAGGAATAAATGCTTGGAGGATTTTCCTATCTCTGTTTCAATTCTTTGTTTTAGCTCAGTCTTTTTATGTTGGCTCCTGTAAGCTTTTTGCAGTGCTGCAAACACTTCTAGCTGACAAGAGAGAAAAAGAAAGTCAGTGAAAAGGAGGAGGGGGCATTGCAGCATCTAGATTGAACTCTGCAGGCTTGCCTGTCTCATAATTTTCACCTTTGGTGGGGAACTGTCCCAGATTTCATCCACCAGGCTAAGGTTCTGACATGGTACCTTCTTAAATCAAGCTTGAAGGGAAATTGATTGAAAAGAAAACACCATTATGGGAAAACAATTTATTTTCTTCCCCATGACAGAAGGTAGACTTTTGTCTATAATGTAGAATAAATATGATCTGGCTGATTGCTTTAAGATCTGGAAGCTCAGAGGAGTCATAATGGCTTTGCTCACTCTTTAGAGGGAAATTACCTTCCATTTTGGAGACATTTGATACAAAGGTTTTGGTTAGCTTTCAAAAAGTAATATTTTTTCTCCCTGTGTCATTATTTATATTAGCTAGATATAGGTGCATGAAAACTTGCAAATATTTCTGTGTGCAGTTGTGTGTTTCTACTGAAGTACCCTCCAGACAGGGAGTAAGCAGATTTTTAAAAAAAATTTTCTATAAGCCCCTTAAATATTACAGTCATCCCGTGCTTTCTGTGTTGAAAGAAAACAAATTTAAACTCATAAAGGTGGAGTGAAGGCAAAAAGGTAGAATAATGTTTACCTGATGTTTCTAGTAGTAGAAAACACTTCATTGTTAGAAATAGCCAAGAAGGCACTTACGTTGTGGGTCACTCATCCATCCCATTGACAAAAGTTGGATTCATTTTATCTTGCAGAAATTGCAAACTAGCATCCCCTCAGACAAAATCTAGCCCTGATAATACATATTTGGCCAACATAGAAATTATGTTGGCAAGTCTTTTCCACTTCAACACAGTCCCCACCATGCCCATTTTACAATGGCTGGCCTAATTCACACATTTAAGTTCCTAGCTCCCAAAAGACTTGAGGTTGAATGCCTTGCTAAAGGTTTTTAGTGCAACTCTGCTTTGCTAGAAGATGAATTCCTACCTTGCAAAAAACTCGGATGCATGTCTCCTGAGATTGGAATGGACAAGGAACAAATGTACTTGTTTGTAGTACTTCTAGAATGTCTCCCTAAATCATCTTAGAAACAGAAATCTTACCCAAAATATGATGCTTGCCAATATATTGTTTACCACCCATCATGCTTTGAACCATCATGCCTCTTGTCTGGGTAGCCTTGCTCTATGAGGCAATTTGTGGTATAAAGGTTTTTCATTAAGTTTTGGCCAGTGAAGATGTTGTCAATGTACAAAGTCAGTAATGCTTCTTGTGAAATAGTCGCCTCTCATGCCAATCTTGGAAGCATAACATTTTCTTGACCACTTTAGTTCTAATGACTTCACGTTTATCCTGAACTAGAAATATGGTATCTTCTTGGTTGTTTATTCTCTTTCTTCTTCCCTCTTTATATCTCTCCATCCTTCTTTCTTTCTTCTCTCTTTTTTCTTCCCTCTATTTCTTCCTTCTTTCCATCATTCTCTCCTCTTTCTTTCTATCATTCTGTTTCTTCCTCTTTTTTTGAAAATCTTAGCAAGAGTTAATGGACTTATGATCTAAAAATTAGGTTATTAGAAATTTTTGTCATAAAACCTGGAGAATTGATGTTTGAATTCTCCTTGGCTTGAGTCAATCCTTTATCCTTTTTAGGTAAATGAATTAAGTCTCATGCAATTTCCTGTGTGGGAGACTCTTTAGATGAATCATTTAGATGGAAAGCCCTGTCTGCTCATCAAGGGGCGCGATTTTAGAGTTTTCCTGAGTATTATGTGCACACTTAGTACAGTCATTGAGATACATAAGGCAACCATGTGCCTTAATCTGTATGAAGTCTCAGTTCATATGTGATTATTTAGGTAAAGTATATAACTGAAATTTTACATCTTTTGATCTCTTTGCAAAATTTCCCTGAGCCACTTAAAAATAACCTTTCTTTACTCCTTTTTGTCTTGAAACATTTTTATTGGAAGACTTCAGACCTAACTTTAGTACCAGAGACCGAAAGTCATATCTCACTTAGTTCTACAATCTGTAGTCCATTTTTGATACTCAGAATAGATAGTAAAGGTGCTTTTTTTTTTTTTTTGCCCCAGAGTGACAGACTGTTATAAATGTTGGGATCCTATGAAGTACTGTGGAGAGTATTTAATGAGCCATTGTAGAGCCTACACAGATACATTTATATAAGATATTGTTTTTATACCAGCCTCAAATGCTCCTAGGAACAGCCAGACAGGTCTTCCTCAAAAGGATAATCTGGAACCTTTACCTTTGCGATTGTTCTATGATACTTCTCTTTCAATGCGCAACTCCTAATTAATTCGTTGGTACTCCTTGCAATAAGAGAAAATTAAAAGGGACTCATTTGATATTAGATGGGATCACACTTATATACCTATTACATTGTATAATAAGTAAGCATGAGTATCATTCTGTTGTATAGTCCCAAACTTTTCCTTGAAATAATTGGCAAGAGGATAGAGGAAAGACATCCAAGATTTATTAATACCTTCATGGTTCTAGTTACCTCTATAAACTAGTGAAACCTTTTCCAAATGTTGTAGATAAAGAAATTGAGGCACAGAGGTGTTACTTAACTGATTTAAGTTCACACAGCTAATAAACAACAGAGGCACAATTCCAAACCAGCTCTTCATGGCTCTAAAATCTGTGTGTTCTTTCCATAATAAGCTGCCTAATTTATTGAGCTTTTACTGTGGTAATTATTTTACAAGCATTATTGCATTTAATCCTCATAGCCTTGTTATGTAAGTCCCGACAGTCCCCATTTTTGCTGATGAAGGAAGTAGGATTCAGAGAAATCAAGTAGCTCTCATGTTGTCTCACAGTGAATAAGCAATAGATTCAAGATGAACTCCAGAGCCTGTGCTCTTAACCACTACAGAAAATTATGAAATTACAAGGCATGGTCCTGCCTTGTGGCTCTAGCATCAAGTTGGTAAGACAACACAACACCAAGGCTCTTAAGGAATCCTCTGGACTTGAGTGTATGTATGGGAGGAGAAGAGGATGTTCTAGGTAGGATAGTAACATGACAAATTCAAGGATATGGGAATGGAATGTTCAGCTTTATTTTCATTTTAGATAGAGTTATAATATCTGATAAGATAGCATGGAAGGAAGGAACTTCACTCTCCTGGAGTGTAGAGTTGTCAGGAGTGGACTTGAAAGAAAGAGTGACAACCATGAGGTCTGATAGGCTTTAGAACGCAGGTCTTAAAGAGCCTGGAGAAAAGAGCGTGCATCACAAATCCTACATAGACAGCAAAACCACCGCCCAGGTAAACCAAGGCCGCAGTCTAATCTTGGAAGGAGAGAGTAATTTAGGACAGCAAAGCAGAATCCATCTCCTTGGGCAAAGCTTCAGGAAAGCCCTGTCTGAATCTAGGAGGGAGCTTTCGGAAGGAAAGGAGAAGGACATTTGCAGAAGGAAGAGAGGCAGCCTTGGCCCTTATGAACTCTGGGGGAGGTTCCTCCCCCTACTCTTAACTGAACGTGGCCATAAGTTGAACACCAGTGAACACCAGCAACTGCTGAGACTGAGGAGAGCAGCAACAACTGAGCAATTAACCTTTGGTGATGGGCGTGAAGTTCCAATTAAGAGCAGAGTCTCTTCTATCAGGTGGGAGGGGGAACAGCAGAAAGATGTATGATGGGGATGAAAAAGACCAGCATGTTAGCAGGTCAGATTTAAAAGACATCCAAATGGGTGTAAGAGGGTGAGAGAAAAGAAGGAGATCACTGACCAATTAATTTTTCTGTTTCCCAATCAAAGTTTCTTCTTTCTCTGTAACCCTGCAGTGACTGCTGTGTGCAGAAGCCAGGAGCTCCGGGGGGAGCTGACGTTGAATGCTTATGTTCCTCTGTGTTGTAAATTCCTTTCTTCATTTGCTGAGTATCATTGGTAATTTCTATGTAAATTTTCTCAGAGTAGCAATTTAGCAGCTTTTCTGTTGACAAATGAGGAATAACTTAATAGTCAAGTGACTGCATGTCATGTTTCACGAGGAGGTGGAAGTAGCGCCTTGTAGATCGCAGGGTTGGATGCTGGAAGTGGGCGATCTTGGGAAAGCCTCATTGCCTCAGTGCCCTCTTTAATTTCGCCCATTTAAGATAGGAGAGAATAAGCTTCTATACTTGGGGAACTTAGTTTCTTGTGAAGAGTGATTGTTATGAATCTTTTCTCTTTTAGCACTTAGTTAACGAATACCTTTCAAACCAAATCAAGAGGCAAGACCCCCTCCAACTTTGTCCAGAAGCCTTCACAAGCAGAGGCATATTTTGTTTTGTATCAAATGCTTCTCATTGTCCATATTCAGGAGGCAGGCAACAGTGGGGTCCTTTTTGAAGTGACCAGGGATGGATGCAGGCAGCAAGGCATCGTTGCTTTCCAGATGCCACCTTTACTATAAGAATCGAAGTCCTTTAAAGTGGACTCTGAGAAACTTCACCTAAATCATTTCCCAAGGTGACAGCTCTCTATGCAGTTTTTTCTCCTAACTAGAAAGCTTCCTCTTGCCACTGCGCTGAAAATGGGAAAAGTAGGTGGATGGGGAGGTCTTTTTTAAAGCCCAGATTTCTGGAATTTGTGGTCCTTCTACTTTCCTGTCTCCAGCAGCGACCTTCTCCTCATTTATTCATGACAGAATCATACGTATAAAAATTGATGTATTCTGGTCACTGTTCTAAATTCTGGATGGTGAAAAAAAATATGCAGGGCCCCTCCTTTTATGGAACTTTCATTTTAGAAAGGAGGAAACAGTAAGCAAGTGAACAGATAAGTAAGTGGTATAAAATTGTTTAAGAGTGACTGGATGGGAGGAGGGGTTACTGGAAGCTCAGAGGGTTCATGGTAGCCCACTCTGCAGAGATGAGAGTTAAGCAGAGTTCTGAATGATTGAAAAGAGCCAACCATTCACAGATCTAGGGAGGCATGCTCCCAGAAGATGAGACAGCTAGAGCAAAGGCCTTAAGGTGGGAAAGAACTTAGCTTGCTGATAAATCGGATACAGAGCCAAGCTGCTGTTGTATTGTAAGATTATTTCAGACTCGGGAGTAGGGATGTGTTTGCATCTCTAGCTCTATAGGCCCTCATGAGCCTGTTGGACACATTGTTAAATTGATGCCAAGTAGCTCAAAGCAGAACCCAGTCCCTTGTCCATCATCTTCTTTCTGCTGACTTCATAAGAACATGGTTCACTTTCACTGCCTTCCTTTGTGGACATACTCAGCCTGCGAATTAAAAACAGAACTGATTTTCTCATCTCCCTTGGATCCTGGGGAAATTAAGGCCTGCCTAGGCCTCAGTTCTTTCCCTAGATTGAGATTAAAATAGCTTTCCTTGCAATCATCCAGATACCAATTTAATAAACATTCTCTGGCCCCCTCCACATATAACCCCTGGACTGCCTTACTAATTTCTTAGCATTCTTCTCCTTTTCTCCATAAATCCTCCCTTTAAAGAGTGTTTTTTCCCCATGCCTTTGTTATTCTTTTTTGTGGAAAGCCCAAGTTAGTTTATTTATTTTTGCCCTTAAAGTCCACCATATCCAAATGAGAAGTACAGAAGCTATTACCTTAAAAGTAAACAGTGAGAATCCTAACATCTTTTTTTCCATCCGCACATTCTCCTCAGTATGTTCCCTGTCCTTTGATGCATAAGAGGGTGAAAACCTCACATGTGTATTTTATGCACTACCATTTTACAAGTGTTTCAGTAAATATTACTTCATGTAATTCTCATAAAAATCTTGGGAGATCAGCAACACAAGAACTGGTAGGAAACTCTGTAAGGGGGAAAGTGGGGATGCGAGGGAAGCCAGATCATTTCCAAAGTCCAAAGGTCAGATCTTCACGTCGAAACCCAGTCTGCACTGACCTTTGACCAGCATCACCATTCCATAGCTATTTGTTGGTGTCAGCATCCTGGATAGGGGCATTTTTTTTTTTCCAATTGTAATTCAAAGGCTAACAGAAAAGAGAAGGTAGGCTTGAGAAAGCACTAGTTTTCTTGGGACTCTGATTTATTTTTTGGAAGAAAATTGATTGAAAGCATAAGTGATTATTTGTTTCTTGTATCTTTCAGAAAAAATCAAGTGCTCTATGACATTACTGAGTATATACCCAAAGGAATATAAATCATTCTGTTATAAAGATACATGCATGCGTATATTCATTGTGGCACTATTCACAATAGTAAAGACATGGAATCAACCCAAATGCCCATCAATGATAGACTGGACAAAGAAAATGTGGTACATATACACCATGGAATACTATACAGACATAAAAAGGAATGAGATCATGTCCTTTGCAGGGACGTGGAAGGAGCTGGAAGCCATTATCCTCAGCAAACTAACGCAGGAACAGAAAACCAAATACCACATGTTCTTACTTGTAAGTGGGAGCTGAACAATGAGAACACATGGGCACAGGGAGAGGAATAACAAACAGTGGGGCCAGTCATGGGGAGGGGAGGAGGAGAGCATCAGGAAAAATAGCTAATGCATGCTGGGCTTAATACCTAGGTGATGGGTTGATAGGTGCAGCAAACCATCATGGCACACGTTCACCTGTGTAACAAACCTGCACATCCTGCACATGTACCGTGGAACTTAAAATAAAATGACACATTATTTTCCCCACTGTTTTTTTTAAGCAAAAGTGTTCTCACACAGAACACAGGCAAACATGTCTAACATGTTCCATTCTAAGTCTTGCCCTTGCATGTGGTTGAAAATGACTATGGACTATCCACATCACAAATTATGGGTTCCAGTGTGTATATGGACACTTCTGAATTCACTCAAAATTTTTCTTACTGATCCCTATTGCCAGATGGGGGAGATCAGCTTCTATATTAAGCAAGGATGTGTCCAACTTTTGAAATGGAATGAATAGTTAAAATTGTGCATTTCTCACTCTGGTGGTTGCCTATAGCTGTCTCCGCCCCCACCCCCACCTCTCTTCCCCACCACCTTCACCAGCAGTAGAAAAGTATGTCATATGTGTGTGGGGTGGGTACAGATAGAGAAACTTGGCAGAAATAGGGTGAGAGATGTGACTAACACCCTCAACTAATTTCTGTGCATGTTCCCAAACAGAGATCTGCAGAGAAAGGAGCAAGAGCTCCTTGCATTCTAACCCAAGCCACCCCTTCACACTTCCAGCTTTAGTTCACTTCTCCACCTTCCATGCAGGGTTGCCATCTGACCTGGCTACTGAGAAGATCAGACCTCCCAGCAGGAGATCCACCACATAAGCTAAAAATAAGAGCTGCTACTTCTCTGAGGATACCATTAACCCAATTAGATAAATAAAAAAACAAAAAGAAAAAGAAATTACAGCTTCATTAAGTACCACCAGAATAAACTCCAAGAAGGCAAACAAAATCAGTTATACAATTTAAAACTTTACTCAAAAATCAAAATGATTTGAAACCACTGGTCACTTAAATGAAGGCAGAAGCTGCATGGCAGCCATTATTGGAGCCAGCAATTCAGCAGAAGTCCAAGGTTCCAGTGTAGCAGTACATGTGACAGGTGATGTTGCCTGCATACACAAAATTAAATGGAACTAGTTTTCGAGGGTCTGCCTGTCTCCATGAAAAGACAATGTATCCTTCTGAAAGTCCTTTTGTTTAAAAATATGATCAGGCTCTGAAAGAATTTTAGGTCTTGATACTACCTAACAGAAGACACGCATTTATTAAAAATTGTATCACAAAGGGGTGAACTGGGGCCTGATCGATTGAAGTTGAAATTTGATTTATCCCCAGTAGAAAGTGCCAGGATATTAAGCCTCTATTACTCCACAAGGGATACCATTTTGCCTCTGGTGGGTGAGGTAAATCTTCAGATTAGAATTGGTAAAGCCTCAAGACTTCCAAAAACATACAGGCTCCTATTGTATACTTGCTGAAGTTCCTATAATTATTTACAATTCCCTGCAAAGAACATTCTTGGGGGTGAGTCCCAGAACAGAGGTGAGCCTCCAGCTGCAAAAACCATAGCAAGTATGGCAGGGAGCTTCTTTGATTCAGAACAGAGCGCCACTCATCATTCCATCAGAACAGGGGCAGGAAGTTCCTGCCAATACTGATTGATGCCACGAATCAACTGGAGTTGTTCCATGATCCACATGGTCCTTGGACTTGGTGCTGTCCTGGAAACTGGATTCATTGCTCAAGGAGCTGAGATAAAAGAAAGCAGCCTAACCAATGGCCAGCTCAAATTAGGAGCTCAAATGAACAGGGCCTCAAGGAAGTCAGCCTCTGAGAATCTGAGATTTCCAGACTCTGATAATGAGAATCTCACCTATTTGTCCACTTTTGGGGTAGACCTAGACATCATGATGTGTCAGCAGCCTCTTGGTTGCTGAGACAATTGTCCCAGAGTGCACAGACTAAATCTAAATCCCTACAATATGTTTTCAATGAATTTATGCCATACTAATTTTCTAATCTGCAATTTTTAAGTCAATATACTTTATTTTCTTTTAAAAATAGTGTTTTATATTTTCATACTATAACATATTTCCATGATATTAAAATTGGCAAGTAAAGAAAATAAAATATGTAAAGTCATTACTGTCATCCTCCCAGAAGTGATGTGCTAACAATTAGATATATTTCATCCCCAGTTTTTTTCTACAGACACTTTTGCTTTACCATATTGTGTACTTGGGTCTATTTTCAACTCTGAGCCACTTGCTATATTGAACAGTGTTTCTACAGACACCGTGCTGTTTCTTCTTTCCTTCTTTCACTCAACAATCATTTACTGAGCATTTTGAGAAGAACTGGGAGGACAGAGATAGAATGCTTTTGCATTTTATCTGCAGTCAACTAGTTAGAAACCAGAAACAACTATCTTGCATCTCATTATCTTGTTATTTGCACCTTTAAAATCCCTTTGCAGAATAGGTACATAGTATTAATTTGATAACTAAATGAAAACAAGATGGAGTTCATCAAAGTGGATTTGTTTTGAATTGGCTTGGAGTTACTGGCAGTCTATGATGACATACACTACTCTCCACCATTGACACATGCATTCAAATGCAGATGCTATATTAGTCTGTTCTCACACTGCTAATAAAGACATATCCAAAACTCGGTAATTTATAAAGGAAAGAGGTTTAATTAACTCACAGTTCCACATGGCTGGGGAGGCCTTATAATCACGGCAGAAGGTGGAGGAGAAGCAAGACATGTCTTACATGGCAGCAGGCAAGAGAGCTTGTGTAGGGGAACTGCTGTTTATAAAACCATCAGATGTCTTGAGACTTATTCACTATCATGAGATTGGTATGGGGGAAATCACTCCCACAATTAAGTTATCTCACCCTGACCCCACCCTTGAAATATGAGGATTATTACAATTCAAGGTGAGATTTGGGTGAAGACACAGCCAAACCATATCAGAGGCACACACAATTTTATGTGTTTATGAAGAAAAGGCAATTGTGGAAACTTTACTTAAAAAGTGTAATGTCAATCTCATGAGTTGAAGACAGGAGACCCTGAAATGACACCTGTGGGCTTACATTTTATTATTGGTCACTGCTAAACCATTTTTCATTTCCCTCTGTTTCAGTAACCTAAAAATCTAGGGTTCACAAAACAATGAGATTAAGGAAGCCAACTGATAACTATTGTGATAGGATAGGAAATGTTTCCTGATTTGGGAAGGATGGGTAAGGAGGTGGAGAATGAGCTTCCAAGGCAGTTTTGATTTTCCGGAAAAACTCATCTTAAAACTGATTATCTCCCCAACATGAGACCTACCAACTGACCTGTATCAGCCTAACTGCAATGTATCTGTCTAAAGTTGTTAAACACAGCTATTTTCAAAACATTTATCCATTTTCATAAAAGATTTCTTAAAATTCAAGCTAGGTTTTCTTCCTTTATTTGAAAAGGGAATATGGTAATTTTAGGAATATGATTATATATTCATATATGGAAGAGAAGCAGAATACTTAAAAGACGAGCATTTCCTCTTTTTATTTGAGAGAGAGAAAGAGAGAGAAAGAAACTCCTTGGCAGTCAGAGCAGAACATTCCTAACCTTACATTTGAGCCACCCATTGAGCTACTGAATAAATGCTTAATATGTCAGTGAGCCCACAAGTTTCTTGTCCTGGGTCCTTTAAACTGATATATCTCAATCACCTTTACTGAAATCTTGTCCTGAGAAGACTGTAAACCCAGGGCTGCTCACCACTGAGTCTTCTTTTATGAGGGTTTCTCAGGAGAACATACAGCTAAAGATCTCTAACATTTTTCCTGAGTAGACGCCTTTTTTTCTCTTCATGAGGATATCATAATAAATGACTCGTTGGTAATTTATCAGAGCTTGTTCCTTCCCCAACCCATTCTCCTTAATGCATTTTTTAAAATTTGTCCAGTATTTGAAATGCAGAAGTCCAGACTTGGTAGGAACCCAGAAGAGAAGAAGGTGAAAGAACAAAATGACTGTGAAGCTAAGAAATCCAGATTTGGAAGGAGTAGCATCCTCACAGATGCTCACAGAAGTCCATATGACACTGCTTGCATTGCCTGGGGCTTTATGGAAGAAGCAGGGTCACGCAGGATTAGTCATTGTCCAAAGAGCGAAGAGCATGGAACTCGCCAATAGCCTGCAAACTCTTTCCTTTTGGCTCCTCTAGCACTTACTACTCTTTCATGCCTTTTACTTTACTTAATTTTCTTATATACCAGGAATATAAACCAGGGTAGTTGGGAGCCATTGTGTATTGAGCACTGCCCAACTCAATTCACTTAGCTTGCAATGTGAATGGCTTCTCTCTTCTAGAGGTGCTCAAGGTGCACCCCACATAATCACACCTGATAGCCATGTTGTCAATGCCCAATCACATTTTAAACACTTGGAGGGCAGAGACTATGACATAGAGAAAGATTTGAATAGCTGTTCACAGAATTCAGTTGAGCTGAAAAAGTCAGAAGAGGAGACTAGTTTCACTGACTACAAGAAAGAGTGATTTGGTTTTCTGAGAGTGAAATCTTCCCCCACAAACATGTACTGTTTGGCAACATGTTTTTTTAAGCCTTTAGAATTGTAATGCTTTTTGCTGGGTCATATGTTCTCAAATTTTGCCTCAAGCCCCATCATTCCCTGTTTTATTATGGTAAGCTTATTCACACATTTATATACCTGCCAGGCTATTGTAGGTATTTTGATATGTGGCTTGGCCTTTCTGGGCCTCATTTAACCTCTCTAGACTGCAGTTTTCTCAACTGAAAAAATTCCCATCATATCTGCCCTGCCTATATCATGAGACCTTGTGACGATTCAAAGGAGCAATTCAGGCACAAGCTGTGTAAAGGTTACAGAACACAATATAGACTACATTATCATTAAACTACTTGATAGTCTTAAGACTATTTTTATGGTAATGAAACGTAATCCAATGCAACTATGTATATGTAAGTAAAACTTCTTAATTCTTATCTTGTAAAACTGAATCTTCATCCTTTGACTGATCAACTGACCAGCTTAAACCTTGGAGAATCTTAAACTTCTGAACACATTTTACTTCTCTCTTTATGTTCCCCTGTGGATCTCTTATGAGTATACAGAGATTGAGAGGCCACCATACAGGTTACTTTTCACTCAAGAGGTTGTGGCATCCTATTCATTGTCAACTACTGGACTTTTTCCTCCCCGTCGTGGAAAATTGGTGTCACATTGCCGCATGGAGCATCCCTTCTTCACTCTTGACCCTTCCTTCATCAATGGTGGAGCATCCTCCTGAAGCTGGAGAAGAGAAATATAAAGCTATGTGTTTCAGAATGAAAGGACCAATCACAAGAAACTCTCAAGCCTTAAAATACATTTAGCTTTTGGATATAATACATCACGTCTGTATTTGTTAGTAACATATTAAACAAAATGATAGATAAAATGTAGATTATATAAGAACCTATGTAATTGACATGATTTAGATACTCATTCAAAGATGAGTCATGAAAAAGGTACAGTATTGTCATTGCACAGTATTTCCTATCCCTGTGACATTTGAATACCACCTTCACCGTTTTTGTAGTATTCACTCATCACTTGCACTGTTATTTACTTAATAGTCTTCTTTAAGTTGATTTATTTTACTTAAATATATTTATTTTGAAAGCAAAATATATAATTCTAAAGTAAATGAAAAGTCGGTATTACTTCTCATAAATAAAAATAATTATAAAAATAAAAGCTTTAAGAACAAATTATGTTGTTATATTTTAGCTATGTATCATAGCCTGACAAAAGACAAGAATTAGTCCTCATTTAAAAAAAAAATAAAGGAGATTGGCAGATTTTAAAAAGGCTTTTAAAGATATATAAGTGCTTATTTTCTCTCTGAGGAAATAAAGAGCAAAAGAAAACTTAAAAGTTAATAATTTTGCATAAGTATAATTTGGAATGATTCAGTGTATTTTTTCATTATGACTTCAAGTCATTTAACGTATCAAAAACATAGTCATAAACATTGGGGTCATCATCTATTTTGATTGTAGAGATTTTATTTTTATACATAGATGTTTTCAACAATATAACCTAAATTTCTGGGAAGTTATATCTTTTACATTTATTTTAAAAATCTCTTTCTTCCCTCACTTCTTCATTGAAGTAATAAGGGACTTAACTTCTTTAAACCAAAGTTTCCGTTATAGATAATAAAACAACCATCACAACAAGAAACTACTAAATGATTATTTATTCAGATCCCAGTAGAAGTGCTTTACATGGATACTCTACTTCAACCCTCACAACTGCTCCATAAAGTAAATGCTATTAGAGTAACCGTTTTACAGATGTGAAAAATAAGTCTTAGAGCAATTTCTTAGTTTGCTGTGATCACACAGCTAGCATGTCAGGCAATCTGATCTGGCACCTGCAATCTTAATCTTTCCTGAAATAATCTTATTACTTAAAAAAGTATTACTAATAATGATAAGAGGCTATATTTTATTATTTTTTGAAAAGTATGTTTATGGTCTATGTCACAAATTAAGAGTGACAATCAGAAACTCCTGTATCATAGGAAAATGAAGTTTTACAATTTGGATTGCTGTTTAGGAAGCAAGGTTAAACAAATAAACAAAAATAAACAATGACAAAAGCCTTTTAATGACCATTCTGGATTTTTTTTTTCATTTTAAAAATGAATGCTCAATGTTTCTCCCTCCTAGTGTATTGCTTTACTTCCTTAACAGAATCCTATTTTATTAACAAGACTGTGAAGACAAATTTTAGAGTGAGGTTCTGAGAGATGTCTTAGAGCCAGAGAAAAATGAAAAATTTCAGAAGTCTACAGAATCCAAGTAAAGAAGACTTTGTTTGGAATTGGCAGCAATGACTTCCACTAGTAGCTTACCATGCTAGTGTAATTAATCTCACTCCCATTTCTACTTCTTTTTATGGCAGAATTTCTTAACCTCAGCACTGCTGACATAGTGGGTCATATACTTCTTCATTGTGAATGGCTGTCCTCTGCATGGTAGAATGTATAGCAGCATTCTTGGGCTCTATCCACTAAATGCCCATAGCATCCCCCAAGTTGTGACAATAAAAAGTATTTCCAGACTTTGTAACATTACTCTAGTTAACCACAGCTAGAGATTACCTCAACTTGTGGTACTTTTCTGCTTATTTTGCTGTTAATTGGTGTCTGCCATTGTTGCTGGTGGTCATGTTATTGTTGTTGCTTTGTCCTTTAGTAAAGGTTCCTTCTCTGCTTACAGACAGGACATGCTTAGAACCCTTTGGGTTTTAATAAAACCTCTTTTAATATTCAAGGTATAGCAGGGAAATATAAAAATGATTGCATATTGACATATATCTAAATATTTTCACTTTGATTTCAGCATTGAATCAACATCTCTATCAGCTTGTCTTCCTGGAGAAGGATATATTTTGGAGGTTCTGGTCAAGCTCAGTGGTTACTGAAGCTGTCGGGAGTCTTATCACCTTGGGGTCACTGTGGAAACCAGAAAATAAATGGACAAGGCTGGGATTGCTTTTTGGCTAGTATAATATTTCCAGAATCCCTGAGGCTTGCTTTTAAATCAGCATAAGCTGGTTTTGTGTCTCACTTTTGTGTTGTACAATTACAGAAAGCAGCAAATACTTATCTTGGCATGTCCTGTCATGACATGAGCCAAAAGCTGTCATCCTCATAGATTCCCTGTCTAAGGGAATAGTTGCCCTATCAGCATTTGAAAGAAACACTCCTGAAACCTTTTGGAGACTCTAAAGTTATGTACTGTCATTTGATGGATAAGTGACTCAAAATTCACATTGATCACATCATTTCAAATTCTTACCTGTTAGACTGGTGAGAGAACTCTAGGTACTTTGTTGGGAAGGATGATGGAGAAGAGAGAAGTGAAAATATGAAGGATTACTTATAACAAAAGACTTGAGAAATATTTTAGGCTTGAGAAGCATTTTATAAGGGAAACATATTTGTGATGGGGACTAGTAAGTACCACTTTTCACCTATTGCCATTTGAAAATTGCTTGTTCGCATATTGTTTTTTTCTGAAATGCTGCTATGCGAAGTCAGGGATGAGAAGGGGATTGTGATTGAGTAAAGATCCTTCTTAGAATCATGTCCTCATTTGTAAATTGTGATTTTCTGTCCATTAAGAAGATAATAATTTCTTTTTCCTAACATGGCCTTGTATTTTTAGCTTCTTGCTCCACCCTTACTCAAATGCAGGTTGATTTATTCTCGTTTATGCTAGGTGACTTCCCCCTGTGTATACTCTCTTTCAGAAGTATTTCTTTCTATCTCTCTAAAATCAAAACCAATGTTCACCTTGTGTTGTGTAGAAAAGTCTCTGCTAAGGCACCTCACACCTTTCTAAAGCACATAAGTTATAACTTATTTATATATTTACTTTGAAGTACCATTCCTGAATATCTAATAGTGAGATTAATGAGCTGGTTAATGTGGTATAAATTTAGGGCAGAAATCATTTTGAGAAACTCACAAATACCTACTATTATGATATATGAAGCTTCAGGTTTTTATGGCTGCCACTCAAACAAAGAAATATTATTTGGAAGATGTGATTTGAAGTTAGTATTTAATCAAATGTACTTATTTCACCTACTTGCTGAATAAGCACCCTTCTTTACTACCATCACTGGTTTTCATATTGAGGTATGTGGATTTATCCTTTATCATTGCTCACCTTTGAAGATGGTGGCATAATTAAAGAATTAGAAGGGGATTTCAGAAAGTTGTAGATAAATTGAACTAAAAGATAAAAATAGAAAAAATTTATTTCTCAACATAAGCTCCATCGGGTTCAAGACATTTTTGTAAGCTATTATACCAGTGATTTAGTCTATCCTTAAAGAACTGAAGGTCCTGAAAATATAACCATACTAATGCATTCTTTTTGACATTATTACCTGAAGAAAACTGGGTGCCCTTTAAAGATTTTTTAAGATTAGGAAACAAAGTTAGGAGGAGCAAAATCAGGGCTGCAAGATGGTTGCCTAATTATTTCCCATCAAAACTCTCACAAAATTGCTCGTGTTTGATGAGAAGAATGAGCAGGAGCACTGTTGTAGTGGATGAGGACTCTCTGGTAAAGCTCTCCTGAGTGGTTTTGTGTTTTTGTTTGTGGTTTGCAAAAGCTTTGGCTTTCTCAAAATACTCTCATAATAAGCAGGTGTTATTGTTCTTTGGCCCTCCATAAAGTCAATGAGCAAAATGTCTTGAACATCCCCCATAACTGTTGCCATGCCCTTTGTTCTTGACTAGTCTGCTTTTGCTTTGATTTGACCACTTCTACCTCTTGGTAGCCATTGCTTTGATTGTGCTTTGTTTTTAGAATCGTAGTGATGAAGCCATGTTTCATCTCCTGTTACAATTTTTCAAAGACATGCTTCAGGATGTTGATCTCACTTGTTTAAAATTTTCATTTAAAGCTCTGGTCTTGTCTTCAGCTTATCTGAGCACAGTGGTCTTGACACTGATTGAGTGAAAAGTTTGCTCAACTTTAATTTTTCAGCAAGCATTGTTAGTGAACCAATTGAGGTGTCTATGGCGTTGGCTGTTGTTCATGCTGCTAATTGATAGTCCTCTCCAATTAGGGTACAAAAAGATTATTTTTTTCTTCAGAAATTGAGTGGATGGTCTGCTGCTGTAGGCTTCATTCTCAACATCATTTTGTCCCTTCCTAAAAATATCCATTTTTAAACTGCTGATTTATTTTGGCCATCATCCCCACAAACTTTTTGTAAAGCATCAGTGATTTTACCGTTCTCTCACCCAAGCTTCACCATAAATTTCATGTCTGTCTTTGTTTCAATTTTAGCAGAATTTGTATTGCTCTGATAGGAGCACTTTTAAAACAAATGCCTTTTCTCTTACTCCCTCAAACTAGATCATGTTCAGACATGTTATAACAAGTTAGTACAAGTTTATTTTGCTACAAAGCCACATAGAAATTTATGCATTTTTTTCTTATATGCGTTTTCCACGAACTTTTTGAAGACCCCTCGTATATCCATCTACATATATGGCCAGTGCTAAATCCCAACGGAAATTGAAGACACAGCGTTACTCATTGGAGTGAAATGGCTAGCAGGAAATTCCCAAAGCTGGCTAGAAAGAGTTGAGGTAACCTCTTCCCTCTTCATGGTTCCAGTATCACCCAAAGCTTTTCCTCCTCAGCACTAAATCTTTGCTGCAATACTCCTTCTTCAGAGGTGCTTATGAAATGGCCTCATTTCAAAGAATGAAAGTTAGGTTGTAGCAGGAATTTTGAAGCCCAGAACTTTAACATAAATAGTTGAAAAGAAGAAAAATAAAAACTCTTTATATAAATTTTTAATCTTAGTTTACTCTGTGTGTTAAATTGTCATTGCCATAATGATTTTATTCCTTTCTCTGACCTGGATTCTCCCACTCCCCAGCTTTTAAATTTAGTCCATTCTATGTAGTGCCTCTTGTAATTTAGCACATTGTAGGTGCCCCATTAGTTTTGTTGCTTTATTCACCTGCATCCTCACACATCGTGTGATTGTGCTTGCAGAGCACATTGAACTACAACACGTTCTCTCACTCTGAAATCTGTCACCATAAAGCAAAGCAAAATCCTTCCCTCCTTTACTGAATGGATGGCTGGGTGGATAGCTGTTCTTTGCACATGTTCGTGTTGAGTAGGTGCTGTATAAAATCACTTGTTCTTTTTTTAACGTGACTCATGAAAAAATTATCCCAGCTTTCGGTAATCTCAAGGAAAAAAAAAAAACACTTGCCATCTGCAATTTACTGCTTTTAACCTGAAAAATAGGATCTAAAATGATACTCAGATACTTAAGAGGCTTCACGTGTTGTAGGCAGAAGCTGACAGATGGCACATGGTGGTAGGCTGTTGCCTCATAAGGAGGGAAGGCAGAAGCAAGTAGACAGTGGTATGGAAAGCTTCTTGGGAAAAGGTCAAGACAACTCTTCAACCAGAGATAATTATTTGCTATATTCTGTAACTAGCCTGTTTATACAAATAGCTGGTGTGCTCAGTACAACATAGCAGTGAATCTATGGAAAAGGAATCTGTAAATAATAATGCAAGGGAACTTCTCTTATGTCTATTGCTAAGGGGATTATCATAGCATTCAATTTTAAGCCATGTAACCTGGAATGCTTACTAAATGTGTAATTCTTGTTCTTCCTCTTCATGTAATGCACAGACTTGAATTCCTATACTGAGAGAATAACTTACCTCTTTTAAATAATACCATAATTTGCCTTGAAGGTAGGGGAGAAAGAGAGTGAAGTGGAGAAAATTTCAAAACTCTGTCTTCCAGGGAGCATATTCCTACTCATCTGTGACATCTAACGTAATAGATTTTCAAGAATTATTTGTAAGATAGATACCTGGAGAAGTTTATACTTACTTCCTAATCCCAGACTATAGAAACTTCTGCATTCTAGAATTTCAGAGAATGTGTCTCTGTCAACTGTATTCTGAAGATAAGATACATTTGATATTTGATTGCTTCAATCAACATTCTCCAATGCAGATCACTAGGCAGAAACATCTTGACAGGGCATATATTTGATACACAATGATTATTTGCATTGACTTTTAACAAAGTCCCATTTAGAAAGATTGAAAGAAAAGGCAAATGTGATTGGATGTATGCTAAAGCGTGTCCAGTATGTGTTTTGAAATATCTTTGAAAGTTCCTAGGATGTGGCACGTATCATTCACTCGAAGCTGAAAATCTCTCAGTTGAGCAAAAACAAGTATTTGCTTTGTTCCATGATGCACTTCACGTGTGACTAAAATGGCAAAGTGAAGCCTCTAGTTTGTAGGTACTTGCTTTGGGAGACAGGGAGCTGTCCATCGTCCTGAACGGGTCATGCTTTAATGAGGATAGACACAGGGTGCAAAGGAAAGTGACTGGGATCCCCTGCCTGCACTGACTTTAGCAATAAAGGTACTGGAATAATGAGATCCCATGGAATTTAGCAAAATACGAGTAGAAACAAGTGGTAAAGACAGCCCAGACTGTAGTTCAAAGTCTAAGAACATCTAAGCTGCAGGTTCAGGTATAAAATTAGAGCCCTGTGGTTTATCTCAAGGCAGTAACTTTCGAAGGGGGGTTTGAATAGTCTTTCCAACTGTAGCTACATTACCTGAGGCAATTAGTTTACTTATTTTTTGTTTTTGTTTTTGTTTTTTTTGTGTGGTTAGCTTTTCTTTTTTTTTAAATTTATTATTATTATACTTTAAGTTTTAGGGTACATGTGCATAATGTGCAGGTTAGTTATATATGTATACATGTGCCATGCTGGTGTGCTGCACCCACTAACTCGTCATCTAGCATTAGATATATCTCCCAATGCTATCCCTCCCCTCTCCCCTCACCCCACAACAGTCCCCAGAATGTGATGTTCCCCTTCCTGTGTCCATGTGTTCTCATTGTTCGATTCCCACCTATAAGTGAGAATATGCGGTGTTTGGTTTTTTGTTCTTGTGATAGTTTACTGGGAATGATGATTTCCAATTTCATCCATGTCCCTACAAAGTACGTGAACTCATCATTTTTTATGGCTGCATAGTATTCCATGGGGTATATGTGCATCCATCAAAAAGTGGGCAAAGGACATGAACAGACACTTCTCAAAAGAAGACATTTATGCAGCCAAAAAACATATGGAAAAATGCTCACCATCACTGGCCATCAGATAAACGCAAATCAAAACCACAATGAGATACCATCTCACACCAGTTAGAATGGCAATCATTAAAAAGTCAGGAAACAACAGGTGCTGGAGAGGATGTGGAGAAATAGTTTACTTATTTTTTAAGGCAAGCGAGGTGGGCCTGATTGTTACATGAATTACCAAATCTAATGACAAAGCCAGGTGCCCTGGTACTGAGGCTGTGCCTCCTCTGCTCCCCATTTCCTCTCCTTTCCATCACTATTTTCTCCACCCTGCCTATTCTCATTTCTCTTTGCTTCTCCTCTTTTTCCTTCTACTCTCTTCTATCCTCCCATTCTTTTATTTCTCCTCTCTTACATCCCTTCCACTCCCTTTCCTTCTCTTCCTTTTTTTCTTCTCTCTGTCTCTCTGCATGTGTCTGAATTAACTCTTGAGTCAGCATTTAAATTTGATAATTGAATATTACGGGTCTTTATGGGCTTCACTTTGGGAGAACTACTTTTCAAACAGAGAACCTGATCAGTGGTGGACCTTAGGGTTACTTTGACATGTTTACAAAAATAAACTTATCAGTAGTTTTAGAGACTGCCATTGGAGCAATTATAGTCTATGCTCACAGAGGCTTGGTAGGCTTACCACAATCCAACCTCACTCTCACTCTCCCATCATTGGTTCTCTGCTCTGTGAAACAAGTACTGTACTCTTCTTCAAGCCCAGGTGAATAGGGCTTTTCTAGGAAATTCTTTGGGATTATAATAAAATAATTCCTTCTATGAGAAAGGAAAAAATGGTGGCTTCTGGTCTTAAGTAGATTATTTACCATCTCTATCAAGAGAGATAAACCATAATTCTTAACAAAACCATATTCTAATGAAGTCATTGGTCACAGTGTCTTCTATCCCAAGGGAGATGCAAATTACTAAATTCCTGTCCTGGTACAAATATAAGAAATCCAGTCATGGCCTGACAAGTTTGAATTCCTTCTTGTCCTTGATATACTCTGTTTACCCCCAATGTAATTGATCTCTTCCTTATTCCTCCATATTATTTAATTTAGTAAGCAAATGTCCCCTGGTATAAGCCGTGTGAATATTATAACTGAATTACTGTCTGTTTGCTTAACTCATTACAGAAAACTATGATAAGGTTTTTAATTACAAAATTAACCCTGCCAAATGAATTTCTTTCATTCAATGAACTGCAAAAGGTGGTACAATGAGGATAAAAATCATGCCCTTTCCCATGTTATTTATAGTACTTTTTTCTAAAAATAATTGTTATAATAAAAAATAATGCCAACAACAACAACAATATTTTCTTCCTCGTCTGTTTTTGTGTGATTCCTTTAAACTGTTAATTCATGCTGAACTTGTTCAACCAAGATTCCGTAAAGTAATCCTCTTCAACCTACATTTTATTCTCAGCCTTGTCTTGAACATCTTACTCTGACCTCGCTAGCTCTTCACTTACCAATTTGTTTCTCATCTTCTCCTTAATAACCTTATGAATAAGTTTTCTATGTAGTCCCTTGTATTGCTCTTTAGACCTGTCACTTATCACTTCTTCTTCTTAGGATACTCTTCTCCACTGTAATTTTTATGTCTACTCTAACTATATATCTTTGAATTCTTTAGCATACATAAACATATCTGATAAAGCAGGATCAAGCACAAAGATGCTGTATCTTGCCTGCATCCAACAGACTGGGATTATTCTGAGCTCTCAAGCAAAACATGGTTAAATCCTGACAACAAAATGAAGTGACATTTATGCTTACATATATCCTTCCTTGTTTTCTGCATTTTCATTTGAAAAGTAAACATCTAGTCCATTTTGTTTATGTGTCTAATAATCATTTTATTTTACTTTAATTTCTTTGGTAAAAGCTATGGACTATGGCCATTGCAGAATTATCATAATTTCCATGGAGAAACTTCTGACATATTTTACCAAATATTTTTGAAATGCTACACTCACAGTTAAACCTAGAGAGGATTAATTTGGGAAAAGGGACTACTTTATGAAAATGTGGGAAATTATTTCTATTCTTTCCCTTTTGTCATGCCTATTTCCCTAAAATTAGATTATTTATACTATACAAGTAATTAAACTTATTTCAAAATCTAAAGTTAAGAGAAATTAACGGGTCATTGCTCAGAAAAATGCATAGTAATTGTGAGTTTTCTATGACTGTCACAACATTTGACCAACAGTCTCCTTACTGAAATTTTATGGTTTCTTTCTCTAGACAAGGCCACATGCATATGAAAGCGGACTTAAAATATTTTTACCCATAGCTGGAAAATCAAATCATAAATGGAAAACTATGTATTACTTATGTTATAATTTTGGAGCTATAATTTTGGAGCTATAAATCCAGGATATCAGACTTTTTTCCCACTAATATTGTAGTATTAATAAAAAATTCTCTTAATGTGTTTGCAACTAAATTGGCATTAATTTCATGAATTCTTTCTTTGAACATTCCTCATTTTTAGCCAGTGGTTGGTGGTTGAGTTGCAAATGGTTATTGCCTAGTAAGAGATGGCCTAAGAAGAATAATCTATTTCACTGGATCCCTTGGTTAGGAATGTAGCATATGCTTGCCCAGGTCCACTTCTAATGACCAGGTCTGTTGGTCCTTGCTACTGCCTGAAATAGCATAATAATTAATTCAAAAGTTGGCTGCTTTTCACTAGAAGTCTTTAGGACATTGTAAGACAATTAAGTCTGTAGAAGAATGAGAAGGAATCTTTTATTTGAGGTCTAGAGGTGTCATAACTGTCAATCACAAAGTTGTGGCACAATGCATTCACCTCAGAAAATTTTCTTCATGAAATTAAAGTTTCATTTTGTCTTAAAGAAAAGGTTCCACTCTCATGCAATTTTGTGTGTTCTCATCAAAGCAAGAATCTAACTTCCTGATCTGGTTACTGCGAATCTACGCAGACACACACAATCCAACCTCTGGGGCCTGTTTTGCAAACAGTCTTTATGTCATGACTTAGAATACTGCATAAGAAATTTCTCCTTGAAGAGAGATGACTGCTTTTCACAGTTGGCTTTTCCCAGTGCAGTCATTAGACTGCACACGACTGATGTGTGTGCATGGACAGGGAGGGGTCTTCATTCCCTGGAACTATAATGTCAGGTTTCATATTGTCTGAGATCAGCATTTCTTCAGAAGCAACCATGTACTCCTTTCTCCCCAAATCGCCTTCCCTCCTGGCCATAACTGGTTATATAATCCTGCATCTTCTATTACCCTGACTGCTGATCCGTGCCTGATGGCTATGCCAGGTCTCACAACACCATGAGCTTTTGATTGCTGCACTCTAAGCTGCTTAATAAGACAATTAAAAATGATTTACAAATGGCCATCACAATGCAACTGGGGATCAGGAAGAGAATGTTCTGTTTGCTCCAATATTAAAAACGCATGCCCTTCTACAGTTCCTTCTGCAGCTGCCTTTGATTTCAGTACTGGTTTACTCCCTTTTTAGAAATTATTTTTTTTTGATGAATATCATGTTAAAATAGTTCCTCCTAAATAATGTGTAGCTGGAAATAATTCAAGGGATGTGTTACACATGCTAGGTGGTCTGAAATCTTCTTCCCTTTGGTGGGGTGAACACTGCCTAGAATTCTGGAGTAGTTAAAAAGTAGTACAAATGATCTTTCATCATGCTGGCTCCTTCTCAGTTTGAGGGTCAAACCTAATTTAATCACTGACACATCCATCTTGAGCATTTCCTCTTTCCTCCTATTGTTGCATTGATTAAAACGGGCAAATCTCCCAAAGATTCCATTGTGAGTCACACAAACGTTCATCTATAAAAAGTGGAAATTTATCAGAAATGATGACCTTGATATTTTGAATGTAATAACTGAGAAATTCAAGTAGAATCTCATCTAGTATGTGTTGAAAATGCTCATTTTTTGTTTAATTTTGTTTAGTTTTTTTTTCTTGTCCAGAGGAATGAAAATTGATATTGGCCCAAATATTAAGAAGATTCTCTATTTTTAGTGCTGAGACCCAAGGATTAGTAAGATGGTCATTGGCAGGGTTACCATAACTTTTCTTAGGAAGGATGTGTGGAATAGATTTTTTAAAAAGAACTATCTTTGAAGCCAGATATCCCTGTATTTTATTCTTGCCTTTGTTACTTAGTAAAGTATAGGACTTTGAGCAAGATGCTACATCTATCTGAGATTCCATTTTCTCATCTGTAAAGTGAATACACTAATCTTAACATTCAGATTTGCTATGAGAATTGCATACGGTTATCTTTGTAAATAAAGTGCCTGGCACATGGTAGGTGCCCAGAAAACATTGATTTCTTTTAATCCTCTCATTCAAGAGCACAGATGATAAAATATTTATCACTGTTAGTGGTGTTATCCCTGGTATATCCTGGCAAATGCAGTGAGATACTAAGAAGTTTGATGCTGAAATTACTTTTTCAGCACTAGATTATTACATTCTTATGACAATTTGAAAATTAACCTATCCTATGTGTATCAATAGCCCAGTTTTGTGCTATTTTCAAGTAATATGAATGTTACAGTGATGGTGGCCACATGATATGTTATGAAGGAATTTTATTTACATCAAACTTCCCACAATAGCCTGTTTATTGAATCATCCCTGAAATAAAACCAATAAACCTGTCTTTGGAAACCAGTGACCACTGACCCACTTACATGTTACGGATGGTTTCTTTTCTGATTGCCAGTTAGTGTGATTGGGGTAAGGAGGAGGTAACTAGTGTGACTTCCTTCAGGGCTCCCCTTGTACTCTATGTGTCTTCTCTCCCTAGCTGTCTAAAGTTCTGTTCACCTTGAAGAGCCTCCCATATTTAATAGTTTATGATGGATGACCAGCCCACATTAGGGCACTGTTCAAATTTCAGATACTCAGGAAGGCCAATCCTCAGAGTGTTTCTGATCAAAACATTCTTTCTTATCTGTTCTGGCTTTTTAAAATTGCTTTTACTTTTCTTCCTTTTTTTGTTATTCCTACCAGGTTTTGTTGTTATTTTTTTTCTTCAATGATGTCTAATTGCAGGTTACCATTTCATCTGCTACTTTATTTTTTATGCCTCAACATTTGGTCTTCTCACCTCTGGTTCACTTCTCATGGGATTTTCTTCACCTAAAGTTACAACTTATTCTTCCTTGTCAGTCCCAGCTCTCTGGAGCTGCCAAAAACTCCCTCTTGCCCCTACCTGCTTCAGCCAGCATTATCTGCAGATATATCAGGTACCGTCTGGGTCCTACCCTTCTCATATAGATCCACCCCAAATCTACCTGCCTTTTCTTTTCTTTCTTTCTTTCGTTTTTTTTTTTTTTTTTTTAACCTTCAGGACTTACGATTCTCAGAGAAAAGAGATGGAGAAACCGGCCCATAACTTATCTATCTGAGCTGAAACAGAATCAATGACAATAGTGGCATAAGTATCCAATGATTTTGAGCTAGGCCTTGTGAGTCTCTGACTATAAGGTCAGCCTCCTTATCTCACCAGTGTGCTGAGCCTTACCCAATCCTCAGCATATCACACCCATGTACTGAGTCACTCTGCATCAATCCCACGTTGGGGAAGAGAGCAAATCTATTGGCAGGGGGGATAATACAGGATGGAGTTAGCACAGAGGCTCTTCTAGTACTACAAAATGGCTTTCTTGCCATCTACTTGACCCAGCAAAACTGTTGTGTGATAATATTTACCTTAAAGTTGGTTGTTAGAGGGAGATAGTTGATATTCACATATTAGATCTCAATAGGCAAAATAGATAGTATAGGGGAATATTTTTTACTCCATACCAAACTTAATAATTTACCACTTTCTATGAAAGTGTCTTACATTCTACTTCTGTATTTTAATAACATGTTAAAATTATGATAAATATATGATGTTTTTAAATTTTTTAGGTGCTTTTCTTTTTCTACCATGACAATGCTAAGTTTCTCTTCCTGATTATTCTTCATAATATTCTCCCCCACAAGGCCAATGTTATCTCCTGTTTCTTCCCTCCACTCTACCCAGGCTGGTAGAGTGGACTCACTGTTGACTGTCCTATCATGCATGTTCATCTTTGTATTCTTCTTGAAGCCTGTGATGACTTTCACTACATTCTCTACCTTTGCAAATACAGCATTTCCTTCAAAAGTCAGTTCCAAGTCTTTCCTGGACACAAAAATCACCACTTATGTTTCTGTACGTGAAATTTATCATGAAATGTAATACCTAAATTTATAGTATGTGGTATCGTTTCCTGTGCTACTAAGTGCATTACTTTGCCTCCTTCATTAGAGTACAAATTCCTCCAAGTTAAGGGAACATGGAGACTATGGGCACTTCTCTGATTCATGTGATGTTCTCACAATATTGAACATAGCACATGAATGAATATGTGATTATCAGTTGGTTAGTGGCTGGCTTGCTTTGGATAGTCATTCATTCGTTCCTTAATAATGGTTTTCTAGACTGTGGGTTACAGATGCTCCCTTCCATCCTCAGTCACCCTTGAAAATATGTTGAATTATATCTTACACTTTGCCTTAGATTAGTGTTTGTTACTATGAAAGAAAGAAAGACTTTCTGCCTTTCACAGCCTGGATCCTACTCACTGAGACTATAGGCTGTCAGAATGCCACATGCTCCCAGCCCTTTAACTCTCTTCACTCTGCTATGGCCACAACTGGAATACACCTTTTCCTCAATTACAAAAGCCACACAAGATTCTACCTGCAGCCTCAGTACACTTCAACAATTCTCTTATTAGTCCTTTTGTAAACTTACTACCTAAGATTTTGCAGTCCCTTTGATGTCTATATATCTCGCCAATCTATCACTTGAAGGTGCCTGTTTTACTCCAATGACAAAAAAAATCCAATCTGATATTTTTTCACCTTTTCTTTCTCTGCCTCAGAGTTGGTAATACTTACCTTTGTCACTTTTGTCTCACCTAGGTCCAGGCATGAGCATGGCCCTGCTTCATTTCAACTTAGCCTATCTTTATGGCCTTCAGGTCTCCTCTCATCTCCTGGAATTGAGTTCTGTAGATTTTGTCCTGTATGCCCATAATCCACTAAATAGTGTTCCCATTGTTTTCAAATATAATTCACAGGGGTAAAGATAGAAAATGTATTTTTTAGGGCTTTTTCTAACAATTATATTTTCCATGGAATGCTGAAGTCCCACAAGGAATTCTGAGGCCCAGCTAAGGAAGAAGAGTTAGGGAAGACACACCAGTGGAAGGTTGCTTAGGGCACACCAAACCATTGCAAAAGTATAGTAATTCCAGGCCAATCCACAGGTGAGATTGAGACTAAAGAATACATTGTTCTTTGGTTAGAACTGGCTTAACAACAAGTCAAAGACCTAAGCTAGGGTAGGCATAAGCTGGCGTGTCTTATCTCTTATGCAAAATTGTAAGTTCTCTGAGAATAGTCTTCCACACTTAGCATATTACTTCTATTACACATTTTAAAAGATAATTTTGATTGTATGGGTTAAGTTAAATGTACTCCATGCTCAATGTTAATTGATGAACACATATCTATTGAGCACTATTGTGGAAAAGCTATTTGGTGAGGATACACAGGAACTCCAAGGAAGGGTAAGACCTTTATTCTGCATTCTAGGAGTCTGTAACATAGCTGAGGAGAAGAAACACCCAGTAAAAATGTGTCAATGAAACTTAAACAAATTATTTAACTTCCTTAAAAAGTAGTTTTTAATATGAAAAATGGGAGATTAAAGTTGGTCTTCTAGGTTCCTTGGAATTCTAGAACTCCAAGTAAACTAGATATACATGTGTCCATACTTATGTCAAATGGGTGCTATCCACAGTAGGTGCTACAGTTATGCAGAAAATAAAGAGATATCTGGAAACTGGGGTAGATATATATTCATGGAGGTGTTGGAGTTTGAACTGAGCCTTAAAGGAATAGTCTTGGAAGGAAAAATTATTATCCATCACTGAATAACGTGGGCAAAAGTACAGGGAAAATACATCTCTACTTTTTGTTGTTGTTGTTGGGGCAGGCTTCAGCCAAAAGAGCATTTGGAATTGTCTCGACTTTTCCCTGCTCTAGACTTCTCCTGTCTCTGCACATTTGTTTCTACATTTTCAGAATCTAGCTATTTTAGTGTACCAAATCTCTTAAAAGGACCTGTATTCATTGTGATACAACCCCTATAGGAACTTGACATAATCAGAATTTCAAGAGAAGATTATAGTTTCTTGGTGCCTGAACTGACCCAACCTCATGGGTTTAGGATACTAATCAGTGGTTCCCTGGATCAGTTATCTGATCCTGTCACCAATCAAAGACAGGACTGTCACGTCTCAAAATACTACTTTTTCAAGTGGAAGAATATTTCTCCTTTAGTATGTTTCAGCGGAGGTGGAAAATGCAAATACCTTTTTAGGAGCCCTTTAAACACATAGACTCCTCACTTAGGGCCCAATTAGTAGGAACAACCAACCCACTCTGCAAGGTTTTACTCTTCCCTTGAAATTACACTTCAAAAAAACATGCACTGACTCCCCCCAGGCATAGAAGCAGGATCCATGTTTTAATTCTGACCTTAATTAAATCTTTACACAAACTCACTATTTGGCTGTCCAATGAAGAAGGGCAAGTAAAAGGAAGGAAGTGAAGAGCATTTGCTCTTCCTCTGTCTTCCGTGAGGGTTATATACCCAAAACTCTCTGTCTTAATTTGGAATAGGGGGAATTAGATTTTGTCATAAAGTCATAAGGGTTGTGTTATAAGAGTACATGTATACAGTAGTTGAAATGAGTGCCCAGAAATCTTCCTAGTTTCTTCCCCACCTGTCATGGAGTTTCATTGTATTACCTTGCACTTAACAAAGCCAAATCATTGAAAGATACAGTCCCTCCATGAACAACAATCAATTCTGTAACTGATCCTTACCCATCTATTTCAATACCATGCATAATGACACTATCCTTTGGAATGCAGGGAAAAAAATTCCAAATGACAATTTGTCTTAAATGTAGACAGTGCTTTAAAATATATGCCTGATCATAAGAGTGGATATGGTATTTAAGTGTGTCAGAACTTTCTTGCTCTTCTACCTTCCTCCTTTTTGGTTATTGTTGAAAATATATGGGGAAAAAATGGCAAAAGAAATAGGCCCTACATCTGAATTTTAAGTTCCTGTTTTTTGAGAGAAAGAAATATTTTGTTTATTTTATTTGTTTTTTTTTCTTTCCCATTAGTAAAATAATTCCAATTAAGGTAAAGTTTAGCGGAACTAAACTTTTACTGTGTGCAACTCTGACTTCCAAGAGTAAAAGGAAAGTAAATGTAATACCCCAGTACACCTAAAACCAGGATTGATGTTTCACTTTATCTTGCAACAGTACTAAAATTAAAAGCAAAACAAGACACATTTTAGATATGATACAGTGAGCACTAGAGAAAACCTCTTTTATTGATGGGAGCATATTTTAAAATATCTTCTCACCTTTAGTCTTTGGGTTAGTCTCAGTCCATCTGCATAGGGAGCAAACAATAAATGAAGAACTATTTGGGGGAAATTGCTATAAAGAGACAATAACTTGCTAGGGAAAAAAAACAATTAACTGTGAAGCATGTATCCCTGAATTTGAATCATGGCCATAATACTTATTAGACCCCCAAATTTGAGCTTCCATTGCCTTACTTGTAGAATGGAGAAAAAAAATTCCCCTTGAGGTGTCAGTAAAAGAAGATGAATGTATCCCTCATGTTTATTCTGATCAGATTATTTTTATTTTTTGCCTTATGGCATTTACCTTTAACAATTTTGAATATCTCTGAAAGAAAGGGAGAAAGGATGGAAGGTACGAAGGAGGGTGAAAAGGAAGGAAGGAAGGAAAGGTCTTTGTTTTCCTTACCTGGCACAGCTAAATATTGGCAAATCACAATAGATAGCAAAAATCTAAAATACCTAGGAGTACATTTAACAAGAATTTATATTTTTAAACTATAAAAATGAATAAATACTATCTAAATCAAAGACTATGGTTTTGAGTGGTGACAATTTAATATCAAAGTAATTCCCCACTACATTTCTAAGTAAAATCTCCCTCTGGTGTCTTTTTCTTAATTTCCCAGTGTTCTTAAAATTCCTATGGAAGAATAAATATCTGAGGATAGTCAAGGAAAATATAAGTAAGAAGACTTTGAGTAAGAACTATGCTTTATAATTCTAATATAAAACCATTGTAATAAAAAATAATGTATGAACCTGGCATGAAAAGTGGGCAAATAGATTAAAGGACAAGAATTGTAGCTCAGAAATTTTCCCCAGCATACATGGAAATTTAATCACTTCCAAAGCTGTTATCACAATTTAGTGGAGAGATGGAAAGTGTTTTTTTGGCAAATGGTAGAAAGATAACCAACCATCCATATAGAAGAAAAAAATGTTGGTGCCTATCTCACATCATAAACAGAAATAAATTCCAAGTGAATTGAAGACTTAAAGTTTAAAAAATTATTAAAAATATTGGAAGAAAATTTGGACTAGAGATACAATCTAGTGATTGGTTGAAACATTACTAACCAAAAGAAGAATCCTATATGCTATAATCTTAAGAGAAAAAAGGTCAACATATAAAAAGTTTAAGAGAAATTTAGGCCAGGCACGGTGGCTCAATCCTGTAATCTCAGCACTTTGCGAGGCCAATGTGGGAGGATCACTTGAGCCCAGGAGTTGGAGACCAGCCTGGGCAACATGATGAGACCCTATCTTTACACAGGCACACACGCACATAGCTGGGCATGGTAGTGTGTGCCTGTAGTCTCAGCTATTCAGAAGACTGAGGTAGGAGGGCTGCTTGAGCCAGGAGGTAAAGGCTACAGTGGGCCATGTTCATGCCCCTGCACTCCAGCCTAGGTGACAGAGCAAGACCTTGTCTCAAAAAAAAAAAAAAAAAAAAAAGAAAAGAAAAGAAAAGAAAAAATTTACAGTAAAAGATATCATTGCCAAATTCAATATGTAAATTATATATTTGGAAATGTAATAAAATGTGTCCATGAGAATTACAAGTAGTTATAACCAAAAACCCAAGTAACTGTGGCTTGGACAAATTAGGTGTCTTAATTTTTGACATGTAATAAGAAGTTGGAAGGTAGGCAATCCAGACCTCTTACAATGACTCCATGTGGTAATCACAAACTGAGCTCATTCTACCTGTCTCCTTAGCTGTCCTGACTACATAGGCTTTCATTCTCATATTTGTCACTTCATGTTCACTGAATGGCTTCTCCACCTTAAGGCAGGAAAAAAAAGAAAACAGGAAGGTGAAAGCAAAAAATGGATATGTGGGCTAAGTTTGTATCTTTTAAAAGAAGAGACCCAGAAGTCTCTTCTAGTAAATTATGGTTATATATCTTTATCCATAAATGTGTCTATCCCAGTTGCAAGGACAACTGGTTAATATGATTTGTTTTGTAATTGTTTTTGTTTCTCTAATCTGGGCATATTTGCAACTTTAGCATTAGAGTTATTTTACCATGGGGAAAAGGGCAATATTAATTCCAGAAAGGTGGCTAGCAGTGCCTGCCACACAAATGAAGGTAGCGTTAATGTCTAGACTCTACCTAAAATTTTTGCAAATTGATAACTGAGGTAAACAACCCAATAGAAAAATTGGTGATAATTATGAATAAACAATTCACAGAAGAAAAAATTCAGATTATCCTTAAACCAATGAAAAGATGCCCAACCTCCTTCGTCGTCAGACAATTTCAAATTTAAGTAACAATGAGATGTTTTGTATTCATATGATTGGCATGAATTTAAAAGTGTGGTAACTCCTACTGCCGTTTGAGATGTAGAAAAATTTTAAATTGTTACAGCTTTTTTTAAAAAGATTAACTTTTGAATGGCAGTTTCTATTGAAAGTTTTATATATATATATATATATACACACACACACATATATATGCTTTGATCAGAAATCCTAATTATGAGACTCTCAGAAATAAAAATACCAGTATCTAGCTATACATACCCAATATTGCATCATATTTTGCGGTGGTTTAAAAAAAAAAAAGAGGAAAGATTAAGTAAATGTTCACTAATAGAAAAATGGAATTAAGTAAATTATAGTAAATCCCTATCAGGGACTATTATGCAGTCATTTTGCAGAATGGACTTGATCTGTCTTCATCTAAAGCAGATGACTTAGAAATATTTCCACAATGTATTGTTAAGTGAGGAAATGAGATAGTAATGGAGAAAGATAAGAATGATGCAGGTTATTAATCTGGGTGGCCAGCGCTTGGAGAGAGGAAGGGAAGCAATAGGGGAATATGGAATGGGGAAAGCAAAAGAAATCAAATTTTAGATATGTACACAAGTAAAATAACTTAGAATTCAGATTTCTTTTTTTTTTTTTTTTTTTTTTTTTGAGGCGGAGTCTCTCTCTGTTGCCCAGGCTGGAGTGCAGTGGCGCCGTCTCGGTTCACTGCAAGCTCCGCCTCCCGCATTCACGCCATTCTCCTGCCTCAGCCTCCCGAGTAGCTGGGACTACAGGCGCCCACCACCACACGCGGCTAATTTTTTGTATTTTTACTAGAGACAGGGTTTCACTGTGTTAGCCAGGATGCTCTCGATCTCCTGACCTCGTGATCTGCCTGCCTCGGCCTCCCAAAGTGCTGGGATTACAGGCGTGAGCCATCGCGCCCAGCCCAGATTTCTTTTTTAAAAGACCTGAAATAAGGAAGAGAAATCATAGCATAAACTAAGTTTAACAAGATCAGTGTGGGATAAAGAACAGAAGATTGAGAATTTTTTTAGAGCTGTTCCTGATTAGATGTTAGAAAATTTTGGTTATCACCAATCCTTTTCAGAGAAAAATTTTATAAACTTACAAGGATCCATTGCACCTGCTTTACATTTGTTTTATATCAATATGACTGTAAACTTTATAGAGATCTTTTTAATACATGAATAGAACATCTTATTTTTAAGGCAGGTAAATATGCATTTTCTCACTTCAAACAAATTATGTCCACAAGCTGAATAATGAGAAGGGTACTTCATAGTGTATCACACTGCCGAATTACATGTTCACTGTTTTCATCCTTGAAAACCGTGGGCTGCTTCAGAGTGGGAAACAGTCTTCACTGCTTATAACTGAGTTCCAGAATTTTCCCAGCCATCTGATTCCCAAGCCCAGAGCTTCGGCTTCTGGGTTCTGTTGCTGGCAGTGAGGAAGTGGGATAGCACATTGTTTAAATCACAGCACTTCTCTGTTTCCTGGCTAAGTTACAAAACAGTGTTGTAGTCGTGAAACTGAATATCATCAGCACACATTTGTGGCATGCACAGAGCATGCACGACTCTGTAGTAGCACTCTAGGCAAGCTTATGATGGCATTTAAAAGAGGTGTTGTTGCTTCCTTTAGGAAGTTTATGAACTAAAGGAAGACAAAAACCAAACCAAACCAAACAGAAAGCAATGCATTGGACTTTCCATCACAGCAATTACATGTCTGATTCTGGGCTTTGTGCCTATTAATACTCAGTAATATCCATTGAATATGTGAACGAACCAACCACGTTAACAGGAACTGTACTGTCATAGCGATTCTTAACTGGAAGTTTTGTCTTCTGCCTCACTCCACTAGAATCTATCTCCATCCAGTTGAATGCAAATCTGATAATATTTTTTTTCCTATGGTTTCCAGATAGCTTTAGGAATCAGAAAGAGGCACTGATTGTAAACCTGAAACTGTGCTTTGTGGAGCCTGCATGATGTTTTAAATAATTGAATTAGAATGCCTTTTAATGAGCGGCACACTCTCTAGTTTTCCCACAGAAAACCTCTAGCCTATGGTGTTGAATAGGTGATCCCCCAGCTACAGGATAAAATCCCAACTCCTCAGTGATGTACAGATTCTTCCCACTTTATCCCTTGCTAATTATTTCAGTCTTGAGTCCCACCATTTTGCTATATGCAACCAGCACTCTAGCCATGCTGGATTGTTTGCTGTTTCCTGAATATGCTGTGCTCGTTCAGTCCTCTGCAAATGTACTTATGCTACTTCTTTCTCCTGAATTGCTTATTCTGTCTCATTAACCTAGTGTACTCCCTCCTACCCATTCATGTTCAATTAAAATATTACTACCCTCATAATATCATTTTTAACGGACCTAGAAAAACAAGTTAGATATTCACATCTTCAATATTCCATCTATTTATCAATTGTTGCACTTTTTATATTGATACTTATCTGACTCTTCACCCATCAGAAAGATGGAGTTCTCTCTTTGTACACCTTGCACCTATCACTGGCTTCATCACAGGATCCCTATCACAGTCTTTTTGATGAAGCGTTGTTGGATGGATAGATGGATGCATGGACTAGGTGATAAATGAATGATGAACCATTAAGTGAAATAAGGAGTGGTATAGACTTGGAAAAGAAAAGTTACTGTTGAAATAGCTCTAGAGAAAAATATTTTTCAAGAGTTGTATAGGATAAGATGAAGGTGAGGATGACTTATCTATAATTTTATCTTTGGAAATTGTGAGTTAACATTTGTAAACAGGGTGGATATTTTGGAGAGAAGGTGCTACATAACTACAGCACAATTATTTATTATCCTCTAAAATAGTCCCTTTCTTTGGCTTGTTTAAAACCTAAAGTCTGGTTGGCGTTATAAATATGCATGAGCTGTTGGGGGAAGAGAGCATAAAGTGTGAATCACACTTCAAACAGACCCACCCGCTCACTCCCGACTTCAAGTTTTTCAGAAGTGTGAAATGAAAATGCTTTAAAATTAGAAAATGTGCCATCAGAACTTTTATCAGCCCTCGGAGAAAATAAATAATCTCTAAATGTGGGGAATGCTGGGGATATTTATTTAGTTAGTTTCACAGCTAAGATGCTTTGATAAGTTTTTGTGTCATAAAATGCACAAATTAATTTTAATGAATGTGGAAAAAAATAACTTCTAAAACAGCCTGAGTACCCAAGGCTGCAATCTAGGGTTTCTGAGGGATTATTGTAACCTAATCTATGGGCAAATTGTCTCAATGGGGAAAAGAAACTCTTACAGGTGTCTTTCCCTCTGATACATTTGCATTTGAAGGGTGATCTTGTAGCATTTGAGGAGTGGGTGAATTTCTGGAAAGAGACACTTGGATCTTAAATTGCTAAATGGTAACGAAAATGACAGAAAATAGTATAGTTAGCTGTTTGCTTTCAAGTTTGTGGAAAGTGATTTTCTAATCAATGTTACTCTTGATTTCTTAAGCATAACAAGATTAAAATGAGTGTGAATATAAAAGATCATGATAAAAGATAAAGGATGATGACCTGAGATCTTCTTTATTTTTTATTACTAATTTGTTTGAAGAATAGTCCATCATTTCCAGTAACTTTGTGACCAAAAAAATGGCTATGTGGTTGTTGTCATCAAGGCCAGTAATAGAGAAGAGGGACAAAGAGAGAGGTGCTACATTGGTATCCTCAACCTGTGTGTAGTACATAGGCATCACTGGGTGGGCTGGAGCTAGCCCAGATGGCTGGGCTCCACCCAGGTTTCCTGATGCAGTATGCCTGGGCAGCCTGAGTTGCATTTGTCATACCCTCCCAGGTGATACTGATGCACACTTTGAGAAACACTGCTCTGTTCCAATACTTACATGCAATTTTTTTAAAAAAATTATGTAATGACCATCTGTGGTTAAATGCTGAGCTCATTTTATAAACCTTAAGCGTCTTGGCAAGCGTCTCTGTCTTTTTTTTTAATTGTCTGATAATTTAAAATACCATTTTATTAGCCTACTATTGTGGAAGTTGAAACTCTATTATATTCACTCTGTTATTGTTAACCACCTCACATTTTCTGTGGTATTGTAGAACAGAAAATGTTTGAAAGGAATGGAAAAACAACATTTACTTTCATCAAATTGTTGTCTAGCCTCTTGATTGAGTTATAGCTATTGTTACTAATTTATTGCTATTTTTTACAACATGCCCATGATTTTTTTCTGTTTCAGACTGAAAGTAAATCTGAATAGATGAAATCTAATTTAAGTACATGCTGTTAGGTTCTGTTTTTTGGGGGATAGATTAAAAATACAAGAGAAAGCACAAGACAACATGATCTCTCACATATATGCATATGTTCAACTGCATGTCTTTTGTTGATAATCTCCAAAACATACATATTTTGACTTCAGTACCATACCAGATACTGGAAACCAAGTGATAAGATGACTTTACTCTGGGATGTGAATGTCATTGAGTCAGCAGCTTTCTACCAAATCATTAATCTCTGCCCAGGTCCAAATTGCTTCAGTGATTTTCCTACCACTCAGCATTTTCCTTGGTGAAGGACCCTTCCAATACAAGTCTTCTGGCTTTTCTTTCTACTACAGGGAAGCAGCTATTTCTAAAATGAGGCTGATTATGAGAGTGATAGATGAAAAAACTTATCTCTGAGGTTTGTCTTCTTCTTGCATCTGCTGATAGCACTCACTTCTCAGCTCCTCTTTATACCTAAAAGATGTACTTCTCTATTTTTTCAATAATTATGATGCTGCTCATTCTTTACTTATTTTCAGAGATGTTTATGAGATTTCAAGCTCCTTAACTAGACATATACAAAGAGCAAGAAAACAACAACAACAAAAAATTCTCCCCGGTCTTTTCTGGAACTAACAATAGAATACTTGACCAAGAACCAAGATTGCAGACTATCTCAGTGTTGGTGGAACCATTTCACTTCTCGATGTTTTCTTATAAAACACAGAGTTTGAGCTGTATTGTTAATCTACTTGGAAAGATATTATCATTTTTTAAAACAAATATCTGCTGGGTGAGTGTTAGGCAATGGCTCTCAAAGTGTAGTCCCAGGACCAGCAGCATTAGCAAATTCCCAGTTCCCACCTCAAACCTGCTGAGTCTAAAACTCTAGGAGAGGAACCCAGCAATTTGCGTTTCAACAAGCCCTCCCAGATGATTCTGATGTTATAGCAATTCTTAACTTGCTTAAGAATTTGGAAAGTCTTAGAAATAAGGGCAGGACTGGGTGGAGAAAATGGAGAGGTCTGATTATCTTTCATGTAATCCCCACATAATTTGGTGTCTGCAGGAGACACTTTTATTTGTTTGCTATAAATAACTGGGAGCTTGCCAGTGGTGAAGAAGATATCCAGAGAACATTGTGAATATATACTTAGTTTCTCCAACCTGGACAGACCAGGGGCCTTTATGTCAAGATCCTGCATGGGTAATTCCCCTCAGGTGGAGAGCTGCTGGTTTTTCCACACACCCAGCCACAACTGCCACTGCATTCTATTTCTTTAATGCTCAATCAGTGCCCCTGGCCATCTGATGATCATTCCTCCCTAATGTTGTGAGGTATTTAGTCCAAATAGCACAATCCATGTTTGCTTTCTTTCTCTTCTAGTAAAATGTATAGGTTGCTGTAATAGCCTATGTCTGCCCCAGACCACAATTATAAAAATAATAATAAATTACCTCGCTGTCTCTGGGTTTTCTTTCAGGCTCAGCATGTGGTTTGTGGCTTATGGGGTATTGATTGTGCATTATCAGTTTAGCTCACACACTGACAATTACATGTAGCGCCAAGGTAGCCGTGACAATGTAGTCCAGTTGCCATAGCAATGAAAGAAGGCCTATTGCTGCTACCTACAACCTGCTTTATAGTGATAAACGTGCTGCTTATTTCATTTTAATTGAAATTTGAAATCATAGTCTCTAGCAAGAAATAAATGGACTCGCTCCCCATTTTTCCCCTTGGCCACACAAAAACAAGTATTAGTAGGAAATATCTGAGCATTTTTAAAAAGTAAATATCAAATTTTTGACAGTATGTTTTCCAGTAGTTTCACTGGTACTAGAAACAGATGAAGAGTGATACTTTGCTGAATAAAAATTGAATTAGCTCTCATGTTTTTGTATTCTTAATTAACTGCTATTTTTTGTTTCCCTAAGTCCCTCATCTTAACAGCTTACCCTGCATGGTGTACTTTATATAACAGAGACTTTAATGGATTTACTTGCTGAGTTTAGTTCATATCTAAAAACTCACAGCAGATATCATAAGGTACTTGAAAATTAGAATCACAGGGCGCTGTGGAAGCTTTTACATAATTGAAAAAATTGATAATAATAATAAATATTTAGCCATGTACGGTTTCACTTCTATGCCAGTGCCTCATCTATGCCTCAGACCTAATAATCTTTATGTGATGTCGTGACTACGTACTACCGTCATATATAATCTATAGTGCTATATGTAGCCAAGAGAGAGAGACACTGTGAAATATGGTCAGGAATGAAGAGATTCTATGTCAGTCAGTCCAAAAAAGATAGAAATTTAGTACAGAAAACCAACCAACTATGGAAACGAATAATAAGATAGTAACTAAATATGTATAGATGTGTGTATATGTATGTGTGTGTGTGCATATATATATATATACACACACACGCAGGCATGAAGTGCCAAACTATTTTTAAAAGTATGAACTTGGTCTATAAAGATTCTAAATAGGTCAGTAGAAGACTGGGTCAAATCTGAGATTCCACTTTGACCTTTTGATCTTTATCTGAAAGAAGTCAGATGATTTCCCTTTTCTGGTACAAGCCTGTAAGTTAGCACAACATTTTGTTTCCCTGGACTATGTGAAGTATATAGTAGATATTTAGGACAGAGAGAAACCTATGGTGGGGAGTAAAATTTAACTAGGGTAATATAAAATATAGGATCTCCCCTTAAAGAGCTTATGATGACATGTGGCTGGGCACGGTGGCTCACGCCTGTAATCCCAACACTTTGGGAGGCCAAGGCAGGCGGATCGCTTGAAGACAGGAGTTCAAGACAAGCCTGGCCAACATGGTGAAAACCCGTCTCTACTAAAAATACAAAAATTAGCCGGGCGGATGAGGGTTCCTATAATCCCAGCTACTCGGGAGGCTGAAACACGAGAATCACTTGAACCCGGGAGGTGGAGGGTGCAATGAGCCAAGATCGCGTCGCTGCATTCCAGTCCTGGGCAACAAAGTGTGACCCTGTCTCAAAAAAAAAAAAAAAAAAAAAAATCTTATGATAACATGAAAACTTATTTTTTTATAAAGTGACCTCAGAAAATGTGCACAGGGTGGGGCATCTCATGTGAAAAGCATCTCAATCATTGATTCCAGCCACGTGCCATCATAAGCTCTTTAAGGAGAGATCCTATATTTTATATTACCCTCGTTAAATCTTACTCCCCACCATAGGTTTCTCTCTGTCCTAAATATCTGCTTTTAGAAGGAGTAAACATGACTTGGGAATTAGATGGCTCCCATCTGTGAAAATGGATTCTTACCAGTGGTGTTTTTTGGGTGGTTGAGTTGTGATAAAAAGCAAAATATTATTTCCCTTATATTTTAGTTTTTCCTCTTACTCCTAGTTATAATCATGGTCCTCCAAATAATTATGATGATAATAAAATGATCAATATCATGTTTAATTTATTTTTATGTCCTTATTAATACTTACTGAGTACCTAGCATGTGTGAAGACAATATTCTAAGTCAGCAGTCCCCAACCTTTTGGCACCAGGGACCAGTTTCACCAAAGATAATTTTTCCAGGGACTGGGGTTGGGGGATGGTGTGGGGATGATTCAAGTACATTACATTTATTGTGTAATTTATTTCTATTATTACTATACTGTAATATATAATGAAATAATTATACAACTCACCATAATGTTGAATGAGTGGGAGCCCTGAGCTTGTTTTCCTGCAACTAGATAGTCCCATATGGTGGTGATGACAGACAGTGACAGATCATCAGGTATTAGGTTCTCATGAGGAGCGTGCAACCTAGATCCCTAGTATGCACAGTTCACAATAGGGTTCACACTTCTGTGAGAATCTAATGCTGCCACTGATCTGACAGGAGGCAGAGCTCAGGCAGTAATGCCAGGAGTGGGGAGCGGCTGTAAATACAGATGAAGCTTTGCTTGCTCACCTGCTGCTCACCTCCTGCTGTGTGGCCCCAGTTTCTAACAGGCCACAGACCGGTACTGGCCTTTGGCCACAGGTTTGGAGACCCCTGTTCTAAGTGTTAAGACAAGACTTGGACCTTCATGGAACCTATATTCTAGTAGGATTAAGACAGGCATTAAACAAGTAATGACATAATAAATTACTTACGTTCAATTATAATGAAAAATACTAGATTCTACAAGAGATTATAAAATCTACTATAAAATTATTTAGTGTTAGCAGATAATTTACTCACCATTTAAAAATTATATCATTGATTAAATTAATTTTAAAATGGGAAGTGACTTTGAGAAACAGACTTACTACAAACAGACACATAAAGAAAAATCTGGTACATATTAAAGAGAAATATTGCTATAAAATCAGAATACATTATATGAAGTCTACATTTGAATTATGCCATGTGTCAAGTTTGTTAAGCATATAGATAAGATGTAATTATTATTTTGCTCTTGATCTACTTTTATTTTTTATACCGTTAATTCTAAACCTTTGGATTGTATTGAACTTTAAAATACATATATTTGATTCATTTAAGTTTAAATAATTGAAATTATTATCAAAACCTCATTGCTCTGCTTGAAGCAGTAGCTCTACTTCCCTATACTTCAGTTTTTCTTATGTTATAGCAAGATCTGTACTAGAATTAGCGAGTTCAACCCAACCACATCTTTCTGTTTCGTCCTTGCCTTGACTGTTAATTAGCTCAGTGGATTTTTAGGTCAAGAATGCATTTGTTTTCTAATACATCTTCATTTTAATGTAAGATGGTTGAAAAGAAGGACCAAGTCCTCTGAGAACCCCATAGTACAAAGTAAAATGCCTCACATCTGACGAATGCTCAGTAAACATGAGTAGTGGGAAATCTTGATTATATGCTCATTAAAAATATATCTGTGTATTTAAAGTAGTAAGTCTGGTGTTCAAAAGGTAAAACCTTCAAAATTCTAACACAGTTCTTGTTTGGATTAACTCTAGTCTATAATCACAACTCTTCTGTTTCCTTGTCTGCACTGTGCTCACATAATGGCTATGTCTCTTACCGCCAAAGCCCGGCTCACTGCCTACAATGGCATCCTGTTTCTTCACTTGTTTTTCTTTTGCTTACCTGACAAGCTCTTGCATTCATAAAAGTGGAAAGGATTCCAGCTTAACGTTTCAATCCCACAAGGTTGACTTCCATAGCGTAGCCTGGAACACCTTGTCTGTGAATAGATATGGAATCCTCAAATGGTTTTGAAGCCACTACCAGCAACAGGTCTGAGATCATAGGACCCAAGAAGAAAATTGAGGCTGGGGAACCACAGAGAGTCTTTCCACAATTCGAAGTAATAACAAAGCAGCCACAACAGCAGAGGTGGGGAGAGATGTGGGCATCAGATTGCCTAGAGCTCTAACAACCTACCTTCCACATAGAAGCTGCTCTCTGCTTCAGGCTTCAGATCCTTAAATATGGGTGGGGTCCTTCATTTAGTGTCAAAGAATTGATTAGAAAGCTCCTGCAATGTAAGCTCATTAATGAAACCATTTTGGCAGGCCAGATGATATAATTAGCCCAAACAAGATATGAAATCTACAGTGTTTTGGGCAACTGTTCAGTAATTTTTAATTTTGTAATAAAAAAGACAAGGAAAGGAAACAGCAAGAGAAGATGATTCATGCTTATTGGTGAAAAAGAACAAGATATAAAGAAAAAGATTCCAAGATAACATTTGCTAGATGTGGATAGTACCTTCAGGTTTCCATCATCCTTCTGAAGACAGTAGCATTTACAAAAACTGTATCATCTCTACCTTTACAAAAGTAGGTGCTATGTCAATAGTGTGTTTATAGGATGCATGGATACTCTTCAAACCAAAGTATAATCACAAATTCTGGTCTCGTCCAGACATTCATTTAAGGAACGTCTCCCTCCCCTACCCCCATGCTAACCTGAGCTTTCTGGAGGATGATAAATGCGACCTGAATAATGCAGTACCCAAGTCTCACTACTGAGGCGAGTCAGGGGTAAAGAGTTTAGCACTGAGTGGCTGAGGATACGTATCAAGGGAAAATGTCATCCTTGGGACTTCTCTTTAAATACCAGAATATGTTTTGTTTTGTTTTGATTTGTTTTCCTATCAGGGATGTGTCTTTATTGGCAATCCCTAATGGAAATTGCTCTCTAATTTTCCTCTAGTTTTCTTATTTGTATTGTTTGTATATGAAAAGATGAGATGAATAGTTAAGGGTGCTGCACAAATACTTTGCTTGGTCCTATAGGCTCTCAGGTTTTTTTGATATCATGTGGCATTTGTGTCAAATTGAGTTGTGCTGTAATTTTATTAACAAGCTTCACATCTCAGAATATTTTACAGAGATGCACCTAACACAGTTGACATGTTGTCTGTTAAAAGTTACATCATCTTAAGAAGTTATTATTATTAGTCCTTTTAAACATCATTTTCATTCTAATAAGCTATTTTTTATTTCTAATAAGCTATTATTTCTAATAAACTATTTTTTATTTCTAATAAGCTCGTGTCTTAAGGAGAAATAGTAATACCCAGGAAATTTTCTGAGGACTGGCTCACTTAAAATGAAGGGAAGTCACTCCACGCTCTGAGTTGTCTTCTCTCATCTTCTTCATGTGAAATCCTGGACACTTGCAGATTCATGACAATTCAGAGATTATTAATCCAATTGCTTTTAATAAAGACTGTCCTGAAAGATACACATGGTGAAACATTCTAATTGTAAAAGATTCATAGAGCAAACAATTCTGTAACATCTATTTCCATATGATTTGAGCAATTTCACACTTGGGAATTTTTTTTTAGATGGAGTCTTGCACTGTTGCCCAGGCTGGAGTGCAGTGGCACAATCTTGGCTCACTGCAAGCTCCAGCTCCTGGGTTCACGCCATTCTCCTGCCTCAGCCTCCCGAGTAGCTGGGACTACAGGCGCCTGCCACCACGCCCGGCTAATTTTTTGTATTTTTAGTAGAGACGGGGTTTCACCGTGTTAGCCAGGATGGTCTTGATCTCCTGACCTTGTGATCTGCCCACCTTGGCATCCCAAAATGCTGGGATTACAGGCGTGAGCCACCACCGTACCCGGCCCATACTTGGGAATTTTTACTACAGCTGACTGAAATTTTTTATTTGAATCCTATTTTATATATGAGGATACTATTTCTTCTTTACAGCATTAAGTTTTCTAGATTAAAGAATACTCATTTCCCCCCAAGATTTTATAAAATAATTTCTGGCACTTCTCTAGGTTTTCTAGCTGTATGCTGTTTTGAGATGACTTGGAGTCAAACTGTCTGGGTTGAATCAAGGCTGTCCCCACCAGTTACTGTCTGTCTGACCTTGAGAAGTTATTTAACCTCTCAGTGTGGGGATGTTCATGGTACATATCTCATAGGGTTTCTGAGTGGATAAAATGTTCTGATACATGCAAAATAGTTAGAATAGTATTTGCCTGGCATACATTAAGCACTCAGTAAATTATAGCCATTCTATTTTATTCCATTCCATGTTAATGGTTCAACATGAAGTAGAATTGCCTCCAAACAAATCGTGACATCAAGGGTGTTACCTGAAAAAAAAAAAGGTGTTTCTTACTTAAATATAGTAAGTAAATATAGGGTTGTGTACAAATTTTAAAATTTTGCTTTACTGTGGGACTTTTAGACCTTTTCATACATAAATACGTATTGTGTATATCCAACGTGGCTAACATGCCATGTCTCTCTCTTTTTAATGAATCACCCACTAACATCTCCAGTGAATCAAATTTGGAAACAATGGGCAGTCACAATAAGATACATGTCTGAAAACCCAAAGTTGATTTTTTCATGCTTTCAGTAATTACACTGAAGTTGTCCCAAAGGCAGAGAAAAGAAAAAGAAATCAAGTCTCCAGAATTTCTCTATCCTTTAGAAAGAAGCTCCACCTTAATTTTTGGTGAGGAGTAAAAGATCTCACTTGGGTGGTAGTTACATTTTGTGATGTGAGGGTGTCAGCTTTTTCTCCAAGGATGACCTCCCAAGAAGGGCAGGGTCACTCACTTCTGCTACACTTCCCAGGTGTCTCTTTTGGCTTTGCAGATTCCTGTCTCATGACTCTACAGGGAATCCATGATGTAGATTTTCCTGTATTCAAGCAGGCAAAGATACGGGTCAAACATTTAAGGCCGTTAACAAGAAGTTAAATCAGCAACAACATTTATATAGAGGCATTAATTCAGGGTGAACGCAAAATGTGTTGCAGCATCGATTCTGGCATTTTTCTCTGCTCCTAATAGCTCTGAGCATTTGATCTATATGTTATATGGACCTAAATGAAGGGAAATAAACATCTGGACAGATTCCTTCCAATCGAGTTTCCTTCTCACCATTTTTCTGCTGTGTTAGTTAACAAAGGCCATGGGCTTCGTTCACCTAGAACCAGCCTAAAATTAAGGATGCTGGCCAGAGTACCAAAGTGTGATGCTTGTAGCATTTAAGCATACAGATAAATTATTTTTGAAAAATTTCAAACAAGTGTACCATGAGCGGAGTCAGAGCCCCTCTTGAAAGCAGGTAGGTAAATTTCCAGAACCACTTAGCAGTTTTCATAGGTGGCAAGGCATTGTATTGTTATTTTTATTATTGTTAGGAGCTAACATTTGTTTCCAGGAACTGGGCTAAATGGTTCAAATTCATTATCTCATTTAATCTTTACAATATTTCTGTGAGGTAGAAAGTATTGTTATCTCCATTTTAGAGACAGCAGTTATAGAAGAGGCATCTGGAGCTAAAACAAATTAAATGACCTTTTCCCTCAGGTTCAGAGTAAGTGTCATATTGCACCCCAGAATAATTCTGTGCTCACCATAATGATTTACCCTTCTAAAAGGTAATATAATGCAATTTCAGAAATTAATGATTCTTAAAAATGTGTAAGCATAAGAAAAAAATAGCAAATGTCCTTTTCTAGCATCACACTAGATTTTACGGGTGATAACAGGAAGACCCTTTTGAGATTTTCAGCAATGGACTTTTCTTGGATGAGATGGAAGATGCTCTCAGCTGGTGTGACTAAATTGTTTGTGACTTGAGGACATGGGTCATGCCCTCTGTGTGTACCACTTACTATATCCCTCATCACAGTTCCTGCATAAAGCAGAGATTTAGAAGGGTTAGTTGAGAACATGGATGACAACCCAACACTGTAACCCAGCAGCTTGTGTCTTGGTGTAACATTGGTAGGTTTTGTTTGCCTTTGTACATTTTTACCATAAGAGGTCGACTAGAGTTTCTATCTTGTTACAAGTTCATTACACAGGTATCCCTTATTCCTTCATTCAGCATTGCAAAGAAAACATCTATAACATGCTTTGAGTCATTAAGAGACATTGCATACAGTCAAAAAATAGCATGAATTTATTAAATTCAGTACTTTGGCTGATAAATTGAGAGGAAACCTTTATTGCAATTTGGTGGTGATAGTGAAGAGTCTCTTTCCAAATATAAGACCTAGCATTAAGAAGTATTTCCAAGTCTCCTATTTTAGGAATCTCAAATCTCTAAATTCGAGATATGTGGAAAAAAATAGGCCATTTTCAAGAAAATTTGTGTTGCTGCTAGCCCTTTGGCTTGTACAATACATATTTTTTTTTATTTTTTTAGAATATACTGGAAAGATTAAATCTCTAATAGGTATCTTTCTGGAGAACAGTCTTTATAGCAAGGTTTCTTTACACAGGCAATCATGCACATGTAGTTAATGGATCTCCAGACAAAGGCCATTTCTTCCCTAAAACAAAGCCAACAAGGCAATTGAGTCAAGTAACTTCAAACTACCCAGAGGGGACAGCAGCCGTTCTTAAATCCACCATACTTTTGAATAGCTATCATTGGTCATTATCTTCCAAATGGCTTTGTAAGTGTCTAGGCATAATGTGATTGCTTTGGAAATTCTCCATTTTTCAGGGTGCTGGGAAGGACATGAACAGACACTTCTCAAAAGAAGACATTTATGCAGCCAAAAAACACATGAAAAAGTGCTCACATCACTCGCCATCAGAGAAATGCAAATCAAAACCACAATGAGATACCATCTCACACCAGTTAGAATGGCAATCATTAAAAAGTCAGGAAACAACAGGTGCTGGAGAGGATGTGGAGAAATAGGAACACTTTTACACTGTTGGTGGGACTGCAAACTAGTTCAACCCTTGTGGAAGTCAGTGTGGCGATTCCTCAGGGATCTAGAACTAGAAATACCATTTGACCCAACCATCCCATTACTGGGTATATACCTAAAGGATTATAAATCATGCTACTATAAAGACACATGCACACGTATGTTTATTGCGGCACTATTCACAATAGCAAAGACTTGGAACCAACCCAAATGTCCAACAGTGATAGACTGGATTAAGAAAATGTGGCACATATACACCATGGAATACTATGCAGCCATAAAAAACGATGAGCTCATGTCCTTTGTAGGGACATGGATGAAATTGGAAATCATCATTCTCAGTAAACTATCACAAGAACAAAAAACGAAACACCACATATTCTCACTCATAGGTGGTAATTGAACAATGAGAACACATGAACACAGGAAGGGGAACATCACACTCTGGGGACTGTTGTGGGGTGGGGGGAGGGGGGAGGGATAGCTTTAGGAGATATACCTAATGCTAAATGACGAGTTAATGGGTGCAGCACACCAGCATGGCACATGTATACATATGTAACTAACCTGCACATTGTGCACATGTACCCTAAAACTTAAAGTATAATTAAAAAAAAAAAAGTCTCTTTCTTCTTTATCTCTTCCTCCCCGCCCCTTTCACTGTTCTGCCCAACACAAAGTTCAAGTCGTCTAGAGACGAATATGGCTTTTGCTTTTGTAGGGACTTTTTCCTGAGTCCCTTCCTAGCAGGATACATGCAATATAGGCCTGTGAGAATAACTTCCTGCGGTGCCACAGAACAGTGAAAACTGTAAGTCAATCTATGGTGAGTGCAATCCTACATTATTTCATGCATAAAAAAGTCATACATCTGTATACATATAAAACCTATTTCACAGTAACAATAAAAACATATTTATCGATTCATCAGAGGATAGACAGATTTGTATGTCTATCCAAATGTATTACACTGTGATTTTTCTCTTCCTTGAGAAAGATTTCCCTGAAGACAATATTTATGGCAGGGCAGGAATTTATATTATACTTGAATATATGTTCTGACAAAGAAGCACATTGCATTTTGGAATTGGGTGATATTGGACATTCTTCAAAAAATCTTCTAAAGGGAAATAATGTTTCATCTACTCATTTGTTCAGATTTCCCTATAATTTATAGCCAGCAGTCCTTTATGGATCAGATATTGCATCAAAAAACAAGGGGAAAATATTCTTGTCATGGAGACATTTTCAGATTAAGTTGAAAAGGCCCATAATCCTTACGGAAATTTTTTTTTCATCATCATCAGGCTATTCTTGACAGTCAGTAAAATATCAGGTCTTTCTCATTTAACTGACAGATTTCTTCTTTTCGCTTTCTTTCTTCCCTCTCTGTATCTATATCTACTCTTTTTCCAGGGCTCATGGCATATAGTAAGTATTGAAAAAATGAATTTAAGTCTAACTTATACATACTTGTGAAACCTCATTCCTTATGATAAAGACCTTAAGCTTTTCTAAATGCAGAACCAGCCACTGGTCGTTTTTAATGGACACGTAGTGGTTGCTATTTTCTGGAGTGCAGGATTCATTAGGGTCATTGCTGGCATTTGGCTATGTTCAGTTGCCCCGGTGTGCTACTGAAGGCGAGTGTCCAAATGCCAATAATGTTTGGTTTCTCTCGATATTCCGAGGTTATATATCAAAAGAAGCCATACACATTCCAGTTACCCATCCAGAGAATTCTTGAAAAAAGCAAATTATTCTTAAGATCCCCTGGAATTCTGAATCTCTTGGTGGAGATGCATGGTAGGGAAAAGGGAAACTTGATCTGGTTTATTCTGAATCCTTTCTTCTCATCTTAACCTTCTACTAAGTCACTTGAAAACTGTTAAGAAGGAGAACATGTAGGCATTATGAAAGAAACTATGTTGTAGCAGAATTCTTCAAGGTCTCAGGATTTACCCTTATAAAAACTGTACATGATCTAAAGCATAATAGCCAAAACAATTCAGTATGAATCAGACGTACACATACATAATTGTCTCATTGAGTTTCCCATCTCCACTAAGTCATGGTCACTGTTTTGCCTTGGTTATGGCAACTAAAAGCCTATGGAGATTAATGGAAAGCCCCCCAGGAGAAAATACTCTTTTGTGGTCTTTGGATGAAGGCCTGAGTATCAGCAAGACTGGAGTTCTAAAGATATTGCTATGCCCATTGCATGAGACACGTGAAGTAATGAACTATAGACAAGTCATCATACCAGTATTTCAGAAAGTGAAACTGATATAAGAACACAGGCCAGACACCAACTCAAACAAACTATGGAAGCAGGGAGACCAAACTGAAATACAAAGGCATGACCAGTAGCCAGAGCAGGAGTGCCTCAGAGATTGATGATAGATAAAGACAATTTATGTACCAGTTCGTCTAATGGCAGTTCTGCAGGGAGGCAGCCTTTTGAATGTGATGGCTCAGGTTGGCCTACATGTTCCTGTCCAATTTTGAAGGTGTCATAAGCCAGTGTGATTGGGGATCTGTCTGGCTTCTGACTTCTTGCATAACTATGTTCCCACTTACATTGGGGTCTTGGCATAATTTGTCTCCTGACAAAGAGAAAATAGAAAATATCCAAATATTCCAGCCTTATAGCATAGATGGGTAAATATAAGACCTTTCCTTTTAGCATTGATGACGGTAAACACTATTAATAGCTTTCTATTTGCCAGGCATGTGACATACGACTCTGAAATCTTGCAACAACCCAGTTAGAATGACTTACTAAGACTCGAAGTTAAGTCTGCCTAAATGTATACAGCAGGTGATTAAAATATGGATTTAACTGCTGATTTGTTCATATTTAAGATCCTTGACCTTTCCACTGTTATAATAGTACATATTGATATTCCACCGGCAATGAGTAAGCATGCCTTACCACTTCACAAATAGATAAGGTGCCTTCTAAGAAAATCTCAAATAGAGGTGGTCAGGAAGCCACAGGATCAAATGAGAACCCAGAAACGACAGTGCTCACTAGATGCTACTTGCATTCTACCATGTGGATACAATGAGTAAAACTTGGGTACTAAAGTCAAAGTGCCCGCCACCACACCTGGCTAATATTTGTATTTTTAGCAGAGACGGGGTTTCACCATATTGGCCAGGCTCGCCTGGAGCTCCTGACCTTGTGATCTGCCCGCCTCGGCCTCCCAAAGTGCTGGGATTACAGATCCCAACTGGATTGGGATCTTAGCACTTACTTGCTGTATAACTTCTCCAGGTTACTGATCATCTCTAAGTCTTTGATTCTTGTTCTGTAAAATATGATAATAGTAGGAATAATAATAGTGCCTTCTTTAGAGATAGTTGTCAAGATTAAAGTGCTTAGCTCAGTGCTTGACATAGGGTAAATATTCAACCTATAGTCAATCATCTTAAATACTCTTGTCTCACCGAGGAACCATCAGGAGGTGAAGGTAATATGCAACCTTGAATTAGATGTGATAAAATGGACCCCACAGGAAGTATTTGGGGATATTTTAGGCATATTTTCTAGTACACATATGCAATATTAGATAATATTTTCCAAACCAATGCTATTTAACCTCAAATCCAGCACAGGGAAAAAACACTGAAAGGTAAAAGAAAAAGTCACTTCACTTCCATAGTTCTCAGAATTACCATGTAGATATCAAAAGGTCTCTTCCAACTCTGAAAGTCTGTGACTAATTTTGTTAAACCCCTACTGTGTGCAAAGTTTGTCACTGCGACAAATAAGGTTGAAAGTCTCAGAGAAGCAATATGTAAAAAGACATGTACAATTCTCTTAATTCTTTTTTTTTTTTTTTTTTTGAGACAGAGTCTCGCTCTGTCACCCAAGCTGGAGTGCAGTGGCATGATCTCAGCTCACTGCAAATTCAACCTCCCGGGTTCAAGAGATTCTCCTGCCCCAGCCTCCTGAGTAGCTGGGAGTACAGGCGCCTGCCACCACACCTGGCTAATATTTGTATTTTTAGTAGAGACAGGGTTTCACCATATTGGCCAGGCTGGTCTCGAACTCCTGACCTTGTAATCTGCCCACCTCAGCCTCCCAAAGTGCTGGGATTACAGGCGTGAGCCACCACGCCTGACTATGTACAATTCTTAAAACGAGCTAAAATGATAAACTTACCCTATGGCTTTGTCATAGAAGGGTTTTAAAGACAAAAAAAAATTGAAAAAAATTGAACTTCTGAGAAGAATGGTGATATTATAGATATGCTATAGCCTCTAAATAAGAATAGTGATGTTTAGAGGAATATAAATTAAAGAGAACACTAAAGGGAAAAGAGAGATGGATTTTACCCTCTGGATCTGACTTTGGTTTTAAATTGCATAGGCAAGAGATTGGTTAGAGAGATTTATTTCAACCTTTAGTAGCGTATTAGCAGTGTCACAGAACAAGGGATATGGTTAAAAGAAAGAAGGTGAGAAATGCGAACAAACAAGATAGTGTCTTGGAATCTGATTTATTTAAATTTAGATTATATTGCTGTTGCATTAATCTTTGTATAAATCATAGTTATAAGCACATTAGACTTACGTTGCAGTCAATTTTTAATTTTGCAAACCTTAACCTATGTTTATTATTATAAGCTGTGAACATTTTTTTAATCATTGAGAAGGCCCCTCTCAAGTGAAATTTTGGTTCCAAATGGCCAAAGTAACTAATGGGCAGGGAAAAAGATCTGCTTAAACTCTCATTTCAATCACAGTTATGTGGAAACATCTTGAGGACAACAGTAAAGGAAAGAGAAAGAAATCAGGTGGATGGAGAAGATACACTAGAGGAATGAGATCTCCTACATGAGTAAAGTGTTTTCTAATGTGTTTTTCTTGAATGATAGCATCTTGAAATTCCTACCAAGTATGGAATAGTTTACCTCTGACTAGCGCTGCCCTACAGAACAATGTCAATTTATTCTAAGACTGCAATGTTCAGTATGCAGATATGATCAGTTCAACCCAGATGAGACAATCCTATAAATGTAATAATAGAAATAACTATTTGAAAGTTGAAAATCAGAAGTGTTTTAACTTTCTTCAAACACTTAGACTATAACAACATTTTTAGTCTAATGTAATTAGTGCAATTTTCAGAGGATATGTTTATATCAAGAATATTCCTGTGGGAGAAATAGAAACTTTTAAGGAGAGGTTTCTAGGATTCTTAGACAACCAAAACTTTCGTTTGACTCAGACCCTGATATTACATTTTCCCAGGATTCCTCTCACTTCTGCTGTTTTCAGTGATTGCTCAGGTTATTTTGAATGATGGCATACATATATCTTCTCTGACGTGCAAAAATGCCAGAACCTTCTTTTTCCTCCCTCTGTTCCCAGAAAGAACTAAGAACGGTCTAGCTTTGAGCTAAATTGTACAGCTGACTGTTTGTTTTGGGAACTTCCAAATGAACATATTTGGTGTTGCACTGATGCATCCCAGGAACAGAATTGTCTGACCGGAAGAGCAATTCTGCTTCTGGAAATTTCTAGCACATAAGAAGATAGCTGGAGGGTATGTTTGTCTGGATAGTTTGGAGGCTGGCTGGTGCTATAAAGGAAAGTAAGAGAAGGGCAAAGATATCCTTCAGAGGATTCCCCCAGAAGAAAGCAGCAGTTATGGAGTTTTATTCCTGAGGTAGGACAGGCAGTCAGACCCAAGAGGTCTCAGTGTCTCTCCCTGTGTTGGATGTAATTGCTTTTCATTGTCAATACTGAAAGAAGGCTCAAGAGGCCAATGAAATGTGTGTGTATAAACCTGGCTTTGGTTTTCAGAGACAGTCTTCTTACACCTTCAGATCTCCTAGATGAGCTGGGCCTTACAGAAAATACAAGTCTTGAGCTCTATTTGTTTACAGTTTTCAAATTCTCAGCTTCTGCCCGTAAGATATCTCATGTGATTAACTGATTTTTCTAATTTAAGGGAGTTATTTTCTGTGGAGGAAGAGGCTATAAAGTCACATTTTTATCTTATTTTCTTTTTTTTTTCTCTGACATTTCTGCTGTGTTTTCCACATTCCTTGTCACTGTCAAAACTGGTAATTAATCAAGAGTCAGTCATGGATGGCTCCTTTTCTCTCCCCTTCTTATCCTTCATTTTCCTGCCTGAGTGATAACGAATGATGTCTCTTGTCCTGTACCCCTGGCTTCCTCTCCTCGGAGCATTCAAGCCAGACCCCATGACAAGATGCTCCCAGTGAAGGGAGAAAACTGGGAATGACAAATGTGAGTCCGGGAACCCAGGCATCAAGGGGTGGACTTCCTGATCTCTACCACTTGCCATCATCTATCTCTCCATGTCAGGAGGCCTTTGGGAAAAGCAGAAACAAAAGAGAAAGGAAAAGTTCTCATCCCAGCATTTTAGCATCATGAGAAACCTGGAAGTACCTTTGCAATAGCACTAAAATGTGATGAGTCTTGAGTCTTTCCCAAGGTTTTGATACCCACCAGCCCACGAGTATACATGTAGGCATACTTTTACTCTCTACTTTCTCCAGCTTAATGTTTTTCCAAATGTCTGGAGGAAAATAAGGGCAAACATCTTTTGTAAAATTGGACATATCTGTTCTTTCATTATATGATTGGTTTATGTGTCTGAACACCTTAGGACTCAGTCTTTACTCTTATTTAACTGAAGAGATTAGGGGAAATACTTCCTCACCCACCACAGAGTCTGAAATTCTGCTATTAGAGACTCATGCCTTTAGATGAAAATGTGGCATCTCCAAGAAGACCCATGAAAACAGAAGTGATTCTAGGTAGAATGAAGATACAATATAAGCTAATCGATGATATCTTCCTATAAATTCCTTTGGCAGATCTATTTACTATGGAGATGCCTAGTGGTGAGGATGGCCTTAAGGAATTGGGAAATAAAATAGTTAACCTGAGATAGGTTGAAAGAGAAAATAATTCCTGAGAAAGGAACGCAATACTGCTTGAAAATAGTACTAATGTATTTTTACAGATTAGTTTTTGCTGGTTCCTGAACCAAATGACTAGCTGGGAATTCTTATTCTCAGATTTGCCTCCCACCCACTTAAGAAAAATACCAGATTGACATCCTCAAGTTACAATCTAAAATCCCAGGGAGGGAGCACACTAGTCAGGGGTGAGATTAAATGAGGCAAAAGTGACTGCATCACACTTCACTGTCTATAGAGGCTATTGGCAGATTTATGCAGGCTGAATTAAGTGAATGACTTGATAGTCTGGATCACATCTATATGTGTTTTTCACAGGCATCATGTCTTAGTTTGTTTTATGTTGTCATAACAGAATGCCCCAGACTGGGTAACTCACAATGAACAGAAATTTATTTGGCTCACAGTTCTGGAGGCTGGGAAGTCTTAGTGCATGAAACTGACATCTGACATGGGCCTTTGTGCTACATGATCCCATGGTGAAAGTTATCACATGGCAAGAGAGCATGGGAGAGAGCCAAACTCAATTTTATAACCAACTCACTTCTGTAATAATGACACTGATCCATTCATGAGAACAGAGCCCTCATGACCTAATCACCTTTTAAAGGTCCCATTGTTCAACACTGTTGCACTGGGAATTAACTTTCCAACACATGAACTCTGGGGGACACATTGGAACCATACCAAACACCCACTCTGTAGAATGTTGCCCTTAATATGCTGTGATTGATATAGATAGATAGATAGATAGATAGATAGATAGATAGATAGATAGAGATTTTTTTTTTCCTTTTCAGTGTGTTTTAGTATATTAGTTGGGTCTCACTTGCTTGCTTAAACTGTTGTGTGAAAAAAAAGAAATGTGCTGCAAAGATACAGAGGTATATTGTGCAGCTCAAATTAGGTCAGGAATGTTATTAATTTAATTAGTTATCCATGCAATATGCTGCATAACAAACAACCACAATATCTCCAGCAGCACAGGACAATAAACACTTATTTCTTATGGAGCTGTGGGTTGCTTGAGGGTCAGCTATTGCAGCTTGAGATTGGCTAAATGGCTCCACTAATCTCAGCTGGGCTCACTCAAGGGTCTGGGGGTCAGTTGAGGTTCAGGTTATATAGGCTTTGCTCAGGTGGGCTAGGTCAGCTCTATTACACATCTCTTATCCTATTTCTGGGTCCAGCCTGCTAGCTTGGGCAAATTCTTTTCTGTTTCTACAGGTTAATTTTGGCTGGTTACTGGACCAAATGTCTCTGTGGAAATTCTCCTTCTCAGGTTTGCCTTATATCCACTTAAGAAAAATGCCAGATTGACATCCTCAAGTCCCAGTCTAAAAACCTGGGTAGGTGCATAGTAGTCAGGGGATGAGGTCAAATTAGGCAAATATGACTTCATAGCCCTGCTGTAACCAGCTGGAAAATAAGAGAATGAACAGACAAAAATAGTCTTGTACCACATTAATGACATACTGATTATTTGAATTAGTTAATTTTGCTAGGAGTAGAGATAATAAGAGTGTGGCTCTCAGTTGCTGCTTACCCCAAACAAGAGTCTTAGTAAATTGACCAGCTGAGTCATTTGAACTTGATTCTTGGTAGGAAGACTTTTGCGTGGCTTATCTACAGTTTTTTCTTCTCTTTTTCTTTTCTTACTGTATCTGTAATTTCTTTTTTTTTTTAATTCCATGATTTACTGGAAATCTCAAAGGACATTTGAATGAACTCTAATTATCCGTTGTCTTTGTTGTCGCTGACTCCACTGTCAAAAACCCAAGCCAGGCATCCACTTGGTTTGGTGACCTTAACCACGATTTGAAGGCTGCTGACTGATCAGGGCGGTGGTTGCTGAAGGTTGGGGTGGCAAACAACAAAGATGTTTCCCGCAAGGAATTTGAGTCTTCCTTTCATGAAAGACTTCTTTGTAGCATGCGATGCTATTTGATAGCATTTTACCCGCTGTAGGACAGCTTTCAAAATTGTAGTCAATCCTCTCAAACCCTGCCGTTGCTTTTTCAACTAAGTTTATGTAATATTCTAAATCATTTGTTGTGATTTCAACAATGTTCACAACATCTTCACCAGGAGTAGATTCCATCTGAAGAAACTACTCTTTGCTCATCTATAAGAAGCAGCTCCTCATCTGTTTAAGTTTTATTATGAGATTGCAGTAATTCAGTCCCATCTTCAGGTTCCACTTCTGATTCCACTCTGCCACACATTTCTCTGTGAGTCTGTTAAAATATGGACAATCCAAATAACTTCTTTCTAATGTGATTTATATGAAATGGAAGCATGTTCTCCTTCCCCCTTATGTGCTCTTGTTTTGAATTGCAAATATTCAGTTTTGCATATATTTAAAAGTTATTTTGACAGTATGTAATGTAGATTTAAAACATTCTGAAGTTGGCTGTTTTCCCTTGATCAATTCTTCTTTTAGAAGAAACACTGTAAATAAACCAACAAGTGTCAGAACATACAGTATAGGGAACAGCCAAGGACAATCTGTTATGATATTCTGTGTATTAAAAACCAGTTTGTTTATACCACTAAGAGAATTTCATTTTTTAGTATTTGGATTTGATGGATTTAGTGAGAATGATATGATTTGCTTCATTAGACAGCTATGCCACAGCTGAACGATGTGCATTACTCTTAATGCTAAAGGGAGATAAATGTAATGATAGAAAAAGTTAAGGGAACCAAAGAGGCAATATTCCTAGAATAAGCAGATGAAAATTTAACTATGATGCACAGTAATTCCATTCAACTAGGTCAATGGAATTGGGGCAGGAACTTGCTTCATTGTAGAAGTGAAGCTGTTAGCTGTTTTACTTAGAAACCTTGAATCTGAGGAATCATCTCCAGAGAACACCTGACATAAGCTACAGTTTTCTTGACTGATATTCCAAAATGGGGATTGAACTGTGAGAAAGACTACAAGTAATTTCCGAGTTACTGAACTTAGAAAAAGCAAAACTGGCCAGGCGCGGTGGCTCACGCCTGTAATCCAGCACTTTGGGAGGCCGAGAAAGGCGGATCACGAAGTCAGGAGATGGAGACCATCCTGGCTAACATGGTGAAACCCTCTCTCTACTAAAAATACAAAAAAATTATCTGGGCTTGGTGACACGCGCCTGTAGTCCCAGCTGCTCTGGAGACTGAGGCAGGAGAATCGCTTGAACCCTGGAGGCAGAGGTTGCAGTGAGCCAAGATGGCGCCACTGAGCTCCAGCCTGGGGACAGTGAGACTGCATCTAAAAAATAAAAAAAAATAATAATAATAAGCAAAACCTTGGGACTTCTTTCTTTCCCTTCTTATTTTCATCTTTCCTTCTCTTCCTTCTTCTCTTTCTACTTCCCTTCTTGTCTCTCTATTTTTACCTTATTCATTTCCTCTTGTGCCTTTCCATTTTTTATATCAGGAATTAAATACCCTCTAGAGTGAAACGATGAATAAAATCTACTAGTCCTGTGAGAAGGACAAAATTAAATGTGTTGGGTTTTGTTTGTGATTGTGCTGATGACAGCAAAAGAAGCCACACTGAGGATTGAAGATGAGAAAAAACAAACTACAATGTTCACTAACATAATTTTTAAGGGAGAAGATATAAAGTTTACCAGAGTTTACACTTTCAAATTGTTTGCAATCAATCGAAAGTCGAAAAAAGTTATATGTTGAAAAACATATGAGAAAAACGCAAGTGACCATTTAAGGTGATATGTGTTAAGAGCAAATCAACTGATAGAGATAGAAATGTGGATGAAGAAGACCACCACTATTCCCTGGGGTAGTCAAAGGAAAGTTGGCCTGGTACTGGATTTTGGATAACACTGAATAAGATTCAAACAGACAAACCATGGTTGGGGCCCAGCTTGAGCAAAGGATCGGAAGCAGCAGTATTCCAGACATGTGAGAATATAAATTTGGTTCAAGTAGAAAGGTTTCAAATGGCAGATGACTGTGGAAAAATAATTCGGTGAAAACTTATAAAAGGCCTGGAATGCTGAGATAGAACCTTGGGTTCTATTCAGTATATATTTTGAGAACCACTGATGGTCACTATGGAGAAGAAAGACGTGTGCTATATAATAGAACAAGAATTGAGAGGTCATTGACTGGGGGAGCTTCCTAGACCCAGAGAAGGGTAAGAAGGGATACATTTTGAAGGCTGGTACATAAAGAGAATTAAGACATCAATGAGACATATTTTAAAAGCCAAGAGAAGGAGAGGAAAGTGGTCATTTTCAGTTCTGAAGGTGAGAGTTTTGAGGTTTGGATGACTATGAAATAACCCAGTGAGAATACCCATTTATCACTGGGAAATCCTGAACTAGAGTTTGAGAGAATCTGCTAAGCTAAAGTTGTGGATTTGCACGTTAGCCTCCTGAAGAGGATGGTTGAATTCATAAATATGGATGATACTCTACAGAAAAGAAGTTTGCTTAGAGGATTTGGCATATCCATGATGAGAGTATGCCGGGGAAGCAAGGAAACACTGAAGAGGGAAGGGGTGGTCAGAAGAACTGTAGAAGTGGGGCAATATGTGGAATAGTGAGGGTCTCAGAACAGACAGAGGACCCGGGCCTTGAAGGCCAGCTGTGTCATCTGGAGATGAAGATGGAACGAAATGGGGATCACTGGGGATGAAGAAGAAAAGGAGCCCTAAACGTCTCTTATAGTCATCATTTTGTCCATAGAAACACATCTCTGGGAAGGAATGAGTTAGGTTTTTCTTATTCTTTCTTCATTAATAAAAATAGAAAAACAGGTGGTGAATCAAATTGGAAAACAATGTACACACAACTAATACTCTTGAAGAAAGAGATTTCACACTGTCTCCTGCTAACCTGTTCTGATATTCAATGGCACTTGTTACCCAGGAGTTCTTTTTTAAATCATTATCTGAAATCCCTATTGCTCTCCTGTGAGCTGTATTTTTTTTTTTTTTTTTTTTGGCTTTCCTCTGTTTATCCTCAGGGGACAGAAAGAACATATGGCAACTATCTCTCAAGTAATAATCCTTCAATTTTGGAAATACGTATTATATAAGATTTTTCCTCTCTAGCCTTTTATTCTTCGAGCTAAATAATACTAAGAAATTTAGGCTTTCTTTATGGTCATTTCTTCCCAGGACAATGGCACAGACTGAGCCAAATTCAGTTCCTAGGACTTGGATAAAATTTATATTGAAGCCACTGCTTTGAATCAGTGAGCAGTACTGATGTCAAGTTTGCCTATTAGGTAGAAATTCAAGAATGAAATGATGATGACCCTTTTGGGAACAACTCTGTGCATCCTTTGTATCCTGAGAGCACTTATCAAAACTAATAGATGAGTAATAAATCTTTCAAAAAAAAGAAAACCGATGGACAAAGTGGTGAAAATATAGCATTTATCTCTTATTGCCAATGCCTGGCACATACCAACTCAATTAATATTTGCATGAATTTATGAAAGCAAGGATGAAAAAATATGTACTAAGATATAAAATTAGCAATATTATTTTTAAAAAGTTGTTAAAAGTCAAGGCCTTTTGGGCCAGGCTGTTGGGCTGTTTCTTAAGGATATGATATTTTATTTATTTTAATATATTCAGAAACACCTAGTGGTATTAAAACCTCTGAGATTGGCAGGATTTGGCCTTTTAGAGAATGTTGACTCTACTTTCTTTCTCTAGAATTTATTCTATCATTTTTTATGACAGTCTTAATAAAGATGATTGAAAGACTCTGGGTATTAATTCATCAACCAGTATTTGTTGCAGGCCAACTAAGAGTTTGGCACTGTGTTCCAAGGGGAAGTTAAGTAAGCACAAAAATCACAAACTATTAAAGTTGATAAAGCTGCTGATTTAAGCCAAAATAGTAATTCTCTTGACAACATAAGAGTGAATGTTTACATAGCATTGACCTTTTGCCAGGCACTGTTCAAGCACTTTCTACGTCACTACATATTTCTTTTAATTTTTACAACAACTCATTAAACAGGTACTATTACTGTCCTTATTTTACAGGCGAGGAAGCACATGAGAATTGGCTAAAGCCATATAGTTAGTAAGCCACAGAGTTAGGATTTAAACTTGGGTCCAAATCCTGTATGCTTAACCATTACTGCACCAGAGAGGTCCTCCAGGCTTCCCTTGAGTAATCTGAGGAATGAGGTGTGTATTATCTTTTTTTTTTTTTCCTCAATCAATTGAGGTTTTATTGAGCTAGAGCTTGAGGGTGTGCCCAAGATAAACAAGAGTCACAGAAATCCTCTGTGGCTTATGTTCTCCCTGAAGAGGTTTTCAGGAAGCTCAGTTTTGTACAATTCCTTGGGGGAAAAAATGTGTGTAGGAAGAGTTGGGAGGTAGGCAGAAGAATGATTGCTCTCATATTGTCTTTGTTCCATACCTGATAAAATAAGGATTATTAGTGTGAAGTATAATAGGCATATCCTTGTTTTGTGGGAGAATATATACCTTTTTTAAGGTATTAAGATTATTTTTTTCTGTAAGTTATTGGGGGTACAGGTGGCATTCGGTTACATGAGTAAGTTCTTTAGTGGTGGTTTGTGAGATTTTGGTGCACCCATTCCCCAAGCAGTATACACTGTACCATATTTGTAGTCTTTTATCCCTCACCCTCCTACGACTCTTCCCCCAAAGTCCCCAAAGCCCACTGTGTCACTCTAATACCTTTGCGTCCTCATAGCTTAGTTCCCACATATCAGTGAGAACATACGATGTTTGGTTTTCCAACCTGAGTTACGTCATTTAGAATAATAGTCTCCAAACTCATCCAGGTCACTTCAAATGTTGTGAATTCATTCCTTTTTATGGCTGAGTAGTATTCCATCGTATATATATACCACAGTTTCTTTATCCACTCATTGATTCATGGGCATTTGGGTTGGTTCCACAATTTTTGCAATTGTGAGTTGTACTGCTATAAACATGTGTGTGCAAGAATCTTTTTCATATAATGACTTCTTTTGCTCCGGGTAGATACCCAGTAGTGGCATTGCTGGATCAAAATGTTGTTCTACTTTTAATTCTTTAAGGAGTCTCCACACTAGTGTACATTCCCTCCAGCAGTGTAGAACTGCCCCCTGTTCACCGCATCCATGCCAACATCTACTGTTTTTTGATTTTTTGATTATGGCCATTCTGGTGTCCATTATCTTTTACCAGAAAAATCCTCCTGTTGAAATGGAATCTTTCTTCCCATACCTTTCCTTTATTGGTCTAATTTCACTGCCTGGAGGAAGATGGAGATTATTTTCTACAGAGCAGACTCTGGATCTGAAGACAGCCTTCAAACTCCTCCAGAAATTGTTTCTTCAGGATTAATATTCTCTCCTTAAATTGCTACATGACATTTTTCATTTATTTAGCTTTGCAAAACTTGCCTATTCAAAAAAGGATATTAGATAGTTCACAGAGATATACACAACAGACAAGCAAGATAATATATATACCTCCAGGTTTTGTGGCATCAATAGATTTGATAAACATACTTTGTGTCTTCATTAGAGCAGTAGATAAATGAATTAGGGCTGTACAGAGTATAAATCCCTGCAGCACACCCCTACATATGCCCCATCTAGAATTTCTCAAATATCCTGGCCACATCTTTCTGTCCTACTTACAATGTTAATTGTCAATTAGCATGTTTATGTCAAGATTTCCTATGATAGCATTTTTCTCTGGGATCTAATAACCCAGTAACCTTGGACACCAGCATTATATAGTGATATGGAGGTGGATTTTGGATTCAAAATGTGTGCTAAAGCTTTGCAATAATAGACAACTTAATTTCCGAGCTTCAGTCTCCTTGTCTAGCAGAGATAACAACAGGTACCGTGCACCTTCTTAAGGCTAGTTGTATGGATTAAATACTATATACATGTAAAATTATTAGCAGATAGTAGGTGCTTAATTATAATTGTAGATATTTGTCAAGAATGACTCTTTTGGCCAATGGAGTGTTGGCAAATGTTTACTTAATAATTAATTGGCTTTCTGAGAGAAAAAGCTCTGGTTTGGAGCATTTGATGATTTCCCTGGTATAAACACTCCCACCAAAGCTTTTGAGCTACCATCATGGCATCATGGAAGGCAGAGTTGGGTAGCAATATATGCAGTCAAATGGCTCTTGGGAGACAGTGCCAGCCAGTGCCAACATCCCCCTGTGTGTGGCCCATGCTACACTCATACTCCCACTCACAAGTAAGATTGCAGCATTAATATGTGAGTAAAAAGATACAAAGAAAAAAGATTTCCATTACAAAGAGCTCCCGTCAGGTGCTGATAGTGCTTGAAAAAGAGATGGTTATTTTAGTTACATTTATAATTGTGAAGCTTCTTCTGCTTGCTCTGGTATATGGAAGTGCCAGTTATTCTTTCCAAATGTGCTTGGTTTTGTCTTTCTTTACCTCTTTCTCCCTCACCCTCCCTCTTCCAACAAATGCTTCATATGGCAACAGTTACCAAGCAAAGTAAGGGATTTTATGAAAAATTCCAAGGTTTGAGTAAAAAAATGAACACCAAAATACCCATTTTATTAGTATAGGTAGCATCCAGTTAAGAGTTGGGTATAAAAAGAAACATTTGCCTACCCAAAGAAAGCAGCATCAGAATCTTGGCATAAGAAAAATAGCCTTGTTTAGTATTTGGGTGTTTACATATTCCTTGTGAGGGTGAATGTCTGAATATGCTCATTTTCATATTTTAAGTCATCATCAATTAAACATTTGTAGGTGTATTTCTTGTGGGCTGACTCCAGTGGCTGTCAGTGAAACCAAGCAGCTGTTGGGTAGATATGGAACAAAAACACCCTGAATGTTACACTCCTGATTGCTTCCTCTGGCACAGGTAGAGGTACTTATGCACAGGGAAGGAAATGAAGGGCATGCATCCAGGTTCCTTTCTAGCTGTCTCCTTAGAAATCACTGCTTTTTGGACAGTCCTGAAAGTATGACACAGCTGAGACTTGGTGTATGTACACACACAGCATCATATTTGATTGTGTTGGTTGCTTCCTTCTGGCAATCCTTTGGCAGGTGGTATCACATTCTTCCCTCTAAAGAGCATTACCAACTGAGATTTCCCTTTGTGCTTAGTAAATATTTAGGCATTGTAGATTGTGTCAGCAATGATTCCTTTTATGTTTCAAAGGCTGGAAAATTTTTCTTCCTTGACACTTCACTGTTATGGATTTGGGGAAGAGGTATGAGCCAAATGGACATTGGACAAGGAATTAAAATTTATAATCGCCACGAATACTAACTTTTCCTTAGCTGCTGCTTCGTACTTGAAAATGGAATGCTGTGTAGCTTGGGAACCGAATTTTATGGTGGCTCTACTTTTGTGATATTTCATTCAATCCATTTAACAGTTGTATTTTTCAATTCTAATTAACATTGGTGTTTTTAATATATATCTTAAAACTATAATTTTTGAGCTAAGAAGCCTTACAATAGATACACCAGCAAAGGTGACTAGAGGTCTACAAGAGTGCATCATAAGTAGAGCAATTTAGATGGACTTCCTTCTGAACTGCTGCCTAAGAAGTTTGTTACTCAATCTTATCACCATAGTTCAGCACAAAGTTAATGAAAATAGGGCTGTATAATTTTGTTGTAAAACATCAAGTACCTGATAATTATCATCACCATCCATCTTTATCCACCATCATCAATCACCATTATTGTATTTTTATTGCTTGGATTAATTCAGTCCTAATAGAGCATAATGGTATGGAAATTATTTAATTACATTATAAGTACAAACTCTATCAAGTCAGAAATCATTTAGTCCTATGACAGAAATCCAGCAATACCACCTCCTGGTAGGATTAGCTATATATGCCTTTAAGATATATAACTTAAAGATGCAGAGGGATATATAGATTGACTGACAGCTGACTTTTCTTCTATTTCTCCATGTTGCTACACTTAATTTTGCCTCTATTTCAAGGAACTTCAAGCACAGTGTTTAAAAGAATCATTTAGGCTCTTCCTGAATATACAAATTTTGGTACCTCATCATTGTAGGTCTCTGATAAGGCTCTTGGAATCTGTATTTTTGACAAGCATGCCAGATGCTTCTAATAACTTGTCTGGAAGAACATGCATGGAGGAACACACCATTCTGCCTTCATAAAAGGCATTCATTTTTCTGTCTGTTTTTGTTATATCACTGCCCAAATGGAATGTGACTATCAATACATAATAATTTCAGTTACTAATATATAAATTATTAGTGTTAATTTGCATCAAGTTATACTCATCATTGGTAATTAATAATAATGATGATGAATGATAGCAGATGTATATATGGTGCCTACTATGCCAGACATTCTTAAAGGATTTGCACGTATTAATCCTTACAGGGGCCTTCGGAGGCAGGTAATATTATATCCCCATTCTCCAGAGGAGAAAACTCAGCTGAAGGAGGCTGGTCACTGAATCACAGAAGGAAGAGAGCAGGCTGTAGAATCGGATGGCATGGGCTCTATGTCTGCCTGTGCCACTTACTGGCTGTGTGTCAGTGACAAGGGTCCATCATCTCTTCTTGACTATAAAGAAAAACTGGGGATACAGCTACTGTTAACTCCAGAGACAGGTGGTGAGAATTCCATGAGCTGAAGTATGCAAGTGTTTAAAGGCTAGCCTGAAGAGTAGGCATGCTCTAGAAATGTTAACTGTTTTCACCTTTTCTTGTGACAACCCTGCCTTTCCAATACCTTTTCTAATGAGTTATTGTCAATAACATCCCAGTGCTGCTTTCTGAACTGTGACTATCTTTAGCTAGTAAGGAGTGTTTGGTGTCTCTTTTTTAGAATTTTTCTTTTCTTTTTGAACATTGAAGAGCGTTCAATTTTTAATTAATCTTAATAAGCACACATACCAATATTAGGCATAATTAATAACCTTATTATCTCATTAGAAAGGCAGAACACAATGCACATAACCAGGAAACTAACGTACAAATCTTAGTGTTCATTACTGCTATGAAATTCATTCACATGTTTAGTAGAAAAGAAAAAAAACAAAAACATTGAGCCCCTTTTCCTACCGGATCAAGTTACAGATGTTAGCCTGTTCATAAACTTTCCCACAACCAGGGGTGATGTCCCCCAGCACACCATCCCTCCCCAGTTGCTTCCTGGCCCTCTTGCCTCTGAGGCATGCTCACAAAATCTGTGAGTTTTGAAAGTATTTTCACCTGCCAGCATCAATGAGAAATCTTCTGCAAGTCCCCTCCCCATGTTCATTTCTGTCAGTTCCTTGGGTTACGGTTCTCAGTACATAAGTGTCATTAGCTTCACCTGGGATTTTTTAATAAATGCAAATTCCTGAATACTAAATTCAGATTCAGTAGGTCTGCAATGGATCTCAGGAATCTGAGAACCCCCACCCCGCCCCAAGCGAACATGACACTTCTCTTCGAAAAACACTAGCTTCAATTGTAGAGAAAACCAAAAGTGCACATGAATGGAAATCTGGGACATAGTAAGACAAAAGAGACTGGAGTAGGAATAGCAAACATTTCAAAGGAAAATGAGGCTGCCCCTTCTGAGGATTTCATATTGACAACTGGTGCAAGGAAAGGGAATTTGCAGCAGAGTTCAGAATAGGGCAGTGAGGAAGTGGAGTTGAATCTGAGAACATGAATAAGGAAACCACTCTGAAGATGAGCATGTGGCATAAGGGAAATTGCCACTGGAATGTACCCTCTCTACTTCCCTACCTCCTCTCTTTACTTCTTTGGCCCATTCTTTCTGCCACAACCTACCACTAAAGATCCTGCTTAGAATGAACCAAGGTCCCAGGGGATTGTTGCATAGGCATAAGGATTGTTCTTGGAAGCCTCTGGGTTTGTTGATACAGAGGATCCCTATGGCTCCTTGACGATAATTCAGTTGTGAAGGTATAGTATTGAGAAGCTGGTCTAAAGTTTTTATGGTATATATATTTTAAATTTTATTTAATAAATATATAAAAAGCACTGTTCTATGTGTTTTAAAAATACTAACACATTGAATCTTCTTAAGTACTTTGTGGAGTAGGTAACGTTATTATTCCAATATTACAGATGAGGAAACTAAGAAGTTAAGTAACTTGCCCAGAGGGTTTAAAGAGGAAGGGACAAGGTGATTGTTCCATACTTTAAAGGAACCAGATTATCGTATTTGTAGAAAGAAAGACTACATTTTGAGTCTATCCCAAAGAGTATTATTTGAAGTAATTAGACTGTGTAGCTCTGAAAGAATTGGAACCCGCAATTCAAAACAATTTAAACTGTTCTGGAGACAAAGCTAACTCTCTGGTGGGGTTTCTTTCTTCTGATGATAAATTTGGGGGTCACTTAATCCAGGACAGTTCCTGCATTTATGGAAAATGAGCATATGAGGTAGGATTAAAGAATATGAATTCATTCATTAGGCTCTATGCCATCATGGTTCAGTTTTTTCTAAAGCTGAGCCAAGAACATCTGTACCCCAATTTTTTTTTTCTTGGCCAAAGGGGACAAATAACATCTCACACTAAGAACATTAAAATATTTACCAAAGGTCTTCTTTTAGCAAAGAATATTTCTTCATTGCAATGCCTCTGAACATCTTTCTGAATCAATTAATATTCATCTAAACTTTTATTTTCTATGACTAAGTAACAGTAATATTCATAATAGCAACTGACATTCAGTGAGCTCTTATTCTGTGGTCACTGTTTCACGTGTTTTACCTATATTCTATTGTATGAAATAGCACAACTTACTCTGATTAACTCAATTTTATTGGATATAACAGTTATTTTTCAATTTCTATTATGACAAAAAATGTTTTATCAATCATATCTATAGCTAAACTATGTAAAAATGTTTGTAATTATATCCTTAGAATCAATTTTCAGAAGCAGAATTGCCAGTGTAAGAGTATACTTTAAGAAAAAAATTCAGCACATTTTACCAGTTTTCCTGCCAAGAATGTTATACCAATCTATATTCCCACCAACAACGTAGCAAGACTTTCTTGAAAAGTTTTTTTGTTTTTTTGTTTTGAGATGGAGTCTTGCTCTGTCACCCAGGCTGGAGTGCAGTGGTGTGATCTTGCCTCACTGCAACCTCCACCTCTTGGGTTCAAACGATTCTCCTGCCTCAGCCTCCTGAGTAGCTGGGACTATAGGCACGTGCCACCACACCTGGCTAATTTTTTGTGTTTTTAGTTGAGATGGGGTTTCACCATGTTAGCCAGGATGGTCTCGATCTCCTGACCTCGTGATCTGCCCGACTCGGCCTCCCAAAGTGCTGGGATTACAGGCGTGAGCCACTGCACCCAGTGTGAAAAGTTTTTAAAGTAATGAATTGCTAGTTAGCAACCTCTGAGTTTTTTAAGGTGTTGTCTAGCAGTCTTTATTTAAAAAAAAACAGAGGTCCAATCACCTATTTCCTTAGAAGAGGGCATCAAGGGTATATTTCAGTCTGTCTATAATGCACTGCTACGTAATTACTAGGGAAACTTCTCCAAAAGTCACAATGGGTAAAGTGTTATAAACTCTCTGAGTCATAAGTAAAGTTTCTACTATTTGAGAGACTCTCGTTCCCTGTTGTCACTGAGATCATTAAGGTCTCAGTTCACATGTTATCTTTGAGAGAAGTTTTTCCTACTATCTTATCTAAAATAGTCTTCCCAAGGTCTATTCCATTACTCTGTCTTGTTTTCGTAGCACTTACTAATTATCTTTGTTTATTACTTTATTGCTTGTCTCCCCATTATAACGTATGCTTCTGGGAGTCAGGAGCTCTTTCTTATACCAGTGATTTTATCACAAGACCTAAAAGAGTGTTTGGCACATGAAAGATGTCTATATATGATGAATCAGTGAATGAGTGATGAATGAATAAATATTAGTCCTCTTAAATCCCAAAGTCCTCTTACTATTTATGCACAGCTATTAGTCTGTAGTACAACACTGTTAAGAGACAAAATATGCATACGGGGCAAAGCAATATTTGTAACTCTAAGGTACTCAACCTTGTAGATGAAGATAAGTGAGGAAGAACCAGTTATTAGAGTATCAATGGCATTGGTCATTTGGTTATAAGCGTAAGTGAATTTCCCCTTGAATTTACCCTGTGAGTTGCTATTTAATGGTGTTGGACAGTTACAGATAAGTTTGGTAGAACTTTTCTCTTTGTTTCCTTAAGGGTTTTGCCTTTGGGTAACCACCTTAATTTCTTCAGTCCCTGTCTTCCATGGATAAAGTCTTAGCAGAGCTATTAAAGATCCTAATGTCAACTTCTCTTAAGATTATATTGTCCATTAATGGGTGTTCTGAGAGATGTTATTTTGAGATCAAGTGCTAAAGATTTACAATACACACTTTAACTGGGAGAATATGCTTGTTTCACTAGGACAGATATGTTTCTCTATGGTATCCCCAGCACTTACGGTAACTGGCACGTAGGAAGCATTAAGAAAATGTTGAATAAATGAACAAGATAATCAAATTCTGTCTTGTGAAGAAACCCATTTGGGATCTATTATATGTTCTGGGTAATTCCTCTGAGCATCAGTGAGGATCTGTGCAAGTAACACTCTGGTTTATATCTAATTTGAACTGCTGATTGTGGGAAGTAGAAATTATTTCAGTAGAAACTTAGCTGGCTTGAATTTATGAGATATTATTAGTCTCATTAAGAAAAATGTCTACCGACTTCTTTAGGAAGCTCATGTCTTCAGAAAGTTTCTTTGAGATTTCATATAGAATTCCTTGGTTATAATAAACGTTCCTGACTTCTGCATATTTGCTATTGATGCAACAATGATGATTGGATCAAAGTTACTTTGTCACTTTCTAATTCATTTATTTTAGACTACTCAGCTAGTGGAAAACAATAGAGTCACTTTGATGCTGTAAAGTCTCTTCGTAGTATTTGGTGGGATCGTGCTATTCTTCAGCGGGTTGGTAATCCCTATACAGCTTAGAGAAACACAGGGCTCTTTAAACGATCCTTTTTTTCTTTTCTGTTTTAAATTTCATCACTTGGTTATTTTTGCCACCTGCTTGGATTGCCTCCTTACCCAAATCTAAAATTCCTATAGTAAAATAAATAGAAAATGTGGTCTCTACTCTCCTTCAAAATAATATTTTCATTTCTTTGGACAAGTATGTTAATTTCTTCATATGCAGTTGTCAGTGGTCCAGGTTTTGGAACCAAATAGCCTAAATTTATGTCTGGACCCCACTACCTGCTATTATTGACTTTGGGCAAACTAGTTAACCTTTCTGTGCCTCAGTTTTCTCATCTTTAAAATGGGGCTATTAAGAGTACTTCTCTATATTGTCATTGTGAATTATGAATCAATACATAAAATGAGTTTAGAAGAATGACTGGCACTTCACAAGTGCTCAATGTTAAATTGTTTTTATTGGGAAGAAATGAAAATACTTCCTTGCTTAATGTTGGAGAAAAGAATCGCTAACCCATCGCATCTCTAAGACGATGATGATAATTGCAGTTGCCATTTATTACATCCCTACTGTGTACTAGGCACTGAATTCAATGCTTTGTCCACCTTATGTAAGTGAAATCTCACAGCACAGTGAAGTATTATTATTATTCCATGTTACCAATGAGGAAACAGGAGACCCCAAAAATCGAGTTCTTTCTCTAAGGTTAAACAGGTCATAAGGGATGGAGTTCAGATGTGAATCCAGTTCTATCTGATTTTAAATCCTGTTCTCTTAATTGTTATGTCATGTCATCTCTACAGTCTTCAATAATTGAGACTTAATGTTCTTTGATTACTAACATCCAGTGGCTATTCCAAGGGAATTCAAAACCCTTGTCTTCATGACTTTCAAAAGCAACCCAAGTCCTGAAAACAACATTTTTGTGAAGTCTATTAGTGTAATCCAAAACATGATAAACACGTTTTAAAGATATTTGCAGATAAGACTCCCCTACCCTCACTGTTACAGTAACAGTGTAATTTTCCCTGGTATTGCTCTGAACATTAAGGAATTAAAACACTTGAGGCTGGACTTGTCAAGAGACCTATTTTTGTTTTGTTATGTTGTAATAGCTGTTGTTTCTGATATTTTTCTTTTTCCTTCATTCTGCTTTTTCTTTCTCCAATCTTGGCTTAAAGGGCAACTTCCTGTGCATTTTCAGGAATCTGTGGCAAAGGGAACAAGTACGGTAATTTGTTTGCTACCATTTGGATGTTACTATTGTCTCAGCAGCCAGGAAAACAGACAGAGCCCCTGTGAGCATCATTGTGTTTGGGCTGTGGCTTTAGTTGCCAAAGTGCAGTTTTTACTGTTGGCATTTCCACCACCTGCTATGGGTAATAACCATCGAAAGGACAAATCCCCTTGTCTGTGATTTTTCTTTCTAGGCTTCTTTGGAGAAAGACTGTGAAATGATTTATTCCTCTGTACATATGAAGCTATAGTGTATTCTCCACTGCATAGTTTTGGCCTCTGATACTCTCTGTTCTCAGGTTAATCCATTAACTTGCCTGAGGGAAAAGGGACAGGAAAGATGAATGAAGGTGTTATGAAAACAGAGATGAGAAGGATCTTAAAAAATCCCAACCACTGCCTCCTCTTCCCTGTTCCCATCTGCTCCTGAGAAGTCCTTCAGAAGATGCCAGGCCTGTCAATACCTATACTTTATACCTGTTGTTTTAAATGAGACAGTTCTTCCTCACTATATGGATATAATAAACAGTTAAGCTGTCTTCCTCTATGCCCCTCAAAAGGAGACAAACACACAAGCCCTACACAAATGGTATTGTGCCCAAATGAGTGTTGGAAATGCTGGATAAAACAAAGGTAAGTAGGTCTTTTCATTGCAGGCCTTCTCAGAGCCTTAAAAAAAATCCTCACTCATATTTTGAATCTCTAGGAGAGACATATAGTATACAACATTCTCCAAATTTATTTGACCTTGGAATGCTTTTTTTTTTTAGAAGCAACTTGAGGGACAAAAGTTCTGTAGAACACGCTTTGGAGAGTATTGGGATAGATTACTTTCATTGCATTTTTGCAATTTGGTTTATAAACTTACCTTGGAGTTTGGGCAAATTGGCTGGTTAATTCAGATACAATATATTTTTTTTGGGGTTGCAATTGTATTTTTACAGTAGCTAGCAGAAGCTGTGGTTCTGAAAAGATACTATAAGAACATTATCTTGTGTTCTAGAAAATAGAAAATACTCTATTTTCTTCCCCACCTCCATTTTTCCCCTGTCTTTAGAAAAAATAAAGTATACTTAAGAAGAGGAAACAAAGTGAGTGGTAAAGGTGTATGCCTCTATAGATGGACAGGTGTGTTAGTTACATTATATCCAAGTAATGTGTAAGTGGGCCTTATTAATGAGATCCTAACAAACTATAAAAAATGAACATACCCTAGATTTCTCTTTGTGTACACTTTGAAAGTGTTTTTCCATTTCTATTAAAAAGTTTAATTTGTCATGCTCATGAAATCAACATAAATTTATGGAGGCAGAACATAATACAGTAAAAAGACAATGTGATCCTTTTCATGTGGCATTTTTAATACATTGTATCCCAAATTACTTCAAAGAAACAATTAAAAGAACAAGGAAGAACTTACGAGGTTCTTAAAATAGTATGTAGCACATTTTAGAACTCAAGTGACAGAGCTTTCCTGATGGGCCCAAGTCCTGTCTCCTCTCACTCTTTTTTTTGGGTGGTGGGGCAGGAACAAAACAATAAACACCTTTATTACATGGGTGAAGACAAAACGAGGACTTATTTGCCTTTCCGGGCCTTGATTTTCCTAAGATAGAACTCCAACTCTTTGCCCTCTAGCACATAGCCATCTGCTCGGCCACATCCACACAGTCCTCTCACTCTTTCAAAATGTCAGCACCAGTTCCAGAAGGAGGGACTGGCCCTTGTGATGGCCATAATGTAAAGTGTTCACACGACCAGGTAGCATTTCCATTCTTAGAAAGCTACGCTACTTGATTCTAAGAGATCAGTCATACAGACGTGTTTTTATTCCTTTCAGAGTCAATTCATTTCATGAAAAAATGCTGAAATGAAAACACTTTATAGTTAAGCTTGGTGTAGTCATAACCACACATAGCTGTGTTCTGTCATAATTTGTAAATTGAGCTCTGTCATAATATCTATTTTTCAGGAGGCTCTCAGTTAAATTTTCTTAAAAAGTCTTTCTGATTATGAAAGTAATGCATGCATTGCCCTGTGGCATATTACATATTACTCTCTCATAGAATATAGAGAGAGAAGGTGGCAGTGAGGACAATTCTGTGGTCACCTGGAAGGTTTTCCTCTGGCCCAGGAAAGACAGCTGTCATATTTCTAGTTGATAAAGTGCCCAGACTGTGCATTAGAGGCCAAACATGGAAGGAAGTCAAATTGCCTTTTTGTTGATTCTAAAGTGGTCTTTGTATCAGAAAGTAGAATCTGAAGAAATATGCTGCAAGCCAGGATGATTATAGTTAACAGTAATGTATTATATAGTTTCAAATAGCTAGAAGGAGGATGTTGAATGTTCCCAACACAAAGAAATGATAAATATTTGAGATGATAGATATGCCAATTACTCTGATCTGGTCACTCTACATTATATGTATCAGAACATCACTATGTGCCTGATAGATTATATATAATCATTTGTCAATTAAAACAAATTAGAAAACAACTTGCTTGTCTTTTTGCTAAATCTGGATGTGGATCCAGCTGAATATAATTTCTTCCTAGTTCTGTGAATAGGATATAGGTCTTGGTTTCCATGGTGTTGTGTGACTTATACTTTTGCTTATCTTTGTCAGTACTTTTGTGGGAAGAAGATAGGGGCTCTATCAGAGGTTGTTAGCTTGGTGATGTTTTCACCCACAAATTCTTCATTTGTTCTTAGAAGTTTTCTCATTTCTTTGAACTTTCCATTAACATTAAATCTTTCACTTATATGAAAAATATTTTCCTTCCTCCTCTTTTTCCTCTTCCATACTTTCTCCAAATTCAGGAGGCAGATAATGGTAATTGAAAATTCTAGGGACACACTGTGAGCTCAAGGTCCAGAAAGGTTAGGGAAAGTCTTTATTTTGAACTGTAGATATGTTTTAATTCCTTCTGGAGACTAGCACTCCTCAGGGATACTGAGACTGGCACTGGTGCTACCGGATATTAAACAGAATGGATTTAAAGTATTCTCCTGTATTAAGAAGATTATTTTCAAAAGAAAGCTCTATTTTGTAGTTATTGTCACTTTCCTAAAGATATAACTTTCCTGGAGCAGTGGATTGCCACAATATTGATGGCCCATCCCAGCACTATTTAAAGGCAGGGCTTTGTCATATTTTTTATAATATTTGCACATTGGTCAAATAATATTTATTAAATGATTAAATAAATTCAACAGCACTTAGAAACAATAGAGGCAGAAAATGAAGTTGTGGAGTTGGGGTGTGTGTGTGTGTGTATATATATATATAATTAGTACATTTCCACACTGCTGATACAACTGAGACTGGGCAATTTGCAAAAGAAAGAGGTTTAATGTACTCGCAATTTCATGTGTCTGGGGAAGCCTCACAATCATGATAGAGGGTGAAAAGCACGTCTCACATGGCAGCAGACAAGAGAATGAGAGCCAAGCAAAAGTGGTCTCCTCTTATAAAACCATCAGATCTCATGAGACTTATTCACTACCATGAGAACAGTATGGGGGAAACTGCCCCCATTATTCAGTTATCTCCCACTGAGTCCCTCCCGCAACATGAGGGAATTATGGGAACTACAATTCGAGATGAGATTTGGGTGGGGACATAGCCAAACCATATCATACATATACATAGGTCAGATTGGTAAAAGTTATAGAAGTAAATGTTATAAAACTATTTTGTAAAGTTGGAAAGTAGAAACAATAAAAGAACACAATTCAAAGAGATAAGCATTTTCACTGGTGTTTTTTTCTGGTGTGATTCTTCCAGAGATTATTCTGGTTATCCATTGCTGTGTCACAGACCACTCCAAATTTAGTGGATTAAAAATGATAAATATTTTATGATGTCATAGATTCTGTGGGCCAGAAATTTGGACAGGGCACAGTGAAGATGGTGAGAACAGTTTGTCTCTGTTCCCTGATGTCTTTGATCTCAACTGGGAAGAACTGAGGAACTAGAAGTGACTGGCATGGCTGAGACCTAGAATTACCTGGAGGCTCCTTTATTCACGTGTCTGTGTCTGAGCCTGGAATGGGATGATTTGAAGGCTGAACTTAGCTGAGACGGTGTGGCTTTTCCCTGTGGCTCAGGCTTTTCATGCATGGTGGCTGCGCTTCTGAGAGAGAAGTCCTGAGAGGAAGTATCTGGAAAGGGAGCCTTCCAAGAGAATCAGGTGGAAGCTGCATTGCCTTTTCTGACCTAGCCTCTGGAGGCACACAGTTACATTTCCACCACATTTCATTGGTTACATGTGAATCAGACCAAACAGATTCAAGGGGAGAAAGAATGAGCCTCACTTCTTTGCACAGGAGAGTCAAGGTCACATTGCAAAAGAGCGTGTTAGATGGAAGATGTTACATCTGATTTTTGAAAAATATACTTCTCTACAATATTGTTTGGTCATCTTATAAAAGTAAAAAATAGTGTACCTTTATAATATTTCATTGAGAAGTGTATTAGGTACTTTATCTTCCTAATGTAAGATGGTTCACTTTAAAGTGCTCTGTGTTTGAAACATTGTCTTTCTTCACCTTTCTAAAGAACGCTCTAAGATGATATATGGGAACCAATCAATATTACTTTTTTCATTTTTGTAGCTTATTTAACTATAACTATTTAATAAATATTATAGGGACATTGTGTTATTCCATTTTGTGACCCTATAAAGGAACATCTGAGGTTCGATAATTTATAAAGAAAAGAGGCTTAGGCCAGGCACAGTGGCTCACATCTGTAATCCCAGCACTTTGGGAGGCTGAGGTGGGTGGATCACAAGGTCAGCAGATCAAGGCCAGCCTGGCTAACATGGTGAAACTCTGTCTCTACTAAAAATATAAAAAAATTAGCCAGGCATGGTGGCACATGCCTGTAGTCCCAGCTACCCGGGAGGCTGAGGCTGGAGGATCGCTTGAAACCAGGAGGCAGAGGTTGCAGTGAGCTGAGATCACACCACTGCATTCCAGTCTGGGTGACAGAGCAAGACTCTGTCTCAAAAAAAAAAAAAAAAAAGAAAGAAAGAAAAGAGGTTTAATAGCCAAAGTTCTATTGGCTGTATAGGAAGCATAGTGTTGGCATCTGCTTAGCTTCTGGTGAGGTCTCAGGGAGGTTTTACTCATGGTGGAAGGCGAAGCAGGAACAGCACATCACATGACGAGAGCAGGAGCAAGAGGAGTAGTGGGGTGCCACACTCTCAAACAACCAGATCTCACATGAATTTGCAGAGAGAACTCACTCATTACTAAGAGCAGGGCACCAAGCCATTCATGAGGGATCCATCCCCATGACCCGGACACCTCCCACCAGGCCCTGTCTCCAACATAATGGATTACATTTCAACATGAGATTTGAAGGGAACAAAACATCCAAACCATATCAAATATCATAGAAGAAAAAATGAACATATGGGAACATATAAGTGAGAAAATATGTTTGTGAATTATCAAAAAGTGGAAATAGTAATATCTAGGCAGGTTAGCATACATAAGTGATGTTCTAGTGGTTCTCAATCTTTGTGGCACAATATAATCATCTATAGAATTAAAATCAAAACAAACAAACAAAAACTCTGGTAACCTGCTCCCTCCCCCAGAACACTGATTTAATTGGTCTAAGGTATAGACCAGGCATCAATATTTAAAAGTTCCCTAGGTGATTGTAATGTGCAGCCAATCTTGATAACCATTGCTTTAAACAGTTTGTAAAATGTACGAAACAGGGAAAGATGTTTAATTACAATGTTTAGTTACATGACTGAAATTTTATCAATAAGATCTAAATTCTGATCTAAACAGAAATTCATTTGCCTCTTCATTCTTCAACAGATTAGTTCCCAGAGGACACTGTTGGATTCATATCTGACATGTAAATAAAGCCCACACACCAATATCCAAAGCAGAAAGCTGAAAGGGACCTGTTTCCTTGACAATATCATTGAACCATTGAAATATTGACCCCATAATTATTCCAATTTTGACTTCTAAGAATGTAGAATGTTTGTATTTTGTTTCAACTAAATGTTGGAAAATTCTATAGTTTGCACCCGAAAGCATTTGAAACATTCCTTTGTATAAACACATTTTCTTGATTGTGTGGTCAATCTGCTGGACAGATCCGCTATGAATTCAGACAGATCTGGGTTTGAATCCTGGCTCTGCTACCTTTTAATGACTTTAACAATCTTATTTCATCATGCCTCCAAAAACTGGGAGAAAATAGAATACCTGTTTCAGAAAATGATTATAGGAATTAAAAGCATCCATTCTTTTATTCAGGAAACCTTTGAGCACATGAGTATTCCAAGATTGTATTCTGTACTTGGAGTATATAGGAATGAACAAGACAGCCACACTTAGCAGAATGGGAGAGGGAGGCAATAAGAAAGTTAAAGAAGAGATGACAATGTCGGTTTCTGATAGAAGCTGGGATAAAAAAGGAGGTAGCAAAAAAGTGTGAATAGGACAAGTCTGAGACTCAAATGATAAAAGGTAGCTCTGCAAGGACCAGACAAGCAAATCTAAGTCAGAGAATTGTTAATACAAAAGAGTCTTATGGCAAAAATAAGATTGGTTTATTTGAGAACAACAACAGAAAAGGTCAGAGAGCCTGGATCTAGTCAGTAATGCAGTGGAGAGTGAGAAAAGTAAGATTGGACGGGTAAACAGATGACTGATTAGGTAAGCCAGGAAGAGGAGTTGGGATTTATTATAAATCTCATGATCAGCATTTATAAAACTTTTAGCAAGGTGCTAAATTATCTAATTTTATATATAAACAGGTAAGAGTGAAGGGGGAAACCTGGTTAGCAAGGTCTTGTAATAGTCCCAGTGAGATATGATGGTGCCTTGTTTTAGGGTGGTGCTGGTGGAAGTGAAAAAATGTATGTTTAATTTTGCTGTGAACCCAAAACTGCTCTAAAAAATAAGGTCTATTTTTTAAAAGTATATAAATGTAAGTAAAACACATAGATTTACATGGTGGGCACTCAGTTTATTAGAGATAGGGTCTCATTCTGTGCCCCACACTGGAATGCAGTGGCATGATCATAGCTCACTGTAATCTCGAACTCCTGCACTCAAACAATCCTCCTGCCTCAGCCTCCTGAGGAGCTAAGACTACAGGCATCAAATGCCCAGCTAATTTTATTTTTTATTTATTATTTATTTATTTTTTTGTAGAGACAGGGTCTTGCTATGTTGCCCAGGCTGGTCTCAACTCCTGGCCTCAAGCAGCCCTTCTTCCTTGGCCTCCCAAAGTTTTGGGATTACAGGTGTCAACCACCATGACTGGCCAGTAAATGCTATTTTATTCATAATGTTATCATTACCATTAGTACAATGTGGAAGCAAGATCTGGCTCTGTCATTAGCATTGCTTTGGTGGAAAGATTTACTAAATAAAGCAGAGAGACTTTTCCAAATTGTATTTATTGTCTTTAAAGGCTTTCCCCTGAAGGTACACTGGGATACTAAGAAGACCTGAATAGCTTAAGATCTCTACAAAAGGATTCCACATACCGGTTTGGGACTTCTAAGGGAAAATGCAAAGATTCACAACTTTTAATAGACAGTGATTTTTGTTTCTATATCTGACGGTCATATAATTATATTTTAGCATCCCAACACAGTTTTGCCATAATGGTGTGACTCTATGATTGTGTTGCATTATGTACCACTTCAATCCAAATTAGTTTAATGATGCTATAGAGGCAGAGTTGTTTTCCCATCAAAATGGGAACAAGTATGCAAAAGCAAGATAAACACTATCTTTCAGAGTGATACATTCAAGCAGCATTGGTTTTAAGATTAAGCAAATTCCCACTGCCTTGCTTTATTAGCATACTTATGAGAAGCTACTTTATAGGTCATATAACTGAAGTGAATTTATAATTATGGCAATGGGTCTACATTGGAATGTAGTTTATAGTTACTAGCTCAAATATCTCTACCTTTCACGTTATGTTGGAAAACTGCATGCTATCTTTATTTCTTAGTTTCACATCTGTAAACTGAGATTAAGATCTGCTTTTCTGTTTAAAGACTATTGCCTGCATCAGAGAAATCATCCTTCAGCACTTGAAAGACTTTGAAAACAGAGGCTTCCTAGGCAGATAATATTTTGTTTACTATGGTTGGTTTTCTTTTTTCCTTTTGAATAGACTTTATTTTGTAGAGAAGTTTTAGGTTCATCGTAAAATTGAGCAGAAAGTATAGAGTTCTCATAAACCTCTTCCTATGCCACCACACATAATAGCTTCCCCCATCAGGAGCATTCCATGCCTGAGAGGTACATTTCTTACAACTGATGAAACAGTATTGACATGTCATCACCCAAAGTCCATAGTTTACACTAGGATTCACTCTTGGTGTACATTATTTTCATGTGTCACCATCATAATATCCTACAGAATAGTTTCATTGCCCTAAAAGTTCTCTGTGCTGTGCTTCCTCATTCCCTCCTAACCACTGTCAAGTAATCTTACTGTCCCCAGAGTTTTGCATTTTCTAGAATGTCATATAGTTAGAATCATATGGTATGTAGCTTTTCAGATTGGCTTCTTTTACTTAGTAACATGCATTACTTCATTTATTTATTCATTTAAGTGTCTTCCATATCTTTTTTTAATATATACATACATTTTTTTTATTATACTTTAAGTTCTGGGATACATGTGCAGAAAGTGCAGGTTTGTTATGCAGGTATACATGTGCCATGGTGGTTTGCTGCACCCATCAACCCGTCACCTACATTAGGTATTTCTCCTAATGCTATCCCTCCCCTAGCCCCCATCCCCCAACAGGCCCCGGTGTGTGATGTTCCCCTCCCTGTGTCCATGTGTTTTCATTGTTCACCTCCCACTTGTGAGTGAGAGCATGCAGTGTTTGGTTTTCTGTTCCTGTATTAGTTTGCTGAGAATGATGGTTTCCAGCTTCATCCATGTCCCTGCAAAGGACATGAACTCATCCTTTTTTATGGCTGCATTGTATTCCATGGTGTATGTGTGCCACATTTTCTTTATCCAGTCTATCATTGATGGGCATTTGGGTTGGCTCCAAGTCTTTGCTATTGTGAACAGTGCTGCAATAAACATACATGTGCATGTGTCTTTATAGTAGAATGATTTGTTATCCTTTGCGTATATATCCAGTAATGGGATTGCTGGGTCAAATGGTATTTCTGGTTCTAGATCCTTGAGTAATTGCTACACTGTTTTCAACAATGGTTGAACAAATTTACACTCCCACCAACAGTGTAAAAGCGTTCCTATTTCTTCACATCCTCTCCAGCATCTGTTGTTTCCTGACTTTTTAATTATCACTATTCTAACTGGAGTGAGATGGTATCTCATTGTGGTTTTGATTTGCATTTCTCTAATGACCAGTGATGATGAGCATTTTTTCATGTTTGTTGGCCACATAAATGTCTTCTTTTGAGAAGTGTCTGCTCATATCCTTCACCTACTTTTTGATGGGGTTGTTTGTTTTTTTCTTGTAAAATTTTTAATGTTCTTTGTAGATTCTGGATATTAGCCCTTTATCAGATGGATAGATTGCAAAAATTTTCTCCCATTCTGTAGGTTGCCTGTTCACTCTCATGATAGTTTCTTTTCCTGTGCAGAAGCTCTGTAGTTTAATTAGATCCCACTTGTCAATTTTGGCTTTTGTTGCCATTGCTTTTGATGTTTTAGTCATGAAGTCTTTGCCCATGCCTATGTCCTGAATGGTAATGCCTAAGTTTTCTTCTAGAGTTTTTATGGTTTTAGGTCTTACATTTAAGTCTTTAATCTATCTTGAGTTAATTTTTGTATAAAGTGTAAGGAAGGGATCCAGTGTCAGTTTTCTGCATATGGCTAGCCAGTTTTCCCGACACCATTTGTTAAATAGGGAATCCTTTCCCCATTGCTTGTTTTTGTCAAGTTTGTCAAAGATCAGATGGTTTTAAATGTGCAATGTTATTTCTGAGGCCTGTGTTCTGTTCCATTGGTGTATATATCTGTTTTGGTACCAGTACCATGCTGTTTTGGTTACTGTAGCCTTGTAGTATAGTTTGAAGTCAGGTAGCGTGATGCCCCCAGCTTTGTTCTTTTTGCTTAGGATTGTCTTGACTATATGGGCTCTTTTTGGGTTCCATATGAAATTTGAAGTAGTTTTTTCTAATTCTGTGAAGAAATTCAATGGTAGCTTGATGGGGATAGCATTGAATCTATAAATTACTTTTTACGGTTCAATAGCTCATTTCTCCTGACTGCTGAATAATATCCCCTTGTCTGGATGTACCACAGTTTATTTATTCATTCACCTGCTGAATGACACCTTAGTTGGTTTTAAGTTTGGGCAATTATGAATAAAGCTGCTGTGAACACTCATGTGTAGATTTTTGTGTGAATATAAGTTTTCAGCTCCTTTGGGTATATACCAAGGAGCACAGCTGCTGGATTGTATGGTAAGTGTATGTTTAGTTTTGTAAGAAGGTGCCAAACTGTCTTTCAATGTGGCTGTACCATTTTGCATTCCCACAATCTATAGATGAGACTTTCTGTTACTCAACATCTTTACCAGCATTTAATATTGTCAGTGTTTTAAATATTGACCATACTAATTGATGTATAATGGCATCTCATTATTGTTTTAATTTGCATTTCCCCAGTGACAAATGATACAGAGAATCTTCATATATAATTATTGCCATCTGTATTTCTTTTTGGGTGAGGTGTGTGTTCAGATCTTTGGCCATTTTTCATCTGCTGTTTTCTTATTGTTGAATTTTAAGAGTTTTTAATATATTTTGGATAACAGTCCTTTATCATTATGTCTTTTTCAAATATTTTTCCCATTCTGGCTTATCTTTTCATTCTCTTGACAGTTACATCATGCTTTTAATTGTAGAATTAGACAACAATGAAATAACCAAAGGCTTAGTAATCTTACTTAGAGATTATCTTCTATTATTTTCTATTTTTCTTGTTTCACCTGAGTTAAAAAACTGACCTGCACTGACTTCCTCTTTCACTCTTTCACAATAATTCCAGTGAAATGAAAGTGATTAGAAAGTCTTAGCAAATTCACCAAAAGTTAGAGCTAGAAGACTCACATCTCAATTCTCTACCTAAAGAGAAGGACAGGCAGAAGCCAAATATGTAAAGAGTTTGTCACAAGTATACCTTGGAGCCATGGGCATTGTTCATTACTATGCCGAATTTATCTTATGGATTTTCCCCTCCATATTAATGTTTCAATGATCTTGGTTAGATTGTTGAAGTACAGGTTCTTGCTAGGCATTTCTGACTTTTTGTTTTAATATTCTCCTATCCTGTTCATTTACTCTCATTTTTCCTTTTAGAAATTTACTGCCATCTTCTCTTTTAGAAATTCTTTTGACAATCTGAAGGAATGCAGTTATTTATCCCTGTGAGCAATTAAATACTTTTAATGGGAATGTCATGTTTTTAAATCACATTTCTTATAAGAAAAAAATGGTGTTTACTCAAATGCATGTGGTCTGATGCTGATCCTGATCTATGAGCAGTAATTGAGATCATGGAAATAAATACAGGAAAGCTGGCTCCCTGCTCCCTTCAATAACCAAATCTATGGTTTAGACATTTTTTAGCACTTTGCTCCAACCTGATACAGATTATCAACATTATATATTATGATAATAAATCAAAGCACCACTTTAAAACACAAAAGTGATTGCCTCTCAGTGCTATGGCAAACATAGAATTTTGAACTTTTTGTATGACTGGTATTTTTTTAAGCGACTATATTTTAATAACGAGCTATTGCATGTGACTTTACTATGATGCTCCAATATGTTCTATGTGTGACAGGGGAGGAGGAATGATGTTACCATATGTTGGTTCTGAATTCCTATTTTATTTTATTCTCAGGTGGAAAAAAAAGAAAGAAAAAAGGATTCATCAGCAATAGGGCAACTTAGAGAGGACACGTAGGTACTATGGCAGTGATAAGAGATGAGATAGATCATCACTATGCCCTTTTCAACTCTTGGGAACTGTCTTCGTTAAACAGTTTTAGATGCAAGGGTAATTTTTTTCCTACGGTGATTGTAGAAAGAACACCCAGAGATTGGGACTAGAAGTCAGGATGTCTTTAGCCTTACTTGGTTGTCAGCTAACTGTGCTGTTTTGGACAATGCATTCTTTTTTGGTATTCTGTTTATCCCACTACAAAATAGAGATAGTGAGAACTGGATTACCATTGTCAATATGAAGCACAGGTGAGGTAAGTGTGAATCACTTGAGGATATATAAAGTCATTTATAACTTTAATAATTATAATACGATAATATAGTTGTTGATTTAGTTTAGTTTCTTACATATGATACTCTACATATTCTTATTACTTCACAGGGAAGCATTGACTGGCCAAAGTAATGGTGGGTAGAGGGAATCACTTACCTTAGCTTAAAGAGATGCCAAAATCTAGGACCTATTCAGAGTTATGAATTATATTTTGTTGAGCAGTGTTCCTCCAAAATTCATGTCCTTCCTGGAACCTCAGAATGTGACCTTATTTGGAGGTCACACTGGAGATGAGTGGGCTCTTACTCCAATATGACTTGTATCCTTATAATAAAAAGGGAAGAGACACAGAGACAGATGCACACACAGAGGAGAACATTGTGTGCAGACACAGACACATGAGGAAGATGGCCAGTGATGATGAAGGCAGAAATTGGAATTACTCCGTAGGAAGGCAAGGATCACCAAGGATTGCTGCCAACTACCAACAGCTAGAAGACTATGGCCATGCTCACATCTTGATTTCAGACTGTGACCCCCAAAACAGAAATGGTGAGAAAATTAATCTATTAAGTCACCCAGTTTGTGGTTCTTTGTTACAGCCGCCCTAGGAAACTAATACAGGAGTCAAGGAGGCTGCTGAACCCAGCTGGCCACTGAGGGGCATCCATAGAGGTCACCAAAGTGGAGTGGCCAGAACTAGATTTTGGAAGTCAGATATGGAGGCAGGAATCCAAGAAGCAGGGAGCCTAATGAGGAATAGTCATAAAAAGAGCTCTTGGCAGCCGCCTGTTCCAGATGTTGGTGTTGCTGCCAGTTTCTATCTGCTCAGTACCCAAGGCACTTTAATGGACTGAGATAGGTTGGACAGGTTCTGTTTGAAAAAATCCCTTAAATACAAAGTAAGATAAAACCAAAAGCCAAAGTATCTTGCTTTACCTTGAAGAAGGAAGCAACTGTCCCTGATCACAGAGCTTCCCTCCTTGGCCATAGGATAGCCTCATGTGCACTTAACTCAATGTTACTCTGAGTTTCTTTCTACTCTGTCTTTCTCGATATAATCCTAAAAGTTAGGGATTCCCAGGAATTATCATGGAACAACTGGCTTATGTCTTAGTTTCCTATCACTGCTGTAATAAATCACGGCAACTTTTGCAATTTAAAACAACGTAAAACCTATTATCTTAGACTTTTGCAGGTGAGAAGTCCATTATGGGTTGCACTAGTCTAAAACTAGTGCAACACTTTTTACCCCCTGAAAGACATCAACACTTTTTACCCCCTGAATCTAAAATAAAAGTTGAAATTATTTTTAGAAATAAAAATAAATTAAAATGTTTCGTAAACCACTTTGGTTTCCTTTCTGGTGTCTCTGAGGCAAATGTTTTCTGCTCATTTGAGTTGTTGGCAGAATTTAATTTCTTGTGGTTGAAGGATGGAGATCTGGGGTTTTTTTGCTGGCTGAAAACTGAGGGCCATTGGCAGCTTCTAGAGGCTACTGTATTCCTAGCCCATGGTGCCGTTCTTCCATCTTCAAAGCCTGCATTCTTCTGCTTCTTTGTCCTTTTTTAAAGACTCATGTGATTAGATCGGGCCCACCCAGATAATCCAGGATTATCTTCCTTTCTTCAGGTTGGCTGCTGAACAACCTCAATTCCACCTGCAACCTAATTCCCTTTTACCATGTAGCCTAACATATTCACAGCTCTGGGGATTAGGGTGTGGACGTCTTTCAGGAGCCATGATCCTTCCTTCCACACATTATCTGCAGCTAAGCAACATGACTCCCAATCATGACAGAGTAGAAGGAGAAACTGAACTGTGAGAGGGGAAACAGCTTTATCAAAACATAGCAAATGTCAATTATAAGCAAAAAGAGAAAGTCAAGCTGCCTATAATATGTGCAATATATTTATTCTTTTATAAACTTGCTGATATGGAAATTAAAAATTAAATCTACTTAATGGAAAATATTTGATATAAGAACATCAGACATATCTTTGATAGGCAATAAATTACTTTATAGAATCGTTTAGCATCTTATCTTCAGGGCTATTTTTTGGCCCTAACTTTGAGCACATTAATTTTGAGTTCCTCGTGTTTCTCTTCTATTTGTTCCCTCGAACCCAATGTATCAGAAGTTATTTTAACTTAAGTTTTCCTTGCCTAATTCCATCCACTTATCCCCAGAATTGTTCATCTCATGTATTTATTACACTGTTCACATATCACCTTCTATTTTCATGCCCCTTGTAAACAGCCTAAGAGGCACATTACTGGTAAAGCCTCAGGGTAAACAGGCATTGCCTCCCATTTTGATTTCAGCTCCATTTAATGACTTTTTATACCCAATGTGTACACATACTCATTTTTACTTTTCCAATGCAGATTTCAGCCATATTTTTACTTTATTCTTCTTTTTTTCATCCTTTTTTTTCTTTTCCTTTTTGAGACAGAGTCTCGCTCTTTTGCTCAGGCTGGAGTGCAGTGGCACGATCTTGGCTCATTGCAACCTCCAACTCCCAGGTTCAAGCAATTCTCCTGCCTCAGCCTCCTGAATAGCTAGGATTACAGGCATGCACCACCACACCCAGCTAATTTTTGTATTTTTAGTAGAAATGGGTTTCACCATATTGGTCAGGCTGCTCTTGAACTCCTGACCTAGTGATCCGCCAGCCTAGGCCTCCCAAAGTCCTGGAATTAGAGGCGTGAGCCACCGCGCCTGGCCTACATCCATTTTAAAATGAAAAAAAAATATATATATATATATATATATATATATATATATAATTTATTTGAAGAAAGTCTATTCATTTACGTAACACTTATCATTGAGCACTTCGTAGGTACCTGGTGTCGTCCTAGACACTGGAAACAGACCACTGATTCTGATGCTCAAGGGCCCTGTTGGTGGCATTGCCTTTGGTGCATCCTTTTCTTTCACCTCTTATACCTTCGTGTTAATACTTCCCTACATGGATTGTTTTCTTACCTTGTCATGTGTACACTTTCCCTATGTGGTGTTTTCTTACCTTGTCATGTGTACACTTTTTTTACCCTTTGCATTATGAAATTTTTGTATCCTGAATCTCGCTTGGCCATGACTCAACTTTTTAGCTAACTCTATTTGGAAAGAGTCTGATTAAAGAAAATGTCACCAAATGGTTAAATATGTTATTTCTGTGCATGTTTGTTATTTGTCAAGGGGTTTCATTTTAACCCAAATGAATAACTTTCTATCGGTGGATTGTACCCATCCTCGTTAGATCACCAAAGGCAGTATGTATTCTGATAGGGCCACTTTGTTGTGCCTCTCTGATTTCTTTTCTTTTTCTTTTTCTTTTCTTTCTTTTTCTCTCTCTCTCCTTCCTCTTCTTCCTTCCTTCCTTCCTTCCTTCCTTCCTTCCTTCCTTCCTTCCCTCCTCCCTTCCTCCCTTCCTCCCTCCCTTCCTCTCTTTCTTCTCTTGCCTCTTTACCTAATGTCTCAAATGGTAAGTCAGGCCCTGACCTCACATGTGACAGTTAAAAAGATGCCAGTGACATCTTTCCCCAAAGCAATAGAAAGGATATTTTTCAACTAACGATTTAAATAGGTCAAAGCAAACAGGATACTCACATTAAAGGAAGAAGAAACTGCATATTATAGAAAGACCTATGCATTCAGATACCTTTGTCTGCCCTGAAATTCCATTTTTCAAATTCATTTGCCTGTTAGCTGAGGACCTTTTTAATGGAACTGATGTTAGTGATCTCCTAGACCTCTGACAGTTCTTGAGAGATAGCAAAAGCTTTCCCTGAAGTGCTAGCCATGTAGCTTATCCCTTTAGGCACTCTATTGTAGAAGTCTCCCTGATAAAGCTTCCTGTACTCGAATTCTTAGGGGCAGGGAGGAGGGATAAACAATTGGAATACTTTTTTGGGATATTAATAATTGGTTATTTCAAAATCTAAAAAAAAAAATTAAAAATAATCATTTGAGGAACTCTGTTAAATTTTTTAAAAAGTGCATTAGGTTTAGATGTGATGAAGCAACAAATGCAACAAATGTTGCAATGCCAATCAGATACTTGACTAAGACAAAAGTTTAATGCCAAACTGCTTCACCAGAAATAGCTTCCTACCTGACAGAGGACACTGAATTGTGTCAAAGTATTAGAGGAGGCAATTGGTAGGTAAAGAGAATTAAAGGGACATCCAACATATTTTGAGTTCTTTCTCCATATATATGGAGAGAGAGAAAGGGTATATTTGTGCCTTGGATTCATTAGTAAAATGCATTAGCTATAGCTGATTTGCAACTGGTGCCTGCCTGAGGTCTCCAAAGAGAGGAGATTTACATTTAGGTTTTAAGCTTGGGAAACTTTGAAAGTTCTTCTTATCAAAAATTAGATAGTCATTACTGGGTATATACCCAAAGGACTATAAATCATGCTGCTATAAAGACACATGCACACGTATGTTTATTGCGGCATTATTCACAATAGCAAAGACTTGGAACCAACCCAAATGTCCAACAATGATAGACTAGATTAAGAAAATGTGGCACATATACACCATGGAATACTATGCAGCCATAAAAAATGATGAGTTCATGTCCTTTGTAGGGACATGGATGAAATTGGAAACCATCATTCTCAGTAAACTATCGCAAGAACAAAAAACCAAACACCGCATATTCTCACTCATAGGTTGGAATTGAACAATGAGATCACATGGACACAGGAAGGGGAATATCACACTCTGGGGACTGTTGTGGGATGGGGGGAGGGGGGAGGGATAGCATTGGGAGATATACCTAATGCTAGATGACGAGTTAGTGGGTGCAGCGCACCAGCATGGCACATGTATACATATGTAACTAACCTGCACAATGTGCACATGTACCCTAAAACTTAAAGTATAATTAAAAAAAAAAATTAGATAGTCGTTTAGAAATGTAAATATACCGTATTTCTTTCTGGATCACACATTTGCTGAAATTCACCTTTTAGTTTTTTAGAAGGGAGCGGTATTGGCATACGTGTTACACTTTTTTGCACATCACTTTTGAAATGAGGTTCCAGATGGAGTCTCAGCCCCAGAGTGTAACAAAGAGATCATTAGTTACAACCTCCTTCTTACAGACTAACACACTAAACCCCAGAGAGGTTAAGGAAGAGATTTAAAATCACACAAATATTTAGCAGCCTGGCCATCCATGACTAGGACCCAAGTTAATCAAATTTCCATCATAGTCTTTTTTTCCTTCCCTTCATCAGCATTATACTTGCTTGAGTAAACATCTTAAATATAGAATGTTTCTCCTTTTCATTAAGAGGTCATCTAAAATAGTATGTTCTCTATTCTCCATTAAACATAGTTTATAAGATTTCTGTGCCTTTAAAATCAGTTTAATTAGGGTAAAATTTAATACTTAATTGATCATACATCTCCAAGTTGAAACATCTATTCTGTTTTTAGGCTTAGCTTAGTCATTTCCCATTTGTTTGATTTAAAGTAGGGTTGAAGGGGCACACAGCCCCGGGAAACTTCAGTGTAAAGTGCCATCCAACTGTAGCCAGATTCTTTTATCTAATCACCACACTCCCTGAAGTCTCTGATAATTATCAATAAATTGGGTGGTAGATAAATAGCAGTGTCATGAGAGAAGGAAAAAGCTGAAGGCACACTAGCAGTGACTCTTTCTGCCTGTCAGCAGGACGGAGGAGTAAAGACAGATCCATCCTGTTTGTCAGGAGCAGAAAGTATGCTGGCGAAAATGAACTCCTGGGAAGGGGAGGTGTCAGGAAGATGAATTACCCCAGGAAGCCAGGACTGCTCTCCCAGTGGAGAGCAGCTCATTTGGATATAATTTGCCAGCTGTCCATCTTGTCCTAGTGCGTCTCTGTGTTTTTCCTCCTTTGCGCTGCCAGCAACAAGCCTGTGCTGTGTAGATCTAGTGCAGCCACAGAACCTTGGGACTAGCTGAAGGGCCGCTAGACCTAATGGCAGGGGTAACTATTTTTGCAATTGTGAATATTCAGCATGCACAGGCTTCCTATCAGCTCTCCCAGGAGCTCTCTGAGAGATGGACCCAGTGGGGAAACATCTTTAAATGAACACCTTAGTAGAGAATGATCCTGTTAGGTGAATAAAAGGCTGATTACATACCCAGAGGTGAGCCATAATGAGGCTCAGAGTAACTAAATGAAGCAATCTGCTGCACTTTGTATCTGGACTTGAGCCTGAGCATTTCAAAGTAGCATCTGGAAAAGAAAAAGGCTCTGGGGAAAATCACACAATAGACTTGAAATATTTCATTTTTTTTCTCCAAAGGGAACTTAGGGTAGATTTCTTGGGTAACGGTTTTGAAGAAAGAAGGCCTGGTGTGAGAGGAACGTGTTGTGTTGGCATCATCACCTCACATAACCAAACTAACACTCTCCTATCATTGTTGGGTGCTGAGAGACCTGGTGGTCCCTGCCTGTGTCTTTAAAGTGACAAGGGTTGCCTAGCCTGAAGATTCTAGCACAACATCAGCATCTTACCTACATAAACTGAAGATTCCTCAAGAATGTTGAAGCAATAGTCATTATGTTTACTACAGGAGTAAGTGAGGCATCAATCTACCTTCTACCTTGTGAGTTAGCCACATAAAGCAGTGCCACAGGTTGAAACAAACCTTCTTGGTCTGGTTTATAATTTAAATTCTCCATGGAAGTAGCTGCAGCTTGGAAGCTCATTCCATTGAAAAGTTCACTGGCTTTGGTGATTCACAAAGGAGCATTTCTTATTTGGTGAATTAGTATCCTAATTAATTCATTTCATGGAGCAAGCATCTTTGTGATTCTCTCTTCTGCTGCCTACTTTCTCCCTGGTAGGTACAGGTAGGATTCTAAAGTATAAAGAGGACTTTCACCTGGAAACCAGAAGGTTGAGTTCTTAAAGGGGTCATGATGCTTGCTAGTAATGTGACCTCCTGCTATTCAATACTTCTGAGTCTCCTTTTACTCATCTGTAAAATGGGGAGAAAAATAACTGTCCTGCCTTTTACCCTTTTCTTAGCATATAAGAGTTACTGAGAATGCTTCAGAAGCTATTATGAACCACTGTAGCATCAGCTATATTTATTTAAGGCACCTATTTTGTATGTTAAAATATCCTAGAGTATCTTATAACTCTTGGTTAATGAAACCTAAGGACTTTCTCACTCCTTAGGTAAAAAAGCAGTGTTTATTTCAGAGCAAGATTTTCAAAAGCAAGACTAAACAATTTGATTCCTGGGATCATGCCATCGGGCTGTCTTGACTCTCTCTGATTGCTTTCAGTATTTTTATTTTATTGGGTAGAAGAACTTGGTAAAATGTTACCCTGAGGCTAAAGAGAGCTCTTTAAAATGACTTTAGGGATCTGAATAGACCAGTTGCCATTTATTCCCTTAATATGATTAGTTTCCTAATAGTCAAAGGCTGAGATAGCATGTATTTCTCCTAAGTTTTAGTCTAAGCCAATGTGGGTGCCTATTAGTGTCATAATGATGAGTGGCACAGATGAGCAAACAGATAATTAAGGAAAACCAAATATCCTTCCCATCCCCCACCTCACACCCATTTAGTAGTTAACTTTGGTGTAAAAGTGTCTTCCTGTTTCAGTAGGATAATTTGGTGCTCATCTGTCAGATAGATGGAGGATGGCAATGCTAATTTGTTTCCCCAGGCATACTTGCCTCAGACTTAAGGACTAAGGTTACCATGTAGCTCAGAGCTGAAAGGTAAGAGTCAGAGGCATTCAATGATTAAATAGTCAATATGTTCTGACTTCTCTGCTAATTTAGCAAAAGGAAGAACATCTCAATTTTGTCACTTATTACCAGTTGTTTAGCTTGTCTTAGAAACATGCCTTGATTTGAATAGATAAACTACTTTTAAAGCATAAGTCAGCAGCCTTTTGTTTTATGAAATAGTAGTCCTCCATTTGGGGCAATTAAAATGACCATTTCTTTGGAAATAAAATGTTAAACTGGTGATGGTAGGGTGAGGTCTAGGGGGTGATAGGAGAGGGAAGTTGAGATTTCAACAGCTAAGTGCAAAAGAAAATTTTAAAATACTTAGTATTAAAAATTTTAACTTGCTACTACTTTATTGGTCTCGTATAAGGACATGAACACCTGGGGAAGTAATTGGAAAGGGAAGGAACATAAAAAATATTTTATATTCTGTGAGGTAAAAACTGAGGCTAAAACATAAATAATTTGGCCCAGGTCATATGGCAGGAGAATATTAGAATCTGGATTTGATCCTGCTTTTGTCTGGCTGTGGCTGTGAAAATTGAGTCCATCAGTTTTCATCCCATGGCATCTGGAATCGTTGCCCCTTGCCACGTCTTTGTGTGTGTGTGCACGCGCACGTGTGTGTGTGTGTGTGTGTGTGCGTGTTCCAAGTTCATCCCGATTTCTTTAATCTAGCCTTGTTAAAACACATTTTAAGGTCAGTTTTTAAGGCACAAAATGTAGGATGAGTGAGTTGATATGTAGATATCTATTAGCTTGAAATTGTATTCAAAACAGAACCTCATTCTTAAAAGTTTAAAAATCTATATCAATTACCCAGCCTCAAATATAGTTTTCTTCTCTTTCAAATGTTATAGAAAAATGCTTCATATTTTCTGGCTATCGAGCTTCTTAATATTAGAGTACCATCTCTTCCTACAATTCGGTTACAGGTTGCTCACTTTTAGCGACATTGGCTTTCTAGTTGGAGAAATTCCTTAGATTTCAGGTACCACATCAGAATTTCTTTCAGTTAGGGTGACAGATCCAATATACTGCATGTGTGTGAAGTATAGATGAAGGTAATCAGATCTCATGCTTCAGGGAATAAACTGATTACCCGCGATGGTCAGGAAGGAATTTTCACCATTAGCATCCTGCAGATACACAAACCAAGTGCAAGAATCCAACTTTCTTCTATATAAAGTTTTCTTGTAGCACCTCATCAAGTGCAGGGCGTAAAATCTAAACCTATGACATGATGTGCTATGTATAATTGTTGTCATACATGCATAACTGTTTATTATGCACCAAAATAAATACTGTAGCAGTTGAGACAGAGTCTAGTTAGATAACTGAAATAGTGATTCATTAAATATAAACTACTTAAAATCTTGTCATGTTTCCTCCAGGAATCTCAAAGTACCTTCCCAAAATGAGCTCATTAATCCTCATGAATATTCTGTCACATAAATTCTGTTACATTTCTCTGAAAACATAGGTTAGTCAATCTTACTAACTAGTAAGTTCTAGCAGCAAGTCTTCACAGCACTCCAACACCTTTACTGCCTTGAAATCTCATTAGAGATTTAGTTTCTAACACTGTTAATCTAGATGGAATTCTTTCATCCCTAGCTCATTACTACGTTTACCCTTCAAAAAACATGTGGTGGGAGTCAACTGTGTGCAACGTGCTGAATATGAAAAGTTAAATGGGGCTCAGGGTTCACTGGGAAAGTGCTGGTAAGTTCATTTACATACACTCCAGTACAACTTGGTATGCCCAGTGCTGCCTAGCCTAGCAAGACCCTCTTTAATCTACTGTTGCCTTCTTGTACAGGTCTTTATATCATGCGGGCTTTGACACAGATAAACCTACTGTAATCCGTGATTTGGTTCTAAGAGCCTATAATGAACTCCAGTTAATTCAGATGCCATTTAGAGAAACTTGGTCATATTCTACCTTAGAAAACTCTTGGAATAACTTTAGTTCTTTTGAAAATTGCAGTGGTCCAGAAATTTTTACTCTAGTATAACTGCTGTGTGTGTGCGTGTGTGTGTGTGTGTGTGTGTGTGTGTGTGTGTGTCTGTTGATCAGAAACTTTATAACAAGAGGATTAGACTTAACTTTGACAAGCTTTTCCAGATAAATTTTAGAGAAAAGTTCCATGGTGATCCTAGAAAATTTAATTAAGAGTAACAATTAAGAGATCCTTTTGAAGTGCCCATGTTTAAGTTTTATTTGTTTGGTTTTGTATTTTTTTCTAAGTATTCTTTCAGATCAGACCAAGTCTAAACTGGTTGCTATTTGACTTAATGAAAGGCCTGACATGAAGGAAGGATGTAAATAATTTTGAGAGAAAATACTTTTGAAATGTTAAAACATTTCTTTTGATCAATGTTATTTTTGTTATAAAGGAAATAGCGCTTTCACCTCTGGGAGTGAATAGGGCCTTCTCAATTTGATACCTAAAGGATATTTCCTCTCATAACAAACAAACAAAAATGTGCTTACTGGGGCTGCACCTTCAGCCCAGCATTGGATATATTAATTGCTGACATATTTGAGGTCTCCCTAAGAGAAAAATATCATTAGACTGCTGGTTCCCAAAATACATTCCCTTAAATATCAGTCCTATGGAGTAGTCCTTGGGAATAAAAATCAGGGAACATATTCAATGGTAAATAAATATATATATATAATATTTATATATATATTATATATATATTAGGTAGCTCTTTTTTATTATTATTATTATTATTTTTGAGACAGAGTCTGGCTCTGTTACCTAGGCTGGAGTGTAGTGGCATGATCTCAGCTTACTGCAACCTCCACCTCCTGAGGTTCAAGCCGTTCTCCTGCCTCAGCCTCCCGAGTATCTGGGATTACAAGCACCTGCCATCACGCCTGGCTAAGTTTTGTATTTTTAGTAGAGACAGGGTTTCACCATGTTGGCCAGGATGGTCTCAGATTCCTGCCCTCAAGTGATCCGCCTTCGACCTCCCAACATGCTGGGATTATAGGTGTAAGCCAGGGTAGCTTTTTAACACTGCTCCCTCTCTCTTAGGTATTCACAGTGCATATTAGCAAATTAAATGTTCTGTGAAGTCTTGTATTAAATACATCTTTTAATATTTTATTTAAGACTTCCCAAATTCATTTCACCATTCACTTTGTAATATTCCTTGACAGAATACTTGTTAATATCCAGCTCCTGGGAATACAATTTGGGAAATACTACACTAGGAAAAAAAATCTAGGTTGGGGAAATCTAACTAAACAAGAGTGTTTATTTACATTAGTAAGTTACTTTGTACTTTATGCGAGTCTCCTTTTCAAGTGAGTTTCTCAAGTGTCTTAAAATACTATTTTAAATAATTGTTTAAAACATTGATCTTTTTTTGAAAATACATTAAGTATGTTTTTAGAACTTGAAATTGAATGAATTCCCCCTTATCCCTTGTCTGCCAGTTCTGTTAGTCTTCTCTTCAGTATTTGATTTATGAGAGATCAATTCATATCCAACTTTTCAGAGCATGTCTGATGTCATGTGAAAGACAGCATACCTATATTTGTGTAAGAAAGGGGAGAAAACCTACTTCTGAGTGTAACATAAAAAGTATGTGACAGTCAAGTATGATAAAAGGAAAATACTGGTTATAGGGTCAAGCAACCTTTATCTCTTTTTGGCTTACTGTGAGATTTGGGCCAACAAGTAACCTCTCTGGTCCTGCCTGGATAATTGAAATGACTATTACTTCCCTCCACCAGAGAGTGAATGATGTGTGGATTAAAGTCTGACCTTTGGGCAAATGCCTCCTAGTGACTTGAAAGAAGGTGCCCTCATTTCTAACCCACACCTTACATCTGTGTCTATGATCCCATTCACAGACTGGTTCTGAATTAATTCTGTCAGTCTTGCGTTCTTGCACTTGCCTTCCTGTCACCTATTCACTTGCATTCTCTCTCTACAGTTAGGACATTGTCAACACAGATTGTGTTCGAGTAAAAAAGTTCACTCAGAGAAAAATAATTATAGAAAGGAAAAGCGTAGATCAGGAGACAAGTAAAGACATACAGTGAATCTTTAATCCAGAGTTGATTTACTCAAGCCTTATTGAAAAATAATCATGAAGCAAAATGATTAGGTATGGATGTGTAAATCTGTAATGAATGACTCTGAGTAAAGATTGTACTCATCATCACTAGATTTCTCTCATAAGTGCATTGGGTTAAAAAAAAGAATTACCTAAGATCATTTGAAATTCAGTAATAAGATTCTCTTCAGAAGATCTTTTGATTCTGTAGAGAATTAACATATCTAATTATTATCTGAAGACCCCAAACACCAGATCCTCCAAAATAATGTTCCTTCTGACGTTTTCAACTTGTATAAAATTTGGTTATCTGGAAATTTACTGGACATAAGGTCCAGCAAGAGAATAATTACACTTTATTGATATTTTCTCACAATGCCATGAGAAAATCTGGCTGAAGCTGTGAAAAATGAGTTATATTTATAAACTGGAGATGTTAGCTTTCCAAAGTAGTTTCAAATCCAGACACCAAATACACACACTTCCACTCACCTTCACGTTCTCACAAACTTATACAAGAAAGTACTCAATGATGTATTTCTAGGCATTAAATATTTATATGGTGTATATAGGTAGGTATATATATATATGTATGTGTATTTATGTGTGTGTATATGTACATATGTTCACATACATTTATGTATATGTATGTATGTATGAATCATAATTTGCTGATAAGCGTTAGACACTATTATTATAAATTTCCCTTAATACACAAATTTCTCAATAGCTTAGAAGAAAATTTCCAAATATATGAGAGCTCTTCTTTCTATCAGCATAGGTGATAGCATTAAACTGAATATTAACCATTACCCAGGGTAGAGAAATTATATCTCAGGGTAGAAAAATATATATTTTTTGTATGGAGGTTACTTCTTATTGAAGTGTGTTAGATCTGGCCAGGCATGCTGGCTCACACCTATAATCAATCTCAGCACTTTGGGAGGCCGAGGTGGGAGGATCACTTGAACTCAAGAGTTGGAGACCAGCCTGGGCAACATAGTGAGATGCTGTCTCTAAAACAAAAATTTTTATAATTAGCCAGGCATGGTGGCACACGCATGTAGTTCCAGCAGCTAGGGAGGCTGAGGTGGGAGGATCACTTTAACCTGGGGATCAAGGCTGCAGTGAACCAGATTGTGCCAGTGCACTTTAGCCTGGGTGATAGAGTAAGACCCTATCTCTAAAAATATATGTATTTTTAAAAGTGTGTTAGATCTGCATATTATAAAATGACATGAATTAAGATTCTTCCTCCATCATTTATTTCTGTTAAAAAAATTCACTGCTTGCAAACATGTACATATATATAAACCACTGCATGCTAATTATACTGTATGGTGTCAAAAGGGTGTTTTTTTTTTTTTTACTTGTAATGTTTTGCCTAACTTTAGAGAAAGCTTGAAAAGTTAATTAAAATCAACTTATGTCTCAACATTTTGTTGCAGTAGAGGAATTTGGAAGAAGGGAAAAGAGAATAGCAATGAATTGATTGGATAAGAGGCAGACACATGTTTTTAAAAAAGGATCAGAGCTTGCCCAGTTTCTATTTAAAGTATTGTAAGGACCTAATAGCTAGCTATAGTGATACATTTATTAAGATTAAAATGAGCAGATTTGGTGGTACAGGGGAGATGACAGCTAGCTGGGGATATTAGAAACAGAGCTATAAAAATTCAACACAACCTGGAAAAATGCAAATGAATACAACCAAGGGTGGGGTGCAGGGTTGGTTGCAGGGGACAGGTGGATTATCTTAGGTGATATGCTGTGGAAGGCATGGAGTTTGGCTGCAGGGCTGGGTGGTCACCTAGTAAGAGGAATGCTTTGGCTCCTTCCCTTGTCTCTTGGAAATCAGAAGAGACACTGGGCCTTTTCTCCTTTACTCCAAGAAGAAATGCTCTTTTTTCATATATCTTTATTGAATACCTATTATGGTCCATGTGTTAAGAGATGGGGAAGGGGAAGCAAAGAGATACAACTCATCCACCCTACCCTGGAGGAGCTTATTGCAAATACTGTCAAATGCAGTTTGAAGGAAATAGTATGAGATTTGAATTAAGGACACTAAGATTTTATTCATGGATTAAAATCCGTATTCTGTTTCTTAATGATTTTGTGATCTTGCACAGGTCCATTAACCTCTGAGCATTAGTTATCTGTGAAATGGGAGTAATAATTGTGTCTGCCTCATGGGAACACTGTGATGACTATATGTGAAGGTTTATGATAATGCTCTGAAAATAATCAAAAGTGCTAAAATGATATGGTTTTTAATTATGAGTTATTTTTAAATTCAAGCTTGATAGTAGAGTCAGATTATATACAAAGGGATCAGAGAAATAGATAAGTATGGGAGGAATGATAAATATAGGAAGAACATTATATACATCACAGATGAGTTCAGGTGCATGGGGGTCCTGGACTTACAAGCGGGTGTGCTTAGTTTAATGCTCTCCTATCACCACCTTGAAAGTTTTAATATTTTTTAAACAAAAGGAGTCACTTTTTTAATACTAGGCCTCACAAATTATGTAGTTAGTTCTGGTTGTAGACATATTGCGTGTATAAATACTTAGATTAGTTACATGCCCACAATATTAATCATTAAGTTATTTGTGTATACATTTAACAGTTACCCATCTATTTATCTATCCCTATAGAGACATATTCTCCCATGTAGGATGTGAGGCACTTGAGGAGTGAAACTTGCTTGAATGGATCTAGGGCCCAGGAGAGAAGGCGAACCTGAAAAACAGTTGTTCGGTCTAATAGTTATCACTAGTTGGAAGTCTTCTACGTTCCAAGGTCAAGCGCTGTGAAGTGATACATTACACACACACACACATATAATATTTATTTATATCATGTAATAAATGTGTAAATATTACTAATGTATCTTAATTTTCTTTTTTACAAAGATCCTATAATATCAGTAGGTCTAGAATTAGGTCAAGAATCTGCATTTTTAAAAAAGCATTCCAGCGGCTTCTAAGGCAGGTGGTTTCTAGACAAACTTTCCAAATACTGAGTGAAAAGTTCATTCATGTTGTGTTTCCGTTATTTATGTGTAATTTGGAGAACTGGGTGATCTTTCTTCCAGGAGCCCCTAGCAACAGATCCAGAGAAAGAATGTCATAGCTAGCATTTCTGTGTGTTATTTGGGACCAATTTCAAAGTTACTGTAAGATGTTTGCTTTGCCAAGAGATGTCCCATATCCAGTCCAGGCCCTATTGGATGCCAAATAACTATTAGTGTACAGAAGCCCCCACTTTTCCATGGGGGAAATGATCTAAGACCCCCAGTAGTTGCCTTTAACTGTGGATAGCACCAAACCCTATATATACTAATGTTTTTTCCATACATACATGCATATATACATAGTTACGATAAGGTTTAATTTGTAAATTAGGCACAGTAAGAGATTGACAATAACTAATAATAAAATGGGAAATTATGACAGCATGCTGTAATACAAACAATGTGAATGTATTATAGTCTCCCTCTCAAGATATTTTGTTGTACTGTACTCACTTATTTTTGGACCATGGTTGAACAAGGGTAACTGAAACTGCAGAAAGCAAAATCGTGGAGAAGGGGGAACTACTGTACATAAAGAAATAGTGGATAATAACAATGAGAAGATAGATTGGGGCCTTTAATTCTGGATAAAGGATCTGAGACTCTTCTCAGAAGGCAATAGGGAACCACTGGTCATACAGAATTAAATAAAGGAGAAGGAAACAAAAGGTAAGGAGATCACTTAGAGGCTATTACAAAAAAAGTAGAGAAGAGGTAACAAAGGCCAAAAGTGGGCACTAAGAGTAAAGATTAAGAAAAAATATCTTTAATTATGGAAAATGTATGGAGGTTCCTCATAAAACTAAAAATAGAACTCCCATATGATTCAGCAATCCCACTACTGGGTATATATCCCCAGAGCTTGAAATCGGTGTGTCTAAATGATATCTGCACTCTCATGTTCATTGCAGCAGTATTCACAATAGCCAAGATAAAGAGTCAACCTAAGTGTTCATCAGAGGATAAATGGATGAATAGAATGTAGTAATGTGGTATATACACAATCGAATATTATTCAGCCTTAAACAAGAAGGAATTTCTGCCATTTGCAGCACCATGGATAAACATGGAGGACATTGTGCTAAGTTCAGAAATAAGCCAGACACAGAAAGACTAACACAGCATAGTTTCACTTATGTGGAATCCAAAACAATCAAATTTATAGAGGCAGAGAATAGAATAGTGGTTACCAGAAGCAGTGGGTAGGGGGAATGGAGAGATGTTGGTCAAATGGTACAAAATTTTAGTTAGAAGGAATTGATGATAATTATTTAAGAAAATGGATATATTAATTAGTTTGAGTTAATCATTCTATACTGTATAGATATAACATCACTGTGTACCATACAAATATATATATATGCAATTATAATATGCCCAAAAATAATCTCTAAGTCTTCTTTTTAAATTTTACTTTCATAAGAATGGTATCCATTTGATTGAAGACCATCTTCTTTATTCTCCATATGCAAATGTATTCCTTATAGAAAAATGCACTCCTGCCCCTACCCCAGCAACCATGCTTCAGGCCCCAAAGAAGTTTTCCTCCCTGTTACCTTGCAAAGGTAACCTCTCTTGGGAATCGCTCACTAATTCACCCTGGAATACTCTTATGTTATTTTCCCTTATGGTCCCTAACAGCCTTTTTCTGTTATTCATCTCCCAGGTACTCACAGCTTGCTGAAAGGCTTTTTCTAATCAGCATTGTTTTATCTTCTTTAAAATCCTTGATCATGGCCACTAGCATCCTTGACAGTCTCTGGACATTTGGTGAGAAAAGAATAAACTCAATGCACACCAGTGAGAGATCATGCCCTTTTCTTCTGACAACTTTGTGGCATCTTTGGCTGCCCTTTTTATATGCTTGTCTTTGTGCTCCCCTACATCAATCTCATAAAACATCCTTTTTTTCATGCTTGACATATTGATATCATCCCACCACAGATAAAACACAGAGCAGTGTAATATGGACAGGTGTTGGAATTATTTGCAATGCACAGAAATCTCTGCTGATGTTTAAGACTAGGATAATATTAAACACATTACTTTCCCTGACAGGCATTTTCATTACACCCATGCCATGCAGGTGCAGAATCTAGAAGTGATATCTTGTTTTCCCCAATAGGGTCTATGCAATACAATTTAAAAGTGTGTTTGGGTGTGTATGTGTGTGTGCATGTATGTGTCCTTCCCCCTTTATATCTTTATCTTTGCAACATCCACAGCCTCTTGTTTAAATCACATCTGAATTCACTTGGAGGAATGACACAAATTCCAAAGAACCTGTAGTTAAAATAGTTGCCATTTACCAGATCACTATTCTTATGGTTGGTAGTGTCACATGGTCAGGTTTGGAGGGCAACTCTGAGATAGGACAAGATGAAAAATAGCCTAGGAAAGATCAAGAAAGACCAACATCAGAAAGCCACATAGTCCTCCAGAGTGAGTTACTATGTAGCTTAGTCTCATCAAAAAGAGAATCATGGCCAAGCTGGCTGTATTAGTCTGTTCTCATGCTGCTAAAAAAGACATATCCAAGACTGGGTAATTTATAAAGGAAAGAGGTCCGGTGGACTCACAGTTCCACATGGCTAGGGAGGCCTCACAATCATGGCAGAAAGCAAAAGAGAAGCAAAGGCACGTCTTACATGGCGGCAGGCAAGAGAGCTTGTGCAGGGGAACTCCCATTTATATAACCATCAGATCTCATAAGATTTATTCACTACCACGAGAACAGTATGAGGGAAACCGCCCCCATGATTCAGTTATCTCCACCTGGCCCCACCCTTCACATGTGGGTATTATTACAATTCAAGGTGAGATTTGGATGGGGACACAGCCAAACCATATCAGTGGCAAATTCAAATGGCTACAGTAATGAAAACAACAATAGCAGCAACAAAAGGTAATATTACTTGAGAATTTATCTTGTACCAGAAACTTTTATATGCTTTACATTCATGTTGAAAATTAAATTCTGGCCAGGTATGGTGGCTCACGCCTGTAATCCCAGCACTTTGGGAGGCTGAGGCAGACAGATAACTTGAGGTCAGGAGTTCAAGACCAGCCAGGGCAACATGGTGAAACCTCGTCTCTACTAAAAATACAAAAATTAGCCAGGCGTTGTGGCAGGTGACTATAATCCCAGCTATTTGGGAGGCTGAGGCAGGAGAATCACTTGAACCCAGGAGGCAGAGGTTGCAGTGAGCAGAGATCACGCCACTGCACTCCAGGCTGGGTGACAGAGCCAGACTCCATCTCAGAAAAAAAAAATTAAATGCTCAAAACAACTCTATCAGGTAAATCACTGTAATTAGCACCTATTTATCAGATGAGAAAAACAAGACTCATAAAAGTCATGTAATGTGTATAAGGTAACACAGCCAGTAATTCAAGCCCAGGTCTGTCTGACTACAAAACTTGGGCTCTTAGCTTTTTGGGATTCTATACTCATGGAGAGGTAAAGCTCAGATCCTAGAAGATCAGATGGAGAAGTTAGGGTATGAAGTAGGCAAGCCAGATCTGAGGCCAAGCTAAGGGCAGAAAACAGGAGTCCTGGGCCACTCAGCATGCATGCTGGCTCAAAGGAGTGTGTTTCTGAGCCTAGAATCTTCACTGTCTCCTGTTCCTGCTAAATGTTAGAGACCTCTAAAATAAATAATTGCAGTAGCTTTGTGGCGTGTTTTAATTGGCTACCCTCTGGGTTCCATTAGTAGGTTTACTTACTCTACCCTGGACCTAAAGCTGCAGTCAGGGTTGTTACCTCCAGCGAGGAGAGTATTTATCATGCCCTCTCCAGAGGTAACTGCAATTTTGCTTAAGTGTACTAATGGCATCTGCTCTCAGCTCTGTGTTTTTCCTCTCTGGGTCTTCTGATAAGGTCATTAGGAAGTGTGAGGCAGACAACCTGAGGGCCAAAGTCTCATTCAGCTCCATCAGTCAGATTCTGCTGGGACTGCACAACCCAAGGATCCTGTTACAGCATCTGCCTGGAAGATTCTTAAGAAGGAACTTGCAGTTCATTCATTACATATGTTCTATGCTGAGGCATAACAGTGGAGGCTGTTTTACAGTGTATCATGCCAACAGTACATCCACTGCTGGCAATTACGCTACTAACATATAGGACCTTAAGAACTCTTCCTTCCCGTAATTTCACTGAGAAAAACAAAATCCCAGAAGAATATTAATTGACATTAATATGACACAATTAACAATTTATTCAATTGGCCTTTCCACCTAGAAGTTTAAGCATTCATCTTTCCTGTATTTCAGATGAACAAAATGAGATAATGCATTCATATACTAATTCAGCAAACATTTATTATGACTTCCCATGTACTGGGTACTATATAGATATGCGAGATTAAAACAAAGAAATACAATGTAAAAATTCAGATTCTTTACTTTTAAGGATTCCACAGTCTACTAGGGGAAACAGACGCAATGATGTCATCTATAATATAATTTTCTGTGTTGTGATAGAATCATACATAGGACAGCATCCAAATAGAGCAGATAAGCAACTGGCTCAGCTAGATTTGGGAAGAGGTCAAGGCTTCATGGGGGATTCAATACCTGAGCAGGGTATTAACTAAGAGTGTAACCTATATAAAGGGAATCTTTTTTTTTTGAGCATTTACTATGTGTTGAACTGGATGCAGAGTGCTTTATGTGCATTGTCATAATCCTATGCGTAAAACAATCCAATGAAATCTGTTCTATAGCCACATGTCTCATAATGATGGGGATACATTCTAAGAAATGTGTCCTTAAGTGATTTTGTAGTTATGCAAAATCATAGTGTGTACTCACACAAATCTAGATGATATAGCCTGTTGCTATATGATACAGCCTATTGTTCCTAGGCTATAAATTCATACAGCATGTTACTGTACTGAATATTGGAGGCATTTGTAACACAATGGTAAGTTTTTTGTGTGTCTAGATATATCTAAACATAGAAAAGGGATAGCAAAAACATGGTATTGTAATCCTATGGGACCATGATCATATATGCAGTTTATCATTGATGGAAATGTCATTATGTAGTACATGGCTATATTATTATCATGTTATAAAATTTCCAAGTGACAAAAAAAATCTGAACCCCTGCTCTCAGGCTCCAGATCCCAGCTTTTAGCAGATATGCCACACTATCATTAACTACGGTGTTTCGCTTAGGAACATCACCAAACAGAGCTACTTGTTCTTCAGGGACCCAGTAATCATCCTTATCCTTAGACAATTAGCCTGGCTCTATCGTTTGATGATTTTCTTTCTGCAACTAATGATTTGGGTAGAAAGAAAACCTGCCGATAGTCATCTTTGATATTGACTGGTCAGTCCCAAGATCTAGGCATTGAAGTTTCTAAGAGTCTCTCTCCAGTCCTCTATATTGTTCTCTGCATACTCCTCCAATGTGGTACTGTACTATGCAGATAAGCACATGGATATGACCTGATCCTCCTCAATCATATGCTCCCTGACATCTAAAATGGGCCCAGAAGCAAAACACTTTGCCTGCCGATTTGTGCTTTTCAGAAGATGAGCATTTTCTTTTATATTCTGGACACACACATAAAAAAACTTTTCTCTCATTAACCTGCCACAGCCTTATGGAAATTCTGAGAAGTCCAGTTCAGCTTCATAACGCGTGAACGTTATTTATCTTGAATGCTGCAAATTTGACATATTGGTGGGGGGTGAAAAGGTTAGGTAGATTTATTAGCATCCTGTCAGGAAATTTCCCATGAGCGGTAGAGGTTTGTCAGAAAATTCAGTGTAATTGATAGGAGCAAGTTGGACTAATTCTTAGTGCTAGATCTGTACTGGCTCTGTTCACACCTTTCCTTTGCAGACAACAAGATGTGCTGAGGAGAGCTCATTAAGAAGACCTTCCTGCAAACCCATTCTTTGCGCCAGGTTTCTTTTTCCTTCCTTTCTTTTATATAATTATTTCAGTTACTGGAGAAGATATAAGCGTATATTGGAGGCATTACTGAATAGGCAATGATTTCAACTCATTTGTATGTATCTTTTAAGTCTCCAAGGGAACACTTAAACTCTAGGGAATAAGGATTAACAAGAAGCTGGTATCTGTTCAGTGTTTCACTCTATTTTCACTAAAGGATTAGAGGTTTCAACTGTCGAGTCTAAAAGCCATCAAGGCAGGATATAACAGTAGAGGGAGGTTAGCTTTTGAATTAGGATTCTTGGGTCCCAGTCTCAAGTCTCCAGCCTGCGAGTTCTTTGGCCCTGGGACAGTTATTTAAACTTGCTGAGCTTTGGTTTCCTCCTTTGAAAGGTGAGGTTAATGATGCCCATCTCACAGGGTTCCTAATAAATATTAAATGAAATGAAAAATGTCACAGCTACTTGACCTAAGCATCTTTCAATTTCTAGTTCCAGCACTGCTGCCCCTGAACAGCCTTCCTTGATGTGGCCAAGTAATAACAGCCACCATTTATTGTGACTTTATGATGTTGCCACACTCTATGCACCATGCTTTGCATACTTCATGTCATTGACTCCTCAGAATCCAGAGAGACAGGGAGAGACCATGGGAAGAGAAAGGGAGAGACCATGGGAAGAGAAGGAGAGAGAGAAGAGAGGAGTAGGGAGAGAGAGAGAAGACAGAGGAAAGGAAAAAGAAGAGAGAGAAAAAAGCGAGATGAGACAGAAGAAAGAATGAATGAGTTCTCATGTAATTATGGTCAAGATATTCATCTTTCCTAAGCCTCAGTTTCCTTATCAGTAAAACAGTAAATTATCACGTCTTAACTATTTTGATGACTAAACGAGGTGATTTCTGTTACATGCAACCCACAGTGCCTGGAACATAATAAATCCCTAATAAATAGAATAAAATATTGTTGTTTCTGATGATAAGTTTCATTTTTGTTGCAAGCACTCCTGGCACAGATTGCATTATAGATTCAATCCACTGATTTTCCATTGTTTATTTCAATTTCTTCCTCCTCTACTAGTCTGCAAGGAGGCCAGAGTCCTTTTTAAAAAATAATCACTGCGATACTGTTCATCACACAGAAACACACATAAATTGTTTTTAAAGGAAGAAAAAAGGGAAAGAGGAAAGAGTACAGGCGTGTGTTTGGTAAGGTGTCAAGGGTCATAGGTCCTTAGATTCTACTCAGGTTTTTCTTCATAAAGATGCCATTTCTATTGGAAAGTGATGGCTCTGCCTCTGAAAACATTTCACAAAAACCAGAAGAGGAAAACAAACCAAAAAGAAATATTGCTGGAACACTATATTGTGGGCACTTCAATGTAGTTTTCCTATTCCTTATATTTTTCCATAGTTGGAATTGACACTGTAAGGGACAGTTTTCACAAAGTAGCATATTCCCATGGCTGGAACAAAATAACCAACTTTGCAAAGGGAGTTGAATTACTTCCATTCCTTGTTAGGCTAAAAGCCGTTTGGCCTAGCCAGGGATAATTTTGGCCTGGAAAGCTCAGATTTCTAATCTAGCCTGACTGACCTATTCCCAGTTCCAAGATTTTCCACATACTTTCTTCCCTCCCTCATGGAGCGATTACATGCAGTTAAATACAATACCCTTAGTGGAATTGTTTGGTACAAATTGTGGTGGCATTGACTCTGTCCGAGGTGCTGCTTACATTCTCTATGCCTGGATGCTAGCCGATCCTCTCCATCCAGTGGAATCCAGCCTTGTCTTTATCTAACATAAACCTCACCCTTCCCTTGTGATCTCCAAACATGTGAACAGCCTTTTTTTTAACACACACACACACTTCTCTCTCTTCTCACATCATGGCCTTCTTTAAATGTCAGGTGTTTTGAAAGAAGTTAGAGGCCTTTAGAAAGTGCAAGATACAAGTTAACTCCGTTTAAAGTTTAATGGCAAAAATCAGAATAAAGCAAAACTGGATCAGGCTTACAGATGATGAGTTTTGTTTTCCCTGCAACAAGGTTAAAAACTTTTTGAGACAACATTTTAAAATTGAATAGTGTAGATAAAAATGAGCTGTCCATGAAAATTATTAGCTACTCTTCGCAAATCAGAAGACATTGCAATACTAGACTTGCATTCCCATGTAGCAAAAAATTTGCTAGTGATCATTAGTGATTGTTTTGGACATTCTTTGGGTATTTACAGTCCCCACCATTGCCTGTCATCCCACTAACACCAAAGCCAACTGCCAGTTCTAGTAATAACAACCAAATATGAAAATGCTTGAGCACCAGAATTTGTAAACCCAGCCCATGAATTTGCATTACCTGCTTGAACTCTGGGGTCGTTGGTTTTGCAAACCATACTGTAAAGGAAAGAAAAAGGAAAAATCAGGTTAGATGTGTTACATAATACTATTTCATTATAATATCTCTTTTTTCTCCCTTCTACACTTTTCATTTACCACCACTCCCTACCCCCTGCTACCTAAATATCTTTATCCCAATGGAAGATGCGTTACCAAAGATTAACAGTTTATGGACCAGAAGAAAAATGTGGCTTCTAAGTAAGTCCTGCAGTCTTATTTCTCACTTCTGTCATTGACAGCCACTAAATCAAGAAGAGGTTAAGTGAAAATTGGCAAAATATGCATTGCCATACTAACAGGCAGTAATAGAACAATCTGTTCATGTCCCCACTTCACAAGTCCACTTTCCCAATACTAATCAAACTCTTCCATCTGTGGAACTTGCCACAGCAGGTCTTTTTCAGCAAAGAAAGAGCAACAAGGTTCCCTGCACATATTTTCCCTGGCAGAAATTTATCACCTTATTTTTCTACATTTCAAAAATAAATATTTTCCCCTTATACCTTTCCCAATCTTATTTTAAAATGGAAACAGCCAAAAGCTAGGTAGTTGTCTTATTCTCTTTTATTTTCATTGAAATCATTTCCTAGACTGTATACATACACATTATGTATGTATTTTATGAAGTTTTGTTTATACAAGAAAGCTTCTTTTATTTTTTAACATGCATTTATGTTGCTTTTTGGGCTAATGTCCTTAAACTTTTCAAAACCCAGGAGTTTTTCCACGTCTATTCTTCTGCATCACAAGACCTTACATTGTGTGTGTTTACTGGCCTTCATAAAAAAATTTAAAAATAAACACTCTAAATTCACATTTCACCACTTGTTACCTATCACTCTCTCTCATAGCTTGTGATGTTTACAAATGCTTCTGAAGTATTCAGTCTCTAGAGTGAGCTTTCTTTGACTGGTGGGCACCAATACGATCATAGTTCACAGCAGCCTTGAACTCCTGGGCTCAAGTGATCATTTTGCCTTAGCTTCCAAGTAGCTCAGACTACAGGCGTGAACCGCCATGTTCAGTTGAAGTCCACATATGATAACATTTCTGCCTCCACTTAAAACCCTCCAGACAGCCCTTCAATGACCTCGGCTTACAATACAAATGTGTTATGATTTTCCAGGCCCTTCTTCATCTGCTCTCCCTTCCTTTTGAGCATTATCCCATTTCATGCCCCCACACAGATTCTAGCCATACCCCATGACTTACAATTTCCCACAAAGAATGCACTGTGGCTCCACTCCAGGACGTTGCCCATGCTGGGTCCCCTTCCTGAAATGCCTTCTATCTGTTCTCTCTTCCCTGTTTGCTGCCATTTCCGTGGACGGACTATACTTGTCTTTCTGTTCTAATTGCTCTGAAATATACCTCTGGCCCCCCAGCTTTCCTGCTCCCTCATCCCCTGTAGTCCTTCTAGTTTTCCTGTGTCCCCATGGGACTTCTTTATCCTTTTTGAAGCACCTATCACACTGAGCCATAATTGCATACCTTTCTGGATGTCTCTTTCAGTGGACCATAGTTGCACACTCTCTTCAGGAAGTGCAACTTGTTTGTCAGTGAGTCGCCAATGCCTTATACTGTAACCAAAATGCAGATTCAGTCACTTGCCACCTGCCAAGTCCAATTCACAAGAGCAAGTTCTAGTATAAAGAAAGTGACTTTTTATTCCAAAGCTAGCTTAAGGGAAGAAGTATAGGCTTCCTGCCTTAAGAGTACTGCTTACTTTTGGAGCAGAAAGCAGGCACTTTTAAAAGGCATCTTGGCATGAATGGCTCACAGGGGAGGGAAATGCAGGTGGGGTCATGTAACTCACTGCAGTGCCTAATCTACTGTGTGGTTGAGCTGGTGACAGCTGGTGCCTTCATGGGCAGAACTAGGTTGTAAATGTGGCCAAAACTCTCCTGGTGGGAGACAGTTTTGTAGCAGGCACTTCAGGTTGTACATTGACTGTTGTCTCTCGAGGCGATCTCCTGGTGAGAGGGAGTTCTGCTCTGGAGCTTCTAAGCACATAGTTAGATGAACTTGCCCTGTAGGGAGTGTCTGGAAAAAGGAAAGTAAAAGGTTATAATTGCATGTCTAAAGAGCTAAGTAGGAAGTAGGGAAAAAAGAAAAGAGAAAAAATACATTATCTCTTATAAAAATGGGGGTACTCATTACAAAACTGTGTCTGGTACATGAATGTTCAGTGATGTTGACTGACCAAAGAGAGTTACAAAGCAAAAACTTGGAAGTGGGAGGGGCATAGCAATCAGGGTCCCAAAGGAAAGAAGGCATACACAAAATGGTTACATGAAGAGAAACTAATGAAGGGATTTATTTCCCAGGTAAGAAAATTAGCAAGTGCTGGTGAAACACTTAGGGATGAGAAAATGTGAAAAGTCTCAATTGTCCCTAGGTTTGAATGGCCACAGAAGACGATTGGATTCCATGAACATGGCTGGTGTTGCAACCTTGTGAGAGAGGCAACTCAGTTATCACTTTGGTCCTAAATAAAATAACCCAGCTACTGGCACATTCATAACACATCAGGGAGGGTTCTGGAAGGAAGAATGAATAAATGCCCAATGTTTCTCTTATTGAGCTCTCCACAGCCAAAATATACAAGAAGCCAGAGGAAAAAGACAGTCTTATGATGTGACCTATAGAACTTATAGCAGTCAGCCTTTCTAGTGGGCAGAGAAGGAAAGGAAATGAATCTGGGATGAAAGTGAGAATATCTAACCCAGTGTATCTGCCTAGCAGCAGAGGGGAATCTTTGACTATAAAAATGTTTCGTTGTTAAATTTTGAAATAATAAATGACTATAAACTTTTCATAAATTATATACCTGTATTATTAATGTTCTTATGCTAACATTTCTGGTTATTAAAAAATGGTGCATATGCACTAATAACCAATCAATATACAGAGAGCTGTCAAGTCACTCATCTGTAAGTGCTACCAGCTGGGGTTAATAAACAGAACTGTGACATGTGAATATTTCCTTCATGCAAACATAAACAGAAATTTGTTTTATTTTAAAAGATAGAGGAATTCTAAATATATAGTAAAAATAGTAAGTGTGTATTCCAGAAAATCTTAGCAAAAAGTCAGAACTAAGTAAATGAATAATAAATAAGTGAATGAGGTAATATAATTGGACTACAGAGACTGGGCAATGTGAAGGAGAGAAACATGATGTAGGCTTTGGAACATGAAAGGTGCAGTTTGCCTACACTGAAAGAAAAGATAGAGAAAATGTGAACAATGTGACAAGGATGGATGTTATTAAATTTTCATCCTAAATTGTAAGATTCTTGTCTTCAGAGAAGGAAAGAAGGAGGAAGACTAGTATTTATTGAGTCTCTATGATATGCTGAGAGCTTTTACAAACCTTTGCTTAATTCTCACAAGTCACTATGAGTATTATTATCTCATTTTTACAGTAAGGAAGCCAAGACACAAAGCAGTTAAAGAACTCACTGGTTAGTGGTAAAAACCAGGAAATAATCCCAGATTCATCTCTCAGAAGCCCATTCCCTGTTTGCATACCATGCAACATTCAAGAATCTAGTGAAGGAAATAACACACCTATCAATAATTATATATCCAAGACAGCATGTAAAAATACTATGCCAGAAGTAGACAGTGCCTTGGTAACACACAGGACAGGGAAACTCTAATTGGGAATTCTGATCCAATTTCATGCAGTGGTGGCATTTAAATAAGTCTTTGAGAGATTTTCAAAATTTGAATATCTGATAGACAACATGACTTAAAAGAAAGAATCATTTTATTTATTTTTGACACCTTGGTACTTGACACAATGTCCATCAAATAGTAAGTTTCAGTAACTCAATCAAAAACAAAAACGGGAAAAATGACATCAGGTGTCTTCAGGGAAATGGTGATGTGTTAAAAGTCTGGTAGTGAGTATGAGGGATGGGTTAGAGTGAAGGCTACAGCTGACATGATAGGACAGGGCTAGTTTGTAGAGGATTTTGAATACTATTATGCAGAGTTAGAACTTTCCATAGGTGTGAAATAAGTAGCCACTGAAGGATTTTGTGCAAAGCAGTGAAATTATGTGGGCTGCACATTAGGAAGATTTCTCCGGGGAAATGTAGCAGGCCCTATTCGAGAACAGTGTTGGCAGCTAAGAACTGCATTAGTATGCCATTGTATTCATTCAAAGAGGTACTAGGGAATGAACAGCACTCTGAGAATGGGAAACAGGGGCTGAGCTGAATGATGCTGTGGAGATAGTCATTTCTCTAGTTTAGATAGGGAGAGGGAAGGGTGTCTTTCAAGAAATGACTTCAGAATTTTGAGCCTGAATAAATGGAAAAATTATGATGTCATTAACTACAGTATACAACGTACAATAAGTAGGGGTAAAATGAGGAGTGAAAAGTAATAAGGAAAATGATGAGTTTGGATCATCTGTAGAAAGAGGTCCAGTAGGTGGTTATGGTTCGGATTATTGGATGACATCACAGATATAGATCTGGGGTTCCTCCTCTTAGAGGAAGTAGCTGAATCCATGGGAGGATTCACAGGTGGTGAACAATACCATTGAGGATAGAGCCCAGACCTGGGAGAGCACATTTTTAAGTGACGGGTGATAGGAGAAAAACTAATGGGATATTTGAAAATGAGAAATTGTCAGGTTCATTGCACTATTACCCCCATTTTTCTCTCTTTTCTTCTCTCTTTTCTTTTTGTTTTTTTCTTTTCTTTTCTTTTTTTTTCAGGGTTTTGCTCTGTCACCCAGGCTAGAGTGCAGTGGCATGATCATGGCTCACTGCAGCCTTGATCTCCTGAGCTCAAGCAATTCTCTCACTTGAGCTTCACAAGTAGCTGGGACTGCAGGCACACCATGCCCAGCCAATTTTTTATTTTTTGTAGAAACAAGGTCTTCCTATCTTCCCCAGGTTGCATTTTTCTCTTTCTGATAGTACCTTTATCTAGAACACTAAGTAGCTAATCCTTTCTACAAAATTAAAGATAGTTACTTTAGTTGACAGTTAAATATCCTGTTGTACTTAAAGTTCCTGTGCATTCCAACGGGTTAATCAGATGCCTCCAATTCCACCTCTTTCAAGGGTGGTGTATCTGAATGTCAAGGTGATTGGCATAACACTAATGCATAATAACCAGAAATCGAGTTTATCTTCCAAGATCTTAATAGAGGATCCTCCTCAAGAGAAAACCTTTCAGACATATCAGCCTTACAACTGGAATCTATTTACTTTTCATTTGTTTTTCACCCTATTTATGTCATTTGCCTTTTTAATTACCAGGGATATTTATATGGAAAACAGAGTTTTCCTCTTCTTATTTCTGTCAGATCTTGTAGTTGACATCTTGTTTCATTCTGTCATGCCAATGATTAAAGCTCAGTAAAATCTCCATTTTGCATATATGGCTTTCTAAAGATCCATTTGGAGGAGATCAGATGTTAAAAGAGTGGATGTTTGTTGGGGGGGTGGTGGTGGGAGTTGGGTAGGGATAGTACTTTAGAAACTGTTTCAGATCTAAGAGGGAATTAACAGGATTTCAGAGGGTGCGAGAAAAGTGGGATAATGCTAAGTATTACATTGAAAGCAGGGAATGAGACCTTTCCAAAGTTATGACAAATACAACAGAGGAGTGAGGGCTGGGGCAGTCAGCAACACAACTTTTCCACTCACTTGTGGAGCTAGAACATACCTTCCCTCTGTTTTGTAAAGATGAGCCTCCTCCCTTTCTTAGAACATTTGGAGAACTTCATAACTTTCAATATAACATTCAAGACATACTTCAAGAGTTGCCCAGCCACATCCATTAGTCTAGGTGGCACCTATGTGGTTCGGTCACATCTGTGTGAAGACTTGAAGACCCCCAAGGAGCTTACATCAGAAGGAGAGAAAATGGGGTTCTTCATGGAAACTTGCCATGGATGAAGGTACAACATGACCCATTGACTAGACCAAGTAGTGTGACCTGGATGTTGAGGGAAGGAGGTGGTTCCAGGTCAAGTTTGAAACTGGTTCTGAACATTCCTAGATCTGTTCTCCTGCCTTGTCTGTGTGTTTTGGGGAAGAGATTGTTTGCAAAAGAAAGAATCCTGTCACTTGGGTCTTTACTGTTCTTCCGTGGGAAAGGGCTCTGAAAGGATTGCGTTTTGACAGGAGGAAGGTGTTGAACCACTACTCGTAGATAGACAGGGGACCCTGTGCGGCCATAGTTTAGGTATGGTTGCCAGTTCTGTGGGGAATACAGTAAAAGCTTTCAAGGACAGTGATATACGTGGCCTCCAGACCATGAGGCTAGAAATCTGACATATGCGAGAAGGTCCTCTCTCACCCAAAAACTTTTACAGAAAATAACTAGGGAGGGACATACTAGATGGCAAAATTAGACTTCTTGCTAACCAAGTGTATTAGTTTCTTCTTATATTGCTACTCTTATTCTTCTTATACTACCTGAAACAGGGTAATTTATGAAGAAAAGAGGTTTAATTGACTCACAGTTCCACATGTCTGGGGAGGCCTCAGGAAACTTGCAATCATGATGGAAGGTGAAGGAGAAGCAAGCACCTTTTCACAAGGCGGCAGGAAAAGAAAGAGCGAGGCAGGAGCTGCCAAACACTTTTAAAGCCATCAGCTCTTGTGATGAACTCACTCACTATCATGAGAACAGCATGGGGGAAACCACCCCCACAATCCAATCACCTCCCACCAGATCCCTCCAACATGTGGAAATTACAATTTGAGATGAGATTTGGGTGGGAACACAGAGCCAAACGATATCATCAAGCAAGTGGGTGCCCAAAACATTGAGGCAAATTGTGGAGTTTCTTTAAGTAGAATACATTTGTAAGTTCATAGTTTCAGCTTATGAACTAGCTCTTATTTGATCAGCATGAGAGCATCTAAAAGAGAAATAATAAAACAAATGGATCCATCTCTCATTATTTCCATTCCATGGTCTAACTTATTTTTTCTTGACTACCCTTCTTCCTATAAGAAGAAGAAGATAAAGGTCTGAGAAAAATATGTGCCCCCATAACACGCTGGGGCAACCTGAAGGCCATCCTCCAAAAGTCCCCTCTGCCTTTCTCAGAGAAGAGATTGTTAGGCTGATCCATGCTTCTGTAACACACAATCCACAAGAATGCATGGCATGCAGTGACAAACCAAGAATATTCTGATAATCTCAGTTGGATCTAAGCATTCTATGGCAGAAACTCGCTTTTAGTAATCTGCTATCTGTTAAAGAAAGAACAATTTGGTCTCAAGCAGTGGGGAAGATCAGCTCATTTACAAGACCGTCACTTAATGAAGCTCCTTGGTGACTTTTCTGTGATGAATTTAGACATTGAAAAGAAATATTTCACCTCTTCACTCTGCTCCATAGGCTCAAGCAGAAAAAATGGGAGACATTGTATTTCTAGTTTCTTTCATCCAAAGCTTTGCTCACTTATGTTGACATTGTGCTGAACAGCTGATGAACATGCAGGCAGGCCAAGGAGGATGCTGTCTTACTGTTGGACTCTTCTCTGGGCAAAGTTCATTATTGTGCTGGCCTCAGACCACTTTAGCTGCCATCAGTTGAGAGGAAAAGAAAGAACTGCATTAAAAAGAATGTCTTGCATTACAGGCTTTAGAGGGGAAACTAGTGAAAAAACCGCTGATGCTTTGGGAGGCAATTTCTTCCCTCCCTGCCTGCCTCCCTCCCTCCTTTCCTCCCTCCCTTCCTTCTTTCCTTCTTTCCTTCCTTTCTCCCTTCCTCCCTCCAACTCTTCCTCCCTCCCTTCCTTTCTTCTCTCCTTTCTAGTAGATGTCTCTGATTCTACCTCTTTTTTCAATTGATTTATGTGCTTTTGCTTGGCAAGTTTGCGCTAACTCCCGTAATTGCTTGGAAGGACGGTGTTGATTTAAGCCTTGTTTCATTGAAGGAGAATAGCATTCCTTCTTTCATAACAGACCAATTAAAGACAACACAATGACTTCTTCTTTCTGTAAGCTTTCCTTGATTCCCTGAGCCAATTTTGAAATTAAACTCTTCTTCAGTCCTCCTAAACTCATTGCACAGAAACAATCACAAACTCACACTGTCAGGAGTGGCCCAGGCCATCTGGTTCCACTGTTTGCAAGCCTCCATAGTGCCTTCATAGAGGCATTTCCGCAGCATTCTAGAGACACTGTAAACTTTCTCCATAATAGGCCAGATTTTCCTAGCAGGGACTAATACTAGCTGATGATAGCTAGTAGGTACTGATTGCTTACCCTGCCTGGTGTTTTACAGATAGTGTTTAAATGGCAGTATAGGGTTAAGAGTATGACAACCAGAGCCAGAGTTATTGGGTTCCAATCCTACCATTTAATCCCTGTGTGACCTTGGGCAAGATGTTTTCCCTTTCTAAACCACAGTTTTCTTTGTAAAATGGGAAAAATTTTAGCTACTGCAAGTTGTTGCGTTAAATGAGATAATTTAAATTAGAATGCTAATCGTAATACCCAGAATGTTCTAAAAATTAATGTTAATTTTCATTCTTATTATCCATTGCTTATCTCCAAATGCTTTAGTGTAATTTTCAACATGGTGCTACATAGAGAGGATTATGCCCTCTGAAATTGTCACACAGCAAGACTGGTGGCTGAAGGACAGCAAAATGGTAATTGTGATCATTATCTAGCACATTTTCTTCTCTAGAAGATGGATTTTAAGTCTCTGCTCATAAGCTGATTGGTAGTGCTGCCTTAGATTGGTATCTTCTGTTTTGGGGAAAGAAGGTGATTTTGCCAGAGTTCCTCAGTTTTGATCATTGGGAATATACAATAATGGATATTTGCCATGGGAGGCTGGGAACCCATAACTAAACAGTCCATGATAATCCTATATCCAACTCTTGGAAAAGGGAAAAACAACACTTCATCTCAGGATTGCTTCAGGGTGAATACTGTGCCTACTACCCATATTAAATGCATTTCTTTATGTCCATCCCTCCTCTCTCTCTCTGTCTCTCTCCCTCTCTGTGTGTCTTTCTCTCTCTCTCTGTCTGTCTGTCTGTCTCTCTCTCTCTCTCTCTCTCTCTCTCTGTCTCTCTCTCTCTCTCTCACACACACACACACACACACACACCCCAGAAGAGCATTTTGGCCACTTCAAGGAATGCTGTGAGGAATTACAGATTTTGACTGCGTAAAATATTGTGCGTTGTTCCAAGCAAAGGTAAAATTCTCAAACTGTTGAAATTGTTTTTATCAGCACTATTCCTAATCATAATTACTGTTGTCATTAGTCAGTGTTGGGTACCACTACCTTCTGTGATAACACTTAACACATTGTTAGCAATTACACAGAACATCCCAATTCTGCCAGCTCCATGGTACATCATCAATGCCATTTCCTGTAGTAGAGTGCCCCCTAGCACCTCCACGCCTCTCTCAGTTTAATTTGCTTTTTGAGCCCCTCAAAGAGAGACTACTAAATATCAAAGGCAGCTTTCACTCTTTCGGGACTTGGGCTTTCCAAGTGCTTAAGTGCCCAGCATTAATCTCCTGAGATTTGTTCATCTGACTTCACAGCAGCTGGAACAGGGACAGAGATCTTTTGGACAGCCTGTTCTGCCAGAAGCAGGGCAGGTGGCTTTCTCTCGGGTCACAATTGAATTTAAAAATCCCATTAATTTTGTCAAGTCAACTTAATTCTCTTAACCTGATAATTATCTTCCTTTGGAAAAAGAACAATAAAAGAGTAGGCAGACTTCTGTTAAGCAATGTTTAAAGCGTGTCTGTGTGTATGTGTGTCTGTGTGCACATGTGTGTGTGCATGCATGCATGTGTGTGAGAGCAAGAGACAGAAAGAAAGGCTGCCTGACTGATTATAGGTTTATAAGGTTCACTTCTTAGTTCATCTCTGAAAACAAGAGATTTTGGCTGCTGTCTTATTTGTCCTTAAATAATTTGGGTGATCCACCTGGGCATTAGGTCACAGCCTTGGGCCCTCTTTTTAAAGCACTTGCATGCCTGGGAAGAAGGTGGTAGGCTCTTACAGCAGCAAATAAGAGTGTATTGCTTAAACCTCTCTTTGAAGGCAGGGAGGGCGAGGGGGAGGTGTGAGATATTTTAAAAATAAGATGTGCTGCTAAATTCTCTGCCAACCTCCGTTCATGCTGAGTGGAGTGTAAGTAACAAGTATCAGATAGTTCCTCCAGATGTCAGCTATTTAAAGAGTCACATGCTAGAAGTTCTGTGGACAGCAATTGTCTTATTCCTGGTGGTGGTGGTGATGGTGGTGGTGATGGTGATGGTGGTGATGGTGGTGGTGATGGTGATGGTGGTGGTGGTGGTGGTGGTGGTGATGGTGGTGGTGATGGTGGTGGTGATGGTGATGGTGGTGATGGTGGTGGTGATGGTGGTGGTGATGGTGATGGTGGTGGTGATGGTGGTGGTGATGGTGATGGTGGTGATGGTGGTGGTGGTGGTGGTGATGGTGGTGGTGGTGGTGGTGGTGGTGGTGGTGGTGGTGATGGTGGTGGTGGTGGTGGTGGTGATGGTGGTGGTGATGGTGATGGTGGTGATGGTGGTGGTGATGGTGGTGGTGGTGGTGGTGGTGATGATGGTGATGGTGGTGGTGGTGGTGGTGGTGGTGGTGATGGTGGTGGTGGTGGTGGTGACGATGGTATTAGGAGGTGGATGCTGCCTCACAGAAACTTTTATCAGCAAGAAAGTGTGGGAAAGTGTTTGTGCATTTGAGAAATAAGACAAATTAGACCAGAGGAAAAAAAATGACCTAATAACTCACGAAGATCATGATATCAACCTTTGTACAAGTAACATTTGATTTTTAAATGTATAAAGCAAGAAGAATGTCCAGGAACTCTCAATTCCTGTAAAATTATTGTATTTTCCTTAAGAAATTAACTTATAGGCCGAGAAATTTTACAATGAGGAAAATGATTCTTATTCAATTTTAAACTTTTCTCTACTGCTTTACCTAAAATAAACAGACTGGGAAAAAAAAAGTTGTGACTGTTCTCTTTTGTTATCTCTTTGAATCCCAGTGGTAAAGGACTTCTTCCTACAAGACATAATGAATTGATCTGTTTAAGTTAGTAATCACTGTGAGGAAGTGGTAGGGTCAAGACTGAGTAGAATCTTCAGAATTTCCCCACCAGTTCAAATGATGTTTTCTTATGCTCATGCTTAAAAGTTCTGCATAAGGGTCACAAAAATTGTTAAACTTCATTTCTTCTCTTCTCTTCTTTCTTTAATTTTTGGAGACAGAGTCTTGCTCTGTCACCCAGGCTGGGATGCAATGGTGTGATCTCAGCTCACTGTTAACTCTGCCTCCCAGGTTCAAGTGATTCTTGATTCTGGTGCCTCAGCCTCCCAAGCACCTGGGATTACAAGTGCGTACCACCAAACCCGGCTAATATTTTGTTTTTAATAGAGACCAGGTTTTACCATGTTTTCCAGGCTGGTCTCGAACTCCCGCCCTCGAGTTATCTGCCCATCTCGGCCTCCCAAAGTGTTGAGATTACAGGCATGAGCCACCACACCTGGCCCATTCCTTATATATTTTTAAAAAATAACCTGTTCTTCTTCAGTTTCTACAAATTCTGGCTTTATTCTTTTGCTTAATTTGAATTTCAGCTGTGTTAATAACCAGAGGGACTCCAAAGGATGTAGTTTTATAATTTCTCTGAGGGTCAGTTCTTCCAGTTTTATATGGAAGAGAAATAAGATAGCTCCCAGCTCTTGGCTCATTGTTGGTGACAAACTTAAGTAACAAACACTGCCTTTCTAATGGGAGATAACATTATGCTCAATTCCTCCTAGTGTCTCTTCTAAAACAGATACTCAGATAAAACACTTACCTCTGGGAGAAACAGATAGGCAGAGAAAAGAAGGGTATGTGATTAAGTGAAGGTAGCATTTCTAGAACTGAAACTTTGTCTTTTCCTTCAACTTCCATGGCCCTTTTGAGTAATAGAATAAAGTAGAGAGAGGTTTGGTTGCGTCAAACACAGTGGGATCAGATGTCCTTCAAACAGACTTTGAGAGACAGTGTGGTCATGGGTTTTATTTTTTTTCCTCACTTTTTCTTTTCTGGATTCTTCTGCAGGCATCCCAGGTTGAGACACTTGCAAAAAAAAGATAAGAGGCAGCTATACAGGGGAGAATCGCAACCTGTGTAGTCACCATGTGACCACTTGTAAAACAGTCCCAGCATCCCATCTTAGTTTGTCTCTTGGTAGGGAAAGGAAGACTGTGAGCTTTTGTTCATGATGTTAAATAAAGAACATTGTGTGTCAAAAGAAGTAGACTTCCTTATCTGCTGTTTACAGCTATGAAAGAGGAGGTGTTGGTCTTCCTTCTAAGCTCCATCTTCCAACTTTTTTTTCCTACCTTCTGTTTCACATGATCTCATACAGAAAACTTCTGACTTTCCAATGTAGCGCTTGTTCTGTTGTCAGCATTTGTAGTTAGCATTTCTCTAGTGTTTTTCTAAAACCCTTATCTGCAGGGAATATCAACGTGGTTCTAGCATCAATAGAATAAGGTTTTAGTTATATATATATGTATCTACATATATATAGTTATCTATATATAGCTATATATTTATATATAGTTATCTATATATAGCTATATATTTATATATAGTTATCTATATATAGCTATATATAGTTATCTATATATAACTATATATATAGTTATCTATACATAGCTATATATATAGTTATCTATACATAGCTATATATATAGTTATCTATATATAGCTATATAGTTATATATAGCTATATAGTTATCTATATGTAGCTATATAGTTATCTATATATAGCTATATACTATAGTTTATATATGTAGTTTTATACACACACACACACACACACACACATACACACATACACACATACACTTAGCTTTTCTGTTTCAACTTTGAGTCATAATGTTGAATGAAAACTGAGTCCAAGGTTGATATTCTGGGGTCATCTACATGGAACAGTGAACTATCTTCAGTGCATTACATGGGAAGGTTAGATATTGGTAAGAAAGTTAGGAAATCAATCTAATTTCTCCTATTCTGTCTCCCCCACCTTTCCTTTTACCGTCCATTGTGTGCAGGATTCAAGAGTGCCATTCACTCAGTTGTACCAGAGCATAATTGCTGATAAAGTAGAGCTGATGAATTTGCACTATGGAATGATCCTGGTCATATGTTTTCCTGAAATTTTCTCAAGCTTTGCAAATTTATTTTCTATTTCATACTCGTCTAATATTTTTGATATGTAAAAATATGTATCTACCTTATTACTTTAGTGAGATGGGACTCATGTTCTCTCATACACAAATACATATGTCTTATGTATTTAAAACACATCCATATCTATAAATTATATTTTATAAGACTCACATATCCATATCTATAAATTCTATTTTGTAAGACTCTAGCTAAAACTGAGTAGTGTTTTAAGAATTGTTAAAAAGGCAGACACGTCTTGGGATGCTAGCAGGTGGGAAGTATGATCTGTCCTTAATAAAACATGATTAATCTCACAAAAAAGGAAAAACTCTCTCCCATTTAAGGCCCAGAGAGCTAGGCTAAACCAGAAAACAGAGAGGCTTGTGTTGGGGAGTACTTTTGACAGATCCCTCACCCCCATCCGCACAGCCACCCACAACATAGGTGTATATTGTCTCTGTATGATTTTGTATCTGGTGCTGTTCTGCATTTCTCAGTTTGGGGGCTGAATTCCTCAGCATCCTTGCCACATTACAGAAATAGAAAGCCCAATATCATAGTCACACCACCACCCCACTTGCCACCCACAACGTAACAGAAGAGCAGGCAGCCCTCAGTTTCCGAAAGGGTTGTATTCTCAAAGTTACTTTATAAATTCTCAGAGCTCAGATTTTATTTTCCAGAGAAATGGTATATTCTCTTTCCAGAACTCAAACACCTACTAACCCAGAATGTTCCCAATGTCCTAGTCAAGAGATACTATAGTCAAGTACCTGGCCACATAGGAAATGCTTTCTAAAAGGGTATATATTTGGAATTTTAGGTTAGGATACCAACGACATATTTTTCATCATTACAGATTTGATAACAAGATCTGGGCTATCCAAACACCCACTTGCTGTCTGCAAAGATCCTAGTCTAGTTAGTTCTTTATCCAGGTTCATGGCAAAGGTTGAGAGGAGATTCAAAGGTAAGAAAGGGGCTCCAGCTGGAAAAGGACATGCTGAGGTGCTGGACTTGATGTGCTGGGAAGGGGTGAGGAGGAGGGTGAGATTTATGTGAGGGGCATAATGGGAGAAGTGGGAATTGGGAGACACAGGGAGAAGAAATGAAAGCTGAAGGAGTGGACTTTGAGGGTTAACAAAGAAGAGAAGCAGAACATAATTCAATTCAATTCAACATACTTTGTTGATCACCCAATCTGGTATGTGCCAGAAAAGTGAGCAAAGTTGAATGAGATGTGTTCTCCACAGGCGAGATCTCCTGTAAGGGAAGGAGAAAGGGACATATGCAGATTTGCCTTCTTGGAGCAGATCTGTTCGGTTCCAGACTAGAGATGCAGAAAGGGCACAGAGAAGGAGAGATTTATCCTGACTTGAAGACGAAGGGACGTCTCATGGAAGAGGAGGCAGTTAAGCTAGACCTGAGGATGCTAAGTGCCTCACATAAGTAGGGAAAGAAAGCATAAGTCCAGTCTGGGAAAATGGTGAGTGAGATGAAATCCCACAGATAAGAAAGGTGCTCTGTGTGTGTGTGTGTGTGTGTGTGAGATGGGGTGGGGGCGGGGGGGGATGACAACATGCCTATAGAATACAGGGGGATGTGAAATAACAATTTACCTTCCAGAATGAACTTCCTTCTTTAGCACTATGCACATATTATCTTGGCCTCTAATGAGACTGCAATCCTGCGGGCAAGTTGTGTTTCTCATGGGATAGAAGAAGTGAGGATGGGAGAGGGTACCGAGGAGGGGCTCTGGGACTTTGAGAATTTGGCAGTTTGGGGCTAGTGGGCAAGGAGATTTTTCCCACTTCTTGCTTCTCCAGATCAACTACTACCTGGCCTGTTGTATGACTCTCAGATGCTAATGTGGTGGGAGTAAAGAAGGAAGCATGTCCTTGGAGCTCAGATTATATTTCAGGGTATCCAAGGCATCAGAGAAGGGAAACACAGGGGAAGGAAATTTTTAGAGGAAATGTGGAGGCTTGGAATGCTCCACATTTATACAATGTTTACACACTCAACGTTGTATAAAACCAGTATGAAAGACAGGATTAGTCTGAATTTCATGAAACATTCTCTTGGGCCCCTCCTGCCCACAACTTCTTTTAAAAGGAAAAATGAAGTGCCCAATCCTCACGTTTCTTCCCATGCAAGTGAACCCCTGAAGAATGGATGCTGAGGTTGGGGCTGCTCTCTGATCACCAAATTCTGAGATACTAGAAAAAAAAGAAGGAGAGGAAGAGGAAGAGAAGCATGAGGAGGAAAAAGAAGGAGAAGAGGAAGAAAAAGAGGGAGAAGGAGAAGAAGGAGGAGGAGGAAGAAGGAAGAAGAAAGGAGGAGGAGGAAGAAGGAAAAGGAGAAGAGGAACGAGGAGGAGAAGGAGGAGGAGGAAGGAGGAAGGAAAAAGGAGGAGAAGGAGGAGAAGGAGGAAGGAGAAAGGAGGAGGAGGAAAGAGGACGAGGAAAGAGAAAGGAAGGAGAGAGGAGGAGGAGGAAGAAGAAGAATAACAAGAAGGAGAAGAAGGATCATTTTTCCAAATATTTATCGAAAGCATAATGCTTCTATTAAAATGTTGAAATGCATATTTATGTTTCAGGAATTTGGGGAGAGGACAAATGTGTACAAGGAGGCAGTCACTCCCGTAAGTTTTGCACACATACAGGGCCTTCAAAGCAAAGAGAGAGTTCTGCATTTCAGGGAAGGCAAATGGCTATGGACATTCACAGAAACCTGGAGAAAGTGGATGGCTCCTGGGTGGATAGCAACACTGATACGTACAAAGCAAAGGAGGAGGTGGGTAGCTTTCAGACTCTACTTTATCATCTTTTAGGGCCTGTGTATCTGACTACTGCTGGGATTGAATCTGCTGGATGTCTACAGCTGGAGGTTAGGGGATTTCACACTTAAAGTATGGGTGTGTGCTTGCATGCTGTCTGTGGCCTGTTTGTTTGACCTCAGTCTTAATGATGAACTACTAGGAAAATGGAATTTGAGGCACTCACTACCTCTTGGCCATTCCTCAAGTGAAAGGATACAAAGACTTTATATTAAGATTTATAGCAACTTCAAAGCTATAATTTTGGGTCTTGAGCACATCCTTTAATGGAATTCTTTTGTTAACCACACATATAGAAACCTCCATGTTTTCAGCCACAGAATACCACATCTATATAACAGACTAGGCAAATATTGGCGTATTTCTTTTAAAAGATTACCAATCTTACTATTTAAATGAATATCCTGAAATGTAAGTATTATGTTCATATCTTTACACTTTGAAAAACAGGAAGACATCCCTCTGCCCTAGCTGAGCTCAGGTGAAATGATAAAATCCGGGGAAAACATGTTTTGGTACTTTGGTAAATGTGTGTGTGTTTATCTCATTCATTAGTAATCAGAGACAAGCAGGAACATGTTTACCATCAAATCAGGAGGTGGGAGATCCTGGATCTGATTTTGACTTGTTTGTATCCATTTTTGAGCACTATGCCTTTCTAGGATTTGAATTTCTCCTCTGTAAAATGAGGGAGGTAATAAATGGCTCTTAATGAAAGGTAATAAATGGTAATAAATGAAGTAATAAATGGTTCTTCAACATTTCTGGGTCACGAAGTTCTTTAAAAATATAAAGAAATCTTTGGACTTTTTTTCCAGAAAAAGAATGCATACCCAAACTAAATTGAATACAGTTTTGGAAAGGAGTTTTTATCTTATCCTACCATAGATATTATGTACTACACAACTCCAGGGGGCACAATTCACAGACTGTGATGTAAATGACACTTCCTTGGAGGTGGGCAAGGAGGTGACTCTCTTTATAGCAGTACCTTGAGCTCCAAGCTAAGAACTCTTTTGCCAGATGAGCTTTGAGATTCTCTCTGGATCTAAATTTCTTCAATTCCAGAAATGTCATTATTATTACCAACAATCCTATACTAATCTGGTTAGGCTGTCTTTACAAAATACTACAGAATGTGTGGCTTAAACAACAGAAATGTATTTATTTTATTTTTTATTTTCATTTTTTTGAGACAGGGTCTTGCTCTGTTGCCCAGGCTAGAGTGCAGTGGTGACTCACATGGCTCACTGCAACTTCCACCTCCCAGGTTCAAGCGCTTCTCCCACCTCAGCCTCCCAGGTAGCTGGGGTTACAGAAGCCCACCACCATGCCTGGCTAATTTTTGTATTTTTAGTAGAGACAGGGTTTCACCATGTTGGCCAAGCTGGTCTCAAACTCCTGACCTCAAGTGATCTGCCTGCCTTGGCCTCTCAGAGTGCTGGGATTATAGGCATGAGCCATCATGTCCGGCCAATAATAGGAATTCATTTTCTCACAGTTTTAGAGGCTGGAAGTCCAAGCTTAAGGTGTCACAAAGTTAGGTTTCTTCTGAGATCTCCTCTCTCCTTGGCTTGCAAATGGTTGCCTTCTCTGTGTGTTTACATGATGTGTGTGTGTGTGTGTGTGTGTGTGTGTGTGTGCATGCGCACGTGCATGTGTGTCCCCAAACTCCGAGTGTTTCTTTCCCTTCGTATAAGGACACCAGTATATTAGATTAGTGCCTCACCCTTATGACCTCATTTAACCTTAATTACCTCTTTCAAGGCTGTATCTCCAAATTCAATATAGGAATTTTAAGAGAACACAATTCAGTCTGTAACAAATCCCAAACTGATAAACACATTGCAGAGAGTAACTAGAAAAATCAAAACATCTTTCAGATCCCTTCTACATGCAAATAAGTCTATCAAAAATTAGAATGAAGTATGCTACTTTTCAAAATGGGAATTTATGATAAATAACCAGAATTTATCTGCTACTGTGCTTACTAAAGGGGAAACTGTTACAGAGGTTTATTTAGTATTACATATATACACGCATGTATATATCTAGTATATATGTATGTGTATATATACATCTATTTAAAAACTAACTTGATGTTGTATAAAATAAATTAACTTTTAAATTAATTGGCCAAATGTCGTATATAGTAGGACAAAGAATGAGTTAAGATGGAAAAAATTTTAATAACCTATAAACATTCTTAGTTTTTGTTTTTCTTTGGGTCCTCCAAGTGATCATCTTCGTGTAACATAAATCAAGCAACCAAAAATCTCTTCCACATCTGGTAAGTGAGAGTAGGGGGAATGGGGGTTGCTGTTTTTTGTTTTTTTTTTTAATTTTCCTGATTTTTCTTTAACTGTAATGGAGGATCAGGGGCTGAGAAGAAAAGGCCAAGAGTTTCTTGTCATTTTTATTTATGTATTTATTATTTCTCCCCCAGTGCCACATATAGTAACCACCACCTTCTGAGTAATTCCCGAAGCAACAAACATTCTACACCCCACCCCCAGTTACCCTAGTGCCAATGGTAGCTAAAGAAGAGAAATGTTCAAGAAGAAGATTTACATATTGCTGGATGTTCTTATTCTTAAAGCCTCACCATGATTCTGTGGCTGTATAGTCCACTCAGCAATGAGTCAAGCCTGTGAGTTAGCAGTGTTACAGACTCATCAAGAATGTATAGCACCACCCAATAGCATACTGTCCTTTCATCCTTTTTGCTTTGCATGTACTGACCTTTCTCTCTATTCATCTTCTGTACACCGACAAGGTATACATTTTAGGAAATTACATCTATCAGGCACAATGACTCCCTCTGTGATGTTTCACTCCCACGCAACACTCCCTTGGATGAAATGGCTTGCTCTCTGCCTGAATTGGGCTAAGATATATGCCTGCTGAGGACTTCTGCCCTCCCATCTCTCTTCTACCACCCCTCCCTCATGAATTATCTTCTTTATTCCTAGGGAATCTACAGTAAATACTTTGTCATCTATAGTCATTTGCTTGAAATTAACAGGTGGGTGGTTGGCCAAGCAAGGCAGGAGAGACGTGGGACAGGAAAAATAAATAGTAAGCACAAGCATACCAGCAGGTGTTATTATTCCAAAGCTGTGTAGCTCTTTAGCCCCTGTTTCTATTATAAAAATTAAAATTTTTAAAAGGCACCTGGGAATCTATAGGAGAGAGTCAGTGGTTAAGTGAGTTGCCTAATATCTGGCAATTAATGTTTGAGCCAGGGACTAAAATCCAGATATTTTTGATTCCTAAAGTGTGATTAAAATATGTCTCAACCATGACATATTAAACTATTGGAAATCATACGTAATACAGTCCTTTCTATATTACTTCAAAACCTGGTTTAAAGAAACAAAAGTATGATTTTTTTCATGACTTTTCAAAAGCCTTCTGATTTTCTCCAGCTATAAAGGTTATATATATAACCTTTAGAGCCAAATATATATGCTTTCTCTTCTTTCTCTTAAAGGTAAGCTTTATGCTCATTATTGGGACTGATGTTATTGATCATATCAGACTTCTCTTTTGGAATAATGTTTCCAGGATTTTCACTTTGAGAGGATCAAAACCCAAAAAACATCAGATGCATTTTTCTGGCATTTAGTTCCCAGGTTGGGCAGTACATTTTCAAAGTATAATTGATTTTGTCAAGGTCTTGAGTTTGGGAGTGAAGACTGGAGTATCAGGAAATGTACATCTCTAGCCATCAACTAGTAACAAGAATGGCATAAATGTTCTAGGGACTCACTCTGACATCCAAAGGGAAGGGAGCAACTTCTGAGATTAAGAGACCTTTGGTTTTGTGATGGGAACACAAAAAGTAACCCTATTTGTCCATATCTCCTAAGACTCCAACAAATTATATGAACAACTGCAAGTTATCTGAATATGGAATGAATTATGGATCATCAACTAATTTAATGTAACCCCAGGTTGCAATTCCCATTTTTAGATAGGTAACAAAAAATATTTTTAATCTCTAAATTGTAAATTGCTCAAGCACCATGTAATAAATATCAATATCTAACACAAATGTTTTGGTCATCACTTAACTATCATATATATAATTGAAAGTTGTCTGTAAGTATTGCACAGGAGGGCACAAAAGATATGTAAACTAATTATTATCCAGTAGTCCACACTGACTATCATTTGTATGTCATTTGTTTTATTTTATTACAAAGTAGGCCTGTTGACATGTGTGTTGGGTGACCTGTTATAAGCATATAGAAAAACAAAAGGAGAGAAAGAGAGATAATAATTTGATCACAGTTCTCTTTCTAAAAGCATTGCTTTAATATTCTCTTATATACAGGTAGTGATAATTAAGGATATAGAATTATTTTCTAAACACACATAAATTTATAGTTAAGAGAAAGATAGCATCTCATTTCAATGATAAAATGAGAGATCATTTAATTTTTTTTTTTTTTTTTTTTTTTTTTTGAGACAGAGTCTCTCTCTATTTCCCAGGCTGGAGTGTAGTGGTGCAATCTTGGCTCACTGCAACCTCCGTCTCCCAGGCTCAACCATTCTTGTGCCTCAGCTTCCCTAGTAGCTGGGATTACAGGCATGCACCACCACACCCAGCTAAGTTTTGTATTTTTAGTAGAGAGGGGGTTTCACCATGTTGGCCAGGCTGGTCTCGAACTCATGGCCTCAAGTGATCCGCCTGACTTGGCCTCCCAAACTGCTGGGTGAGCTACCACACCCAGCTGAGATCATTCAATTTTTGATCACAACTATTGGGAGTATTTTAAAATTGTAGTTGACATAGACTGGTATGGCATGGTAGGTTGAAGATATGGAATGTTATTGCTGATTCTTCAGTATGTGGGCTTCTTGCATTATGTTCCATATATTCTTAAAAGAATGGGGCTCTCATATAATTTTATTTCAGATATGTCCATTATTTCTGGACTGTTAGTTATGCCATTTAAATTAGGTATAGCCTTGCTACCTTTTTCCAGCTTATCAGTTTTAAGAAAGATATGGTAAATTTATTCAACTAATGGTAAACACTTTTTCTAAGCATTGTTCTAGGTTCTGAAGAATCGACAGTGATTAAAGAAACAAAAACATTTACTCTCATGGAGCATACATTTTAGTGGGTTTTTTAAATCACAGATTTGTCGTTTTTTTTAGTCTATCAGTGTGTGCTTTATATATTTTGAGGTTATGTTATTAGGTGATACAGATCAGGACTGTTACAGCTGATCTAGTTAATTGTTTTTCTTCAGGATATAATGATGTTTTTAGATGTAAAGTCTATTTTGTCTGGCAATAATATTTCCATATCTGTTTTCTTTTGGTTAACATGTTTCAAGCATATTAGTTAGAATATTTGTTTGACAGTATGGTAGTTCTGCTTCTCTAGGTCACCTCCAGATCCAGGTTGCCTTTTTCTTGTTGCTCAGCCACAGCACATTGGGCAACCTATCAGTTCAGCAAATGTTAACCAGAAGAAAACATGTGGTAATGTCCACATGGCCAAAGTTGGCTTATCACCTCATCCACATTCCAGAAAATGGGCAAAGAGAAAGCAGAAAGAAAGCGTCAGCCTCTTAAGGTATGACTTAGAACTTGCACACATAAATTGCATAGGATTTAGCAACAGAATAGTAATGCCATTTAGACCGTAGACACAGTAGATAGGTGGTTTGGGTTCAAATACTGACTCTGGCACCTCCTGGCTGTGTGAGTATAGACAAGTTACAATCTATGCCTCATTTTCTCCAATTGTAAAATAGAGATACTTATAATAATATATATCTTATAAACATTAATCAAGTATTGGTTATTATTATTACCTTTATTTTTCTTCTGCAGTTTCTAGAATGCCTTTGTTTAATCACTTCAACCATATTTATTTTGGCAGTGTATTTCAGATTGTTCTGTTACGTCACATTATTTGATCCCTTGTTCTACCATTGTTGTAGTTAATAACTCTCTCTCATGGTGGACTATTTTCTTACTAAATTTTTCTTTTTCTTTTTATTTTATTTTATTTTTATTTTTTTGAGACGGAGTCTCGCTCTGTTGCCCAGGCTGGAGTGCAGTGGCACAATCTTGGCTCACTGCAAGCTCCGCCTCCCGGGTTCATGCCATTCTCCTGCCTCAGCCTCCCAAGTAGCTGGGACTTCAGGTGCCTGCCACCACGCCTGGCTAATTTTTTGTATTTTCAGTAGAGGCGGGGTTTCACCATGTTAGCCAGGATTGTCTCGATCTCCTGACCTTGTGATCCACCCACCTCGGCCTCCCAAAGTGCTGGGATTACAGGAGTGAGCCACCGCATCTGGCCCTATTTTTCTTATTTTGTTCTGAAGTTTATGATACTGTAGGAGCTATGCATGTCTCACTCTAGAAGAAAATTCCAGCTATTCTGACATTAATATAGCATACGATACTAAACAAGTCACTCTCTTCTGTATCTGAGTTTATCCTAGGTATCTCCTGAATAGCTAACATCCTTCTTTTTCTTACCAGTGACTGAGGAGAGATGGCCTTGTGTTGGTTAGACAGAGCAAAGTACTTCTGCAGTCTGTCCCAGGGTTCTCAGGCTACACGTCTTTATTTAGGGTGATTCATTTTTATTTATGTTTAGCCTATCATAGTTCCATGCTGAAGAGGTAAGGAACAATAGGGTAAGCAAGCCAGTCAGCATATTCTTCCCATACCGATGAGCTTTTCACCAGAGGAAAATGCCCTCTCAGATCACAGAAACAGTAGCTGTGTAGGTGTTGCTAGTGGAGAAAAAAAAAATGTTTGGTATTTAAAATAGAAACATAAAATTGTTAATAAGTCTACAGACAACTTGTATTGCATGCAGAAATAAAAAATGAAGTCCTAGTACAACAATACTGCTTAGTCTTGGATTCATTTTACAGAAGTTTAAGATTCCTCACCTCAACGAATGAGATTTTAATAAACAGAAGTGTGTTAGAATATTTGCAGCATCCAGGCATTGGGTTTGAGCCTCAAAATAAGGCCAGGGATGACATTTAAGTAAATTCAGAAGTAAAAAGCAAATGGAAAACACTTTTAATGATGTTTCACATAATATAAAATGTGAAAAATAACTTAGAGGTTATATACTCCATCCTCTTGCTTCAGGGTCCCTAACAGGCATCTCTCACTTGAGCATACCCTGTGATGGGGAGCTCACTGCCTTGCAGTGAATCTTTGATTTTGCTGTGGCTCCAAATGTTGGAAAGTGATTCCTTATGAGATAATTGCATATTTTGGAGGTTCCCCCACCACACACACATACACAGAAGAAATGTTCTCCCCTATAGTAATTCAAAATATCTCGATAGTATTGCACAAATATCCACTAAATGTCTCCTATGGGCCTAAAACTGTGGACAATTGGAGATAAGGAATATTGTCATTTTCATTTTGCCTGTGAGAAAAAGAGTTTTCGGAGGCTAGGTAACTTGTCCAAGGAAACGATTGAGCAGAGATTTGAACTTAAGCTCTCTGGCCCTGGAATTTAAGCTGTCTGGCTCTAGGACTAGGCCCTCATTCCCTGCATGATTTCAGAATTCATGATTCCATGAATCATGTAGGGAACCCAGATATAAATCAACTGATAATAACAGAATGTGACAAGTGTGAACAGAACTGTACTTTAGGAAGCTAGGAAAGAACAACTAATTCTGCCTGTCCAGATTGGAAATAGTAAGTTTTGAAGACATAGATACCATCAATGCCAAAGTATTGTTATCATAATGTTTCATCTATTTTAAGAAAAATCTGTTTCTTCTACCTATGACATAAACTTAAATTTCAGTATCCCCCACCTCACCTCGTCATCAGTTTTGGAATGTGCTAAATTCTCAATACTACTGAGAAATGCCCTTATTCCCCATCTTGCAAACATTTCTGGGGCTGCTTAATAACACTTTGTACCTTCTGTTCAGAGAACATTCATCTTATTCTCCTCTCAAATTCTCTGTTAAGTAAATTTAATACTACATAGCATCAAGAGGAAAGTGACCATTTATTTTAGATCTGTATCTATCTTAGACGATGTACTTTTCATGGAATAGTGAGTGAGACAGACACTTGAGTCAGGTGATGTTTGAACTAGGATGTTCCCAGAATTAAATGGTAGTCTCTTAAATTGGATCTCATGAGTACTTTAGTATCTGAAAAGTAACTACAGGGAATAAATTAAACAGAGGAAAACTCCTGGCTATGCCATTATTAAACTTTTTTAAAAATATGGTCTTTATTTGACATTTCTGAGTATGGCAACCCATTCCTTGGAAATAATGTGGCTTCCAACACATGAGTTTCCCCCTCCCTCTCCCCTCCCCTCCCTTACCTTTCTCCTTCTTCCTTCCCCTCCCCTTTCTTTCCCTTCCCCTTTCTTTCCTTTCCCCTTTCTTTCCCTTCCCTTCCCTCCCCTCCCACCCCTTACCTTCTCCCTTCCTGTCTCCTTTTTTCCCCTTCCCTCCCCTCCTCTTTCTTCCCCTTCCCTTTCCCTGGCCTGCCCTTTCCTTCCCTTTCTCCCTTCCCTCCCTTCCTCTTCCCTTCCCTTCTCCTGCCGTGCCTTGCCTTTCTTTATCCCATGGAATACCTATCTTTTGCATTGGAAGAAAAACTTGATCCCTTTTGGAGCTCTTTGGGCTTTAAAGGTTTAAGTGCCAAGTGAACGCTGGGCTTGTTTGCCTCCTTTAGGAAGCCCCCTGTGGATGATTCCACCCCTCATTGATAATCTCCTTACTTTACACTCCCCTTTCTCTGCCAATTTAAAATCATTCAAAATCAAGTTCATCATAATAGTGAACGTCAATTTACAATGCTCTTTTCCAAGATAACTTCTTTTCAAACCCTCAAAACTATTCTATGAGGTAGAGATGATTCATAGTTGTACAGTTGAGGAAGCAGGCTCAAAAAGTTTAAGGTAACTTGTTCAAAGTCATATAGCCAGTGGACCCAGGATTTGAACTCTAGTCTTTTAACACTCAGTTTACGTGTTACCTTGTCTCTGAATCCTTCTTGATGGTCCCTGCTTTCCCTGCTGTAGATCAATTCCATTCTCTATTCCCCTGTGTGCTTTGTTTATACCTTTGTTCTAGCACTTATCACATTGTATTTGGGAAGCAGTGTATTTAAATGGATTTGTGGCTGGTCTAATTTGGTTTAAGTTTTTCGTTTTTTGTTTTTTTCCTGTTAGATTATTCACTTCCTAAGGCCTGAAATCTCTTCTTCATTATTTGACCTGCTGGACTTCATGCAGTGCTTTGCCCATAGTATGTATACATTTAGTGTTCATGGAGAAAATGAATCAATGCAGCAAAGTGAAGGACAGGGGCTGTGGTTTCTTTGTATCCTGAGTGGAACCTAGTTCAGAGGTACAGTCACAATCACTTTTTAAAAAATGTTGAATAATAATGAAATACTATATAAATCCAATGGAAATTCTTAAAATATTTAGAAGGCATGTTTTCTAGGAAGAAGGCTAATTATTAGAATTTATTTTTTATTCTAGAGAAGAAAGAGAGAAAATAAAGAATTAAAGAAATAGGAAAGAGGAGTCACTAGAGAGCCCTTTCACATCCCAGAGCAGATTAGGATCATGAGAGCTCTACCCTACTCTGAAAAATAATTACTTGTAAAACAATTCTGGGGTTTCATAGCCTGCATTACCTGGTTCCAGGGACCAATCATGAGCTTCGTTGTTTTGGAGTTGGCTTGGAGGACATTTATAAGAAACATGTGATGAAGTTGCCCCTTTTTCTGCAGAAGATAGGCAAAGAGAATCCCATGAGTTGGGTAACATGTGGGACAGATTTTGCATTCCCTGTTTTGAAATTATGGGTGGGGGCCGGGTGCGGTGGCTCACGCCTGTAATCCCAGGACTTTGGGAGGCCTAGACGAGCGGATCACGAGGTCAGGAGATGGAGACCATCCTGGCTAACATGGTGAAACCCCATCTCTACTAAAAATACAAAAAATTAGCCGGGCATGGTGGTTTGCGCCTGTAATCCCCGCTACTCGGGAGGATGAAGAAGGAGAATTGCTTGAACCTGGGAGGCGGAGGTTGCAGTGAGCAGAGATCACGCCATTGCATTCCAGCCAGGGCGGCAATGCAGGACTCTGTGGCCGGAAAAAAAAAAAAAAAAAAAAATATGGGTGGGAGGGAGGGTGTTTACTCACTGCCCTGGAGATTTGTATAAACAAGAAAAGAAGACTGTTTTCTTGTTTAGTCTTTTAAACTAAAGACTTTTCTCTCATCTGGAGAAAAAAATAATAATAGTAGTAGTAATAATAATAATAATAATAAAATAGGCCGGGTACGGTGGCTCACGCCTGTAATCCCAACACTTTGGGAGGCCAAGACGAGCGGATCACGAGGTCAGGAGATGGAGACATCCTGGCTAACATGGTGAAACCCCGTCTCTACTCAAAATGCAAAACATTAGCCGGGCGTGGTGGTGGGCGCCTGTAGTCCCAGCTACTCGGAAGGCTGAGGCAGGAGAATGGCATGAACCCAGGAGGCGCAGCTTGCAGTGAGCCAAGATCGCGCCACTGCACTCCAGCCTGGGTGACAGAGAGTCCGTCTCAAAATAAATAAATAAATAAAATAAAATAATTTTTATTATTGATCATTTTTGTGTGTCGGGTACTATTTCTAGACAACTTACATGTATTAACTTTAAACTTGACAACAAACCTATTAGATAGATGGTATGATTACTCCCATTTCACAGATGAGGAAACTAAACTACAAAGAAGCTAAGATCGAGCCGGGCATGATGGCTCACACCTGTAATCCCAGCACTTTGAGAGTCCGAGGTGAGCAGATCACGAGGTCAGGAGTTCAAGACCAGCCTGGCCAACATGGTGAAACCCTGTCTCTACTAAATATACAAAAAAATTAGCCGGGCATGGTGGTGCATTCCTGTAATCCCAGCTACTCGGGAGGCTTAAGCAGGAGAATTGCTTGAACTGGGACCCAGGAGGTGGAGGTTGCAGTGAGCCGAGATTACGCACTGCACTCCAGTCTTGGTGACAAAGCAAGACTCCGTCTCAAAAAAAAAAAAAAAAAAAAAAAAAAAAAAAAGCTAAGATCTTGGCCACGTTTTCACAGCAGCTAACAAGCAGAATCAGGATTTGAACCTAGGCCGTGGAGTACCAGAGCCCATTCTAAATCTGAATGCACTCTCAAAGTGTCTTCCAGGGAGGTGAGCCCAGTCTGTCTCTCTCAGACTTCAAGACCATTTGCAGTGGTCCCTATACCTATTGCAATGATTCTGAATAAAGTCTCCTGTACTAAAAAAATAAAAAGTATTCTCTAAATCTTTAATATTTTATCCTAGAAACAAACAAATGAGATTATTCCTTCTTTTATTGTGATAACATATTATGATAACTCATTTTATTTGATTCCCTAAAACCGGACAGAGATTTCCATGGTGCTGAGGATACGAAGTTTAGACCTTCGATAGCTAATCTAAGCTTAGTGGAGATCTGATATCCAATCTAAGCTTAGTGAAGACAAACAGGTTGTAAATGCCCAAATCTCTCTATGAGAAACTAATTAAGCCCTGCCTTTGAGTAAAAGAGAAAAAAAAATGCTTCTATATTAAAATACCTTCATTTGGAGTTCAAATGAAGCTAAATAAGATTTTCACAGGAAGATTTCACATTTTTTTAATCCTTAAAGAAATGTGTATAAATTTCAATGAAGTAAATGTCCCAGCTACATTATTCAAACTCAAGAGATTAAAAATATTTTTTTTCCAACATCCAAACTCCTGATATCCCTATTTCAGCCACAAGGAGGACAAGGGAATAACTATGGAAGTTTATTAGAAGGATAAGTTAAAGAGGCAGAAGCAGTATATACCTTCTCTAAACTATACATTTATACAAGGATGCCATTGTCTTTTTTTAAGCAAATACTTGTAGAAGTGATGTCTAAAAGAATAAAGCTTTTCTTTTATATCTCCAAATAGAAAATATAATCAAAATCCGCTTTTATGTAGGATGGCTTTTTTAAATAAATAAACAGAAGGATGAATTATGTGGCTATAAATAAATCTACTGACATGTAATAAAGCAAAGTTGAACTGTTTTATGGTGTCACTGAAACCCTTAGATATATTTATAGCCATGTTAACAGTCCCCAGTATTTTTTCAGGACTTTTATTTCATTTCACATTATGAGAGTTTAGTTGTTTGTTTTTCTCTCCCTAAATTGCCTTCTGGAGCCCTTTGTAGAGATAGAAAGTAAGGATGTCTACTCTTCATATTTGGAAAAAAAGGGTCTTCACTGAAAAGCTTAGGGCTCACACAGAAACAGGCAGTTCTGATGCTTTCTGGTCTGCCTGTTTCTGTGCAGTTCATGTGAGATGTGTCTGCGAAGAACAACTTGACAGGTAGCTCCTGCTGGCAGCAAAGTGGCAAGTCAGAGTCTATACAAGTGAGGAGAGGCCTGTGCAGAGATAAAATGTACAGTACTGTAGAAAACAAGCAGATGGACAGAGCAACTTTGCATTAGATTCCTGATGCCTGACACATTTAAATACAATCACAAGGCTTATTTCAGAAGCCAAAGAATCTCCAGACTATCGCATAGCCGAGGCACAGACCAAAACAAGACAAAGGGTCTGATGGGTAAAGATGCTCATACCTTACCCTGGGACATTCTCTTGCAGGGTGAGGATGGGGTGGGGGACATTTAAAAAGCAAGAGGAGAAGGTTTATAATACCAATTCTAAAGCCTGAAGTAATATAGGGGTTTTTAAAAATTGTATTCCGTTTAGAAATTTCAGGATCCAAAGAGTATGGTTAGGATTCCGTGGGGGGTTTATTCAAGTGGAGCTAAGCGTGGTTGTTCCTGTGAAATTATTTATATTTTTCAACTTGAAATCTGGGTAAGCATAGTGTTTCTAAATCTATTTCTCTTCTTTTCTGTCTTAAAAGTGGACTCTCATTTTCATCCTGTAGCTGTACACTTGATTCCCAAGTGTTATCACTCAAGGGACCCACTAGAAAAGCCAACTCAAGAGGAAAAGGAGAGCTTTTGATGGTAGGACAAGGGATGACAAATCCTTCAGCTGGAACTCTAGCTACAGGCAGTATTTAGAAAGTATCACTGGAGCTAAAAATCTTTAAAAATGTATTTAATGTGTTAGACTAATATAAGCTCTAAAAGACCTAAAAAGAACAGGATCCAGAAAAGAAGTCGAAATAGGAATATGTTAACTAGAGGGAGGGGCAGGAGGGATAAGAAACACATGAAAAAATTAACAGTGGGGTAAATTGGAGAGGGACCTTCATTTTATTAGGATAATTGGGGGTTGTCTCTTTGTAGTGGAAGAAGTAAAATAGACCTGTCTTACATTTGTCCTCTGAAGAGTCTTCTCAGTATTTAACTGTGTTCCCAAATGGAATCAGCCTTACCGAAATTCATGGTGACTTCTTTTGACATTTTGCAAAAAGTAAATAAATAAATTATAAGTATGACAAGTGAAATGAATAGTTCCAGCTGTGATGCACCAGCAGCATTTCCAGATTTTGTACTGCATTAAGGATTTATTTTCTCTTTATTGCCTAGCAGAGAATTAATTGGAAGGTCCATCTAAGCTTCCCACACATCCTCAGAATGAAGTCAAAGCAGTCTCCAATGCTCAATGCCAATTAAAAAAAAAAAAGAAAAACAGTAAGTGGGTAGGTGGTCAGTTTATCAACTCTGGAAAAGCTTGTCTTTGAGGATTCACACTGCTAAAGCCAGACAAACGCATCAGCAAAATTAATGGCATAAGGAAAATGTGAGTATGAGATTGGCAATTGATTCACTGAGTTCATTCATTCAGCCAGTATATACTGAGCCCCTATGATGCGCTACCTATTTTTTCACACACACAGAAAACAGGAGAAAATGAAGACTCAGCCCTCAGAGAGCTTATAACCATTTTAAGGAGATAAACTATGAACAAGTATACAGATAAAATAATTTCAGACACTGGAGAGTGCTGTCAAGGAAATAAGGTAATGGGAGGGGATGCCTTCCAGGGGTGGTGATCAACTTTAAATGAGGACCAGAGAGGGTCTCTGAGGAGGTGACATTTGAAATGCACCCATCACATGAAAATCTTGGGGAAAAGCCTTCCAGACAGAAGGGGCCAACAATGCTATAAAGGCCTTGGGATGAGAAAAAACTTCCCACGATCAAAGCAGAAAGACCTGGGGAACTAGAGAGTAGGGAGGAATGGGGCATCTGGCAGGAGATGGAGCTGAAGCATTAGAGGTAAGCAGAGTCATCTAGGCCGCCTTAAGGCCAAAAGTGCAGTGGAAATCCGTCTGGGGAGTAAATCAAGGAGTGGTTGAATTGAGTGGAAATTATCATGGATATTTAGGATATTAAGAATTTTTTCTGGCTTTTCTAGCAATAATAGCATAAGACCCTAACCATGTACTTAACCTGTTCTTCACCTTTTTAGAGCTTCAGCTTATTTTTCTAGTGGACAAAGAATATTGCCACTGTTTGTCAGGTGCTCTACCAGATACTGTATATTTTCTCATTTTAAATCACCAACAACCTCGAGAGGGAGGCATTTTCCTCATTTTACAGAGGAGGAAACTGAGGTTTCAATGGAATGTCCATAAACCACCCCTTCCCCTTGCTGTGGTGTCCCTGAGAGCATGCTGCTGGTTTAAGACACTGCGTGGGGGCACACCCAAAAGTATGGAAGACCTTGTCAGAGGGCCATTTCCTGGGGGGCTGTGGATCCTAGACCACCCTTACAAATGAGAGCCAGGGCAGTTAGGGTGACTGTGTGCATCATTTACTACGGGCAGCTTGAAGCTTTTGGAGGACACCAATTTCAGAACCAGAATACCAGTTCACTACCATAAATTCTGAAATGGACTTGATGTATGACCTTGAAGGCAAATCACCTGTAGGTTTGGTCTCTTTGTTAGAGAGACATAATGCTGTTTCCTCAACACCTCCTTGGGGTGTCTCAAGGATGAATAGGGCTGTCTTAATCCCTGTTCTTTATCCTCAGGGGGTTTGAAATGAGAGTGGAGTATATAATAGGTGCTATAAGCTCCTTTTAAAAAAGCCTCCTAAATACAACATATATATGTTTTCACCAGCAAGTATTGTTCACTCACCTCCCCTTCCTCCCTGCAAATGTAATGGGCTTTTTACCCAAGGTGAATGGTAGGAGGGAGTCAAAGCTAGCAAGACCTGTGTGGACAACAACCTGGCCTGAGAGGGCAGCCTGTTGGGTTTGTCCTTCCTGCGCATGAGACATACTGGAGGGGTGGATGCCGCCTAGTCCACAGTGTTACCGTGTCCTGGCAGAGCCTTGGGTCAGTCCCCTCCTGGAGTCACAGATGGCCACGACAGAGGACAGGTGCTGCCACTCTGGCTCTCCCCTGCGTGTTCAGTCGTGAGGTAAACACCGTGCTGTCTTTGATGCCCAGCGCCCAGGGGACTTCACCCACCTGGGGCAGCCCTTCTGCAGCCAGTTCCGGACAGGCGCCAGTCACTTCTCTTTGAGCCAGCCGACTTGGCTCTCTCCCCTTCTGAAGTTTTTTGATCAGGACTACAGGCGCGGACGATAACCTCTGGATTTTGAATCCCTACAGTGTCCTATCCACCACCGGGGGTGGCAGCCACCTTCTGGAAGGACTGCCAATCACGGAGCCCTTCACCCTTTGGAGTCCCCAGGCCACCGCTCCACCTTCACTTTTGGGAGTCCGGACTCAGATTCCCATCATTCGCCCTGCGGGAGGGGCCCTGGGCATTTTAACCCCGGGAGACACACGCGCCTGGAGAGTGGTCGCCCAAGCCACCGCCAGGCAGGGAGGAGCGCGCGTGCGGCACCAACGCGTGCAGCAGCTCCAGCGCTCGCGCTGACTCAAGGGGTTTATTTTTATTTCTATTTGGAGCTACTTCGGCCTTAGCCACCGCCCTTACTTTTCCTCCGAAATTGTGAGAAGGTGCCTTCATGGCTGGAGTTTGGTTTCACGCGCCTGGGAGAAGAGCAGGGCACGGGTGATAAAGAAGGCACAGTGTCGGTCTGTCGGTGTCACACACGCGCGCACACACGGCGGGGCGGGAGCCGCGCGAGCGAGAGGAGGGCGGGCGGCGTGTGCTGGAGGCTCGCGCGGGTGTATACGAGCCTGTGCTTGAATGGGAAGGGCCGGGATTCCGGGTCGCTCTGGCCCCTCCTTCCTCCGGAGCCAGCCAGTCCCTCGGCAGAGCGCTGGGGCTGCACTGATTTGCTCTCGGGAGTGCGCTATTTGCATATGACTTGCCCATTTGTGAATTTGGCTCCCCAACTCCTCGCTTCACTTCACCTGTGCCTCCCTGGTCCGCGCACTTCGCAGGCGCCCGCCCGCCTCTCGGCCACCTCTGCCGCCTGCCAGGCACCTCCTCTTGCGCTCTCGCTGATTTCGCCCACCCACCTCCCTCCACCCCGTGCCACGTTGGTTTGGGTGGCTGCTCCGCACCGGGTTCCTCCTCCTCTCCTCTTTCCCTCCAGTCCGTCTTATTCTCTTCCTCTGGCTGCGGTGGCTGCTGCTGCTGCTGCTGCTGGTTTTCATCCAGTTGGGAACCCCAGGAAGCCGGCGGCTGCTCCGTGGCGCTAGTCCAGCACGCCCAGGGTTAAAAGCCTCGCGCCCTTCCGCGGAGACTCCCAGGAACACCCGAAGAACTCTTCCACCTGCAGCCCCCTTTTGCCTGGCGGTTCTGCATTGCATCTCATGGAAGTGGAAACAGGAAAATAAAAATGTTCAAACTCCTTGGATGTTGGGATAAACTCACCTGAACCCACTTGGGTTCGGGCTGCCTCCTTCTCTTCCTTCATTGCCACCTTTCCTCTGTGTGGCTCCCGGGAGTGTGCGGTTAAGTCATCAGACTCGAGGTGCCTAGAGATCCGGAGGAAGCCGCGCCGGTCTTCCCCTGACATGCGTGGCATGCCGGGGCTCCCTAGGAGGTTTGCTATACCTGGGAGGACCCTGGCATTCTAAATTTCAGCCCCGGGAAAGAGAAGGGGCTTTTTGCCTTTTATCTTTTTTTTTTTTCTTTCTTTAAGTAGTATTTTTTTTTAACTGATTCATTGTTTGGAAAGCGCATATTGCTTCCCTCTTCCCCGAATTCTGGCAACTCTTCCTCCTGCTATGATGGGCCCTTGGGCATCATGAACTTCATTACTCCTCACTGGCTGGAATTCAAACTGCCCATCTGTAGTGGTCCCGTGCGTTGACCATGCACCTGAGAATCCACGCGAGACGAAGCCCTCCTCGCCGGCCGGCCTGGACGCTTGGGATCTGGTTCCTGTTCTGGGGATGTATCGTCAGCTCTGTATGGAGTTCTTCTAATGTAGCTTCCTCCTCCTCCACCTCTTCCTCGCCGGGGTCTCACTCTCAGCACGAGCACCATTTCCATGGCAGCAAGCATCACTCAGTGCCTATTTCTATCTATCGTTCCCCTGTTTCCCTTCGAGGAGGACACGGTAGGTCTCTCTGCTCTTTATCCTTTTAATGGGGCATAGCAATTCCCTAACCCACTAGCCTTGCGGGTAGTGTCAAAGGTGGGAAGGGAATTTTAAAAAAAAGAATTTAAAATGATGAAAAGCATCGTATGTCCATGAGGGAAGCAAATTTCTACTTTCTCATAAAGGTTACTGTTTTCTGCCCCTAGCCTCCGACAACCATCTCCACTTTTCTCTAAAGGGTTCTTTTCCCCTTACCTCCCTGATTCATAGCTGCACAGACACCACACTCTCTCTTTTGCAACCTTCTACTCTCTCCACCCCCACGGAGACAGGCAACTTATCAGGTGAGTCCCAGTGCTGTAGTTGGAGAAATATTCATTCACCTTGCTTTCACCCTTCTTTGCTGTGGTCTTGCTTGGGAGCTAGTGGGGGTGGGGTGGGAATAGCTGACAACAGGAATCAGGTTTTCAGCCTGAAGTTGATTGAACTGTTATAAAGTAGCCTGTGTGGTAATGGTCAGGGAAAAGTAGCCGAATATAAGAAGGCAGAAAATATAATTAACAACCCGTGGCCATTTGTGTTGAATTTGGCAGCTTTATGTTTGTCCACATATCTAGTGGAAAAAGCAGCTATCTCTAAAACTACACATCTAATATTGCTATCAGACAGGAAGCAATATGTAAGATAAGGCTAAGTTCATTTATAATTTACCCAAGTGTAAATGATAGTAACTTGGATTCCCCGTGTATGCAAATGTTATTTCATCTTTAGGTAGCAGAGATGGGCTTGTTCACACAATACAGGTACGATGGGTTTTACTCCAAACAACCCTCCTTACATAGCTATTGAAGGAAGAGATCTATGGCTCTGAAAATGATACTCAGCTCTTAGCCGGCTGCCTCTAAAAGGGCGATGTCTGCAGCTAAGGTAGGAGCTTGCTGTGGTAAACTGTTCTAAAGAAAGGAGCTTCTTAATTTGTTTACTATGCACTCCACTCTGATGGTAAGGAGAGTAGGACACACAGAAATGGAGACTGGTCTTGCTTGGGAGCTAGTGGGGGTGGGGTGGGAATAGCTGACAACAGGAATCAGGTTTTCAGCCTGAAGTTGATTGAACTGTTATAAAGTAGCCTGTGTGGTAATGGTCAGGGAAAAGTAGCCGAATATAAGAAGGCAGAAAATATAATTAACAACCCGTGGCCGTTTGTGTTGATTTTGGCAGCTTTATGTTTGCAGGAACAGCCCTCCAGGGAACATGAGCGTGAACCATACTAGGGGGTTCCTGCCCTTGTATTTTGAAGACTGATAACATCCAGACCCTACTTAGAAAGTTGATGCTTCCTGCTGCCTCCTAGCCCTGAGCTTTGGCTTTATGCTGTCTGTAGTGTAAGTGGAAGCACATTGAGAAAATGCCAGCACATACTCTGGCTCTTTTTGACTCTGTCTTTAAATTTTATTTGATGGAGTTGTCAAGCAGCTCGCAGCTCCTAAGGTTGGTGGAGGGGGATGGTGAAAAGAAGGGATTGCTTGATCTTGATCTGGTGGCTCTTTTCTCTGTGACTCCTGCTGGGTCTGGTGTTGGCTCCCTTAAAAAAGGAAGAAGCAAACAAACCTAGGAGAAAAAAGAGCCACAACCACCAAAAAAGCAATTTCATTGACATGGAAACTTAGCTCCTAAGGGGGAGAGGGACTGGGGGGAGCAGGTAAGACAGGAAGAAAAAAGGGAGTGGGAGATAGGGGAAGCCAGAGAGACTGTTACTAATAGCCATAATTAAACACGGAAATGCTCAGAGATGATTAGCTAAATTTTGCTAATTACTGTAAATGATCAGCAGGGAGAGGAAGATTATGCATTACAGGTTATGGGTGGCAGGGTCTTGATATCTTTTGTTCGGGATGTAAACAGTTACAGCAGATACTAGTAAGTGATGGAATTTGCACAGTAGTACTTCCCTAGGGTCCCTAAGTCAGAGTCAGTCTCTCTCTCTCTCTCTCTCTCTCTCTCATATAGGGGTTGAGCCTTGCACAGGTTAAACATGACCCTTTATTTAGTTTATTTCTTCAAGGATTGGTTGCTCAGTCTCCTTTAAATCTTTTTGACCGGTCCCCAGTCTAGTTTCTCATTAACCTACATCTGATAAGATTCAGTGTGATGGAAAATAAGAAGAAAATAGGTAAATGGCTAGAGACCCCAGAAAAGGCCCTCAGACTCACCAGAGCTGTAGAGTACAGTGAACTCCAGGGTCTGGCATGGCTGAGATAAGAAAACTCATGAATTCAGCTCTTCAGAATCCTCTTTCAATCCTGAAGTCCCAAATCATTGATTTGGGGCTTGGAGAGTGAATGCATCTGTATTAAGTAGACTCCTTGCATATTTAATTGGTGTTTTTGAGCATAAAATCAAGAGAAGCAGCAATCAACAAAATATCCCTACCTCTGGCTCCCATCCTGCACCCAAGCTGTGACCCTTTGCGTCTCTAACTAAAAGGACCAGAAGACCCCACAGAGCTTTGCTAATGCACTTCTCATTCTTACTTGGTGTACACTTGCTTTTTCCTAGTCCAAGACAAAGACCTAGCTAACAGCAATTGTTTTAAAAAATATTTTTGGATGGAGGCGGTAGGAGGCATGGCACCAAGGGACTGATGGTTGTTATTGATGATTTACTGCCAATCTTATTCCAGAGTTAAAGGGAGCACTCTCTATTGTCTGTGAAAAAGTAAATGCCCTTGATTTTGGTATGAAAGAAAACTAGAGCCTTGAGTCCAAGAATCTTCTTTGGACTTAAGAGATTGTTGTTTTTTTAACTACACTCGCTCTTCCCTTGCCCATTTCCTGAGAAGCCAAAGTCCTCAAAGCTACTGTTCATCAGTTGGTTCTCCCACCCTCTTTCCCTACTATCCAGACCTATGGAGAGATTCATGCTAAGACAGATGGAAGAAACAGAAATCCTCCAAATAGCTGATATTTTACCTACACTTTTGCCTGTGCTTGGTTCCAAGCTTTAGAAAATTGGTAATATTATAGATTTGCTTAAAGCCTTTATCCCAGGACAGCCTAGAGGATGCTGGGATTCTTTGTAAATTAGGGAGACTAAGGCCACACTTACCTGGGGTGCCCCCCCAAAATCTCACATTAGGATTGTGTTTCAGGATAGGATTAACCTTCTTCTTAATGGGAATCTAGTAGGCCCTTCCCCATTCTGTTAGAGTCCTCACCCCACTTTCATGCTCTCTTCTGTTCACCAGTCATTCAGTCAATACTCTTTGAGCACGTACTCTGTGGCAGGCTGTGTGCTACTGCTGAAGATACAGAACCGAATAAGACATTGTGGTGTTCAGCTAGGAATAATTGCAAAAGTATATATATATATGCTTCCATATTTTAAAAAGTGCAAGGAGTGGGTGGAGATCCAGATACCAAGCGAAATTAATATAAAATCAAAATATCCTTTATAAAATGAAGGTTTACATTATCCTGTTATTTAAAATATCCCTCCAGGTTCCTTTTCATCCTTGGCTTTATTTCCATATGTAAATATCATTTTTTATCAAAGTGCAAGGTAGTTTAGTGATTACAGATATATAAATAGTAAAATATATTTGTTTACCAAGCTTTAATTACATAAGCGACTTTTGTATGTTTTTTCCTTCTTTTTTTCTGTGTCTCTCACCTTTAAGAAATCCAATGTGTCTGGGCATGGTGGCTCACACCTGTAATCCTAGCACTTTGGGAGGCCGAGGTGGGGGGATCACCTGAGGTCAAGAGTTCGAGACCTGCCTGGCCAACATGGGGAAACCCCATCTCTACTAAAAATACATATATATATATATATATATGTATCTCCAATGTACATCTGCCTAAAAATGCTTCAGTATTTATGCAGGTTTCTCTAAGGATTCAAGGTTTTGTATGTACCTTAAATGCTATTCTCTATGAAACAGCAGACTTTCCTGCCTCTGTAGACAATCTGTGGGGACTAGTTGAGGACATAGAACTCTTGGAAAGCTCAGTTTTAAAAGGGAACACACCACGCTATATTTGCAGGAAGAACTCTTGCTCAGAAACCAGGGTGTGTGAAAAGGGGGGGGGGGTATAAAAGTCCTATTCAAACCATCTTAGCAGAAGTGGTGGTGATGGGCCCCCTTGTGACACATGATCCTGGAGTCTTTCTTGGACTCATTCCTTGTCCCAGGGATCCACCCCCAAAGTTTTTTCAGCCTTGGGGGCTTGTTTTGCTTTGATCTATTGAGCGCCTTCTTCTGCTCAGCCAGCTGCTTTCTAACCACTTTCTTTATGCCTGCCTTCTTGAGATTCAGGGAGTTGAATAATTCATAGTGTTGGTTGACAGATCAAATGATAAGATTTATATATCTTTGGCCTTGGTGATGAATTAATTAGATTGGTTTCTCCTTCTTTGGCTCCTCTAGATGCATTGTTTTTCTTCTTTAAAATTCACTGGTGAGTGGTGGGTCTGGAGATTAACTTGTTCTTGAGAGACCACCATAGGATGATTATAATATCCTATTGTCAATTTCTTCAGGACTTTCAACATGGATCACTGGGTGGCATGGAGTAGGGGCAGCTATATCATAGAGAGGAGAGATAAGATCATCAGAACAAAAAGGAAGACACACACACACACACACAAACTTGCCGATACTGGCTGCGGGATGAAATTTTACAGTAAGAACTTGATTGCTTTCACCTCAGATTTTGAATCTAAAAGAGAAATGTATTTCATTTTACATTTTAGTAAATGAACTTATCAGCCCTAAAGAAGTTTGCTTTACTAGAACTCTGGGTGACCAGGGAGGGAAGCAAATCTCTGAAGATAAATCTTGAACTTACTCATACTTTCCTCCTTGCATTAATTTGCTGGGGCTGCCATAAAGTAGTAAAGTACTATGGACTGGGTGGTTTAAACAAGAGAAATTTGTTTGCTCAAGGCTCTGGAGAGTAAATGTCTGAGACCAAGGTGTCAGCAGGTTTAGTTCCTTCTGACATCTCTCTCCTTGGCTGGCAGATGGCTGTTTTCTCACTGTGTCCTCATAGGGTCTCACCTTGATCTACATGCATACATCCCTGGTGTCTTTGTGTGTCCAAATTCTCCCTTCTTAGAAGAGCATCCATCAGATTGGATTAGGGTCCTCCCTAAAAGCCTCATTTTAACTTAATCATCTCTTTAAAGGCGCTGTCCTCACATACACTCACATTTTGAGGTACCAGGAATAAAGCTTTGACATATGAATTTTGAAGAGACACAGTTCAGCCCCTAATGCTCTTTCTCCTCACCACGTGCCGCCCCCCACCGCCACCCACCATCCCCCGCCCAGTTATTGGGAAAGAAGTAAAGCTGTACTGTCCAGTGAATACCCATTGGACTCAAACTTTCACAGCAGAAAAATAAAACTTCAGTGACAATGGTTGCAATTTACAAAATTCATAAGATAGTGCCCTAAGAGGTAATGTTGTGTTTACAGATATGGGGAAAACAACAGCTATTGGTTCAGTGAAGACTTGTGTTTTCTTTCTTCTCAGTTTATCTTCTGTGACTGAGTCCAGATCTTTATTTGCACATAGACTAATTCTGTCTGACAGCAGACACATGTTCTAATGTCCACACATTAAAGCTTTCTTTACCTAGACCTGCTACCCTTCTGACCCAGACCCTCCATTCCTGCCATTGACTCCTTTATGAACTACAGTTGCTCGCTCTTTGCCTTTCCTGAAACACAAATTACCAACTACTTTCACATCTCAGCCTTTGGTGAAAACAAGAGAAAAAATAGGTTAACTAAGTATAAATTTCTCGTTTTTCAATTTTCATATTTCTCAGTTGAAAAATATGTTAAATAGGCATCAGTTTCATTATTTTTCTCTTCAATTTTATTTTTTGAAAGTTCATCTGAAAATATAAATATGAGGTAAATTGTCTACTTCATGACATGGTTATGAAGCTTGGTGAGAAGATTGAGAGAATAATATTTATAATATATATATATTTATATATTATATATTATATATATTTATATTTATATAATATTATATATAATATATATAATATATATAATATATATAATTTATATATTAATATATATATATTTATATATATAATATATATATTATATATATAATATATATATTTATATATATATATAATATATATAATATATATATTATATATATAAATATATATATATTTATATATATAATATATATAAAGCTCTGGTTGTTCTAAATCCTAAGCAAAGCATTCCATCTTTGGGGAAATGGTATACCTTTCTTTGTCTGTTTGTTTCTGTGCTCAAAATGTGTGCTGATGTTGATAATAGATAAATAATAATGGCGTTCTGGTGGACAGTGTGGTGTTAGGTGAGGTGGGAACAACTATGGTTGGAGGAAATAGCCTTCAACCTCAACCTTTGGTTCTAAGAAACTTTGTCTCTAAGAAACTAAGTCACTAAGAAACATTATGAACTTAAGTCACAATGAATAAGTCACTTGGTTTCACTGAGACTCAATTTCTTCACCTTTAAAGTGAGCAATAATAATAGTTAACCATACTTATATCACAGAAATTGTATGAGAGATTAAACAAGTTGTATTTTGTACTTTATAAACCAATGTGTACAGGTTAAATATTTTATGAGACATATTTTCATGATAAGGCTGCCCTCTTTGAATTCCTTGCACAAAGAGGAGCTTCAATGTTGATCATTTGCTGGTTGGTAGATAGTGGTTAAAGAACATGCATCTGCTGGTTCTCCTCATTTTCCTATCTATACATACACTTTTTTGCCTCCTAGAGATTATTTCATTTACATAGTACTCTGAGTAAATGTAGATGAGAAACACTTTACTGTATTTTCATGTTTATGGCACTAGAACACAGCATGGGACAAAAGTCAGCTTGTGATTTTTGGTAATGGTCTGCTTAGGTAGAAAGTCATGCCAGGCAAATTTTAGCATGGACCAACACATCATAGCAAATCATTTAGAAGCTCAGGGATTCAGTAAAGTGAAAAGAGAGGACTCCAAGAAATACTCCGAGATCATTTTGGAAATTCAGAATTGGATCCCATTTGTAGTAAACCTGTGCAGAATTCAAACATTCCTACATGGTTCTCAGTGTCCATTGTAAACTAAGATTTTTAATCTGGTTTGTGCTGGGAAGAAGCAGGTGTTTTTAGGGACAACTACCTTCGTATCTGGAAGTGAAGAACTTCTTTTAATGCGATTTCTTAGGCTTACTAGGGCTCAAAGTTTGGAGAGCAGATAGGAGCCCAATATTATGCCAGAACTCTTAGAATTGACTTTGTGAAGCCTGAATTTGAAACAGAATTCTTACTGAGAGACATGGTCCTGATACATAGATTTTGCCCCAGTTTTCTCCCTGACCAGCTCTGTAACTTTGAATTATCACATTATATTTTTAAATTATATTCATATTTTAACTTTTAGACATTCTATGTGATATCTTGATTTCCTAACCTATATTCTTGGCTTTACCTGTAGTTTTCTGCATGGCATGTAGTGTGAAAGCTCCTTAATACCATAGCTGGGGAAAACTTTCCTTTTCATATCTTCCTCATTTGTACAATGAGAGATTTGAGTGAGATGATCTCTCCAAATGTTTTCCAGCACTGGAACTGCATGAGTCTCTGATTTGTATGTCTTTAAAGACACCACTGTGCATCTTAAACCTATCTGAGTTCCGCAAGTCTGCCAACATTTTATAGGTCTATTTTCTTGACTATCATAATAACTTATGCCAAAGCCATAAGCCAGGTTTTCTCTTTTCCCCTCAGACAGAAGCAGCATAATGTACCAGAGTGGCACACTGTGATGTTATAAAGCCCACAATCCAACTTCAGTGCAGTCACGCTGAGATGGGAAGAATGCAGCTTTCATTTAAACACACCTTAATAATACTAGAAAGGAGCTCTATGTTATGTTTAAAATGTTCTGCTGTGTTTAGCCATATCAGAGCAGGGGGCAGACTAGCAACTGGGTTTATAAAGAGGAAATGGTTTATTTCTATTTACAGTTAGGATTTTGAGAGAGACTTGCTTGAATTATACACCAACACATAATGTACACCCACTGTGTGACAGGTACTCTTCCAAATGCTTTACATATGTGACTTCATTTAATCCTCACTAGCCTTTGAACCTAATAAAGTGACCATTTTACAATTAAAAACATTGAGACTCAGAGAGGTTAAGTGGCTTGATTAAAATGGTGTTAAAGCCAGGATTCAAACCTGGTTGTGACCAGAAAACTCTTGGTCTTTCTGCTGTACCACACAGTCTGTCAACTCAGGAAACAGACTACACAAACACATCAAGCTCTTTTGTCAGGAATCAAGTACACAGATTAATGAAGCACTTGATTAATGCAGCTAACACACCTTTCCAAAGCATCTACAAGACTTTCCAATTCCTAATAAGTATTTGAATGTTTTCCAATCTGCCTGAACCCATTTCAACCCAAGGAGATAGTAAATAAAAGGAGCAGACTGATGAAACACTCACACTTGATATGTGTTTTTTTTTTTGAATGAATGAATCAATGAATAAATGATGGAGTGAGGTTCCACATGATCAAATCTCTTGCACTAGGAAAGGAGGGATGCTAGTTTATAAAAGAAGCAAAGGCACAGGAAGTTATGCACCCTTCAAAAGCACACCAATGGGCTCGTAGAACTTAGAGATATAAGAGAGCTCAATGTACCAGGTAGGCAGGGTGAGGACTCAACTAAGAGCATCCAGTTAGTGTCAGGACTGGTCAGGAGCACAGACATCATGACTCTGAGTCCATTGCTTTTTCTTTCCTCTACTTCTCAGTCCTTCAAGACACTTTCTTAAATTACAAACTTGTTCCCCATCTCTCTTTCTTCAGAGAAATCTCCCCTTATCTAGATTATGTCCTGCAGGCATGTATTCTGCCAGTGTTGGACTTGCCAGGCCTTCCATTAAAATTAATTATTGGCTGGGGGCAGTGGCTCATGCCTGTAATCCCAACACTTGGGAGGCCAAGGTGGCTGGATCCCCTGAGGTCAGGAGTTTGAGACCAGCCTGGCCAATGTGGTGAAACCCCATCTCTACTAAAAATAAAAAAATTAGCTGGGCGTGGTGGCATACGCCTGTAATCTCAGCTACTCAGGAGGCTGAGGCAGGAGAATCACTTGAACCTGGGAGGCGGAGGTTGCAGTGAGCCAAGATCACGCCATTGCACTCCAGCCTGGGTGATGAGAGAGAAACTCTATCTAAAAAAAAAAAATTAATCATGAGAATCCTTCTAATAGATTCCTGGCTTTGTGTGCCAAGGTAGGGTTTCTTGGTGTGTTCTGAAGGCTTCCTTTGTATAGGAGACCTCAGTGTGAAAAAGTGCTCAGATTCGGGGTTCTGTGAAAGGAGATGCTTCCTGTCCTGGTTGGATGTCACTTGCCAGAAGGCAGGAAAGAAATGGCCTGTCTGTTCACCTGTTGCTGCTCCTCATCTGGAAGTTGTGACCAGGATCTTGTTTGAAGACCTGTCCCCAGCCCCAGTCCTGACCTCTTGCTTACCAGCTATTGAGTGGCTATGAAAATATAAAGCCCCTGGAAACCAGCAAGCCACATTTTCTGAGATACTGTCCTGCCCTCCCTTTTTTATTGTTTTGAAATATTCCTTTCACCCCCCCTCACGTTAAAACATAACCATGTGTATTCACTCCTGAGTGACTTTCCCCCAAACTATGAATTTCAACTATTTCCGAGGCAGTCGTTCAGAATTTGAATATAATTACACTCTTTGGGTGAAAATTGTGGTTTTTGCTACATAAAAAACTAATGGAAATGATCTGCCTGTTCCTGTAGTTTACAGATTATATGCTTCAGAACTGACGATATATATTTAGGCTGCTTTTCTGTGTGGCACATTTAAATGAAAATGAACTCGGGGTGAGCCACCATGGTTGCTAGGCAATAGAGCGGGTTGATAGAGCACGGTATTAAACTGAACCCACGTTGGTGTTTTACTTAACATCTATTTGCTTAGCACCTTTGTCATCTGTGGTGTCATAGAAGGGAAAGGAGGAGGAGACAGGCAGAGTCTGGTTATCTGCAGAGACTCAAACAAGTAGGAGAAATAATCACCCCAAACACCAAAGTGACATGAGCATTTTCAAAAATTTGCGGTTGCAGCACAGTCAACTCATTTAATGAAGAACATGCAAGACCTGAAGAAATACGTAAGCATAGCAGACATATTCATGGATGTGGTAGCAAGAGGAACTAAAGAGATTCCCCAGGCTGGGTTTTGCTCTGGTGGTTCCAGAAAAAAAAAAAAAATAGCCACCACGCTGGTTGAAAATTTTAAAAATGCCTCTATGGGTCATTTAATTTCCTGGCCTAAAATCCCAGATTTATCATGAGCAAGCGGTGATAGCCAGCAAAAGCATTGCGGCTTCTTTACAATTGGTAACTAATAGAGGAACTCCAATTGCTTTGAAACCCTGGTTTTAATAAAAGCTGAAAGTCTCTTATAAGAAAACAACTGGATCACAGATAAAGCAAAACCTCATCAGACTCTTTGGGTCCATTCTAGCCACTTTCTGATACATTTAAAAGTTTGAAAAGATGATTAAAGGGTTAAAACTCAGCTGTGGGGAGAATTTGGTCTCATGAATAATTTGGGCAGAGAGAGGATCCTGTGATTTGGATAGCCAAAGTTTTATTGTTTATTTTTTCCAGGAGCCAATTATTATATATCTTTTTTCATTGAATCAATATCTCTGCATAATGGAATGGGCACCTTTGAATGTTCTCTTTTCTTAAAACAAACTTCTTAGATAAGTTAAACACAAGATGATAGGAAACCTCTATTTTCATAAGAATGACAATAACATCTACTTTGGTTTTTATTATAGCAATTGATCACTTTTTATTATGCCTAACATTTTTGCCTTTCAATATGCCTGACATTTCTATAAATGTTATAGTTCATTTAATTCTCCCATGAAGTAGGTGGAGTTGTTTTCCCATTTTTTAAGTTTTAGTTATTTATTTTAGCAGAGATGGGGTCTTGCGGTATTGTCCAGACCAGTCTCAAACTCTTGGGCTCAAGTGATCCTCCCACCTTGGTCTCTCAAAGTGCTGGGATTACTGGCATAGCTACCATGCCCAGCCCATTTTCCCACTTTAAAGAGGCAGACTCGGAGGTATGGAAAGTTTGAGTCAGTTGCCTAAGGTCTTATAGGTAATATAAGGCACAATCAGGTTGGGTATTTAAGCGGTTTGAACCTGTCCTGTTCAAACTGCTTAAATACCCAACCTGATTGTGCCTTATATTACCTATAAGTATATACTGAAATTATACTGAAAACAGTATACTGAAAACAGTACAATATTTCATAAATACTCTTAAAATTTCAGTATTTATGAAATATTACCTGAATGGTGGGAAAAAATTTCAAAGTGGTATTCTTAAATGGAATACTGGGCCATTTTTAAAAGGACCTCTTAGGGTCTACCTAGATACAGGATAAATTATGAAGACAGAATATTTTCTAAACAGGTAAACACCTACCTCATATCAGGTATTCTGACAAATACTTTAGCTTATTGCATTTAATCTTTACTGAGCATCCTTCAAGGTAGGCACTATTGTTATCATGAATTTACGGGAACAGAAACTGAGCCCCAGAGGGTTAAGCAACTCACTCAAGTTCTTCCACTTACTAAGCAGTTAGCCTATAGCATCTGTTGAACTCTTAGGTCAGGTAATCTGTGCAAATGTAGAACAGTTCCCGGATACTGAAAGCAACTAATCAGAACGCTTCCCTAGATTCACAAATTCTATTACATTATAGGAGAGGCTTTTCAAAACAGCCTTTGGAAACTCACACCAGTTCCAGAATCTGCTGGCAATGAATGGTTACATCTTTACATCTTCAATCAAGGACCCAAGAGTGAGGGACCCCCTCTCCTTTGACAGGGAAGCCCATTGGTGCCTCATTCTCCTCATGTTTAATTCACTCTAAGAATCTGTTTTTTTCGGGAAGTTTTTTTTCCAGTAATTACGATAGGCTTTCTCCCCAACTTATGATTTTAGGCAAGCAACCAAACTTTCCTGATTTTAATTCTCTCACCTGAAAGACAGGGAACTGTGAGGTGGCCTGCCAGCTTTGCCTTCAAAAGTGTGACATTCATCTTTCATTAATGCCGAAAGGCAAAATTCCAATGACTTCTAAAATACTTCCTCACCCTTATCAGATCTTATTAGATCACCTTGAATCTACTTTTAATCTTGGCCCTTCATACATATGGTAGTAGTTCTTTAAATATGAGGGTGAAACTAATGAATATGTTAAGAGGGGCAGTGGGTTTCCAACTTGAGTGAATATGTGTGTGTTTGCTTTCACGTGTAGGTAAATGTGTGAACCAAAATAAACGATGTAACAGAAAACCTTCATAGCAGCCCAATTAGTTCCTAGCTTAGAATGTAAAGATCAGACATGAGAACTAAGTCTGCCATGCATTACAGACATAGGGAGGTTTCAGTACCTGCTTCTTACTTCTCTGGTATCATTTATCAGTGCAGTGTTGTCACAGGCTCACGTCAACATGTCAATAATAATCTCAGGAGAGGACAGCTTTTATGTGAAATAGGAAGGTAAACCTAGAGTCTTGGCCTTATATAGACAACCCCCTTCTTTGGGATGACTAGTGTTTTCATGTTTCTTGTTTTTTCCATGCCAGAGAGCCATTTTATATGTGTGTATTGGTAACCTCATCAACTGTTAGCTATTAAAGACTGGTTAAACTAATTATTATTAAGAACTCTCTTTCAGAAAATCCTGAGATAGTTCCTTTTACTTCCCTTCACAAAGTAACTTGATATTGGTCCCTGAGAAATAGATCCACAAACTCATCACCAAGTTCCCCAGGCCCTGAGGAATGATCATGCCCCTAAAATAATGTTCTGATGAAGGACTTTCTTTGGACTCAAAATCTGCTTTGCATTTGTGGAATCATCAAATGCGAAAACTGCAAGAGGTCTTTAGAAGCCCTTTTCAATCAAGTTATTTTTCATGTGAAAAAAACTAATAGACCAGAAGTTTGTGAATAGTTTTCCCAAATCACACTTTTCAAATTAGAGGCAAGGCGAGGGCAACGTGCAAGCTTTCAGCTTCGCTGTTTATTCTCTTTCTACTGCATCACAATGTTAGCACTCAAGCTTTCCAGGTGTCATCTGTTTTGCTGTGGACTGGGAGACTGGGATTGTCTCCAGCACCACTTGGGTAACAAATGAGCACAGAAGGAGCAGAGAGCAGCATGACAACCAAGATACTCCAAACACTCGCACTGTTTCCTGTAATTACCATCCAGAGTGCAGCTCCCACTCCGTGTCAGGCATGTCACCCCCTCACGGGGTCTCCTGCTTTCTCTCTGCCCCAGCAGCCTAGAGGGGAAATTCAGCATGCTGCAGTTCAATCAAACTGTTTGATGAGAGCTTTTGAGCCTAATTACATGGAAGGTTTTATCCAGTGAAAAGAAAGAGGAAAGGGAAAGAGAGAAATTAAATTGAAGTGTAAATCAGTCAAGAGCTTAGATCCCGCGCTTTCTTTCTTTTTAATCAAGAGTAAAATGAGAGGAGAGTTTTAAGGATCATCACAAGACACCATTAACTACCCAAGGAGCTCTTGACTGAAGATGGTTTGTCATAAAAAGAAAAGTGTGCAACCTGTCCATAAAGAGGAAGTATCTGAGGGACGTGCTGCAGTTTAGGAGCATGACACTAAAAGGAAGGACGCTTGGTTTTTCCGTGATTATTTTATCTTTATTTCCCCTAGATACCTAGCATATTTTCTCGCACACATTAGGTGTTCTGTATTTTAAATCAATGACTTGGTAAATAACGTAGTGTGTTAACTCAGGTAATTATTACATAGGAAAGGGGATGTTATCAACTCATTCAATATTAGATACAACACATGAAATCAGTATTCAAAGTTTTGGCCAGTTTCCCTTCGTGGTTGATGTAGTTTGGGCATATCCCTCTAATATTACTGTTATTTACAGAATGCTTTACAGTGTTACGGAGAAAATTCACGGTAATTATTTGATCCACAGCACAGCCTTGTGTGGTAGGAGGACAAGTAGTATGATTGTTATTTATTCCATTTTTTTAAGCTGATGTAATCAAAACCAAAGAAGCATAAATGACTTGTTCAGAGTCATCCAAGTATTAAGTGACAGAGCAAAAACTGCTACCCAGCTTCTATTACATCACCCTGTATGACCTAGAATCTTGTACAGAATTTCTGGGTTCTTCAGTGTAAGAAGGATAGGTAAACAGCAGAGAGGAGTGTTTGCAAAAGAAATGCATTGGAATTCATACTTTATTATTGAGTACTTATGATGAGCAATGCAAGGCACTGGTCCATGCTCTGAACTGGAATGTGAAACATGAGCTTTGTCCCCAAAGGCTTACACTGTGGTTACAATTCATTAAAATGATACTTAGATCTATCCTTTCCATCTCTATTGCATTTTCAACCATATCACCTAAACAGTTGTGACAATCTCCCTTAACAGACCTTCCTTAGCTTCTGTTTTTCCCTCCTGTCCATGTTTCCCTCACCACTGGAGCCATCCATCTGAAACACCAGTCTAATCATGCCGCTCTTCCATGGGCTCTTCGTGTCATTTCCTCTGTACTCAGAACAAAGGCTGGCCCCTTATCTTTATGATCTGGCCCCTGTGTATCTCCAACTTCACCTCCTAACATATTTGACTACCTTGGTCTTCATCTTTTTCTTTTTCCTTTTTTTCCCCCCTTGAATATACCAATCTTGCTACTACCATAGTGCCTTTATTTGATCAGTTCCTTTTCTCTGGGATGTTTTCATCCAGATTGCTGTATGGCCACTCCTTCTTCTTATACGTCAGGCTTCAACTTCAACGTTATCCCCTCAAGAGCCCTTCCTTAATGACCCAGTCTAAAAAGCACTCTTTTAGAAGGATCAAGATTATATGAAAAAATAAAAAAATAAAAAGCACTCTTTCAAATGTCTCTCCAGCATACCACCTTTTTTTGTTTTCACTGTAGCTTGAATATCTCTGTTACAGTTCCTTATGTGTGTATTGCTTCCATTAACCCACTACAATGAAAGTTCTGAGAGCAGAGACCTTGCTGATCTTGTTCATGGTTGGACTCCCAGTACCTAAGGCAGTGACTAGCAAAGACTGAGTTTTCATAAACTTTGCTGAGTAAAGGGATGGACGAATAAATGGCATAGATACTTCACAAATATGGGCTCCCACCTAGAATTTTAACCTCAATACTCAGTAAGCCCTTTAAAAACATCAGTTTTAGTTTGTACTTTCCCCTTGATTGAGAATCTCTCCTATTTGGTAGACTGCTACTAATTTTTCACATTGCAGCTCACTCCATAATATCTGGTCTGCAAAGTTTTCCCTATCTCCCACTGCACAGTGAGTTTCCCAGCCTTCTGTGTTTACTTTTTTCTCTATAGCAGTTTTCTCATTGAATAACAAAAATTATTAAACATATATTCAGTCTTCTACTGTTTTCCAGGCACTGTCCTGGGTGTCAGACTCTTAAACATACATCAGATTTGGGCCTTGCCTACAAGAGGTTCACGCCTTGGTGGAAGAGCTCACTCTCATTTTATTAAACATGTAACATTGCATTGCTGTTATTTATTGATGGTGATTGTTTACCTCATTAGGCTCTGCCTTTCTTAAGGGTAAGGAATGAGTCAGTCATTCATTTCTATATTTTGATTGGCTGACATAGTTCTTCTTTTACAAAAGGTGCTTAATGGCACTCATTAATGAAAAACTAGAGTGAGTGGGTTGAAAAGGTAAGAACATACAGTATTTTAATGCACATTGTAGTGTGACAAACATCATGAGATAAGTAGAAACTACCGTGGGGATTTAGAGGGGAAGATGTCACAACCAATTAGGTCATTAAAAAGTGCTTCATAGCAGAAGTAAACTTTATATCATGTTTTGAAGAATTATTTCCACAGGCGTGCAGGAGATGGGCTGAAATATACTTGGGAAAAAAAAAAAAAAACAGATGTTCCAGAATCAGTGACCCCATTTGCTAAGTTATGGCCTTGTAGAGCTCTGTTGTGAGAAGGGCTGGTGAAGGAGTTTGGGGCTCTTTGAAGGAGGACGTTGAGTAATAACTATAATTATAATGGACATCTTTGGCATTTACAGTTTGCAGATCAGTAATGTAAATACTATATGACTTGTCCCTTTCAATTGCCATGTAATTCTTTTATCATGATCACTATTTACAAGAGAAAAAAAGGGTCAAGGCTGAGAAGTTGATGCTTAAATCTTATAGGGCGGTGCTGTATCTTTTCAAAATGTAAAACTGGTTTTGTAAATCCCTGGCTTAAAAAGATAAAAGCAAATAAATAAATAAATAAGCCTCTTTCTTCACTGCTTCCAGTGCCCTCTAAATCAAGATAAAAATGTTTAATGTGGCCTAGCAGTTCCTGCATGATCTGGCATCACTAGCATAGCACGTTTAGCCTCATCACTCAAAGGTCCTTCTGCCTTCTTGATTCCAGCACCCTGGCCTTCTCCCAGCCATTCATATTCACCACTACAGACTTGCCTTTGCTCATCCTATTTAAGCAGCATCCTCACTTCTTCCTTTGATGGTCACCTACTCAGAACTAAGAACTCTTCTTTAGTGTAGCACCTCCTCAAGGAAATCCCCCTGCCATTTCTTTGAGAAATTCAAATTCCCAGAACATAGGTTCTCATAACCTTCTAGAACTCTCTCCTGTTGCTCATTTCACAATTCCTTTTTATACATTTGGTTGTGAGATTATTTGATTAATATCCATTTCCTAAGTAGATTCCACTGGGTTTAGACAGGGTTGTTAGATTTAGAAAATAAAAATGCAAGACAGCCAATTAAATTTGTATCCATATAAATAACTGACTTTTTAAAAGTACAGGTATGTCCCATGCAATATTTGGAATATACTTATAATTTAAAAATTTTGTTGTTTATTTGAAATTCAAATTTAACTGGGCATCCTATATTTTATCTGGCAACCTATATTTTATCTCATCAGAGACTATATCTGTTTTTTTCTTCTAGCATAATCACTGGGATTGTAACAAACAGGTAATCATCTAATGTTGGATGGATAAATAAAATGAGTTTAAAAAATATTCTGGCAGCGCATGTAGGCTGAATTGGAATGACAAGAGACTGAATTTGGAAGGATTCATTAGCAAACTTTGAAAATCATCAAATGGAAAGTTAAGGACAGGGTGGTGGCGTTGAGGCTAGATAGATGGAGATGTATAGAAGGAACATTTCCAAGTGGGGCTCAGAATTTGCACAGGTGTTATTGGGTAGCAAACCAGCACTGCGAGGAAGAGGCCAAAGGGCCATTTCAAATTACTAGTGATCAGGATTAAACCAGTAACGGAGAGAAAAATAAATATAATGCCTCTCATTTATATAGTGCTTCACAACTTTTAAAGTGCTGTTTTATGTTCCCCATTATGCCTCTTTGTAGGACAGTATTGTTTCTAAAAAGACGGCCATTTAATTATCACTTTTCTTTATAAATTCAATTACATTTCCCAGTCAATGTAGTTCATCAGTTCAGAGATGTTTGTCTTCATTTCTGTCTATTTTTTAACAGGTTTCTTTTATTTAAGTTCCTCATTTCTCAGTCCTGAATCCTTTATTTCTGAAGCACCGGGTAATTTTGTATTACGCATAACAAATCTGAAATTTATTTGTATGAGCAGATTGATTTTATATCCATCAGATTTTCTAAAAATGGGCTATAACTGGCTTATAATGACATGACAAGCCAGAGGCTAATTTCTGTGGTATTTCTTCCTGATGCCAGAATAGGTAGACAAGTCAGAAGCACCCACTTCAGATAATAAAGATATAATTCCAGTCATTCAAATTTGTGTTGAAAGCAAATCTTTTCACTGCTTATTTTTCAATTAGTGCCAAGTGTGGCTCCATGGGTTCTAGCTACAGAAGGCCAGGTGATCGAGCATTCTTAACCAGATACATGAATAGGGAGACCACGGTTCTGCAGTTGACATTTCTTCAGCTGCTCTTTCAGAGGTCTTAACATTTTTTCTCACCAGATACTTGCCTGTGAGCTGCTATTTGAAAGATAAGGTGTGCTGAGTAAATGATTAAGCAAGTGAGACAATAAGAAGCAACGTAATCTCATCAGAGACTACATCTGTTTTTTTCTTCTAGCGTAATCACTGGGGTTGTAACAAACAGGTAATCATCTAATGTTGGATGAATAAATAAAATGAGTTTAAAAAATATTCTAGAACGGGGGAGAGTTCTAGAAGGTTATGAGAACCTATGTTCTGGGAATTTGAATTTCTCAAAGAAATGGCAAGGGGATTTCCTCGAGGAGGTGCTACACTAAAGAAGAGTTCTTAGTTCTGAGTAGGTGACCATCAGAGGAAGAAGTGAGGATGCTGCTTAAATAGGATGAGCAAAGGCAAGTCTGTAGTAGTGAATATGAGTGGCTGGGAGAAGGCCAGGGCGCTGGAATCAAGAAGGCAGAAGGACCTTTGAGTGATGAGGCTAAACGTGCTATGCTAGTGATGCCAGATCACGCAGGAACTGCTAGGCCACATTAAACATTTTTATCTTGATTTAGAGGGCACTGGAAACAGTGAAGAAAGAGGCTTATTTATTTATTTATTTGCTTTTGTTTTATCTTTTTAAGCCAGGGATTTACAAAACCAGTTTTACATTTTGAAAAGATACAGCACCGTCCTATAAGATTTAAGCATCAACTTCTCAGCCTTGACCCTTCTTTTCTCTTGTAAATAGTGATCATGATAAAAGAATTACAGCCATGTAGAGGATGAAATGTGAGCTTTTAACTCCACATATCTGAGTGTCACTGATCACTCTCTCAGTAGGTCACCCAGAGGTTAGCAAACTTTTCCTGTAAAGGAAGAGAGTAAACATTTTCAGCTTTGCAAGCAATATAGTCTCTGCCTCAACAACTACTCAACACTACCACTGTAATGTCAATGCAACCACAGACAATATGCAAACAAATGAGTGTGAGTATATCACAGTGAAACTTTATTTACAAAAACAAGACCACCTAGTCTGCGGACCCCTGCCCCCAGATTTAAGATTCCTGTTATGAAAATGGCCATTATAAAACCTATATGGCACAGTTGTTGTGATTAAACATTTTTACATACCCAAAAAACTTAGTAAAGAATCAGGCATGTTAATGAGTGTTCAGTAAATGCTAACCTGTATCATGATTATAAGTTTTAGGGCTGCAAGGAATCTTGGATGTGACAGACAATTTTCTCCTTTCAAAAGATACCTAGATGGAGGATTCAAGAAGTATAGGGACTTAACCAGGGTTACAGGATCTATTTTCCCGCAATCCTATTTGTATACCACTTCCAGAAATCCCAAGAAATATGATGGCATGAAGCCAAGCTATATATTGCGGGATATTTGAGCATCCATTCAGCATGTATGCATTGAATGTCAGCCATGTATAAGACATTGTGCAGTATATTACAAGTGACACAAAGATCGATAAAGTTCCTGCGTTGGAAAATCTAACAGTTTAAGTCACCCAAGTAACTGTAATGAGGTGGAAAGCAACAAGTATCAAAAGAATGAGTGTCCCCTACGTGCCAAGCACTATGTTGAAGTGCTTACATGTGTTGTCTCATATGATCCCCCCAGCAGGTGGATTTTTAGCATTTCATCCTCAGTGACATTCAAATGTTAAGTAATCCGCCCTAGGTCAAAAGTTACTAAGTGATAGAACAAAGATTTAAACTCGTTTCTCTAATTGCACAGTGTGCTTTCTACCAGACGCTGGGGAAATCCTCATAGATGAAGTATAGTTTAGTTAGCTATTGCTACAAAACAAACTACACTAAAAAGTTGTGTTTAAAATGGGCATGTTATTTGCTTGTGATTCTGTGGGTCAGCAGTTTAGACTTGACTCAGCTGGGTGGCTTAGATGATCTCACATGAGGTCCCTCATATAGCTCCAGTTATCTGGCAGATAGACGGGGGATGATGATGGTCTAATATGGTCTCACACACATATCTGCCAGTTGGTTCTGGTTATTAGGCTGAGGAGCCTTACATGACATCTCTGTGCTATGTGACCTCTCATTTGGCTAATGTTGACTGCTTCACTTGGTGGTCTCAGGGCTGCCTCCCAGAGAGGTATATAACAGGAGCAGCAACTCTTGAGAGCTTGGAAATCATACAAGAACACTTTCGCTGTATTCTATTGGTCAAAGCAAGTCTCAGAATCAGGCTAGATTCAATGGGCAGGGAAATAGGTGACGTGTCTTAGTGGGAGGAACAGCAACATCATATTACAAAAGGGTGAGCGTGCAAGGATGGGAGGGTTTCTTGCTGTGTTTGCCAACAATTTACCATAAAGTGATAACTGAGTTGAACCTTCACAGAAAATAAAGATTTGGGAAATACGGACTTTGCCAGAGCAGGGATTATAAAGAATAGCATTACTTCAGATCAGCTGAGAATGAGGCCACACGCCTATACTGCATTATTGAGGAAATTTCCTCTTGCCTTTGCTCCACAAGCACATTGCTTCTACTAGTTGCAGGGACATAATTACCAATTTCATATATATAATACTTCTAACTTTTCAGAGGATTTTTATTTCTCCTATATAACATTTAATATGCTATATAGTTTTGTTGCATTGTTTTACTCAGAGAAAGATGGCAAATCTGCTCATTCCTTTCCTCTCTGTAAGTTGATGTGTCATTGCAACAAAGCCCAGGTTCCCAGCTCACTTTCCAAAGACAATCATGTGGACTATCTGCTGTGATTGACTGTGGCTGAGTGTTTGCCCTGGCAGCTTTTTTGTTGCTGAAGATGAAAGTTTGATGGACTTTAAGATGGAAAGGAAGGAAGAGGAGAAATTTGATTTCATCGGCAGCTGTCTTACTCATCTTCATTAAGATGGGTTGTGGACACTTCAAGGCCATTCTGAACCAGTGGTCATAAAACTAATAGGTGCCACTCAACCTGGGCTGCTCGTATTATTGCCTGAGACCTGACATCTCGGTAGTTATTGCAAAAGGAGGAGGAATCTACTGTAAGGAACACAATGATCCTTGTGTGACAGAAGTGAAACTAAAAGAAATAGATTTTTCTATTAGCTGCAAATCAAACCCTTGCACATCATCCTTTGGAGGTGACAGTGCCTGATTCTCTAAGGCAGGGTTCAAACAAATCATTTGGGCTTGCAGAAAATAATATGAGATTAATATCCAAGTGTGTGTGTGTATGTATTTGTGGGGTGTGTGTGTGTGTGTGAGCGCACGTGCATATATGACAACTACGTGGCTCCTCATTTGAAGTTTTGGAATTAGCTATTAATATATGTGTATGTTTAAGGGATGCATTTGTGGACTTGAAGTTGAAATAGGGAAACTGAGATGTATTCTGAAGAGGGAAGGAGAAGAGGGAATCCAGTCCTGATTAGCGGAATATTGAAATAAGTAGGTGAATAATATTCAGTCTCCCAGGTTTGTGGCTATGAGCTCTTTTCTTCCAGAAATATTAGCTGAAGGGAGGGAAGAAAACACTCCTTTTCTTCTGACAATCAAACTTTTCAAATGTCAGCCTGCATGGGTGTTTCTCTCTATTCTTGAGGCTCCTTTTTGTTTCAGTCTAACACCTCACATCCTGTGGGTTGTAATAATAATGGTAGCAGTTACCATTTATTAAGCCCTTGTCATATGCCACGTGCTTTACATATATTACAGTGTTTGTAATCCATACAAGAATTATTACAAGATAGATATCACTATGCCCAGGTGTGTTAGTCCATTTGTGTTGCTATAAAGGAATACCGGAGGCTGGGTAATTTATTAGAAAAAGAGGTTTATTGGGCTTATGGTTTTGCAGACTGTACAAGCATGGCATCAGCATCTGCTTGGCTTCTGGTGAGGCCCCAGGAAGCTTTTACTCATGGTGGAAGGTAAAGAAAGGGCAGGTACGTCACATGGCAAGATAGGAAGCAAGAGAGATAAGGGAGGAGTTGTCAGGCTCTTTTTAACAATCAGATCTCATGGTAACTACAGAGTGAGAACTCAATATTTCAAGGAGGGCATGATATGGTTTGACTCTGTGTCCCCACTCAAATCTCATCTTGAATTGCAATCCCCATGTGCAGAGGGAGGGACCTAGTGGGAGGTGATTTGATCATGAGGGCAGTTTCCCCCATCCTGTTCTCATGATGGTGAGTTCTCAGGAAGTTTGATTGTTTAAAAGTGTGACCCTTCCCCTCTCTCTCACTCTCCTGCTGCCATGTAAGATAAGCCTTGGTTTTCCCTCACCTTCTGCCATGATTGTAAGTTTCCTGAGGCTTCCCCAGCCATATGGAACTGTGAGTCAATTATACCTCATTTCTTTATAAGTTACCCAGTCTCAGGTAGCTCTTTATAGCAGTGTGAAAACAGACCACACAGACCACCAAGCCATTCATGAGGGATCTGCCCTCAGGATCCAAACACTTCCCTCCAAGCCCCACCTCCAATGTTGGGGATCACATTTCAACATGAAATTTGGAGGGGACAAACATCCAAACCGTATCAACAGGGAACTATAGCTCAGGGAGGTTAAGTAACTTACCCAACAACACATAGCTTATATGTTGCAATGTAGGAATCCAAACCCCCAAAGCTCATGCCCTCCTACTGCACTACCCTGCCTCTTCCAGACTTGGGGCTTTAGGGAATGCCCTTTACAAGCAGTATAAAGATGCATTTAGGAATTTTTCAATCAGCTCTTGTCTAGATCTTCTTTGGAAAGTCTTCTTAGTTACTGACAGGTCAAAATACCAGCTACTTGATCTAATAGTGTTATCAGCAAGAAACTAAAAATCATGAAGCAGTGCAGACTTTTTGAATCAGAAAGGACTTACTAGGCCATCTTGTGATTCTGATCTAACATCTTATCTGGCCACTCTTTCTGCCTTGTGCAGGAAGTGAGGTCTGGATAGGTCAAAGGGCATGACTAGAGCACTGGAGTTAATGGGAATGGGGAATGCCTTCTTTGCTTCTTGACATTTCTCCTCCTCAACACTGCACATCCCTTGTGAAATAATTTACTATTTTTTAGGCATCATGTCAAAGACTGAAGTGAAAGCCACCTACTTGTGATCAACTGAGGTCAGAAGTTGGCAAATTTTTTTGTTGGGGGTCGGGGGGCAAAGGGCCAGATAAGAAATATTTTTGGCTTTTCACACCAGAAAGATCTCCATTGCCACTAGTCAATTCTGCATTTATAACTGAGAAGCAACCACAGACAATAAGTAAAGAAGTGGGCAGCACTGTATCCAGTATAATATTATTTACAAAAGGCAAAGAGGGCTGGATTTGGCTTCCCAATCTCTGCCTTAGGCCTTTAAAGGTATAGCTGCCCTGGGGAAATCTCTACACTTTGAGATTTACACTCCAGTACTAATAACATAGTAAGAGAATAGTAATGGTGGTGGTAATAATAGCAGTAGCGGCATCAGCAGCAACGACAATGGCACCTTTTAACATTTGCTTCATACGTTAAGGTTTACAAAGTCTTTTTACAATTATCATCTCACATAACCCTTTTAAATTCCTACTCAAGAACTACACAAGCAAGGGAAACGTGCTAGCTGAGCAGTGTGGTACAATGAAAAGAGAATGGGATATACTGCATTTAGTCATAGAGATTGGTGGTGTGGGATGAAAATGCCTAGAGATAGTAGGTGTGTGTCTCCTGGCCCCATTAGGGGACAGTTCATTCAGCAGCAGGGTGAGTGTTGGAGTTCCCAAATACATGGCTGCTAATCAGTTCCCTCACTCTATAGGCATTTTGCATTTAAAGCTGTCCAGAAAAGAGAGGCTTGGTCTAAGAGGTTGTGGTGTAAGAAAATCTCTACATTTCCACGCATCGCCTTTTGGGATCCCTGTATGTTAGTGAGCAACAGTAAAAAGTGACCTGTGTTAAAAAGGTAAATGGAAGCATGGTAAAATTTTAGAGTTCATTTGAGCAAACAGAGATTCATGAATTGGGCAGCTCCAAACCAGAAGTGGTATGGGGATTCCGATGAAGAGGTATGAGAACTAAGCTATTATAAAGAGAATGCAGACCTAATACTAATAAAATATTTGATTGATTACAGTTATAAAGCTGTCTTTGCTGGGAAATTCCTAGTTATGTAATTATAAGTGTGATTGGTTGAGCTTAAGTTCTGTTTGTCATTATTATAGGCATTTACAAGAAATAGCTCAAGTTAAGTTCTGCTGATGTTTGCAATTCAAGCAAGCCTAAGGCCACTTATGAGGCCTGACTGGCTCTGTCTGCTCAGGAATTCTTGCACCATTAAAGCATTCTTCAAGGTCTCCATTTTAATTTAGTTTAACACCTGTTAACACCATGCCTTCAATAACATTTATTTAACACAGGTCTTTGCTTCGTGCTAAAGGCAAACATGTATATGAGACTCTGTCCCTAAAGCATCTGTAACTCTCCAAAGACATACCCCTAGGAACATCCTGAAGATTCTGAATCTTGTAGCCTGCCAGAAGCACAGCAGTGCTGTTGGCATCTCTAGACCACTGTCTGTGATTGACTTCTGGCTCTGCTACTTGTTAGCTATGTAACCTTGGGCAAGTTTCTTTTTCTAGTCTCTTTGTCATGTTCTTCATCTGTAAAATGGGTATTTTTTAAACTACCCATTTATGTAGTATGTGATGATTTAAGAGCTAATATGGTATGTGTAGTGGTTATTTATGAGCTAATATGTGTATATTAGCTTAATGCCTAGCATTCGTAAATACTCAGATAAATGCCAGTCATTATTATTATCATAATTGCTGGTGAAATTAACATACAAAGTCCTGTGCAAACCTTAATTTTCTCACTATGGACTTCATACGTTTTCAGAATCCTAGCTACTTGGTTCTCAGAACATTCTTCTAACATCTAGAGATTCCACAGCCAATGTATCTTTGGGAACTTATTGACTAACACAGAGCTAAATGAAGTAAGCAGCATTTGTACCCTGACATTTTACAGATGGAAGGAATCATAGAGGTCATCTCAGCCAGAAACACATTTTCAAGATAAGGAACTGAGGTTCATAGAAAGTAAATGACTTTGCCAAAGTAATACACTCAGGACAGAATGAGGGCTAGAACCTTGGGGATTAGTTTTTTTCCTCTGGCCTCAAAACTCTTCCTTCTGCCATTTTTAACTTACCAGTTTCACCTAATACCTTCCACATATTTTTGTGACTGTTTCAAAGATTCCACTAGCTACCATAGAAGAAGTAATGAACTAACCTTATAATTCCATCCCAGTGGCTTCACCTCACCTGCCCTCAGTTTCCTCATCTGTCCAGTGAGGCAAACTTACATTGAAAGATCCCTAAGGTGGTTCCCAGTTCAGATAAGATACAATCCTAACAAATAAAGTGGGGTCAGAGTGGAATGTTATTGAAATCCTGGTGTCAATGGGACTGGGATATTACTCTAAATCTATGGAAACTTCAAGAACAATATATTTGTTTTAACCTGAAAAGACAGTTGTGTTCCAGTGTGAAATAGCCACCAGGCTGGATGAAAATGTGTGATGTGATTTCATCATTGAAATGAGCGTGTGTTGACCGTAAGTTCTTCTCTTTCTCTCTGGGGACATTTGCAGTGCTGCAGAGCTTCTCTGTGAGCTGGGATGCTCTGTCAGCTTAAATCCTTTCCAGAGTGATAAATATACATTGATTTTATTTGATTTGGCCCATAGATGGGGGATAAAAAACAAGACATCACAGCCACACTATACTGTATATTCATTCCCCCTGAAGACAACGCACACATCCTTGTTGAAGTCTCCTCATTTAGACAACTCTTCCTTTTTATGCTTCATTATAATGCCACTTTCATGTCCCTTCCCCTCAACATCGTGCACCTTGTTCCACATCCGGCACTCTGTGTTTTTAAATTAAGGGAAATGCCATTTAAATATGGTTTTTCTCTTTGTAATATACTCACCTATAAAAAGTCTTTAAAGGTAATGCTAACTGCTTTGGCAGAAATTCAGGCATATATATAGTTATTTTAATACAAGGCTATTTGTTTGCTTGACTGTTTGTAATGGCTACTCATTAATACCATGATCTTATCCTCATTTCCTCTGCACAGAGCTTGAGAGGTGCTGTTCACAGCCCCTGCTGCCTGCTTTCTGAGGTCTCCAAGATGCTAGCTTTCTACTTTTCCACTCAGCCCTGACACCTAGTTCATCATTTGAGATAAGCCCCAGTTGTCGGCCAATTGCAATCTCATCAGGTCTGCAAGATAGCATCTTGTTTGACTCTTTTCAACACCTTCCATTAACACTTTGGGACTAGGTCTTTGGGAAGAGCCAGGCCTCACCACATGGGCGATTGTGGTTGATGAACAGATTCCAGTTTTCCCCGTTATTGACTTCATTAAACTTGACAGCCTTTTTAGTCTCCAGATAGGGTGAACCTTTTTTCACTGACCCTTATTAAGAGCTGTCTCCTTAAGAAGGGTCATTCGAGAAGGGATAGTGGGGGCCACTCCTTCTACTTCCAGGAAATAGCTGATTTTGGTAAACAACTTTGATTTAGTTTTTAGAGTTCTTTCACCTCCCTAATTAGGACAGCCACAATTTATCAAATGTTAGCAATGCACCAAACCCTAAGAATGATCTTATTTATTCCTCCTTATTCATGGGTTTTATTACTACTATCCTAATTTCCTCATATGGAAATGAGCCTCAAAAACATTAAATAAGTTACTCCAGGTCTCATATCAATAAATTGACAGAGCTGGAATTGGAATCAAATTAAGTCTGACTTCAGAGCTTAAGGTTTTAACCACCATATTCTACCACCTTCATAATACCTTTAGTTACTTTATTATATTTTAGGTTTACCCCTTGTTATTGGTCTTCAAAATCCATGAGTTCATTCTGATTTTATGAGGTGTATTGGTAATCTATTGTTTCATGAAAACTTACCCCAAAGCTTAGCAGATTAAAGCAATAAACACCTATTATCTCATTCAGGCTTTGTGGGTCAAAAATTCAGGAGCAGCTTAGCTGGGCTCAGGGTCTCTTATGAAATTGTAGTCAAGATATTGGCCCAGGCTGCAGTCAGTCACCTGAAGCCTTGACTGGGCTGGAAGATGTGCTTCCAGGTTTCACTCACATGCCTGGCAAGTTACTAATTATTGGTAGGAGGCTTTCGTTCTCCAGCAATGTCTGATCCTAATTTTATTTTACCACAGATTAGTGCAGTCTTCACATGAGGTTTCATTTCACCTCTCTTTCTCTCTTTCTCTCTCTCTTTCTCTCTTTCTTTATTTTTTTTCTCTCTCTCTCTCTCTTTTCCCCTGGCAGTCTTCTTTTGGTCAAGTCATTTGTATTAGTTTGCTAGGGTTGCCATATGAAAGTACCAGTGGCTTAAACAACAGAAATTTATTACAATTGTGGAAACTGAAAGTCCGAGATCAAGGTGTCATGGAGCATTGTTTTCTCTGAGGCCTCTGTCTTTGGTTTATAAATGGTGATCTTGTCTCTCTGTCTTCACATGGACTTTCTTCTGTCTCTGTGTCCTAATCACCTCTTCATATAAGGATACTAGTCATGACTGAGGCTCATGCATCTGAGCTCATTTTCACTTACTCACCTCTTTAAAGGCCCTGTCTTCTAATACAGTCACATTCTGAGGGGTGTTAGGACTTTAGGGGGTTAGGACTTCAACATATGAATGTTGAAATGAAGTAATTTGGCTCATAATACCATCTTTGTCCTTTGTATGTCTTGAGAATTTCCTTTTACACTGTCTTACCTATTACTTAGATGTCATTTCTCCATTCTTAACCTCTCTTTGCCTCAAGTTCTCAAAGCTATTGTGCAGCCAACTTTAAGAGTTAACTGCCTGCCTTTCTGATTGCCCATTACACTTGAAGGACTTAGGATGCTATACCTGAAGCTCTTAGAGAGTTAGACTGGTCCTCCAAGCTTATGAATTTTCTAGAAACTTTTTAACTTGCCTATGGTATTCTCCTGAAGAAGCTGTGGCTAAAGTCAGATATATTTTTATAAACTATTCTTTGATCATGTATGAATGCCAAAAAAAGGAGTCTTTAATTACTTTGAGGGAAGGGTCTGTGCATCTTTCTTAACCCTTTTCCTGGCTGCCCTGTAGATATTCCAGAAAGATTTGATGCCTTGTGGAATGGTCTGAGAACCAGATGGAAGCTAGATGAAGAACAAAATCAAAAGTGTCTCTCTTGTCTTGCATGATAGAAACTAATATCACTAAGAACGCAGTTGAGAGCCAATTATTAAGAATATGCACTGAATGTGTACAACAGCCAGTGTTTGTTCCTCATCAGCACAGGGAAGCATTCTAAGCTTTTGCCAGGACGCCTGCTTATTATATGCTATGGTCTGTCCAAATCTTCTGTGGCTGCCACTACAGCCTGATTTCCCTTGGAAACTTGGCAGCCCGTGAGTTATGATGGAATTCCCAGGTGATAATGTATCTAATTTCCCTCATTGTACTTCTTTTATCCTGTAATGTGCTGTTGATTCCCGTGGCTGAGCTGTGATGGAGAATAGCCATTATTATTGTAATGGCATTATTCAGTCCATTAAGACTTAAAACATACCTGGTAAAAATAGTGAAAGCTTACAAGTCTTCATAGCAATCTCAAAGACAAATAACTTAGTTATTAGTCTTTTCCTCAAGTAAACTTTGACAGGTGTTTGGGAATAATTCTTTCCTGAGCTGATAGTGTTTGATTTGTACTATATATTGTTCTAAATAAATGCAGGACCAATGCTCCATCCTATTCGAAAAAAGAAAAGGGGTCCCTGTAGAGAAACTATTAAAAAAGTTTAAACAGCCTTTACAGAAACGTGGTTTGGTGGCAAAGAAAGGGAAACCACCACCCCTTCCAAAGCTCACCAGGAGAAAAGTGAGAAATAAAATATCAAAATGAAATTGACTCCACACAAAAATATCTGATCACCAGACAAAACAAGTACCAAAGTGCAGAAAAATATTACAATAAATAACATCGGATTCTTTATTCAAGCCAGGCATAAGTTATGTAGTTTTTGCTAACCAGGTTAATTATTTTCCTCATCTTCTTTTCCTTTAATATAAAAAAGGGATATAAGAAAGCAAGCCTGAGTATATTCTTGGTTGCTCTGTTTCTTGTGTTAGCCTAGCCAGAACGAGCTACAATAGAAAGAAGTTATGCTTTAGAAAACAATCTATTTAATATAATTCAATGCTACACAAAGCTTTATTTCTTAATGTGGACAATTATTTGCTACTGGAAAGAAAGCAGAGCGAGATATGGCCCTTTGGGGAGGTGGTTAAATAAGAAATACATTTCCAGATGATGTCACATGTAAATAGCACTCTGAAATCACTAGGCATCAAAATTAATCAGGCTGAATCCATTGCTTTGTAAGGTGTAAATCTCTAGCCTTACTTAACCTTACTTCGGTGCTGGGACTCCTGAATCACGAGGAGGGTATGATTCTTATTTCTTCACACACACACAGACTGAGTGTTCTCAAGACAGGAACATGATTGAGAATGCTGGAAAAAACATTACATTAATCTACATTGTAAGAGTACCATGCAAACATTCGCTTGTTTCCAACACCTTGTAAATGTATCTCGTTGTTGACTCAAAATGAACATTTGGTACAGATACTGAGAAAAAAGAATGTACTTAGAACAGGGATTTCATTACTTCTCTTATAGGTCTCAGCTGTGGAGATTGTTTAGCCAACAAGAAACCCAATCTCTGTTAGGTATCTTGTCTGAGATGATATTAAAAATATTCAACAACCAGTAGGAAATGGGACCAATGAAAATGACTCAGGTCCCCTGCTGAGACTGGCATTGACCTGTTAGTTGTTGAATTGTGGAAAGAGGGGAAAGGGACCGGATGATCGGTGGTAAGGGTATGTTTGAAGCAGTGACATTCATCATCTATTTATGCAAGTATTTTAACATTTTAATAATTGATACAGTTATCTAGGTGCATGCCAGTTGACAACTTGCTCTGCATATTGATAATTTTACCATGCAGACTCCACTCCTCAGATAACTCTTGTTCTATTGCACTGGACTTTATCATCATGTAATCTGTCCTGTCCTTCTCTCTCTCTCTCTCTCTGTCTCTCTATTGAATTCTGGGGGTGTAGTAGTCCATTGTTTAGAGGGAATTTAGAAGTTTTCCTGTATTAGGAAGTGTATTCATTTCCTAGGAATGCCATAACAAAGAATTACAAACTGAGAGGCTTACAACAATACAAAGTATCATATCATGGCTCTGGAGGTGAAAAGTCTGAAATAAAAGTGTTGGTGGGGCTGGACACGGTGGCTCACACCTGTAATCCCAGCACTTTGGGAGGCTGAGGCAGGCAGATCACTTGAGGTCAGGAGTTCGAGACCAGCCTGGCTGACATGGTGAAACCCTGTCTTTACTAAAAGTACAAAAAATTAGCTGGGCGTGGTGGCGGGTGCCTGTAATCCCAGCTACTCAGGAGGCTGAGGCAGGAGAATTGCTTGAACCCGGGAGGTGGAGGTTGCAGTGAGCTGAGATCGTGCCACTGCACTCCAGCCTGGGTGACAAGAGCGAGGCTACTTCTCAAAAAAAAAAAAAAAAAAAAAGTGTTGGCGGGGCCAAGCTCTCTCTGGAGGCTCTCGGGGAGGATCCTTCCTTGCCTCTTTCTAACTTCTTTTGATTTGCTGACAATCTTTGGCATTCTTTGGTTTGTAGCTGCAGCACTTTGATCACGACCTTGTTGTCACATGGCATTCTCACCTTTAGTGCCTGTGTGTCTTCCCCTCTTCACATAACGATGCAAGTCATATTGGATGACTTATCCTACTATCCTACTATGTCTATCCTACTCCAATATGACCTTATCTTAGCTGATTACATCTGTAGTGACCCTATTTCCAAATAAGGTCACACTCCGAGGTACTGGGGGGTTAGGATTTCATCATATCTTTTGGGAGAGACACAATTCAACTCAGGACAGGAAGGAAAAGCCCCGGCAACCGAATTGTATTGTTCTGCTAGATGATGACAATTCATAATGTAGAGAAGTTGCTCCAAAGTGGGATACATACTTTGGAGGGCAGCATAGAATGAAAGTTTTAGAACATCTATTTATATTTATTTTAATCATATTCCTTTATATTTTTGTTATAGTCTGTTTCATAGCACATTTAGTGTATAAATATAATAATACATGTCTACGTGTTAAAAATGAATGAAAATACCTACATTGGGAGTGGGCTGAATCCACAGAAAGTTTTACTGATGGTGGTTCAGGGAATGTAAGCAAAAGGATTTCAAACCAATGTAAGAGCATGAAATATTAGTGACATGTTTCAGAGAAAAATCTCTGTGTAGGTTTTTCATAGCCCCAATTCAAGTTAGACTGGGCAAGAAATGAGATTATTTAGGCAAAAAAAGGGAGGAACACTAAATTCGTCCACAATTTTAAAAGTATCTTCTTTCAAGAGGCTTTTGGACAGTAACATTTCCAAAAAAATATAATGTTTTATGACACAGAGGATCAAGTTGCATTGTGTATACTAAATGGTCAAGCGTTTTCAAGAGCATGACAAAATAAAAACATACAAATTTATATCTCAAAAAGAAAGTATCTTCTTTCATGTCAGATCATCAGCACTGAAGCCCTCGATGCATGCAAAGGCAAACACAGGCTCTGCAGGTGAGATGTGAAAAAGCAATTAGGGAAGGAAGGAAGGGACAGTTTGGATGCTGGGTCCTGACTCAGAAACAACACGGAGTAGATCTCGGATTTGCTTTTTCTTAGGTCCAATGCTAGGACGATTACTTTATCTATGGTGAGGAATGTTGTAAAAAACCATTGTTGGAATGCCACCAAAATACTTCTTTCCCTTTTAGCATCATCACCAAGATTCTAGAACGAAGCAATAACAGTTGCCAACCTTGAGCCATTCTCCAGCTGTTGTCATGTTTCAGTCAGACAGGAAGTGTTGGCGAGTAATATGGGATTTATTGGGAGTGTTCCTTTACATGAGTCCAGGAAATAAGAACTAGAGATGAGCTTGGGTGCCTCTGCTTCTTTTATTTCTATGGAACATTCTTTGGGGTCAGTTTTGAATAATCATTGGGCATTATCAGATTTCTATCACTATTTTTTGCATGTTCTTGTGATTATTCACCAGGGAACATTTTATAATACTCATATTAAATTTTTATTTCTTAATTTCTTGCCTCATTACTCCCATTTGCATTGGCTGCAGACTCTCTAAGTATTACTTTCCCTTCCTTGTGGTTCATACCCTAATCATTGAATATTGATGTTCTATTTATTTCTATGCACTCACTTTGTTTTTGACCAAGTTATATAGTTATTTGGTTTTCAGGTAATGCTTTCTTACAGTTACTCAAGAATGTATGCTAGAAAATGTTGCCCATAACTGCTTAAACATAAAAGAGGATATGTTTTCTTGTTTTCCATCTATGTTACAGTCTGTTTCTGAAATATCCTTTATTATGAGTAGAATAAAATCTACTGGATTTGGAATCCACATTCCCTTTTAAATTAAAAGTATTCCCAGACTTTCAAATTTTACATTCCTTAGCGTGATCTCTTCTCTATAAAGACAGAAGAGGGGACAGAAAATTCTGATTGGTCATTTCTTGAGCTAGAAGCAGCTATAATATTCCTGTTCTCCATCCTTTATAATTACTTTCTCATAAATACTAAACTACACCCCCCTGGGCATCTAGAAGATTTAAACACTGATCAAAGGCAGGTTTAACTGTATCCTCAGGACAAGCTGATTCAATGAAGAAAAGCTCAGGCTCTTGGAGAGCTTTTAGAAAGAGAAATAAATTAACAATTAGCATCTAACAGCAGTAAAAACTGCTGAGCTGAAGCAGACTTGATGTTTTAGGGGATTTGAGATATTCGGAGTATGAGATGAATAGGAAACACTGTGTTCCAATTAGGAAGACAGAGTGAAAAGGTGTGAGATGTGGTCTTCTAGTTCATTCCACTGGTGATATAGAGCCTTTCCTGGACAGATTTTTATCTTTTTTGAGTAATTATTATCCACGTTATAATTTCATGCGTGTTGCTTTTAGGTAAGCTCAGAATTATAGTCATGGCTTGAGTAAAGATCTCATTGCAGTTGAGTACTAGCAGTACCACTACTCTTGCATGAATTGCATTCTCTCTTGACCAACTCTGTTAATGGGTGTCCTTATGTATGAAACTGATTTTCTTACTAATGGCAGGATTCTGTCTGGTTAGGATATTCCCTGAAATGCCCAAGGGTGTATTTTGCTTAAAAGCAAGGCTGGCCAGAGAGGTTTGGTTTATGTATTTATTTTTAAATTTCTTTTGTACCTAGGATAATAAATATATTCCTCTAGTCTTGGATAATAATATAAAATTACAGCCATACTGACAAAATTAAAGAAGACATTAACAAAGAGTTCAGATTAAAATATAAAGTTCGTGTCTTTGGCAAGTACACACAGGATTGTGGTTTTGCCCAAGGTGTCTAATTAATTACTATAATTTTTCAATTCCCTATGTTCAATAAAAACACGTCTATGAAATGCTATTCATAAAAGCAGAACTCACTGGTCATTAAACATGCAAATATCCACGAATAAATACACAATTCTCTCTTGCAGGAAATGCTATCAGTAGACTAAATAAGTGGTGAACATTTTTCTACAGTAAGTATTTACTTTTCCTACAGTTTGATCTTAAAATACCACAGTTGGCCAGGGCCTCATGAGTTGCTGGTGCAATCTCCACATTGTTAATGGGTATATGAAGCTCACGATGATGTCCACAAGATGATACCGCTATTGGAAAACTTCCTCATTCTTCCTGTCTAACCAGTAGCATAATGGATATGTGAATAGTGCCTGTTTTGTACATTTTCCCTCAGGTAAACTGTGATAGGCATTTGGGAATAATTCTTTTCAAGGCCTGAAGTATTTAAAGTGCACTGTATATTGTTCTAAATGCAAGACCAATGCCCCATTCTATCAGAGAAAAGAAAAAGGGTATCTGTGGGAAACTATCTAAAAGATTAAAGGAGCTTTGACTGAAATGTGGTTTGGTGGCAAAGAAAGGGAAACCACCATCCCTTGGTACAGTATTAAGGCTATATCTGGGAAAACCAACAAAACGTGTCATATGTGGATAGATCATGACACTGACACCATTAGCAAGGACTTTTTTTTTTTTTTTTTTAACAGCATTTCTTGTGCTAGTTTCCCAATGCCAAGAATGGCTTCTTTGTTTATTCTTGAACTCCAATACCTATCACAGTACTTGGTCCTTACTTGGTACTCAATAAATGTTTGTTGAATGAATCTATTTTTTACACTTTTGTATCAAACTATCACATCTGAGCAATTTTGTAATTTTATTCAGCTGATGATATTCTTTATACCAGTGTAATTTTCCATATGCTCATGTGTGTTTTATTTCTCATGATATCAGTTTTTCTTTCTTTGAACTTTGTAGTTCCCTGAATTGCTTAGTATTGTTTATACATGACTAAAGGCCCAGGTAGATAAGATGGTATCTTTCTTTGTTTATTGTTTATATATGACTAAAGGTCCAGTGAAAGGTAAAAAATGAGTTTGTTAGATTTCAAAATCAGTCAAAAGGTAAAATCAGTGTGAAGATAAGATACCATCTTATCTAACTGGACCTTTAGTCCAGTGAAAGGTGAAAAATGAGTTTGTTAGATTTCAAAATCAGTCCTAACTAAAAACCATTTCCCCTGCTGGATGTCGTAACTCACATCATTACAATGTATGGCTTAATGAAACATTTATTTTTCTGAACAACTTGGATTTCAGTGAGCAGATTTCTTAAAATAAGGACATTCTATTTTTCATTATAGTACTAAGAATGCTGGAACAAATATTTTTTCTACTTACATACTTGAGTTCAGTTGAATTATTTTATCAGGTATTTGCAAGATGACCTGGAATATCTTGGAAGTTATTATATGTAAATTATACATACACATATATGTGTATAGTTCCTGGCATTGGGCAGCTAGTATAAGGAATGCTGCAAAAAAAATCCTTGCTAATGGTTTCAGCATCATGATATATATACACATATATATGCATATGTGTAATTACTCATATATATATGTATAAATAACTATATTAATATACTTATATAAGCTACTACATATTAATAAATGATCAACATACCTATATTATTTATATATAAGCTATATATAAATATAACTATATATATACACACACACACACACACACACACACACATATATGTAGTTGTAGAAAGGGTCTTTTTTAGTGAATTAAGACTTCATGAAAGGCCAGTTATAGTGACTCATCATGGCTGTAATCCCAGCATTCTGGGAGGCTAGAGGATCACTTGAGCCTAGTAGTTCAAGATCAGCCTGGGCAACACAGCAAGATCCCATCTTAAAATAAAAAAGATCTCATGGTAACTAATATTTGATATGTATGATACATGACTTTAAGCAATATTATGTGACATCACCTTTCTCACATTCTAGGTTGCTGTTTACATTTTTTGTTCAGTAATGAAACAAACTCACGAGGAAGTAAACCAATCAACATTTTATGCATGGAGTTTTCTAAATCCTTCATGTGGCCTTGGTAGCATTTTGATTAGAAGCCCTTGAATTCTGTCCTGAGTGCTCACCCATTATCTAGTGATTTACAGAGTTTACAGGAGGACACCGAAAACACAGGCTTGACTGCATTTACAGATGGCACAGATACCAGATCCAAAAAGTTTTTAATGACCTGGAACCATGAAGTGAAATAAACAAGGAGCCCAGATTTCTTGAAGACCTCCTGTATGCCAGGCATTTTATGTCTCTCAATTCTTTGAGAGAACCTATGGCATGAAGTTATTAATTTTTTTCTAGATGGCAAAACTGAAAATAAAGTATATTCAATTAATTTCTCAAGGTCATGGGCTTGAAAATACTGTGACTGAAAAAAATATTTTAAGTCTTCCTGATCCTAGAGTCTATCTTCTTACATTAAAATAAACATATTAAATAAACAAGCACAATCAGTTTAGGAAAGATTTGTTTTCATAGAAATCCATGCAAAGCAGGTCAGGGAATTTCAGTTGACCACAGATTCAATGGGGAACATCAGCTGATGAGAGAAATGTACAGTGCAAATTATTTCATTGTACTTAGTGCTAGTCAGGCTTAATAAAGGGTATGATACTTTGGTACCTCATTGCTTTCACAAACAAGAAGGCATTCTGAGTAAGAAAACGTGAAGACAAAGATCCTGAACCTTTATCTTGTGTATGACAGCTAAGAATGCTCAGGTAAGAAATGACTGTAGTGACGGCAGGGGATGGATGAGGGCTATAACATCTGTTGCAATACATACACTGAATGGTGACTTTTTCTTTTTTAAATTGACACAGGGTCTAGCTCTGTTGCCCTGCCAGAGGGCAGTAGTGCAATCATAGCTCACTGCAGCCTTGAACTCCTGGGCTCAGGTGACCCTCCTGCCTCAGCCTCCCAAGTAGCTTGGACTGCAGGTACATGTCACCATGCCCCACTAATTTTTTTATATATTTATTTTTAGTAGCAACAAGCTCTCACTATGTTGCCCAGGATGGTCTTGAACTTCTGGGATCGAGTAATCCTCTCGTCTTAGCCTTCCAAAGTGCTGGAATTACAGGCGTGAGCCACCATGCCTGGCCTAATGGTGTTTTTAAAGGAGGAATCAGTTGTGGTCAGTACAGATTTATTTGGAAGAAAAGGAATCTGTGCTTAGAAGCCAAAAGGCCCATTATTATTCAATAAAAGGAAGCTCTTTAGAACACTTTGAACCTGAAAGAGTTAATGAGGCATGAGACATTAGGGTTCCCATATTTAGTTTAGATCTATGTGGCACTATTTTTAGAAGGTTACATTGTTTTTAATATTTTATATAGTAGGCCGGGCGTGGTGGCTCACGCCTGTAATCCCAGCACTTTGGGAGGCCGAGGCGGGCAGATCACAAGGCCAAGAGATCGAGACCATCCTGGCCAATGTGGTGAAACCCCGTCTCTCCTAAAAAATTCAAAAAGTAGCTGGGTGTGGTGGTGTGCACCTGTAATCCCAGCTACTTGGGAGGCTGAGGCAGGAGAATCACTTGAACCAGGAGGCAGAGGTTGCAGTGAGCCTAGATTGCACCACTGCACTACAGCCTGGCCAACAGAGTGAGACTTCATCTCAAACAAAAAAATTATATAGTATAATTCTAATAATGGGATGCTCCACTTCACTTGCAAGTACTTGCATATGGAGGTGTTTTTTTCCCCAGTATGAGGAGAGATCAACAGTAAATACCTATATTATTTCTATTGCTGGTCAATGCAGAAAATATTTGTTAAGCACGAAGAGTGTGGATGTGTTTGGTGACTACAGAACTAAGGATTTCTCAAAGAAACAAAGAGAGAAGTGTAAGTTCAGGTGTGGAAGCCCTTGCCTAATTTGCCTCTTCACTTTTGCCCAGAAGTAATTTGGCCAGGGATTGTGTTACTATTGTTGAATTAAACCAGACAGAATCAGGCCTATAAGAAGAGACGTTTAGTAAAGGAAATGATTCTGTGAAAATTTTAGATTTGATAACTGACATGGGAGGTGTTTACCTTCTTTTGAAAAGCAGATTTAAAAAATTGAATTAAATATACACACGGACTTTTACACTCATTTTCAGGGAAGCAAGAATTCTATCATAATAATCACCAAATATCAATTAATCAGAAGGAAAAATAGGCTTGCAGGAAGAGAAAATCAGTTCCTTTAGACAAATGGTATTGACATAGAGATTCCAGGTATGTCTAGTTATATACCATGCATTCTGGATCAAATAGAGAGGCTTGTGACTTGTATCAGTATTACCTGGCTTCACAGCAGCAGGAGCAGAGAAAATATGTACTATGTTTAGAGATGAATTAGGAGAGTACGTCTGAAAGAACCAGGGATGCATGGGCAGGTAGATTTGGTCAGGCATATTTATAATAATGAGCCATTGGATTTGGGATTGGGTGGAGGGAATAAAGTCAGAAAACCATTGGGTCATCTTCCCTAATAAAAGAGAACATCTGTGGAGTTATAAATAGAATTGCCTAATATTTCTTCTAATAGCTTTATTCAATCCTTAGAACCTAAGCTTTCTTGTATCAATGTAAAGTATGTGTGTGTATATATATATATTCATATGTGTGTGTATTATATGCATATGTGCATATGCATGTGTGTAATGAAAAAAGAAAACAGCCCTGAAGAATCCTCAAGAAACTGTCAGAGGTCCTTGTCCTTTAAAAGCTCCAGTTGCCCTTCTTGTCTAAACACATCAGTGCAGTGTGAATCCTGCATTATTCATGAACACATAAGGTCTGTATTTGTATACATTTATCTCTTGGCTATTTATTGCTATAATCTCTGCCCCAAACCCTGGCCATGCTTTGTCTTTCTCTTTTCCTACTTTTCTTTTTTTTCTGGTACTTTGAAAAATAAACATTAGAATTAGCTATTTTATTGCTTACTTCTTTCCTTTAACATATGGCATTTGCTTAACCTCTTGGAGAGTTGTGGTTTTCTGACCGTGGAGTTCTGATGGGAAAGACAATGAGAAGTGTTTATCTAGCATCTAGTCCAGCAAGCTCAGAAAAACATTGTGCCGTGCTAGTATTGACAAGGTGACAGAGAGCCCACGCTTGCCTCACACGTTGGCCGCTCCCGATGCTACATCCCACTTTACTCTTGCTGGAGGACTGACATTAATGCTTACTGTTTTGAGGTCTGGACATAATCTTGGTAGATTCTAAAACTCCTAGCAAACAGTGGTAGACAAGTCAAGGGTCTATAATTGCATATAAACAGAAAAGTAAAGACTTACATATTTAAGCAACCTGCTAATCCCCATGGTCATTTAGTTCCCTAGTGGCTATTTTTAATTTGTCTTGTTTTTAGAGGCACTCTGAAAGCATGAGGCAGGTGAAAGCGTGTCTGTGTGTGTGTGTGTTGCTTGCATGCACATGCTTTTTCAAGAAGGTCTTCCTCTTTTCTTGTCAAGACTGCAGCTGTCAACTATTCCCCAAAGGTGTTGCCTAGAATCAGCATGCAGTGCTGTAGGCAACCTGTCACTTAGATGAGACACCTTGTATATGTGCTGTAGTTCACTCTCTGACTTGCCTGTGTGCACAATGCCATCTTGTCTGTTAGAAGACAGGGCCATCGTGCGATGCAGTTTCTCTTTGAGATATATAGTAGCTCTTCTTTCTTCAAAAGGAAAAAATAAAAAATAAAAAAAAGCTACTCTTGCTGGAAAGGTAGAGAGAAGGGTCTGCGCGTGCCCTCTACCATTGTGGTTTCAATGTCTAAATCTTCTGGAGAGGATTGCTGCAGTGATGAGATAAAAGCAGCTGCCTTTCCAAGTACTGTCTATTTGCATTGATATTTGCATTCTTTGCCAAAGTGACATCATTACCATTTGCTTAGTATTTGCGCCACAGGGATATGTTTTACATAATTTAAGACTTGGAAGTGATGATAATGTATTTCACATGGGCAGTAGAGGCCACAGGGTGCTGAATTTCATCCCCTTTCTTCTTAAGGACCTTAGTGCATACATAAGTCCCTAGTCCGTATCCCTAAATCATATTAACAATACTGCTTACTGGGTGCCAACAATATGTCTGGTACTGGACTAGATATATCTGTATATATTGTTTAGCCCCCATGACAACAGTATGAGGGTAGGTACCATTATCTCCATTATATAGTAAAGAAGCAAGGCTAGAAAAATTGGTAACTTGCACAGGTCTGAATTCAGAGGCATCTCACCGCAAGGACTTTTCTCCTTATGCTGTGTCATTCTATCTCCCATCTTGTAGCCTACTTGTTTCTTCAGATTTAAGAAACAGAAACCCTATATTTTCTCAGGACATGACACTTGAAATAACAAGAAAGAATATTGTGGGACTCTGACCTTGGTCCGTTTCTGTCTCTTTCATTCTCATCTTTACTCTAGGTGCCCAGAAACTCTTCTTTGAAATAAATATAAAAGATCTATGTTTTCTTTGAGAGAAAGCCACATAACATTGTCACAAGCCAGATTATTGAACTCTGCCAGATGGCCCTTATTTACCAAATATATGTTTTAGTTTTATATACGAACAGAGGTTTTAAAAAGATAAAGACGAACAAAATTGTGTTTAATGTCCTGTATGATACCTTTTGCCTTATTTACAAACTGGTCCTCTCTCTGACTGTACCTGCTCCTGATGCCCCATCCTCAATGTCCTCCATCAGCATAAAAAATGTGAAACCTCTTTTTCAAAATCAAATTAAAAAAAAAAGCGCTCAGTCTCTCATCTTGAGATGGAGAATTAGAAGCAAATTTGCCCTTGCTTTTCTTCTTAATCTTCCTTCTTCCCACCTTCTTTCCCTCGCTCCCTTCTTTCTTCTTTCTTTCACACCATGTGCCCCAGAATGACAGCTCAGGGAAAGTAGGCATTATAAGCTGAGTGGCCTTTTCCTTGACGTCCCTTGAAGGGCTCCTTATGTTCAGAGAATATATCACTGCATTTGCAGCTCCCCCAGAAGTGCTGTAGCTTGGAGGAGCCTATTACTCGCTTGAATCTCTTTGGTGTAGACCTATAAATAGATTCTCATCTTTTCCCTGTAACCCCCTATAGATTCTTGATTCAAGGGTAAAAAATGGAGAGATGAGAGTTCAATCTTCTTGGAACTTACTGACACCCTAGCTCCCTTTTAAGAACTTGTCCTCCTTACTAACACCATCTACATGGCCATCTGGGTCTTCTCAGCTCAGAAACACCCTGCAACAATGGCTGGCGGAAATAAGGGGAGGGCCCGTTTGAATTAGCACATTCCCCCACAAGCACACACATCCATACTGCCAGGCCTCTGTTTGTCCAGTTTCCTCCTCTTGTGCTGTTCTTCCCACCCTTCTCCTCAGTGCAGTTCAGATATCATCTGTGTCCCATGAAGTCTACTCTCTCCCAGGGGAAACCCTTTGAATTTCCATTGCATATTATTCTGTGCTTCTTTTTATGATTAATCCCATTTACCTTGTATTATATAAATATATTTTGGTCCTTATTAGATTATATATGCTTGGAGGAGGACAGTATCTTTCTTTGGTCCATTGGTGTGGCTACCACAGGCTCACAGCATGGCATTTGGTTGCCTAAAATGATATGTCTTATCTGTTCTTTGATGTACAGATAAGAAAAGCCTTTATTTAGTTTGGCTTTCATTTTGTTCAAGAACAGTGGCACAGTTTGGTTTTTCTTGATATCTTTCCCTTATTCATGGTTGCTTTTCTCAAACAGCACATGTGGGGCTTAATACCTAGATGATGGGTTGATAGGTGCAGCAAACCAGGTGGTGTGACTCTACCATGGTGCACATTTACCTATGTAACAAACCTGCACATCCTGCACATGTATCCTGAAACTTAAAATTTAACAGAAAAGGAAAAAGAAATTATTATTATAAATGTAAAGTAATTAAAAGTATATTATTTAGAAGGGACAGTAGGTATCACAAAGATAAGCATGTTTCATTCTCAAATGAAATACACAAATTTATGAAAGTGAATTCAGCACCAGTGGTGAATATAAAAGGCTGTTGAGGAGGAGGAGCTAAAGTTTTGATTGGGACTTGAAGAAAAGGTATGTTGTTATAGGCAGAAAACTTGCCATGCAGGTGATCATGTTAGAATCAGTGTCAGACATTAACAAAACATTTTCAGTCAAGGGCAGAGAGTAAATATTTTAGGCTTTTTGGAGGCTGATTACATAATTTGCACAATGAAATAGTGGGTCCCTTTTTCAAAAAGCAATAACGAAGTGCCATGAGAAGTACTTAAAACATAAAGCTCTTTTTCCTTTTTCCATGGTTTCTCTCTCTAAACTTGTCATGTTGTTTTATGTTTGCTCTTCAGTGTCATTCTAAGGAAAGAAAATGTTAAATTATTAGCTTGAATTTTGCCATTCATCTTTGTTATGCCATACCAGTCTTAAATAAGTTCTGAATAAGAACTTCTAATTAATTTGCAGAATTACTGACATAGGAAACATTTCTTATTTCATAGCTCATGCAGTGCATACATGTTTTGTTCTTACCAGAAAACTGGACACACTGCACAGATTAACTCACCTGTTTTTATTTATTTCACTTCTTGATATACACATATTCAACAAACACTCTCTTCCTCTGGCTTCCTAATGAGTAAGAAAAGACTGAAAAGAAAAGAAACTGAGTTGCTTTTTCTTTTCCTTCTTTGACATAATTTTCAGCTGAGGTGATTGGTCAATTCATGGAAGTAACATGAGTAAGAAAGGCTATAATTAGGTTCCTTAGTCATTTATGTTTCTTAGAATGCCATCGTTTTCTTTCTGTGTTCAAAGCAAGTTTTGGTTCCAATGGAAAACATGTTCTTTTAGGACTGTCAGCATTCCAGCTTACTCAGAGTAGATGTGAGAGATTTTGCAATCACTTTGAGTCTCATTGAGTGTGCATCCTAAGTCTACCAGAATCTTCTACTCCCGGGGTATTGTGAGAGCTATAGGGGGTGAAGTGGCAAGAAACAATGGGCATGTGTATAGTATATCCATATGTTTATGCATCTCTCTTTTGCTATTGCACATGCCTAATTGTTTCATTAGACCTCATTCAAAAACACAAATTCAAAGATAAAATTATTAAGTGTTTCAGGACAGAGAGACAAGAGAATATTAAACCAAGAGCAGGTGGTACAGGGTCCTGTGTGACTCTACTGGCTGCATACCCATGAAGCTTCACCTGGGTTTTGCAAGCCATATGGTCTCTGTCTCAAGTATTTAGCTGTTGTACCATGAAGTGCGGCTATAAATGATATGTAAACAAATGGACGTGACTGTGTTCCAGTAAAACTTTATTTACAAAAAACAGGTAGCAGCCAGAATCTGGTCTGTGGGCCATTGTTTGTTGATCCCTAGTTAGGCAAAAACATGGAGATGAGAATATGTGAGCCTTGTTTGAGAATTGCTTAGCTAGTGTGAGGTAAGTCAGGGAATTTCAGAAGAAAGCCAATTATGAAAACATGGATTGGACTGTTTGAATATTTTCCTCTAGGTAATAAAGTGACTGATGGCTTCAGCTACTGAATTAACATGATCAAAAGAGTTTTTTTTGTTTTTTTGTTTTTGTTTTTTTTTGGAGATGGAGTCTTGCTCTGTCACCAAGCTGGAGTACAGTGGCACGATCTTGGCTCACTGCAACCTCTGCATCCTGGATTCAAGCAATTCTCCTGCCTCAGCTTTCCGAGTAGCTGGGACTACAGGAACACACCACTACTTCCAGCTAATTTTTGTATTTTTAGTAGAGATGGGGTTTCATCATGTTGGCCAGGATGATCTTGATCTCTTGACCTCATGATCTGCCCGCCTCGGCCTCCCCAAGTGCTGGGATTACAGGTGTGAGCCACCGTGCCTCGCCCATCAAAAGAGATTTTTAGTGAATTAATAGGGAAGTGTCCTATCACAGAGATAGGAAGGGGTGGATCTGTTAATAGACAGCTGAACAAGGGAGCTATTGTGAGAGTCCAGGTATGAGATGATAACAACTTGGAGTAATAAGAAGGGATTTGCAATGATGGAAACATTTGATTCCAGAGGAATTTTAAGTGAAGTGTCACCAGGATGTGGAGAGTGATTTGATGTTGGGGCTGAGAGAAGAAAAGATGGGAAATTTCAAGGTCTTGTGCCTGGAAGGCTGCAAAATGGATAGCCATTCATTCCCTGAACCTGTATTGTGTGTATCTTCTGTTTGCTAAAATAACCATGAACAGAAATGGCTGGTGGGCTGCTGATTTTAGGCAGCTGCAGAATTTTGGTCTGTTTGAGTTGATGTTGGGTTGCCTAATACACATGATGCTTACAAGGCATTCAAGATGTGTCACTGGCATAGAGGAGTGGGGTGAGGGATAGAAGTAAAGGTAGGTAGCCCATCTTCACAGAAAGGTGAATTAGACCAGCGACAGCAGATACCATCTCCCAATGGAGAAAGCATAGAGAAGAGAAAGAAAAAGAAAGAGGCTCTAATACCCTAATCACTTACATACCCTAGTGTAGTCCTCTATGCTTTTCAAATTAAGTAGATATTTCACTTTACTGTTTAACCGTGCCTGGAAAGATTGAGAGGTCCATGTCTAGTCACAATGTTAGAATGAAATAAATGTGTGAAATAAATCATGTTTATAGTGTAGATCCCCTTCATCTTCATCTTTGAGTCAAATGCCAAAGCCATTTGTTGGCTCAGTAACGTTTCACTTAGAAAATGAAACTTTTATTTTGGCTAAACGAGTATGGTGTCCTGGTCCTTTCCCAAAAACATACCTTCAATTTTACCCTAGCTGGCTGATTGACTGTTTCCTTTGCAGATGCAGTCTAGGGATGTTAAGGGCAACATCCTTTGTGATAATGAAAGCCTTATAATGTATTTTTTCCAGTAACTTAGGATGCTGTATATTAAGCTGTATATTGGTAAATATTTTGTCTATGTGGAGAAATGTAAATGAGATTTTTTTTTTCTTTTCATCATTCTTCTCTACAAATGTGCATTGAAAAGACACTGAACTTTGGTCCCATGCTTATGCACAAGGTATAAAAGTTGCTTATATTCCTAACCTCTCCACAGAGTTGTCTAGACACACAGGACTATTTGGTCAAATGTTCAGCAATTCAGTTCCACTGCTTGACTGTAATTCACCTATAAACCCAGAAAAATACTGCTGGAGTTCAGAGGCCCTGACTGCTATTAGACAGAGAAAATCTACAGCACACTGGAACAATCACATTTAAAAGATTTGCCTCAAGCTTTCTATGGTCACTATTACTCTTTAATTTATGCTCTTAGATTTCAACTTCGAAATGATATTGAAATTTTCATTATGGGCAACCCTGAATCTGGAAAAATCCAAGGTAGCTTTTAGGACAGTCACCTTTAATTACCCACCACCGTTAAGATTAGGAAGTAAATGCTAAAATTCCCATGTAAGTGTATTTTGCAAGAAATTTTCACACTATGAAATAATTGATCTTTTTCTCTCATCCTGTCTGATTCTCTATCAAGACATATCAAACATGCACCCCTCTGCTCAAAGTGTAAAAAAAAAGTTTGCTTTTTAAAGTTTTAATTAAGGCTTTTGCTGTGTGTGTGTGTGTGTGTGTGTGTGTGTGTGTGTGTGAGAAAGTACTACACACTTTAGTTGTTTAGGTGTCATTGTTGAGACATTTAGACTGTATTTCATTCAGGCAGATACTTGTACTTTATTACATTCCCAAATGAGGAAATGTGCTGATTAGATGGAAAAGCATGTGTGTATCTTATAGTGTTAGCAATTTGGCACGGTTTTTGTTTTGTTAGCTCTCAGCATGGTTGCCTTCAACTATATTTACTCCACATGGGTGGGCATGTGTTAAAGATACAAAAATCCTCAGACCTCTGAATTGCATTCCTGAAGGAGACCTTAATTCTATTAGGTTGGTGCAAATTAAAATGCCGTTACTCGTAATGGCAAAAACCGCAATGATTTTCGCACCAACCTTATACTGCTTATTGCTTTTGCCTCTTCTGTAATGAAAGGCTTCTAACTGGTTTGCCTGCCTTTGATTTTAGCTTTTTGTGTAGCCTTGGTCATATCAAGTTTCTGCTGAGAAATTCGGCATGGCCTTTGATTTCCCGGTCTCATCTCCTACAACTCACCAGTATGCACCGGTAGTTCCAGCCCGCAATACGTCCTGCGCTGTCGAGCTTACGCACTTTTGTGTGTGCTGTTTCCTCTGCTAAGAATGTCTAGTGAACTTCTACTCACCCTTTAAGACCAGATTTAAATGGCATCTTCCTTACAAATGAGTTGATTGATCTATCATTTTATTGATTCTGTCATTCAGAAACATTCCTTGAATGCATGCTATGCTCTGGGAAACTTTCTCTAAACGGACTCAAACATTTCTTCTTCTGGGTTTTCCCAGCACTGGATACTCTGAGTCATTACTAATCCACACTGGGTTCTTGTTTTCTAGGCTGCATCCCTCAACAGACTGTGAGGTCTTTGTGAGAATACAATTGCTTTTGTGTTTAGTTCCATATTCACAGCATTCATTCTAGTGTCTGGAACATAGGGTTCCACTACATGCACTAGACATTTGTTGACTAGAAAAATGATTCGTTTTATCAAGGGACTGTCTTAGGAAATACTAAATGGGGTGCCTTTCTGATACATTGTAATGACCACCCTTTTCTCTGTTCTCTAACATTGTATCCCAAAGTAGATAAACTACAGTTTTATCCTTACCAAGCATCTTTCTCTCATCTCCATCCTACTTTCCCAGCACTCCCCTGCACCCCTCTGCTGTGTGCAAAGCTCCAATCCCAGGAAAATACCATGCAGCGCTTTCATTCTAAAGGGGAGCAATTGAAAGCATTTCTTTGGTAATTTAAGCACACAGCAGCTACCTTTGCAAAAGCCTGGTTGCTAAATTATCCCCTCAACTACTCATTTTGCAGAAGGGAAAAGAAAAAAAAAACACACTGGGGGGATAAAGAGACTCTAATAAGAAAAGAGTCTGTGTTTTCTTTAGGTTCAGCCTGATTCCTCTCCACCTCCTCTCCCTTCAGTGACTGCAAGGCTCCTGGTGTGGCTCGTTCTGCTACTTTTCCTTTTAATGTTTTAAATGCCACAAATGCTTGTCATAAACCACCTTCTTAATTATGCAGAAGTGGAGCTGAATGGTTAGTTAGCAGTTCTATTGCAATTACTGCACTTTTTCAGGTCTGCTGCTGTTTTATGTGGCACTGTTTTCTAAGTTGCTGATTAAGATGATGTAGTGGGTGGAGTTCTTCTTCCCACCATTGGAGAAGGGCCGCTGAAGCCTGGGATAATGAGTCCTTAGGCAATAGTTTATGGCCTAATAAGAGTTAAGGATGGGAGCAAGGAGGAGATGGAGAGTTATGCTCATTTATTTCCTTCTTAAAAAAAAAAAAAAAAAAAGCCCTCTGGTTTTGTTCAACTTTTGCTTCTCCTTTGTCCAGTGTAGATGCTGAAATTGCTAGAGAAATATCCATGATGGCTCTTAGCAGTCCTAATCTTATTTGGACCTGATATTCTGAGGCTTTTAGGCATCTTCAGATATCCTTGTGCAGTGAAAGAGCCTTGCATTGGAGTTGAAATGATGACGAGAAAATTTAAGAACTGTTGAGAATTTGAATCAATCTCTTCATGTTGCCATCTCTCTCTCTCTCTCTCTCTCTTTTTAAAGCCAAATGTGAATAATGCTGTGTGCCGATCTTGAGCCCTGAGAAGCTGCACTTCCAGTATAGTTCTAGGTCCCCACTGAAAGTAAAATAATGTGAAATTGAAAGCAGCATGCTATTGTAAAGTAGTGCAATCATTCGTTCATTCACAGGTACTTACTGAAAGCCTACTATGTCCTAGGCACTGTGTGAGGCCCAGGGGATGGGGCTAAAAACAATATAAACTTCTTGCCTTTATGGAATGGCATTCTAGTCAGGTATACTGATATTAAACCAATCTGGAAATAAATATATACTCTTCAATGGTGCTATGAAAAAAATAAAGTAGAATGAGGTGCTATGAAAAAAATAAAGTAGAATGAGGGAATGGAGAGTGTGCTAGGGCATGCTATTTTGGGTGGAGAAAGTTTCTTTGTGGCAGTGACATTGAAGCAAGTGCCTGAATGAGGCAAAGCAACAAGATGTAAGGATATCCAAGAAGAGCATTCCATGCTGAGGAAATAGCAGGTATAATCACCCTGAAACAGGAATGCACTTGGCTTATTGGAGAAACAGTGGGAGGCTGATGGCTAGAAGACAGTGAGCCCGCAGGGCAGGACAGGGGGTAAAGTGAGGTCAAAGAGATAACCAGGAGCATATTGTGTATGGCCTTGTAGGTGAACAAATGGGCTTTGAATTTAATATAATTTAATTTATATTTTAAGATCATCTTGGCAGCTGGGTGCCAATTATACCATAAACAGGCAAAGTAGAAGACTGGAGCCACCGAGGAGGCTGCTGCAGGAATCTAGGCAAAAGATATATTAGTGTGGTAGTGGCAAGCGTGTTACATTATTATGATGTCCTCGGCTTTCTTAAGTGTTTGCTTCATTAATCAGTAGAGTTGTGAGCTGTGACTTGGACCTGATAATGAATCATTACTTATTTTAAAATTGATACATACAATAATATTTTTTTATAAGCTGATATAAAATATTGAAGGAGGATTGGTCTTATTTTGCATCTGTTTATTAAACATTAGACTGGAGATAAGGTTGTGAGGCCCTAGAGGCCTCACAAATAAATATTCCCAGCCTTGTCTGGCAGACAATGATTGGGTGTGGAGGTTACCCAGCCTCCATGTTGCCTCAGTGACTCCCTTTCCTGTCCTTCACTAGGTAGGAGGCAAAAAGCTCAGCAGTGCCACATAGGCTCTGCTCTCCTAATTGCTGTAAAGAACTGTGCTGTTTCTTCTTCAAAATGTTGATTGCAGGCATCTACAGGGATGTGCTCTTATGTTACAGTATAAAGATTTTTTATTGTAAAGAAAAGAGATTTGTTGGCACGGTGGGATGTGTGTATTTGTGTGTGTGTGTGCAAGTAGCTATGCTTGCACTGGGAGACTATTTTACTTTGCTTTTTTCCTCTCCCATTATAGGAAGTAATTTTTGGAGGAAAATAGTATGACAGTCCTGATACTATTTTATTTTTTTTCTTCTTCAGAGTAGGTACAACAGAAAATCCTGAATTTATGCTTGTTCTATTTTTTTCTCCCTATTATATTTCTGTGTGTTCACACCCCTCTATTAACAGAGAAAGTTTATGCTATATTCTGTGCTCCTTTTACTCTTTTTATTAAGAGAAAGTGAGAAAGCTGTCCTAGAATTATACAAAATATACATATATATTTTTCCACATCTGAAGGGTAAAGGAATTGTAATTCATGGGAATAGAATGTTAAGGGCTTATACAATGATATATACTACATATATATCATTGTTTGTATGTATATACATATATTGCACATATATACATATCACTTTTTGGCTCTACTTTTATTATTTTCAAGTTTCTTTTATATCACCCCAGCTGCTCTTCTGCATTTAGTTAAGTTCAGTCCTACCACGTCTAGAACCCCCTTCTATTCTGCCTACATTCACGACTTTCATCCCTCAACTCTGGTCCCATTTGCCTGTCACTTAGCATTAACTACGTTATAATGCCATTTATCCTTTTTGTGCGTGCATTATTTCTACTCAAGTGGGCCATTTGCTTTTTTAGAGCAAATATCATAATATGCACCTACTTGTATGCTCCACATCTGCATCAGTTCAGACATTTTGGTTGCAAGCAACAGATACTATAGGCTTAGACTACCTCAAGTTGGTCGGGAATGTATTAAAAGTCTTTGGGGGGTAGCTTACAGAATCAAAGCAAAGACTAAAGGAAGAGGTTTCCAAAAAACAATCAGAGAATCTTGGGAGGTCTAAGTAGCAGGGACTAATTAATAGCTATTTTAGGCTGCAGCTGCTAGAATGCATAAACTCCAATTATTTCCCCCCCATTCTTACAACAACCTGCTGAAGCCTCCAAGGTATTGGGTCATTTGCTTACCCCTAAGAGAAGTAGAAAAAAAAATCACCTTTTGACAATCCTACACATCTGTGAACAATGGGAAGGAGATGTAATTTCCCAAAAGAAAACCGGGCACTGAGTGGCCCAAAACAATTGTCCTCTATAATATCAAGCATACTTTGGTGTCCACAGTTGGAGCTCTTTACAGGTCTGGTGTCAGTGATGGTGACGACAAGGAGAAGGAAGAGTTGTAAATGACTTTGCTCTTTTGAGTAAGTGATCATCAAATGTCCTTGCAGTCAGAATGGCAAACAAATGGCATGGCCTGTCAGTATCTGAAGTTAATTTGGGCTGGCTGTCCTTTCTTTTTGGATATTTAGGTTTCAGTAATGATTTCCCGAAGGCCACAATAATAAACATGTGTTATGTTATAAAAAGCGGGTGCTGCATACATTGGAAGCAAGGCCCCCTAATTGAATCACCTGTGCTATGACTCTTTCAACTCCTAAGGCATAATTGAAGCACTGTCTCAGTTGGCATCTTTGTGGTTTCCATCCACACATTCTTACTTTCTGGTAGCTGGATTATGAACAACCCCAAGGTCAGGCTTGTGTAGAACCCAACATCTTACATATTTTACTATTGATAAAATACACCCTGAGTATAAATGTTCACATAACACTTTCTCTCATCTCTATAGTTATGTTTCTTTCTTATGACGTTGGCCACATACTTTAAACTCCTTGGGAAAATATACTGCCATTAAAAACGCTTCACCCGTTTCTTGAAAAATGACAGACAAGATGTTTTTCGTCCAATTCTGTCGTATATTTCTATTCCCTAGATTTAAATTTCCTGGACTTAACTGTTCCCTATAGTTAGCAGAAACATTATTTTAAGAACAATTTAAGTTGAACTTCATGTGAAACTGGCTACTGAATCTGAGTCGGGACCTTCTTCTGGAGGGAGGTAATTAAATATTCCTTATTGATGCTATTTTAAATGTGTTGAATGAAAGGAGTTAATTATACAGCAGGGAACATGGCAGAGTTCTGACTAATAATGAGCTCAATGTTTAATGTCTTCATCTTTGTTAGAATCATTAAAGTTGTTTGAACCAATCAGATGTTTCAAGTGAATGTAGACTCACAGCTAACCAGCTCCAAATGGAAATCCCTCACAGATGCAGGAGCTGGTATATCTAATGATGACTTCAGGAAAAGGATGGCGATATATTGCTTTCTTCCATGCAATATAATCTGTTTCAGTTGGTCTTCCATTGTGATGGTAAAGAGAAAAGAATAAGTCTTATTTCCAGAAATTTCATGTGTTATAATGGAATGATGTTTGTGCCCGGACATATAAAAGAGGAAATGATTTTGTTTTTTCCTTAAAGTTTTACGTAGCCAATCTCTTTGGAATCTGGTGCAATATTGACATTTCTGTGCTGCTAATTCCTCACATGATAAATGCATTAACACTGCATCTTAGGATGCCCAGGAATCACTAGAGGACCAAGCACTGTCCTAAAGAATGGATCTCCTGTAATACTGTTTTAGAGAAATGTAGGCTCTTGAGGTCATGTTTTTCTTACTGTATTACTGGTTTGTTATGTGTCTTTAAATAAATTTTGCAAACTCCCCAACACTCAAACTACTTCCTCGTAAATTTCTCCTCCCTTCTGATTGCTTCACCAAACAGCCTGTGGCTTTGTTTTTATTTACAGGACTCCTAAGACTGTGTCCTGTCCTGTCTATGCTGGGGAATGTGAAGTACAGAAGATTACTTCCTTGGTTCTCCATGGAAGTCCTTTTACCCGGCTGTGAGGATTGTAACAATGATTGGCGGTGACATCACTCAGTTACTGATCTTCACATATGGGAGTTGGGAGACTTTGAGGAATCAGTAGGGTGAATTTACCAAGTTCTCCCATGAGCCCAGGCAGCCAGGGGGTGTGTGTGTGTGTGTGTGAAGGAAGAGTAAGTGTTAGGACAGAACAGCAGCCATCATGGGAAAGGGAAATCCTAGGTCCACCTAGGATGGTTACTTCGTGGAGAGGGTTACTTTGGGTAGTTACGGCAGCCTGCAGGGTTTTCAAGAATAATATAACATATATGATTTATATTTTTGAACTTCGATTTTACCACTGCGTTCCCTCCAGTGTACTTAGTAGAGATAGGATCATGTGTATCAAGAGCTCAGGCTTTAGAATCCCACAGGTCTGGATTGAAATCTCAGCTCTGACTTTTACTACCCATGTGACTTTGGACAATTTATGTATCCACTATCAGCCCATTAGATAACCTTTAAAATGGGAATAAAGTAGTGCTTGCTTTGCAGAATTGCTGTAAGGATTAAATGAGATAATTCAGGTAAAGCACATAGTTGAGTGCAGAATTAACTTATCACATATTATTAGAAATGTGGTTGAAGATTGTTTTGTTATTTAGATGAATCAAATTAAAATCTTTCATTTTCAAGTATCTAAGACTTCCAAGGACTAAAACTTCCCTCTGAATTTTACCACTCATCCCAGCTGGAGATCTAAGATAACTGTTTTTGTGTTTGTTTGTTAATTATTTGACATGTTTCTTCTCAAATTAAGGGAAAATTCTTATTTCGGAGTCACTGTTCAGAATGAAAATGTGAGACTAAGTATTTGTTTTGCAAAGTGCAACAGAATAGAGAAGAAAAATTGGGCATTCTGTAGGGCGACCCATTTGGAAAAATAAATCCTACCCCTTTTGAAGGGGAGAAGTTAATGAGGTGAGTGTCAGTCCCTCCCTCCCCACCCACTGACCTCTCTCTGGGATCACACACCAACAGCCTATGAAGAAGTGTTGCTGCAGTGGAATGGAGCAAGATTTACCTTCACGATAACAGCTTTTCTCTGGCCAGATTACTTTATAGCCAAAGATGTGGTTATTTTCACCTAAACGTTTCATTTAAATACATTGTAAAGTGTGACCTAGGAAAATGAGAGAAAATCATTCTAAGCTGTATAGAGTTGGATTGTTTATATCTGTAGAAATGCTGGACACTAACCAATGACTCTCAACTTGAATGTACATCAGAATCCCCAATAGGGCTTGTTAAGAAACAGATTCCTAAAACCTTACTCCAAAGTAGGTTTCAGGTGGAGCCTGAGAATTTTCATTTCTAACAACCTTCCAGGTGTTGCTGATGCTGCTAGCCAAGGAACCACACTTTGAGAAACACCTTCAAAGTGCATATTTTTGTGTCTTGCTATTCAAAGTATGCTCCCTGGACCACCTGCATTAGCATCACCTGAGACCTTGTTGGAAATGCAAATTATCAGGTCCCATTTCAGATCTAATGAATTAGAATTGCATTTTCATCAACTCCCTGAAGTGACTTGTTTGCATATTAAAGTTTGAGGAACACTGATCTAGTGATTATAGCCAAGGACTTTGGAGAGTTGAGAATCTGAGACAGTCAGCCCTGGATTCAAGTCTCACCTACTGCCATTTTCTAGCCCTGTGATTTTGGGGGTGTTGTCATTTTTCTTCTTTTTAATTCCCAATTTCATCTGAGAAATTGGGATGATCATACTTGAAAAGTTGTGAAGATTAAATGTGATAATATAGGTAAAATGCATACAATTAGTAGTGTTGTTAAATTATGTCTTCATTTCTTTTTATGTGAAACCTGTCCTGTGAAACCATTAGAAACAGCTGTTTGAAAAAGGTATTTGAAATTCTCTCTGAAGTGTTTTCCTATGTCCTGTTTTGAGAGAAGCTATTTTCACAGTATGGCATTAGATTGTCCTCACTATATTATTTTGTGTATGAGTGACAGCTGTAGAGATATATAATGGCTTGAGTTTGCCAAGTCACAGCCCCCTCGTTTGACCTCTGAATTTAAGGGTGTGTGTGTGTGTGTGTGTGTGTGTGTGTGTGTGTGTGTGTACGTGTGAGAGAGAGAGAGAGAGAGAGAGAGAAAGAGATACAGATAGACATTTCGTTGGAGGAGGAGTGTGAGGGAAAACCTAGGGTGTCTTCTTTCTTCTCTAATAATAAAATATGACATAGGCTTTCAAAGATAAAATTTGATTTGTAATATTTGACAACACTGGTTAGTCGGCCCTAACCTCACTGATATATTATGAAGATGAAGGTTATGCCAATTAATAAAGTGTTTTGAGAACATTGAAAGGTGCTAATAAAATTGGATATTTGACTTTTTATTTACGTATGTATGTATGTATGTTTTGAGACAGAGTTTTCCTCTTATTGCCCAGGCTGGAGTGCAATGGTGCGATATCAGCTCACCACAACCTCCACCTTCCAGGTTCAAGGGATTCTCCTGCCTCAGCCTCCCGAGTAGCTGGGATTACAGGCATGCACCACCACGCCCGGCTAATTTTGTATTTTTAGCAGAGACAGGTTTCTCCATGTTTGTCAGGCTGGTCTCGAATTCTCGACCTCAGGTGATCTGCCCACCTCGGCCTCCCAAAGTGCTGGGATTACAGGCGTAAGCCACTGCGCCTGGCCTGACATTGTTTAATTTTTTAAAGTACAGCCCTTAGTGATAATTTTTCTTTTTCTGTAGCCAGAGAGGATTCTAGTATTTTGGCAGTTGGAAGATATCTTATCTCTCTCAATGCCCTCATCAGTTGAGAAATAAGCCTGTTTCTTTTAGTATTTTATATTCTCAAAGCTCAGAAATTTCAAAGTCATGTTATGTAAAAATGAGGTATAATGGCTGCAGAGAAAATAAATTAAAATGAGAACTGCGCTAATGCAAATTAAAAGGGTTAATGGGAGCATTTTCTTCTGGGTCTCAATGTAGGTCTCTGTACAGATGATTGAGGGGTTTTTGGATCCTGAGTGTTATTCAGCTTGGAGGGGCTCTTTTCTGAAATTGCTGGCTCCCATACAAATAGGCCTCTTAGGACCAGTCATTATGATGCACACCTTGCACTATAACTACATTTTTAACATTTACAGGTAGGGCAGTGGAGCTCTTCACTGCTTAGTTACTACCCAGGGTAATCTCCTTCAACTGTAACAGCAAGTCACCAAGTTCTTAATGAGTATCTCCTGCTGGTCCCTGGTAATGAGGGTAGGTGTGTGGGAGAGGCAAACTGTAAGACCTTTCGCTGCAAATCCTATAAGCACTTGCCACTCAAAGTGTGATCCACAAAACCAGCAGCAGTAGCAGCACCTACCAGCTTGTTAGAAATGCAGAGTCTCAGGCCCCACTTCAGACCCACTGAAAGAGAATCAGCAGTTTAACAAGATCTCCGGAGGCTGTGGGGGAGACTCATAGGCAGCTTAAAGTTTCAGGAGCACTGCTTTAAGAAACACTCCTTTCAGAGAGGGAACTTAAACTGAGCTGAGATCTAAAACCATTTGAACTCCAAATTCAGAGAATCAGGTCAGTGGTCACCAGAACAGAGGGTATAATAATTGGTTATAAACCATTCTAATAGTTGTAGGTTTAAAGGAACATGTAAGTGTGAGGTCAGTTTTTCACTGTATTATGAAAGATATGCTTTATAGTTTGCCTCAAAAAAAAGGAAGTCTGATTAAATGTCCTCAATCTATGTGGCAGATCCAAGTAAGACCCCAAAGGTTAAAAACAAAACAAAGCAAAAAGGGCAATGCCGTGATCAATTGCAAGTCAGAGTTAAGATCAAAATTAAAATATGAGGTTTGTAAATACAATGGTAATGGAAATTTGACGTTAGCATATGAGGCTCCCCATTGTTTGGAACCCTGGTTTAAAAGCTAGAATCAAAAGAATTTTGTCTAGACCTAATGCATACTCTCACTTAAGCTAAGTGGAAATCTTTGTCTCTGTTCCAATAACCAAATCTGTGGCAGAGCTGGGAGTGGAGGTATTGGTGAGGGTTGTGGGTGGGGAGCAGTGTCGTCCCCCAACACACTTTGTAACAGTTTTTAAGGAATTAGTTGATGAGACTCTTGTTTATTCTATGGTGCAGAGAAATTAGAGGAAGCAGTTTGAGAGCAAAGGTCAGACTGTTGATGCTGGGTTGAAATAGTCTCTAAGATGCAGACAGGTATAGATGTCCTGCCAACAACCAGCAACACAGGGTTGTCCCCAGACTTGCTCTCCTGATATTAGAGTCTGGCTATTCTTCTGAACCAAATACATTATTTTACTTTATGACAAGTGCTATTACATTTAAGGACTTTAGAGACACTGTGATTCTCTCTGACATCATAGCAAAATTTTTATGTGTGTGCCCAAGTACTACTACTTTTTTTTTTTTTTTTTGGCTCCCCAAGAAGAGGACCTACTTATTGTTTGTATCAGATTTTTCAAGGCGCCTTGGGATATAAAATTTTAAGGACTGCCGAACTGGAGAATTTCTATTTATTTTCCCAGGGGAACCCTTTGGAGTTCTGTCCTACTCAGCTGTGTTATCCCCTAGATTTCTGTAACTGTATTAGTTAGGATGCTTTGGAGTGCTAGAAACAGCAAATCTGGCTCAAATTGCTCCAACCAATAAAACCAAGTCACTGACGTGTAACTGTAACCGCCCAATGGGTTCACCTTGTCTGCTGCCTAGATAGAACTGATTTATCAAGACAGGGGAATTGCAATGGGGAAAGGGAAATTCATGCAGAGCCGGCTATGCAGGAGACCGGAGTTTTACTATTACTCAAATCAGTTTCCCTGAGCATTTGGGGATCAGAGTTTTTCAAGATAATTTGGCGGGTAGGGGCTTGGGAAGTGGGGATTGGTCAGGTTGGCAATGGAATCATAGGGGGTCGAGGTGAGGTTTTCTTAATGTCTGCTGTTCCTGGGTGTGGTGGCAGAACTGGTTGGACCAGATTACCAGTTTGGGTGGGTCAGCCGATCCATCCTGTGCAAGGTCTGCAAAATATCTCAAGTACTGATCTTAGGAGCAGTTTAGGGAGCATCAGAGTCTTGAGGCCTCCAGCTGCATGACTCCTAAACCATAATTGCTCATCCTGTGGCTAATGTTTGTCCTACAGAGGCGATCTGGTCTCCAGGCAAGAAGGAGGTCTGCTTTGGGAAAGGGCTTTTATCGTCTTTGTTTTAAACTGTAAGCTATAAAGTATAAACTAAGTTTCTCCCAAAGTTAGTTCAGTCTACCCCCAGGAATGAACAAGGACAGCTTGGAGATTAGAAGCAAGATGGAGTCGGTGAAGTTAATCTCTTTCACTGTCTCAGTCATAATTTTGCAAAGGCGGTTTTATAACTGAAAAGAACAGCCTGGCTCGCTCTTCATGAGACTTGATGCAGGGTATAAAGGTGTCACCTATAGCATTTTTTTCTTTCTCTTTATTTCCTGTGCCTTTCATGCATCTGCCAGAAGATGACCTACCAAGGCTAGATCCTTGTGTACCTCTCAAATGTTGGCCAACAACTCTGGGGCCAACTGCTTTCCCTTTCAATTTGAGTTGGAGAGAAATAATTTTTGTCCCATCAATCTCAGGAAAATACTTTCAATCTCAGGAAAATATTTCAAATATTTCCTTCAACTTCACTGAAGTTGGGTTGATATAGTTTACCTGCACAGTCTGGAGGAAAGAATCCTTTTTGCCTTTTTTGAGGAGACGTTGTCTTGCTCTCTTACCCAGGCTGATCTCGAACTCCTAGGCTCAAGCAATCCTCCTGCCTCAGCCTCCCAAAGTGCTGGGATTACAGGTGTGAGCCACCATGCCCTGCCTGAAAAAATCACTTTTGCCGGAGGGATAGCTGATTTAGTTAGTGCATGTGCCCTATCCCTGGAGCCAGGGCAGTTTCCAAATGGAAGTCAGTGGAATAAAATTCTGGGAAGGGAGGTAAAAAAATGTTTACCAGTTTTCTCAGAATGCCAGCTCTGTTTGACACTTCACTCTCAGGACTTTGAAGACTCCAAGAGGAATGTATTATTATCTATATTCTACTGAGGCAAGCCGTGAAGTCAAAAGTTTTAAGTGAAATAGGTGGCGTTGTGCTACTGGTCTGCCAACTCCAGATCCTTCCAGGGCTCATCTGACCATGTAGGAGTCTAGTTTATGGTATCCACCCAGCTGGTGCTAGGAGATGAGTGAGAGGAAGAAGAGGCAGACTCTTTCTCTCTCCAGTTAGCCTCTGCCTCTCTGTTTGGTTAATAAGATCCATATATTTAATGTGCTCAATGTGCTTTAATGTGTTACCAAACCCTTTGAGTCTGTTGTCACATAGGAAATGTAGAACTTTTCAAACACTATTAAATTCCCTTAATCGATTAAAAATACTGCCAAAATGGTTTACATGAAAGAACTAACATAATAGATTAAAATATCTTTTTCTTTTACATTTATTCATTACATTAAATTTTATGCCATGGTTATAGATCTGAAACTAATTAAAACAATTATACATTGACTTTTTTATTCCTAAATGTATCATGTTTTTTAGATGTGTAAAAATAAGAAACAAATTCAGATTTGAAAAATAAGCTATGACTCAAAAAAAATTAATGTGAAATGCATCTGGAAAATTTCTCTTTTGAAACTGAAATATTCCTCTTACTAAAAAGTTGACAATATAACTCTTTGTAACACAAAGTATATCGGGAGAATCTTTGGCAAAATGGTGAAAGAAACTCTTATAGAATATGTAAGTCACCTAAGTTCCAGAATTCAACCTGTGCTAAGATTTTTATGGCTCAGAGGGAAATATCATGGATGCTTTATGTTATAAAAGGAGTGAACTATGTGATTATGTCTTATTCTGAATATCAACTGTAAGAAGCAGATTCTCACGGGCTTCATCCAATATGCTCTTGTAATTCTTTCTAACATATGTCCTCTATTCACGAAGAACAAGAAAACATCTCCAGTTTAACTGCATTTTTTGTTTGTTTTATTAAATTCTTTTTTCGGGTGAGTGTTTGCACGTTCCAACTACCCAGAAAATTACTCAAAATATTTGCCTTGTGGTCTCTGTGGCACTGAGCATTTAAAGCAAACTAGTGTAGTTTTGGCATGGTAGAGATTGAACACCCTTTCATGTTTCAAATATTTTTAGAGAAGAAATTCAGATACAAAAGCCATATAAGATTTATCATCACTTTGACATTAAGGGAGCAGCCATGGGTTAAATTACTTGCTTTAGGTGGGTAAGGGAAATTGATATTACACCGATTCTGTCCTCAGCACCAGACTGTGTAATGTGGGGTCACCAGAAACCTCTGACACAGCTCCTGTCCTCAGGGTGTTTATGATGAGGTTTTGAGAAAAGCCAGACTAATAAGAATTAGATTCACAATGCCATGTCTTAGCAGGATGATATGGTTTGGGTGCTTGTCCTCTCCAAATCTCATGTTGAAATAGAATCCCCAGTGTTGGTGATGCAGCCTGGCAGGAGGTGATTGGGTCTTGGGAGCGAGTCTCTCATGAATGGTTTAGCACCATCCCTTTGGTAATAAGTGAATTCTCCCTCTGAGTCCACATGAGACTTGGTTGTTTAAAAGTGTGTGGCACCTCCCTCCTTTGCTTTCTTTGTTCCTGCTGTCACCTTATGATACCCCCCTTTACCTTCTGCCATGATTGAAAGTTTCCTAAGGCCTCACCAGAAGCTGAGCAAATGTTAGCACATGCTTCCTGTACGTCCTGCAGATCCATGAATCAGTTAAACCTATTTTCTTGATAAATTACCCAACCTCAAGTATTTCTTTATGGCACCACAAAAATGGCCTAACACACAAGATATGTCTGCTTGATCTCCAAAATAAATCTCAAATCTCTGATTCTGCCTCTATCAACCTACATTAGGCCACCATCGTTTCTCACGTAAACCACAACTATATTCCCCTGAATGATCTTCTTGCTTCAGTTTTTTTTCCTTGTACTGGTTTATCCTACCTATGGCAACCAGAGTTATTATTTAGAATGTAAAACACAGCGGCTGGGCAGAGTGGCTCACGCCTATAATCCCAGCACTTTGAGAGGCCGAGGAGGGTGTATTACCTGAGATCAGGAGTCCCAGGTCAGCCTGACCAACATAGTGAAACCCCATCTCTGCTAAAAATACAAAAAAATTAGTTGGATGTGGTGGTGGCACCTGTAATCCCAGCTACTCAGGAGGCTGAGGCAGGAGAATCACCTGAAACCGGGAGGCGGAGGTTGCAGTGAGTGGAGATCATGCTATTGCACTCCAGCCTGGGCAACAAGAGTGAAACTCTGTCTCAAAAAATAAGATAAGGCAAGGTAAGATAAGATAAGGTGAGATAAGATAAGATATGAGCACATCATAAAATGATCTTGCCAAAAAAAAGACGATTCATTGATGGCCCAGTGCACTTAAAAATCCTAACTCTTTCTTACTGCCTGGAAATCTTTACATGATCACTGCTAAAAGCTCAGATCTTGTGTGCTACCCCTCTGCCCCTAAGGTCACTACCCTCTGATCACATTAACTTTCCTGTTCTTTGAAGATGTCTTGGAACTTGCCATTGTTTCTGTGTGAAATGTGTTTTTCCTGTATGCTTAGGTGTATCACTCCTCGTTATCCAGGGTTCACTTACATCTCGCCTCAGTGAAGAGATTTAGCTTGATTGCCCCGTCCAAAAAGATCTTATTTGTTAACTTATTTACATGGATACTATGTCTTCCCCAACTTCAAGTTCATGAGGTCTGTGTTTCTGTCTTGTTTATCACCGCAGGCTCAATGTCTTAAAATAGCACCTCGTAGGCTCTCAATAACAGAAGATGGCACCAAATTAATACACTTAAAATGCCACAAGATTTTAGACAAATGTAAAAACATTCAGGCTTTGATTATTTGGTAAACATTTTGAGGCATTACGTGAGTTGGAGCAAAACTCTTGAGGTTAAATAATATTTGAATGGGCTCTGAGAGGCAGGGGGAGCGTGGCCATGCTTGTGCCCCCACCCTTATCTGTATTCTGATAAGAAAATACAGAATAAATTTCTTTGAAATTAAAAAATAAACTATCTGTAATTAATTTTCTTTAATTTTCTGAGAGGTTTTTTTTAATTTGGAGAAATTGTTAAAAATTAAATAAAAACTAGAAATAATACTTAATGTCTTGACAAAGTATTAACTTGATCTAGTTTCAGAAAGATCTCATTAAACTGCCTGATAAAGTGATTATTCAGTGCCACTTTCACAGAGTTTTCAGTAATTATCTGAAATGATTTTTAGAATGAGGCAATGTTTTCCTTTTTTTTTTTTTTTTTTGAAACAGAGTCTCGCTCTGTCACCCAGGCTGGAGTGCACTGGCGTGATCTCGGCTCACTACTACTTCCGCCTCCTGGGTTCCAGGGATTCTCCTGCTTCAGCCTCCTGAGTAGCTGGGACTATAGGCACGTGCCACCACCCCTGGCTAATTTTTTGTACTTTTAGTAGAGATGGGGTTTCACCATGTTATCCAGGATGGTCTGGATCTCCTGACCTTGTGATCCACATGCCTTGGCCTCCCAAAGTGCTGGGATTACAGGTGTGAGCCACCGCACCTGGCCAACATTTCCCTTTTCAGTAGCAGGTGAAACCGTCTTGGTATTGACACAGAAATGCTGATAGGAAAAGGTGATGAACTCATACACACTAAAAATACGACATCTACCTCTAAAAGTTTTAGAAATATGTGGAAAGCATTCTTGGCCCTTTTCTCCTAAGTTAAGACTGTTCACAAATCACTTTTGAGAGCGAAGTGACGATGACATTTTTCTCACTCAAGTCCTAACTCATTTCTAGGCATATAATTTGAATTAAACCCTTATATATAATTTTCTAATTAGATTTTTCTTCTTTCATGGCTTTTTAAGCTTTACATAACCTTTGTGCTTCCTTTTTCCATTAATCCTTCAAATGCCAGCATCCTGCCAAGAGCGTATTTACTGCAGTATTTCCATCATTGTTAACAAAGCCACAAGTTTTTTTTCCAGTATATTGAAATTACCCATCCATGAGAAAATGAAGTCTTGGATTTTTAATTATTTAGTTGATGCTTATTCAACTATATGATGTAAGTAGGCCTTTCCTCCTTAATGTTTTATTACCAGTTAAAGCACAGACAGGTATTTTACTTTAATTTAGATATAGAGTAGACAACAGAGAGCTGAAATTTTAAAAATTAGATACATTTTTTGGTAGTTAGTTTTATAGTTAATCTTCTCTTTTTTTTTTTTTTTTTTTTTTTTTTTTGAGACGGAGTCTCGCTCTGTCACCCAGGCTGGAGTGCAGTGGCGCGATCTCGGCTCACTGCAAGCTCCGCCTCCCGGGTTCACGCCATTTTCCTGCCTCAGCCTCCGGAGTAGCTAGGACTACAGGCGCCAGCCACCATGCCTGGCTAATTTTTTTGTATTTTTTAGTAGAGACAGGGTTTCACTGTGTTAGCCAGGATGGTCTCGATCTCCTGACCTCGTGATCCGCCCACCTCGGCCTCCCAAAGTGCTGGGATTACAGGCATAAGCCACCGCACCCGGCCTAATCTTAATTTATCACTTAGAGTAGGGCAGTCGTCATAATATGGAAATGAGCTGGGATTAGTGTTATCACTGGGAAGTGATTGTAACTTTTGGGTTTGTACCAAGAAGTACATAGAATTGCTTAAACTTCTGCATGATCAATTACTGCAGATTTTTGCACCTAGCTCCACTACGTAGTCCATCACATTTCATAGGGCGATTTCTCCACCCCTTTATCATAGAACCTTAGGAGAGAATGTTCTTTTATAACTCCCTTGATGGAGTTGCTTAATGCTGCCTTTAATTTAATTGAAAATGGTTGATCAATAAAATCACTTTTTATGGATTTATTTCTACTGTTTGATGTGGCAAATCATTAATTATCATTACCTAAATTAGCATGGATTGCCATGAAAAGTGAGAGGAGTAAATTGCTTTATGGATTTCCCAGTGCAGAGTACACATAGAACTTTTCTAAATATACATCCTCTTCAGCAGTTAGTTTGTGCCAGATTTCAATTCCTATGCTACAAGTTCTCCAGCAAACTAGAGGTGTCCGTGTCCAAGTGGACATGCTAAAAAATTCAAATTTTACAGAAATTTTACAGAGACCTTACGAAAGTAAGGTCTCCGGAATCTTTAAAAAAAATCTATTTAATTATTGATAGAATTTTAGTGACCACCATAGAGGGGAGTACCTGTGTAAGCAGAAAGCAGGAGGAAATGAACCCATTTCCAGAAAACGAACTAGACATTAAGGAGAAAAAAAGAAGAGAAAGAAAAGTAAAAAGAAAGGAGAGCAAATACCTCTAGGTTTTTTATTCTGAAAGCCCATGTTATGGGTTGAATTGTGTATCTCACCTCCGTCCTCCCCGGGAAAAAAATACACACACACACACACACACACACACACACACACAGACAATATTATACATAATATGTTGAAGTCCTAACCTCTAGTACCTAAAAACCTTAAAACCTCTAGTACCTCAAAAATTGTATATAGTATGTTGAAGTCCTAACCTCTAGTACCTGTTTGGAAACAGGGTCTTAACAGAGGTAATCAAGTTAACATCAGGTCATCAGTGTGGGCCCTAATCTGATAGGACTAGTGTCCTTATAAGAGGAAATTTTGATACAGACATACATAGAAAGAAGATTATGCAAAGAGACACAGGGAGAAAATGCCATCGGCAAACCAAGGAGAGAGACCTAGAGCAGCTCTTAGAAGGAACCAATTTTGCCAACACCTTGATTTTGGACTTCTGGCCTCTAGAACTGGGTGGCAATAAGTTTCTGTTGTTTAAACCATAGCGTTTGTGGTAGTTTGTTACAGCATCACTAGCAAACTAATACAGCCCATAATTTATGACTAGCATTTCATATTAAAAGTAAACATATTATATGAAAGCTTCCCCAAACACTGGAATACTATAATCTATAAGAGTTGCATTAACTATTTTCATGGAATGTCAGAATGTGGAATCCAAAGAAATTCAGAGCCTAAGCTGGGTACTATCAAAGAATTTTATAGTCAAACATTCAAGTACGCTCTGATTGAGAGAATTGATTTCCATATGTATCTTTAATAAAGGAACTGAACTTTCATACTTCCATTGTATTAACAAGAACAAAGCACAGACCTTGTTAAGCCTGATTCTGAATGTTAAGTAAGCCAAGGGTGAGGAACTAAAATTTGTGGAGAATTGAGTCATGTAGTGTCTACTCTACTGTGGGACTCTGGTGTTGGAATTATCAAATGACAATGTGAATGCATCATAGAGATTTATCCTGGACTAGCTTACACTTGGACCAAAGGTGATTTATCAGGCTTATCATTTATATTGAAGTCCATAAACTCTCTCTTCTGCATCCCTCTGTTTGGGAGTGTGTGTGGCATAGAACAAATCAGCCTTTGGCACACATTGGAGGAAAGGGTGTGTGTTTTGTTTTCATAGGTTTTTTTTAGTGATGACAATCAAAAGCCCATTTTCTTGATTCCTATGGATATGAAGCCGATGAAGTATTGATAAGAAGTAAGTTATTAGAGTTTAAAATCAGGGCCAGCTCTGAGCTACATGGTTAGGTCAGTGGCACCTTTCTCTGAATCCATAATCCTCCAAGCCATTTCAGGCCTTTTATGCAGTCCTACTGCAACCCAGAACTCCTTCTAGGCCTTCCTCTCCAGGAGCAGTTATGAGATTGAGTGTTAAGTGCTTATAAGACACCATATGCTACACAAAACTTTTTATAAATGTTGTGCGTATATCAACTTTGACATTAATGCTATTATAATCCTCAATTTACAGAAGAAGAAACTGAGGCTTGAAGTGGTTAAATGACTTCCCCAGAGACACATAGCAGTATATGCTAGAGGCAGGACTCCAACCCAGAACTGGCAGAAAAGCTGATACTTTCATACTTTCAACTAATGGTCTCTGCGGCCTCCAAAGTATCAGATTTCTCCATCAAATCCTTCTTGCCTGGTCTGTCTGACCAACTAATCTCTGATAATGTAACAAAGGTTATAATAAATCTCTTCCCTTCCAGAAAGGATATTTGCATTTAACTGGATGTTTATGAAATAATGTGCTGGCAGAAAGAAATGATACTCATGGTGGGAATTTCTCATTCTTTTTCTGGTGGAATGTATAATCTTGGACAAATCATGACCGCAGGAGTCTTCATTTTATCATCTATAAATGCCAGGACTGGATTAACTACTGTCTAAAGATCTCTTCCAGATTCAAAATTCTATGATTCTTTCACATTAAATGCAACTCCTTTTCAACATATGTGTATACTTGGCCCTTTATTGAACCTTTTTATAAGCTGCCAATTGGAAATACACAGTCATGGTAGATATGACAATGAGCAAGTCACTTAATAACTATCAGCCTCAGTTTCCTAATCTACTAAAGGAGGCTATTAAGAGCACCTACCTCACAGTGTTAATATTATATACACAAGTAGCAAAATGTCTGGAACAGAGCAAGGGCTCACTAGCTATAGCTTTAATAACGTGATAACTGATGGTGTGATCAGTTCTATTATCATCTCCCTGCAGAAATCACAGTTTATCTAAGGTTATAGTAAAAGCACCCATCATGACTTCTTTTAATCATAAAGCATTTCATGCAGAGTGCATATTTTAACTTTGTATTCTAAAGGCATTGGTGTCTCACTAAAAGCTGGGCAGTATTTATATCAAGCAGTATGTCATCTATGTGTTCATTTATGCATGCAGACTTTCACCCCCCTCCAAGCTATGAGAACAATAGGCGCTTTAAAAGTCTGAAGCAAGAAGGATATTAGCTCCATGAATCTTTATTTTAAATTACAGTTCTGAGTTAGAAGTGTCAAAATGGTAGAACAAGTTAAGCAAGATTGCATTCCCCAGTAGGGCTATTGATGTTGGTTGCAGATAAATTGCTGGAGCAGGTGATGATAGCAAAGTCCATGCCATCTTTTATTTAGCAAAGTATTTCTCTTGTTAACAGCTCCTTCTGCATGCTTTCCTTTCTTCTGTTTCACATCAATCATATTTGACACATTGCCCAATGTCAGGGTAAAAAAAAATGCAGCATCTGGCTAATCATCCAGATGTTTGGCCTCACACTGACTGAAACATCTGGTTGTGTAGCTAAATGTTATGTTCTTTCATCCAGTTATTTTGTGTTCTGTTAGACAGAACTGAAGAATAAACCCTAGGATCTTCTTCTATTAGGATAAAGCTTATAGAATCTCGAACTTGAGATCCCAGAACCAAGGCCTTACTGGTTCTCATAGTTGCACAGCTGTCAGCAGAATCCAGATCAATTGAGATAATGTGTGTGGAAGCATTATATAGTATGTGGAGGCATTATATGGATTTGAGAAGCTCATGTTAAAAGAATTCTACTCCCTTTACTTGGTTATACAATGGCCAAAGAACGTTTGTCTTCTGGAAAGAAGGTTTAAAACAGAATAAAAATTAATTGGTGTTAGAAGCCAAGATTTCAGAGCTAGACCAATAATAATAACAGCTAAGATATGTCTGATGCTGACTCTGATCCATGAACTCTTCTAAGTGCTCTGCATAGATGTAAAAACAATCCTTTGAAGTGGACCCTACTCTTTTTTCCATTTTACAAATGAAGTAACTAAGGATGAGAGTGCAGTTAACAATTTACCCCAGTTCAGAAGCTCAAAATTTGGATTCAGACAATTTGATTTCAGAGTCTATATATTTAACTTGTAAACTTCCTCTGAAATCAAAATGTTTATTCAGCTTCCAACACCATCACTTATTAAACTTGGTTTTGTCACCTTAAAGTGGGGATAGCATGACATACCTTAAAAGGATTGTTGTAAAGGTTAATTGAAAGGATGCATGTAAAACATTTAACAATGTTGTTTTTTGGTAAGTATTAAGTAAAAGTAGCTATTTTTTCTCTATGTTATGCAATATTTGGAATCAAATATTTCAATACTAATTTAAATAATATATTCTAATAATCTCACTTTCTGAAAATTCATTCAATATAATTTTTTTTTCTTGGAAGAACATTCCTAGCAGGTTAAGCACTTTTGATCAACTCTTGATATACGCTGTTCTTAAAATAATTGGAAGTCCACAAATTATATGTTTCTGGAAACTATTCTGAATATGGAAAATTATATTCCTTTTTCTTTTTAATGAACATATAGTGAGTATGTATTAAGGGGAAGATATATGCTGAGCTTCCTCTCGCCTTCCTTTTCTCCCCCTTCATTTCTGTCGCCCTGCCTTTCCTATCTTCACAATGGTCCTGTACAGTAAACTTTGTTTGTTTGCTTTTGCATTTGAACTTTAGGAATCAAGGTTTTTAAAGAAGCTGCATCATGTCTCTTAAATAAAAATGAAAAAAATGAAGTGTAATATTTTAACCTGTTTTAGAACATGAGGCTCAGTGTTCTATCCAACAGGCTATGAAATATTGCTGTTACTAATAAGTATAATGATGAAAGCCACTGATTCTTGGACAACTACTATATGCCTGACATATTGCTGGGTGCTTTGCATACATTTTCTCATTTAATGCTTAGAAGTTCTTGTGATTGACACTTGGGTATCATGAGCAACTTTGCTCACCATTTTTTCCTATGGTCAGGCGTCTTTAGTCACTTGTGTTACTGTTGTTCAGAGTGACCTTTATTTGATTCATTTACCTTTCAGAGTCTTCTATTACTCATGTATGAGGACCACACATTTATAATTAGGGAGTAAATTTGGTCATCAACTCGGATAAGGCAATGGGCAAATCTGACATGTTTTCAAAGACTTTTCAGTGTGCTAACTTTCAGTAGGGCTGGTTTCTGTAACAGCTACGACATCTTTTGTCAACACTCAGGCTGATTAAATTGCGAGATTATAATGTTTTCCGACTCTAAGTGAAAGTGACACATTCTTGTTCTTTTAGTGGCTTCATAAAAGTCAAATGTTTAATCTCAGGAGGAAATTTAAAAGATGGAAGTAAAACCTTAATGAGATGCAACATAAATAATAGAAGAAGTCCCTTTGCATGAAATGACTTGTGATGAGGTTTCTTCAAAGGAACAAACTATAAAATGGAGCATTTCAGAAACCTAAAATACACTAGTAAACACTGCATTTTAGAAATATGGTATCAATGATACTCAGCATTCAGTAAATAAAAAGAGTTAGACAACTGGTGTCTGTAAAAATGTTAATTTTCCAAAACACTATAAATGTATCACCAAAAAATAAACGTTTTTTAAAAAAATTAGGTGACTATTTTCATGAATTTTTAGTCCATGAAACCTGAAGAGTTACTTGACCATAGCAAAGATTCTTTCTAATCCTTTATCCAGCCTTTTGTGCAATAGTACCTACTGTTCCACTCACATTTCACATGCCTGTAGGTATGCACACTCAGATGTGCCTGTCTTCGTCTCCCAGTGCTTGTTACACAGAAGGTATTCAAGAAATGGTAGCCATTCTCACGATATCATTCCTATTACCATTTAAAAATGTTTGTGGAAAAGGGAAAAGTGCAAACCTGGGTTGTTAAAATACCGGAAGGATATCTATAATTTAACACCAGTTCATTTTAGTTTTCAAATCACTCCAAAATGCCCTCACTTATTGGTTTAGAAATAATGTAACAAAACAAATTGTGTTGTGTCTCCAAAGAACATTTTGCTAAGTGCCGGAGCTGTATAGAACACTAAAGTAGATGCTGACATATGAGGATTGTGAGAGATGAATAGTGATATTTGGCTTTTGCTTCCCAAGTATAGGTCGTGTCCGAGGTATGGATAATTGTTGTTGGTTTATGATAATTCGACTTGTGGAGTTAGGTCAGTCAGCATAGATGCATATTTTTTGGATGGTTTTTTAACAATGTTGCTTAAAATTTTAAATCAGATTATTTGCCAAAGGAGGGTGACAAGATTTGGTTATTAGCAAAAAGGAAAATATTAATCTAGATTTGTTTGGTCTTAGTACTGATTATGAATAAGTCATCAATAGTTAATGATAAGGAATCAGTCTGCTGTGCCATATTGGTAGATAAAATGCTGCTACTCCTCCTATTCCTGGGCTTTTCTGCCCCCCCCCCTCCTTCCTTCCTTCCTTCCTTCCTTCCTTCCTTCCTTCCTTCCTTCCTTCCCTCCTTCCTCTGTCCCTCCAACTCTTCTTCACATCTCCCAACTCCCCCAATTCACTTCTTTTCCACTGCATGCCATGTTACCCTATGCCTAGTTATGATCCTAATTGTAACCCTAGTTAGAGTAGACACAAAGTAAACTCAGGAGCAGGGATTATAAAGCTCAAAATTGTTCCTCGGCTCCGCATTTTGTGTTTATTAACCTATTTTACCCTTGCAGCAACTCCAAGCAAGTCTGTAAGTTTTAGCACTGAGAGTTCTCCATTTTGTGAGACCCCTCAGTCTGGTCAAAGTGGGATGACAGTTGGTCACTATAGCATTCAGTAATTATCCACTATGGTTATTTTTATTCTTACAGCTTTTATTGAAAGTTTTTTTTTAACCATAGTGCCAAAGACAAAATAAACAATAAATATTAATGATTTTCTTGGCTTCTATTTATGATATTGTTATTTTACTTTTAAATTCTTTGGTATCTTCTGCCCTTTCATCTTTTCTGTTCTGTTCAGTCAAGACTTAGCTGATCCTATCTCAACCTCAAACATATCTTTTCTATTTCATCTCTTGACTAGTTAGAAACTTTCACGGCAGCTAAAATCTCCCACACAAATCTGAGTAAAGAAACCCTAGAGGTCAAAGATTGTAGTGTAAATAAAAGTATTTTCCTTTATATATGATATAATTTATATGTGTTATATGAAGTCTCAATTAGAATAGGGAAAATGAAATTCAGTAATTATTAGAATATTATTTGCAAAGTGTTCTGCTAATATTTTTCTTCCTGTTAATCAAAATTAGTTTTGTATTTTTTTTCCATAGCAAAGTAGTCTAACAATAGAGAAGAATGTCTTTTAAAAGACTAAATTAGGTGAAATCTATTCTTTTTGTTAAATTATCCTAATGTAAAACCAGGTGGCCTGATTAAAACTAGCCTTCTTTGCTGCCTCCTACTGTTTCAAGAAAAAGGTCGCCTTAACACTTAGTTTCTCTTGCTGTCTTTTGTTTGGAGTATGTGTGGGGGTGTGTTATTTATGCAGGCATAGCTCCTCATTATGGGAACTCCAAGAGCCTGATTGTGACTGTTTTTTAATGCCGCCTGCTGTGTTGTCCTTAAACTCTTGCTTTTCCTGGATTGCACAACTTTCTCCCAGCTCCTGGTTTAGCCATTGGTGTCATGTCTTCATGCTGCATCCTTGTGCCTCTGAAATCGTGTTCAAAAGAGTGTTTATGTTTCAAATTCATCCACAGTCTCACCACATTTAAAAATAATTGCAGAAGGTAAAACACTATTAATAGGAACAAATTTACTAGCATCTCTTTTACTATGTGTCTTATGCATAAAGCAGTTTCTGGTTGTTGGGTTATACAGTGCCTATTGTGATAGTCTATTCTACCTTCACCTCCCGCCCCACTGCCTCCCGATTTAACTAAAGCTCCTGCTGATATGTTCAATTTACTTTTTTTTCTTTTTTTTGAAATGGAGTCTGGCTCTGTTGCCCAGGCTGAAGTGCAGTGATGTGATCTTGGATCACTGCAACCTAAGCCTCCTGGGGTTCAAGTGATTCTGCTGCCTCAGCTTCTGGAGTAGCTGAGACTACAGGTGGGTGCCACCAGGCCTAGCTAATTTTTGTATTTTTCAGTAGAGGCAGAGTTTCACTTTGTGGCGAGGCTGGTCTCGAACTCCTCACCTCAAGTGATCTGCCCGCCTCGTCCTCCCAAAGTGCTGGGATTAGAGACGTGAGCCACTGAGCCCAGCCTGATATGTTCAATTTGATAAATGAATGTGTTGAAAGATATAAAATGTGTTAATCCCTAATTGCATGTGGCTGTGATGTTTAATATGGCTGATTCTAATGGAGTTTGTGACTTATGGGGAACACTATGAACGGGATATTATAAATATTTGTATGAAGTAATATAAGAGACATTTCAACAGAAAACCATGTGATCTATGCCCTCCATCATTATTTTCTTTCTGTGTAACAAATGACCAAGTAAAAGTAGTGAATTAAAATATGAGTAAGTCTATTTTCACAGTATTCATAATTTATTATAAACTTCTTTTTTAAAAAAATAAAAAAAATGTTAACTTCTATTCCTTTAACAAAGCAAAGCAAACCAACATTATTATCAGCTAATGCCATTTGATTTGGGTTTGGTTTGGTCAGTCTCAGGGTGGCCAATCATTTAAGTTTTCCTGGGACTGTTCCAATTTAAGCACTGAAAGTTTCACTTCCTGGGAAAACACACACTCCTTTGAGTATTTACCGTTGACTTCCAGGTGACCCACTTAAGGGCTTCTTCAAGAAAGGCAGGCAATAAGACTATCAAGACTCTTCAAAGCACTCTTCCCCAAAGCCATTAGATGAGGTCCAATTTTCTCAGCTTGATATTTCTGAGAACTGCTCTTCCTTTATTTCCAGAATTAAAGAAAAATAAAATAAACTGATATATATATACATACCTTTAGAAGGATTCAGAAAAGAAGAAATGGCCATTTCACCGCAATATGTCACTATAGATATGAATGCCATTCATAGAATTGACACGTCATGTTTTTAACTTCTGTGCTTTAGGATTTTCCTGTTTGAATTGTTTATGTGCATGTGATTTTGGTGGAATTTCTTCCCCTTTCCTCTGTTCCTTGCTCCTTCTTTTGCTCAGTCAGCATAGGAACATAGCTCCCACACTAGGAAGGGCTGGAGGTTAGTAACATCAAGCAGTGGGCTTTCAAGTTAGTTTGTACCTCGGTTTGGAAGTGTTTGCTGAGGTCTCAGATACACAGGAGACTGTGTAATCACTCTTGTGGCACCTACTACACACAGCACGTGAGTTATTCCTAAAATGAGCACAGGCTCCTGGGAGGTGAATCCTAGTCTTTTTATCTCCTGCAGGCTAAGCCTTGGTATTTCCTTCAGATTACACCAAAACCAAAATAATGGGCAATGTTGTCCCTGAATGTTCAAATTAGGCTGAGAACACAGAGCCAAAGACTATCAAAAGAAAGTGTCCTGGCCGGGCACGGTGGTTCATGCCTGTAATCCCAGCACTTCGGGACTTTGGGAGGCAGAGGCGAGCCGATCACGCGGTCAGGAGATCAAGACTATCCTGGCTAACATGGTGAAACCCCGTCTCTACTAAAAATACAGAAACAAAATCAGCCAGGTATGGTGGCGGGCGCCTGTAGTCCCAGCTGCTCCGGAGGCTGACGCTGGAGAATGATGTGAACCCGGGAGGCGGAGCTTACAGTGAGCAGAGATCGCGCTACTGCACTCCAGCCTGACTCTGTCTCAAAAAGAAAGAAAGAAAGAAAGTGTCCTAAAAGAAGTGGTGGTACCTGTGGGGCGTGTTTGGTGTCAGAGTGTTTCTGCTAAGGTTATTTTAATTAGCCTCCTCCCAAAGCCCTCCCCCTATTCTCCTTGCGGAACTGTTTGACCATCACATCCTTAGAAAGGCCAAACCACTACTAACTCTCCTGACCCTCTGCCTTATCCTCATATCCTTAAAGATGTGACTTAAAAGAGAAAAAATTATGTTGTTAATTTCATCAACTAGGGCAAAGGGGAAAAATATTCATTTTGATGCAGGAAGTTAATGGGAGATGGGAGGAAGCTACGGTTACAATTCCCATAATACATTAATGTATATTTAATATACCACCTTGATTTGTGGCCTCAAGTTAAATAACTACATATGTTTGCAGCATAATTCTTTTCATAATTGTGTAGCCTCAATGGGATAACATTTGTATTAGTTTCCATAATCGAAAATGTCAAATGCCTGTTTCCACCTTCCAAGTATTTTGGTTTCAGGTAGCAAAGACAATTCTTTCAATGCGTATCTGTTCTCATTAAGTTCTGATTGCTTTATAAAGAAATAAAGTCTTTTCCCATTGTTCTGCTCTGTGGAAGTCACCTTCAGAGTAAGGGTGGGGGTGACTGTTCTTGCCGGTTTTTAAGTAACTGGCTTGCAAGGGTGATTCCCTACAGAGTTATTTTCTGCATAGTTTCCCTCTGGGTACAGAATGTGGGAAAGTAGATGCAATGCATTTAGAGTAGTCATTTGCTCTAATAGTTAGCATCATAGTACAGTGTATGGGCTGGCTTCCTGTTGAGGTCTAGATTTCTACATATAATGTAGGTTTTTCTATTCTGTCCTATATTAATTTCATCGGAGTTACTCTTTATCAGAGCAAACATCCGTAACATTTAGTCTTTTTTTTTTTTTTTTTTTTTTTTTTTTGGAGACAGAGTCTTGCTCTGTCGCCCAGGCTGGAGTACAGTGGCATGATCTTGGCTCACTGCAACCTCTGCCTCCAAGGTTCAAGCGATTCTCCTACCTCAGCCTCCCAAGTAGCTGGGATTATAGGTGTGTGCCACCACACCTGGCTAATTTTTGTATTTTTAGTAGACATGGGGTTTCACCATGTTGAGCAGAGCAATAACTCTGTAGGGAATCACCCTTGCAAGCCAGTTACTTAAAAGTTGGCAAGGACAGTCACCCCCACCCTTACTCTGAAGGTGACTTCCACAGAGCAGAACAATGGGAAAAGACTTTATTTCTTTATAAAGCAATCAGAACTTAATGAGAACAGATACGCATTGAAAGAATTGTCTTTGCTACCTAAAACCAAAATACTTGGAAGGTGGAAACAGGCATTTGACATTTTCGATTATGGAAACTAATACAAATGTTATCCCATTGAGGCTACACAATTATGAAAAGAATTATGCAGCAAACATATGTAGTTATTTAACTTGAGGCCACAAATCAAGGTGGTATATTAAATATACATTAATGTATTACGGGAATTGTAACCGTAGCTTCCTCCCAACTCACATTAACTTCCTGCATCAAAATGAATATTTTTCCCCTTTGCCCTAGTTGATGAAATTAACAACATAATTTTTTCTCTTTTAAGTCACATCTTTAAGGATATGAGGATAAGGCAGAGGGTCAGGAGAGTTAGTAGTGGTCTTGAACTCCTGACCTCAGGTGGTCCTCCTACCTTGGCCTCCCAAAGTGCTAGGATTACAGGCATGAGCCACTGTGCCCAGCCATTTGTAATATTTACAGAGCATTGCTCTTTTTCTTATCGTGGAAAGTTATTCCAATATCTATTCATTCTATACACATTTATTAAGCATCTACTATGTGCCAATGTTAAAAAGGTGAAAGTGTAACCTTGGCCCTCAGACTGAGTTTTTGCAGGTTATGCTGAAAGATGGATGCTCAGTAATAACTCGTGCCTTAAGACATGGCCGAGCAAGCTTTGGAGGTAAAATAGCTCGTGGAGTTTTTATTTATTTATTTATTCTTTAAAAATGGTCACAAAGATTTCAGATAAACAATCTGAGTGTGGCTAAATTATTTTTCTTAGGTAAACATAGGAGGCAAGAGATTAAAAGGGTGGGAGAAACATTAATTAGGCTATGCTCTTATCAAGTAGTGTGACCTTAGCAAATTTACCTAATCTTTTTGAACCTCAGTGTCCTCATTTATAAAATGGAGGCATAACTTGTTATGAAGATTAAGATAATGTGTGAACAATCTGTGCAGTAGTAGTTGCTCAATAAATGGTAGTGATTTTCACATGTATTTGGACTATTGTAGAATATAGAAAAGAATATCATGCAAACTCTAGTCCTTTAAATATGAATGAGGAAGAGGAATCACCTGTGTGTATGTGATTAAAGCTGATAGCTATGATGAAGACAGGGTGATTTTTCTCTGAAGGGTAATTCGAGTACAGAAATATTACTTTGAAGAAGTAATATGTTAAATGAAATCATTGGGGCTGAAAGTGGTAACAACATTCTGGGAAAGGAGCCGTTTACTCTCTTCACCTCTAAGATAAACCATAATGCATGCATGTATTTAATAAACTGTGATAGCTAGAGCTGTTTCACTGGGGCATCAGTAAGCTATCCTCAACCCGCTTTTCTTTTCTTCCAGCTTTTCACTTCCAGCCCCCTAAGTTTTATCAGAATTAGTTAATGCTGAGTCCAACTGAATACATTGCTTGTTATAAATAGAATGCTTTCTCCCCTCCTCTGCCCCTGACCAAACAATTGATTAAAAAGTTTATCTGCTGAGTGCGGTGGCTCATGCCTGTAATTCCAGCACTTTGGGAGGCCGAGGTGGGTGGATCACTTGAGGTCAGGAGTTTGAGACCAGCCTGGCCAACATGGTGACACCCCGTCTCTATAAAAAATATAAAAATTAGCCCAGTGTGGTGATGCATGCCTGTAATCACAGCTACTTGAGAGGTTGAGGCAGGAGAATCACTTGAACCCAGGAGGCGGAGGTTGCAGTGAGCTGAAATCACGCCACGACACTCCAGTCTGGGTGACAGGCTAAATAGAATGAAAAAGGAATGACCCATACCTGAAATGTTTAACATAATGAAATGACTGATATCGATTGATGACGTTGAGAGCAATGACCATATATAAGAGAACAATGTGTTTTTACTTGGATTGTAGATATCAAGAATCCAGGAGAATGGAATGCGAGGGCTAACAACTCTAGACAACATGGCTGCAATCTATGACTTTGCATTCTTGCTATAATTTACTTTCAGTGCTTTTACAAATGTAAGACTCTTGAGGCCAGCAGTGTATCTTTTATGCTATTCATTCTACTTTTATTATTATTATTATTATTTTTTGCAACCTCTGCCTACAGGTTTCCAACAATTCTTCTGCCTCAGCCTCCTGAGTAGCTGGGATTACAGGCACGGGCCACCATGCCCAGCTAATTTTTTTATTTTATTTTATTTTATTTATTTTTTTATTATACTTTAAGTTCTAGGGTACATGTGCACAACGTGCAGGTTTGTTACATATGTATACATGTGTCATGTTGGTGTGCTGCACCCATTAACTCGTCGTTTACATTAGGTATATCTCCTAATGCTCTCCCTCCCCTCTCCCCCCACCCCACCACAGGCCCCAGTGTAAGAAATACAATAAACAAAGTATCTTTTATTTTGGCTACGTAGTTATGTCGAGGGTCATTCATCGTCCTCCAGTTTAGCCTATTTGGAATGGTACTGGTTAATCTCAATAAACAAATAAAATTGTCGGTTTAATTGTTCAATTTTTGGAGGGAAATAAATATATATTAACCTAAATGTTAAATTCTGCAGGAAAAAAACTGATTAGACATAGACAATATCAACATGGGTTTGTTAAATAACTTGCCTTCCAACAGGACCCAACCAGAAATTGGAACCTATGTTTCATAGAAACATGATTCTTAGAAATGATCTTTACACAATTGTAAAACAAACGGAAGATTATGTGACGCAGGTGCCAAGAAATCAGACCTAGGCACCATGTACAAGGATACAAGCAATGCCGAGTTCATCAGTCCCACGGCTGCTGCTAAATTGGGCTTTATCCCCAGCAAATTAACACAGTTCCAGCAGGCACGATAAGTTTACTCTGACCAGATTACTGGGTTGAATGGCATATGCCGTTATTTTAGAAATATGCAGAATAACATTTCCATTTAGAGTCCTGGCAGAACAAAACTTGGATTTGGGCAATAGATAAAAACACATAGAGGGTATTTGCAGATGCATATGATAGATAGAAATGGTGAGTGACCATTTAGAAATTTAGAATTGGAATTTTTTTTTTTTTTTTTTTTTTTTTTCTGAGTCTCGTTCTGTCACCCAGGCTGGAGTAGTGCAATGGTGTGATCTTGGCTCACTGCAACCTCCACCTCCTGGGTTCAAGCAATTCTCCTCCCCCAGCCTCCTGAGTAGCTGGGATTATAGGCGCCCACAACTGCACCTGGCTAATTTTGTATTTTTAGTAGAGACAGGGTTTCGCCATGTTGGCCAGGCTGGTCTCAAACTCCTGACCTCAGGTGATCCACCTGCCTCGGCCTCCCAAAGTGCTGGGATTATAGGCGTGAGCCACTGCACCCGACAAGAATTGTCTCTTTTTTGGTATTTCCTAGAGCAGTGTGGCTCATTTAGATTGAAATATCTGTCAGAAGCTTTATACCAGTTCCATTGATCTCAACATTAAAATGTCTCCACATATTCTTCCACATCCTTCTTCCAGCTCATAGCTGTAATTAGTGTTATGCTCCATGGTGTGGCAGAAGACCAGCTGAACAAACAGCCATGTACATAGGAACAGTTCCAGGCAGCTAAAAGAGCTTCTTCCTCACTTGCCACTATCTTAAATGGTATCTGGTATCTACAGTTCCTCCTTCTACTTTCTCAAAAAAAAAAAAAAAAAAAAAAATCCAAATGGAAAAGAGGACTCTGAAGACAATTTAGTCCTTTAAAATTATAATTTTATTTGATTTCAAAGCAGTACTTGGTATAGCACCAGTCCAAACAGATTGGAAGAATGATATTTTCATTCCAACTCCTGCATAGAATATCTTTGTGATTTTCAATTGCTTTAGGGAGCTTGCAACAATAGAATCCTGTTAAATCTAACACCATTTTGAACTCTTCCTTGCCGATATTGTGATAAGAAATTTATACCTGGCCCAGGTTTATCTCTGTTGATAATGGGCTTCATGGCTATAGGGACATGTTGATATGGTGAGCTAGCACCTATCATTTTGACACCTACTCTTTAGTAGACATAGAGAATAATGGGTGCTTGGGGTTAAGTGCTGGAGAAGAGTGTCAGCAGTCAGTGTGTATGAACCTAGTGATGGATGTCTCTGTGTTTGTGCTGTGGCCATATCTGTATGGCTATCATTCTTTCTTCCTCTTCTCATTTCTTTTAATTTTCCTTCAACAGTCTTTCATTTGTTGCTTCAATTCACTCCATTTCTCCCCAGTTCTTCTTTTTTCTGTCTTCTATAATTCTAGATAAAATTATGACATGCCTTAAAATATCCTCCTTTTTTGTCCTTGATTGCTTTCAATGGTTCTAATGACCCCATTGGAAGTCTGGTGATTAGGCCCTGAGGGGTCACAGTAATGGAAACCTTGTGTTCAGTCTTCATAAGGGTGATCCAAAAATGTTATTACATTACTTACACCTCTTTCTGTAAGTATTTTTTCTTCATTCACTTCGAAGTATGGGATGCTTCCCATGTGCAGGAGAATTAGCTCATTCATGACTCAAAGGCAAGTAATTTCATGTTTTGCTGTTTATAAGAGAGGAGTCTATCATGCAAGGATGCAAAGGAGTATGAAATCAGTCACAAATGTAGGAAATAAAAGGCAATAAGCTTACATTAAACCAAACAAAAGAAAAATTAATAATTAGGCAGTCTCTTTGCAAGTACATAATAATAATACTCTATTTTTCAATGAATCAATTAGGTAAAAATGAAACAGAAAATAAATGCAAAGAGAGCCCTCAAAAATATATCACTTTTACATATGTTTGTAATATAAGTTGAACATCTCATTAGAATAATGTGGCTTTTTTAAAATTTATTTTTGCTTCCTAGAGTTCATAAATCTTCAGGTGGTAAGTAGGGGTTCTTTAGCTATTCATAATGCAACTTGCTTAGGTTAATTAGTAGAGACCCTTTCCCTTCACAGCTGAATATGAGTGCCCCTACTTACTATTCAAAAATCCCCAAACCCAGCACTCTTCTATATCTTGGTGCTTGGAAGAGATTGTGTTTTTCATTGACCTGCAATATTAGGTATTTTATTATAAATAAAGTCTCAAACAGGCTTTATTTTATTTGTCAGATTCTCTTTTGGTTTCGTCTCATAAAATATTAGCTGAATAGTTATTATATAAAAAGGAAATGATCAGAATATCACATTTCGGGTGGTGGTGTTTAGTTTGTGGTTTCCTTCATGTGCCTGGGTTGAACTGGGTGGTAGAGAATTCTGAGTTCTGTAGAACAGAGTGATTGATTTCTCGGTTTGCATTTCTTGGCGTCTGGCAGTGACACCACTGCAGACCGAGAGCAGAAAATGGACAGTAGGGAAAAATGCAACATTTCTGCTTGGTCCAGCTGCCTTTGAAGGATGCTGATGTTTCATTTTTTATTTCTTACCCCAAACATATTTATCTGCTGAGTCATTAAATAGGGCAAGTGTTATTTCTTTCTTTGTATTTGCCATCTCACTACAGAAGAGTTTTATTAAACCATCTCGAATCGACATTGTTTTGGCACAAATTGCACTAATAACTTGAATATATAGTTTTGTTTTTTTAAAGGTGATTCAAAATCTGATATGTATAATGTATGTTAAAATTGATATTTCTGTGAAAGAGGTTAAGATCAGACCGCTTTCTGATTGCAGAGATAAAATTGATAGTTAACAAGTATTTATTAAACATCTATTATGTGACTAGTACTATGCTAGGGCATTATGAAAATGGTTCAAGATGAACCGTGCAAGGACCCCTCTCTTCAGCACCTCTGTGTGTAAAACATAAACAGAATGCTATGATTAACAGTGAAAGGGTTCAGTCCGGGGTACTTGGGATAAAAATCAGAGCACTGATAAGTTATTTGTCATGTACTTACTTTTTTAAAAATTTAAAATTTTTAATTATGGGTACATAATAAGTATATATGTATGGTATACATGTGATATTGTGATACAGGCATATATTGTGAAATATCACATCAAGATAATTGGAGTATTCATTACCTCAAGCATTTATTGTTTCTTTGTGTTAGGAGCATTCCAATTCCACTTTTTTAATTTTTAAAAATATGCAATACATAATTGTTGACTATAGTCACCCTGTTGTGCTATCAAATGCTAGATTTTATTCATTCTATCAATGTTTTTGCACCCGCTAACTGTCTCTACCTTTCCCTTCCCTCCCCAGTACCCTTCCCAGCTTCTGGTAACTGTCATTCTACTCTCTATCTTCATGAGTTCAATTGTTTTAATTCTTAGCTCCCATATAAAAGTGGGAACATTCCATGCACTTCTAATTTAGACTCTTCTCCTCTTTCTCTGTCTTCTTTTTTTCCATAGCTCACTAATTTTGGGCATCTCTTCTCATTTACAGTAGCTTGCTGCTCTTCATTCATTAATTATTACAATATATAATTCTACCAAGAAGCCCAAAGAACTATAGTGTTTTTATGTCATTATTCTCAGTTCAGAAAGAAAGCATGTGTGTGGCACAGGGAAGGAATTTGAATGAATGTATGCATTTTCTGGATAGCATTCTCGAACAGAGATTTGATGAGAGTCACATGGATAATTTTAACTTTTCTAGTAGCAATATTAAAAACACAGAAATAACTTCTCAATAACTGAATCAGTAATCCATTTTTAAAATCTTTTTCAATTCATTAAAATTAAATAGAATTAAAAACTCAGTCCCTTAGTCTTTTTTTTTTTTTTTTTTTTTTGGAGATGGAGTATTGCTCTGTCACCCAGGCTGTAGTGCAGTGGCTCAATCTTGGCTCACTGCAAGCTCTGCCTCCTGGGTTCATGCCTTTCTCCTGCCTCAGCCTCCCAAGTAGCTGGGACTACAGGCGTCCACCACCACGCCTAGCTTATTTTTTGTATTTTTAGTAGAGACAGGGTTTTACTGTGTTAGCCAGGATGGTCTCGATCTCCTGACCTCGTGATCCACCAGCCTCAGCCTCCAAAAGTGCTGGGATTACAGGCGTGAGCCACCACGCCCTGCCCCCTTAGTCTGACTGACCAAATTGCATGTGTTTTCGGGTTGACAACCATGTGGGTAGTGCAGGTTTTGGATGCATGGCAGGCTGAAGCTTATGTAGCACATATTTGGCCTTCACATTTTATTAAGTCTGATTTTCTAAAGTTTTGTCTGTTCATTTACATGTGGAAGGATGATAGAAAGATAGGAAGAGACATGACAGAAAGCTTGCCTAGGACTCAGATCAAGGATTCAGATTTCCCAATTCCGGCTTCAGGGCCCTGTTCTGTAACATCACATCGGGGAAAAGAAAATGAGAGAAAAGAAGAAAGAATAAGAACTAATGTTAATTCATGTCAGACACAGTGCCAAAGATTTTTATTTGCATTATTTTTATTATTTTTTTAAAATAAATAGACTAGCACGTAGCCTAGCTTACACACTTCTCATTGTATAGATGAGGAAACTGGGAATCAGTTAAACTTTATAACCACACCAAGATCATTGAGCTAGTAAGTGGCAGGCTTGGGATTTAAGAAAGCTTGTAATGATGTTACATTTGATGGTTTAAACTGTGCTGTGGGAAGGGAATCCAAGAAGGATAATCCCATGTTTCTGCTTCTTGTGATGTTTGCAGATCTGTGTTCTGGAGTAAGTCTTTGAGTTGACTCTTGGAGCTTCTGAAACATCTATTGGATATACTATAACCAAAGATAAATAAATAAATAAAAAGATCAGGGTTCCTGAACGTTTTCATCTTTACATTGACTGCAATGATTACAAGTGATCATTTCATCACTTGGAGCATTATTACCTCTATGGGGCTTTACATGATACTGACTTTGTCAATAAAAGGACATATTAGGAGCAGGATTTCTGTTTGGGCCAGAACAAGGGGACATACCCTATTTTTAAAATTCCCCAGTTTAGGAATTGAAGTGACTGCATACTAAAGTTGGCCAAATTTCATGTGGCTATGGAATGAGAATATATGAAAAGTTGGTTGTAAAAACAATTAAGAGGATTGGGGCAGACTACTTTATGGATCCCTTCCTCCTTAGCCTCTGAAATGAACTAACATTGATTCTACAACCACTTATTAAGTGCCTACTCTTTGCCATGGCTGATGCTAAGTGTTGAGGCTAGAAATGCATATGAATTATATTTTAATAAGCACAGAATAAAGAAAACTTGTCTTCCTAATTTTTACTTTAAAAGACTTTTATCTCATTGTTTAAGTGCCATAATTGTACAAAGCATGCTGTTCTGAGTTCAGTGTTTCTTGGCTCATTCTCAGTCAATACTCTGCATAGCATCTTTGAATTCCTTACTCATCAAAGGGTAATGAATTAATTTGTGTACTCTACCTCTGCCACCTTTTGAGCTGTGTTCTTGACCATTCCCTATATATTTGCATCTCTGCCAGAAGATGTACCAGGAAAATAAAAGCAGCAGAAAACCTTATAACTTCCCACCTAGACATCAGTCACCATCAGAGTTTGGTCTGGAAACAGAAAAGTTTATTTAAAACAAAATTGGTACTCTGTGAATATTTCAACCATTTGTTCCATTTAATCCCCATTAGTGAATTTGCTTAGATTAATTTTTTGTGGATTCCATTTCCAAGAATGAAAGCAAAATAATTACATCAAAAGGCCACTGAAATCAGCCAAATTCTCTGGCAGGAAACTTATTCTATTCAGTCACATTCAAACTATCAGGTATGAAAAATACCTTTCACCACTGGATAATACAACAATGGAGTTGGAAAATCAATCATGTGGTAAATAAGCAAAAACTACGTGCAAACAGAGGAAAGAAGAGTTGTTCTGAAAATGATATTTCAATAAAAGTTATAGTGATGACGAGCAGTGTGATGATGTAGGAAGTTCCAAAACTAGGTAGAGGGTATAATCAAAGGTGGATACAATGGAACAAGCCTGGAGGCAAGGACGGGCCAGTCAGGAACAGGTGGGCCTATAGTGAAAGAAAGTGGAGGCTTTAGAAGTAGAGTATTTGATGAATTCTTCCGTCCATTCTATTTTGGCTTCTATGTCAAGGAGGATAACAGATATTCATTGTGTAGTTTTATAGGAAAGGCGATTGGTAGTGACTTCAATGTTATAAAGAACTTGGCCAAGTCCACAAAATGTCCATGGTGTATAACAAATCTTTTATGGTGAGTGATCCATGGAATTAGGTACTTAGAAAAGTCGATTGAAACATATTCACAGAAAGGCAAAGGTTTGATGACCTGGTGCATGGAATGAGACAGAGACACTGAGAAATTTTGATTGTACAAATTTTTCCTAATATCCCACTTAAATCTTGTAGTGGTGTGGGCCCATTTATTTTTTTTTATGTTCAGTTTCCCTGTCTCCTGGTAAAATCACAGACAGATGTTACCCCTCAATTTTCTCTTTTTCAATTATTTGTGATCCTTCTCACTTCAATCAGTTTACTTGATAGTCTCTGCGCTAGTGTAATTTCTCCAGCCTTTTGAAAAATGTAGATGCTTGAGCCAGACAAAAGCACTTCAGCAGGAACATGACTAATCTTGAAGACATAGAGCAGGGCTGATAATTTATGCCAGGAACTGTCAGTTAAGAAATAATGATACTGCATTGCTGACTCACAGTCAGCTCATGGGTCACTATGCTGCCCCCATTCTGTTGCGATTTCAGTACACTTTCCGTATATGGAGTTTCTGTGTTGGTACACATCCAGAAAGTTTCTTGGGTACATTGACCTTCACATATTGTTTGGTTAATTTACCTAACTTGGTATTAATCAGACAGAAAAGACAAACATGAAGTAAGGAAAGTCGGCCTTTGCTGTTCTCCCTTGAACTTGGCTTCACTTCTATCCCCACCATTTAGTAAGGAAGAACAGCCCCAATTTATTGAGTTGCTATGAGCCAGACACTGTGTAAGCACTTTCTACACACTATTGCATTTAATTCTCCAAAGAATGAGATAACTATTATAATCTCTGTTTTATAGAACAACCAGCTAAAGTTTATCGGGTTTCTTTGTTTCTGTTTTTTTGGGGTTTTTTTGGGTTTTTTTTTGAGATGGAGTTTTGCTCTTATTGCCCAGGCTGGAGTGAAATGGCGCCATCTTGGCTCACTGCAACCTCTGCCTCCGGGGTTCAAGCGATTCTCCTACCTCAGCCTCCCGAGTAGCTGGGATTACAGGCATGCGCTACCATGCCTAGTGAATTTTGTATTTTTAGTAGAGACAGGGTTTCTCCATGTCGGTCAGGCTGGTCTCGAACTCCTGACCTCAGGTGATCCGCCCGCCTCAGCCTCCCAAAGTGCTGGGATTACAGGCATGAGCCACCGTGCCTGGCCAAGTTTATGTTAAATAACTCGTCCAGAAGGTATGGTGGGATGTTTGACTCCAAAATACATGCTTTTACCACCTCAACTGACTGAGCTTGGGACTACCTCTAACTTTCATTAGAAACACAAATCTTTTTCTAATAAACTTTCTTCTTCTTTTCAATAAAAACATTTCCCACAAGGTGACTTAAATTCATTCACAATTAGGTATAAATACTGATAAGAGCAGTTAATTGTATTAAGAGTCTAATATGTGCTAAGCCTCATGCCAGATGCTTTACAAGCATTATCTTAAACCTTGTAACAATTTTGCAAAAATGTTACTCTATTTTGTAGAACCAAAACCCAAGACTATGAAAACCTAAATATCATCCTCAGAGTCATACAGCGAAGCAGAAATTGTATCAGCTAATGAGACTTAGTGCCATTTCTCTCATGTTGTGTGAGAAAAATGGCAATGCTCAATAAATGTTGTTCTAACTGTTCCAGGTATCAAGCAGTAGAAAAAGAATATGGCAAATCAGGTGGATTTTGCTGTCAGCCCTGAAAACACTCAGCTGGTGGCTACATAATCCATCCTCTCCTGAAGCTTGCATTGTCCACATTTTTTTTTCTACCCTTTAGTCATGTGTTTGTAAGGAATAAATTACTAAAATACACCATACCTTTTAAAATATAGAATAAAAGCTCACAGAGAGTTAGGGTGACAGACCATATGATTCAGCCTTTTGCCTTCTGGCAGACAGTAGGCTATTTCTTTTAGGTGGGTATCTAGGAATAGATACTTGCATATAATATTTTTTTTTTGAATCCCGGACTGGTCCTACTAACATTCTTGATTACCACTTATTTAAGTGACCATCAAACCAGTTTTATATCTGATATGTTTAATCCAAATAAATGTCTTTTTTTTTTAAACTGTTTAAAAAATGGTATTTAAATCCTTCCCAGATTTTAGCTGTGTCTAGTCTGGAAGGAAACCCACTCACATGGTTTTATCAGGTTTGATATTTAATAGATCAAGGTAGTAAAACAGGGCCCTCACTTCACAGGCACGGTGAATTCTCTGTTGATAAGATCTATCAATGATCAGTATGGATCATTGGGTGGCAGTGAAAGTATACGTTTGTGGGGAAAATTCTTATGCACCTTCATAGTAATGGTAGTGCTCATTTTATTTGAGGATAATTAAAACACAAAATACCCAACGATGCTGTTTTTATTGTAGGTATATGTTAATTCCTCTAGAGATAGACAAGACTCTAAATTCATGGAACTTTAAGTGGGATGTTCCACAAAGGAAACTCTTTAAAATAATATAGAAAAATAAATAAGTAAATGTCAACCAAAATGGCAGAACATTTAAAATCAGTCTGCCAAATATCTTTTCTCACTTTACTTCATTTGTTGAATAATTTATATGCTGATATAGATGGCCATTTTAGCAGTGTATACAAAGCATTTATATCCACACATGTACATTTAATCAAACCTACATGTCTACATACACATACTTAAGACACAGAGAGAGAGAGAGTGTGTGAGAGAGAATCAACTCATCATAATTGCAAAGGTGAAGAAAATTGATTCCTTAAGATTAAAACACACCATATTAAACTTGGAGTTTATATTTTGAAAATAAGATTCAGGAAGTCTTCTAAAGCATTCGAAGATTGATTAGAAAGATAAATTTCGGCACACAGGGTCTCTGTTCTTGTAACTTTCCCTGTGGTAGCTTATCCTTCTGTATTTTGTCATCATTCTTTCTTTCCTCCCTGATACAATAAAAATAATTTCCAAGGTTAGATTCTATCTTGCAAGAGCTTTTCCCCAAGGAGGTGCATGCATCTTCTTAATTTATTATATTATATAATAATTCCTCATAGGAAAACTAAAGGCAAATTAAAACCACATGGAGATAATGCCTGACTGTGCTTTAGACTGTTGTCTACCACTGGCTCTTTAGAAAAAGATCAGAGATACCCCTCTCTTGATTGTCCATTTTCTTGATCATGCAATGTGGTATTTTAAGTTCTATGCTGGCTTTGATGCTTTTGTTAGTCAAGGTGCATATGTGAATGTGTGAATTGGATATGTGAATGATTTCAATATTAGCTTAAATAAAACATTATTGGGAAGATAAATTTTCTGAAATTCCCATTTTCCTCTTCCACTTCCCTTACCCCCAAAGAAACTTGACATATTTGTTTCAAAGCATACACTGCTTTTTTACTATTTTTATTTCTATCGTGCGTATCACAACCCCTTCATTAGTAGACATCATTGAGCATTAACTGTGACTTAATTCTAGAAAAAAATATTTTTGAGATACCCATTAAGATATCACCCCTGACAAATATAAAAAGAGACCTTGAGCTTACTTCATTTTAAATAAATAAACTGTCTTCATTTCCTAATTCTGTGAATCTGACGCTTCTTATCAACACCCCAAATTACTGTCAGCAAATTCAAAACCATCTACTGATGAATGAGATGTTTAGGTCGAATTCTGATATGCCATGCTCATTCTCATACAGAGAAATACCTACACTCTTTTAAATATAGTTGTTATTGCTGTGACTTGCACCTACTAAACAAATGCAAAAATTCTTACAGTTCAAGAAATACCAGTGAAGTGTATATTATTGCCCTCATTACACAAAATGCTCATGGAAAACACTCTATCAATTCCAATTATGTTCTGGGGGGAAAAAAAGGAAACTGAATAAAAAGCAATCTCAGAATATTTGACTGGGCTGGTTGGTTATAGCTGCTGAACAATATGTAATTGTAAGAAGTGTGGCAAAATGATAAAAATAAACTCAGTATTTGTTAAAGAAATGAAAACATGGCAATAAAAGATTCCGGAAAGCGATTTAGTTTTTTGCATTACTTCTTCATTACTTGATTATTTTACTGTTTCATTTCTATTTACATATCAAGTTGATTCTTTTGCATCTGGATTTTGCACAATTCTTTCAATAATATACGGTTCAGTGGCTATAATTACAGGATTGTTAAAGTTCACATTTTACTATTCATCTTGTTATCTCTGGTAATGGAAGGTTGGAATAAATGCACGTAATTACATGGTTGGTCTTAAATTATTTTTATATTGCTCTTGCCAGGATATACTCGAAAAGCAGTATTTATTCTCTAATATTTATTTTTGGTGGTAGTGGTTTTAGCAAAATAAAAGTAATAAATACATAAATGGACTGGTCCCACGAGCTTACTATCTATGGTTTTTTTCAAATTAATTCTAACCCATTCATCTCTCTGAGCCTGCTAGGGGCAGGAGGTGCTTAGAGTCTATGGAAGAAAAACGTCATGTTTCAGAGCTCTGATAACAGGAAAATGTCCCTCATGAGATACTCATCATTTGATCTATTATTCTATCTATTTGTAGCAGAGTAACTCAGTAACCTACAGATCTGTGGACCAACTTACTAAATAAGGTGTCAAATAAGTTTGATTTCATTTTAAAGCAATGCCATGTCATGAAAGCAAAGTGAATTTTTTTGTTTGTATTATACTGGAAATAGTCTCCTTGTACTATATTTATGGCACTCAAAACATTTTATAAAAATCTTAGCAGTATCAACTAAAAATTAAATCATAAGCTCCCGTAATTAACTGAACAGATGACTTCCTGTTGGCCAAGGGGACCCCAGAAAAGACTGAAGAACTGAGTTCGTGGCCATTGATGGAAGCGAGGTCAGAAACGCCTCATTACGTGCCCTCCATGTTAGAGTTTAGGCACAACTGACCAGCATTAACATTAAAATAGAGATCATAAGATTAACGAAAGGGACTCATTGTGACATTAAGATACCACATTCTAAATAAGACCTAAGGCCATGCAAAGCAAGGGTTAAGGCATGCTCTGCAAACCGTAAAATCTTTTTTTAAAAAATTAATCCTGCATAATGTGGCTTACTTTCCAATCTGACTCTGGTATACCCTTACATGACAGATAGCAGACCCCTTATCTTGACTTAAGCATCCCTTTGTACTGATCTCAAGTCTTTAGACAAAGCTTAACTCTTTCAATCAATTGCCAACTAAAGAATCTCTAAAACTCACCCATGACTTGTAAGACCATGCTTCAAGATGTCCCACCTTTTCAGGCCAAACCAATGTATACTTTTCATGTACTGATTTATAATTTTACCTACAATTCCTGTCTCCCCGAAATGTATAAAACCAAGCTGTAACCTGATTACTTTGGTACCAATTATGCAAGACTTCTTGGGTTTGCGTTTTCTTGGGCTGCACCATTCATATTGGCTCAGAATAAACCTCTTTAAAACATTTTACAGAGGCTGATTTTTCCATGAACAGCAGCGTCCAAAAAATCCACAGGATACATGTATCAAGTATTTATTAAGTGCCTACGATATGCCAGGCATTGGGCTATATATGAAAAACAGTGTTATCAGACATCCACCTAGTGCTCCTGATTAAAAAATGGATGTGAGCTCATTTTACGTTTATGGAGGTCCAGAGATTTAAATTACTTGACTAGTCCCTCAGCGAGTCAGGAGAAGAGGGGTTAAAACCTGATTCCTCCAGTTATATAGTCATTTAATGTTCTTGGACTTACCAGTACTTTTGAGTTTTTGTGGTTGTTTTTTTTTTTCCTTAAACACAAAACTACACCCCCGCCTCCAGCTCCCACCGCCCCCCCCGACACATATACCCTTTTTTCATAGAACAAAATTTGGAATAAATGGCCTTTAAATGAATGCATTGTTTCGACTCTGCAGGGAAATGACACAGAGAAAATAAGGAATGGATTGTACATGCTCATGCACTGTCTGGGGCGCTCTTGCTGAAGTCTCAGGAGTGTCTTTGGTTTGTTGTCTGAGACCTAAGAGTTAAAAAGCAGAGTGCCTTTTGGAGGAACACGAGTCTCTTTCCGCAGCGGGACATGCACTTGATACACATCAGTGGGCATGCCATCAGTGCCTCGCAGCTCATCTTTCTCTTTAGGGTGGCTGTGTTGTTCTTCCAATGAATAGCTTGCCCTGGAGAAAAATACTGCTTAAATATTAAGATTAGATTAGTTTTCACACAGCCCCATTTTAACCACTAAATTTAAATCCCTCAGCAATCTACTTCCCAACCTTCCCTAGGCATAATATTCAGTTTAATAAATGGTTTGTATGCCATTATTTCTCATCAATATATAAAAACTAAAAGGAATTTTAAAAATCCATACATCTTGGTTAAGAGATGAAATTTGACTTGATGAGAAGAGATTATTCTTAGAAATGTTTCTAATTCCCAATCAAGGCATTCTATTTCAAAATGTAGGAGCATGGTTGAAAGAATAAATCTTTAGAAAATAATGTATGAGCATGGTTGAAAGAAGAAATCTTTAGAAAGTAATGTATATAATAATATACATATATGTATATATACTTGTATATAAGTGTATATGTAAGTAATATATATCTCTCACAAATATTGTTTTAGTCATCATCATCGTCATATGCACGTGAATATATGTATATACGTGTATTATATATGGTATATGATATATATGTGTATATATACATGATATATATGAGTATATATACGTGTGTGTGTGTGTGTGTGTATATATATATGACTCCAAAAACAATTCCTCTACAAATTGTGTGTCCTTGAACCATTACCTCCCCAATGTATATATCATGTGAATATCAAACAAATGAATGTTTTGTTGGTACAATTGGATTCATTCACACGGAAACGTGGAGTCTATTTCTTCCTTCAAATCCTCATCCTCCAATTAATTAGCTGAAAAACTGACTGCATCTCTGATTCTCTAAGAAGCACGGAAGAGAAAGAAATGGGAAACAAGCTAGCAGCTCATTACATGAATTCAAACAGTTCCCTTTGAAGGGAGACTTGTTCCTGGCATAGATGATGTCATTGATGAGATTGCAAGGGTAGGCATTGTATAAAGATGAGATCCTTTTTAATTCTGCTTTCAAAACTATAAAGCTAAAATTTTTAGAATTGAAATTTCAGTTAACATGACCCATGTATTAGATAAAATGTCTCTTTAAAGCCTGGGAGCTCTCCAAGGTGTGGTGTGTTTCCTATTTGCTAGGTACATGATTACGATGCATATGGATAGATGTTTCTGAAGTGTTTCCTTCTAAGTGCACTAATGCCAGTCAGATTTACACCCAAGTAGCAAAGATGTTAATGCCATGCAATCCTATTAATCTAACATGTTGCTTTTGTGGATTAGAACTACTCAGACTCTACCTTTTAGTTGTAGTTATTTTAAATCTTTAATACTGAGCTATCAAATTTTCTTTTATGATACAAAGCTACTAAGTAGAAGATACTTGAATATTCCATTGGCTGACTGATGTGTTTATTAGGCACTTACTCTGTGCCCAACACAATGATAAACATTCTCAGCAATATCGTGAAAGTTTAACACAGGATTCCTGGCTTCCAGAAATATGATGTTTACTTAAGAAGAGATAGGAACATATGTGAAAAAGTTAAGCTTCATGTAGTATCTTAAGATGCTAAGTTTAGTATTCTGGTGGTGGAGTTTCTTATCAACAAATGTTTCACAGAAGATATTGAGCTCAGCTTTTCATTATCAAAGCAATTGCATGAAGAAGAAATTTGAGAAAGTACAACCCCTGGTAATGATTGGAGCCTCTGAAACTTTTGTAATGTCAATATCCATAGCATGACTATTTTTTATTTCCGGTACTGATGTGGCAGAAGTTGTGGAGTAGTGTTTTTGAGTTATCCGCTGTTTAGGATCCTGTATTAAAAGAAATATGTCCGCTGTGCATAGTGGCTCATGCCTGTAATCCTAGCACTTTGGGAGGCCGAGGCAGAAAGATCACCTGAGGTCAGGAGTTCAAGACCAGCCTGGCCAACATAGCGAAACTCTGTCTCTACTAAAAATACAAAAAAATTAGCCAAGCATGGTGTCGTGCGCCTGTAATCCCAGCTACTCAGGAGGCTGAGGCAGGAGAATCACTTGAACCCAGGAGGCAAAGGTTGCAGTGAGCCAAGATAGTGCCACCACACTCCAGCCTGGGCAACAGAGCTAGATTCCATCTCAGAAAAAGAAATATGTCTCAGTAGTGCAGGTATCCTTCTGTAGGTTTGTATTGGTGTTCAGCAAGTATCTGGTAAATTAATGAATTAACAAGAGAATAGTTTCTATGAAGCAGAAATGCATAGCAAAGAAGTGGGGTGTTGTAAGGAACAGCTGGGATATCAGTTATACAGGTTGAAATGTGGCATTGGTACAATGACATATTAGTTATACTCTTACAAGTTGTCCTTGACTGGGTGCTTGATAGAAGTTGGCTTGCAAACCAAAAAAGGTTAAACACTTGTCATGGCCTCAGGCTAATGACCCCTTCTAATATGCAATTCTGTTTTTCTCATTCTGAGAGCAAACCAGATGCCCCATGATGTGCCCACTGTTCTTTTGCTAATGTGTTCATCCTCAGTGCCTTCATTACCAGTTTCTTTCATTTGACATGCAAAGATCTTTTTTCTTGGCTCATCCCAGAGAAGTGGCCGGGCAAGTGTTCTCCTGAGAAAATGTTGATGACTCTGGCACACAGACCACATACAATTTGCTGCTTCCTCACATTCACACTGAGGTTGGCTAAGGTGCCCAGAGAGAAACCCTGAGCCCTGACTGCATCCAAAACCAGTCATCAGGGATGTCCACCGTGTGATCCCTCCTACTGGGTGCCTGATTAAAACTGAGTGTCAGAGAAGAGACTGGTGGGTTTGTCACTGACTTTCTTGTTCACATGTAAAAGCATCATCACTGGGAGAAGGAAATGTGAATTGTGAAAATAAATAATGCAGATAGAAGAGTCGGAAGTACAGAGGAGTGTTCCTAGAGTGCTTTATATGGAGCTGTATTATGGTGCATACCATGGTGTGTTGTTAAGTTAGTTTACATGTCAGTTTCCCCTTTACACTGTGAAATTTAGCAAAGCAGAGACTATGTCTGATTCATCTTTATTCCAAGTACCTCGCAAAGGTAATGCTAGCATTGACCTTAATAAGCATTTAATCATGTTTATTCATTTATTTTTTGAATGAATGGATAAAGGTTAAAATTAAGGTTTTTGTCTCTTGATTATGGAGCTTAACTCATTGTGAGCCCATTGACATCCTGAAATACTTGCTGAATGAGAGAATAAATGAACAGATTAAAAAAAAAAAACCCCTGAAAAGCTAAGCTTAAGCCACTATTTAGGCTTTGAAGTTGATCCATGTGGTCTTTTGTTTTGGATTGATTGTAGGGACTAAAGAAGTACTTCATACGTTGTGTTATCTTTCTGCTCAGGTCACTGTGGGCGATAGATAGCCTTTACTTCTCCGCTTTCTCAATTTTCAGCCACTGGTATTCAACTGCAGGCCTTCTTTAAAAATGTACCTCTTTCTTTCAAAATTTTCTGAAAAGCTAGAATTTTTTTGTTTTTTGTTTTTTCTGTTTTTTCCAGGAAAAAATTTTAACTTACTGGAGAGCAATTTCTTTTCTTAAAGTTATCTCTGAGCTGAGTATACTGTATAGTCCCTATAATGATTTTGGTAAATCCTTAATCATAAGGTGGTCATTGTGTGTGACGGTGTTTTCTGTTTAGTGAAGACAAATGGTGGGATGAGTCTCCTGCTAGGATGTGCAGAAATGTGAGCATTAGTCTCAAGGTACATTCCGTAAAGTGTTGGTGCCAGGTGAGTATTGAGGTTGATAGCTTCTGTGAGGCCTGGTTTCCTGGGGTTCTGCCCATGTTCATATGACAGCTGCTTCCACAATAACATGGCAGGTGCGTAGCTCAGGATTTGCCCACTTTCTGCAAGTGGACACTCTCGCTTGTATCTAAAAGGCCTCTCCCATGGTGCCAGAATGCCTCTGACAGCATTTTCAGAGCTGTGATGGCAGGACTGTAGCTTTATGGTGGGAGCTTCTATCTTTGTAAATGCCACTGATGTCAGCTCTCACCATTAACCATTTTCTTTTGTCAAATGGAAGAGATTCAGGACTCATGAAAGTGAGAGACTGGCATGATGAGGCAAACAGGGGGCAGTTTAACTGGCTGTTTGGCCACTTTCCCCCACTCTAATTCTCCTTTCCATAAAACATGCTTTCCAATTTCTGCCAATAAAAGCCTTTTTAAAAAAGTACTAGTCTTTCATTTTTTTTTTTTTTTTGCATATCCTGTTGTTATTTCTTCTGAACCAGTAGTAACACAATATACAAAGTACATTCTCTTGGGTGTAAGGCCAGTGTATAGGTGGGAATCCCATAGACCTAAAAAGAAAAACAATCTAGGATTTCTGGATGTGCTCTGAAGTGGCACCTTCTAAGCTGCAGTATTTGTTCAACAGTGTATTTCCAACAAAAAATAGGATGAGTTCACCTGTGAAGCATCCTGAAGGGAAACACCAGTGCGCTGGGCAGGGAACAGGAGACCTAGATATACTTCTTTTTTTTTTTTTTTTTTGGTAGATATATTTATTTATTTATTTATTTATTTATTTTTATTTTATTATTATTGTACTTTAAGTTTTAGGGTACATGTGCGCAATGTGCAGGTTAGTTACATATGTATACATGTGCCATGCTGGTGTGCTGCACCCATGAACTCGTCATTTAGCATTAGTTATATCTCCTAATGCTATCCCTCCCCCTTCCCCTCACCCCACAACAGTTCCCAGAGTGTGATGTTCCCCTTCCTGTGTCCATGTGTTCTCATTGTTCAATTCCCACCTATGAGTGAGAACATGCGGTGTTCGGTTTTTTGTCCTTGCGATAGTTTACTGAGAATGATGATTTCCAATTTCATCCATGTCCCTACAAAGGACATGAACTCATCATTTTTTATGGCTGCATAGTATTCCGTGGTGTATATGTGCCACATTTTCTTAATCCAGTCTATCATTGTTGGACATTTGGGTTGGTTCCAAGTCTTTGGTATTGTGAATAGTGCCGCAATAAACATACGTGTGCATGTGTCTTTATAGCAGTATGATTTATAATCCTTTGGGTATATACCCAGTAATGGGATGGCTGGGTCAAATGGTAACAACAGGTGCTGGAGAGGATGTGGAGAAATAGGAACACTTTTACACTATTGGTGGGACTGTAAACTAGTTCAACCATTGTGGAAGTCAGTGTGGCGATTCCTCAGGGATCTAGAACTAGACCTAGATATACTTCTAACATAATCTGTGACTGTGTGCAGGTCATGCTAAGTATGTCAGACTGCCATTTTCTCCTTGAGGCTGGAAGCGTGGGGAGAAGGGGATAATGTAGTTGAGAATCCATTACTGGCCCCACCTTGGACAGAGAGACAGGCAGGTAAAGGGTACACATGTGCCTGGATGATGCTGCTACTGGACTCTTGTTTACATTAATGTGTCAACAGTGTGCTCCAAGGTTCTATTAGGTGTTAACAGGTGTCTCAAGAAAAAAATGTTTCTTAATGAGATCAGTTTGTAAGAATTCTGGGTGAACACGTTAATTAGTTTATTCTTTTAATGCGTTGAATGTTTTTTTTTTTGAAAAATAATAGAATCCCCTCAGAATTCTTAATATGATATGGTGTTCTGTATATTTTCAAGAGGAGAGGTATATAATGTTTCTCAAATTTATTTGCACATGAAATGCCTGTGGGACATAATATCTCTAAAGGCCGATGTTCCTTGAAAGACTGTGTGAAATGTTGAACTATATGATCTCTGAAAGTTCTTGAATTCTCCATTATCATCAGAATACCTGGCACTTCCAAGCCCTTGACCTTCGTCTGTGGAGTATTGCCTCTAGCTGCCTTCCAGACATTGTCATCTATGCTTCTTTTCCTCTGAGGATGATGAACCCCGGCTGCTCTCTCAGTACCCCTGAAAAATGGGAAATTGTATTTTTTTTCTTCTTTGTACCCAGGAGTCTATGTATAATGCATAATTCTCAGTCAAAAGGAACTTACTTACTTAAGTGCTCAAAGGTTTTTGTCCTGTGGTTTTTGTAAGGTAATCCCACAACACCCAGATAAACGAATAATCACAAAACATAACCTTCCAGAGTGTTCCATAACATTGATCACAATCAAATAATGAGGCATGATTCCATGAAACATTAGGAAAATTATAAAGGCATCAGGCAGAAAACCAGCAACTTGCAAATGGTTTCTCCATGATGATTTTGGGTTCACATTTCACTTCCATATATAATACAATTTATGTGCCCGTATTTCATCCTCTAGAAGCCTGCCGCATTATCCTCTGAATGAATATTAACACTCCTTGTACTCTGAAGTAGCCTCTGGTATTCTGGTATTTATTCAACAGGTTTTGAACAAGATTAGTGGATTATAATTTTGGCTTCACCACATTTTAAACTGTGTGATTTCTCTGTGCCTCAGTTTTCTCCTCTGCAAAATGGAACAGTAGAATCCTTTTCACTGAGTTATTCTGAGGATTAAATGAGTGAATATAGGTAAAGCACGTAGCACATCCCTGGTATATAGCAGTCAATCCCTTGTAAAATGTTAGCTGCAGTGGGTGCAACTGACTGCGGCCAGTTGTCGCCGCCTGTGACATTTACCAAGACAATTTTGGGTAAAAAAGGCAGATTTATTGGAGAAGCTACAAAGATACTTTGCAAGAAAGCAATGCGCAGGACAATGGGCTGTCTACCAAGAGGCAGGAGCTAGAGGGAAGTTTTATAGGGTCATACTGGAGGGGCTATGTCCAGATAAGTTGTGCAGATAAGGTCCTGCTTCTAGGGCTATGTCCAGAAACTAGGTATTTGGGAACATGATGTTCTGTCAGCCAGTTGTCTGTGATAAGCCATCTCCTCTCTCAGAACAATTGTTCTCCCCAATCTGGGGCTCCTTCTTCATTCTTGCTTATCTTATTAGGACTCCACATTAACTATTGTTGTTATTATCATACACAGACTATCTCTGAAAGGATATATAAGATATAGATACCAGCCATAACCTCTGCAAAAAGATACAAAGATGCTAGGGAGCTGGAAAGCAAAGACAGAGGAGTAGGCTTACTTTTCCCTACATATGAATTTACTGTATTGAATATTTTAAAATCACCTGTGTTTTACCATCAAAAAATAAAATAAAACAAGCATCAGTATTTACAAATGAAGAACTGAGGTTCCAACTTTACGATTGACTTTCCTAATTCAATTGACTATTTGACTTCCCTAATAGTTAAGTTAGATTTGAGCCAGGGATTTGAACTACAAAAACAGTGTTTTTTCTAGTCTACCACCTTATATAGAGAGATATGACAGAGGGGAGGGATGAGAGGTGTGTGGGTGGGTGGGTGAGGGTGGAGGAGGTGGTACTGGATATTACTGAAAAACTTCTGATGATATTGAATTCTTTCCCTGAGTTCTGTAGATTTTGTCACTGGTCTCTTGTTTCTTCTATTTCTACTGTGAGTAAACAACCATTCCCAATCCTCCAGTTCTAACTTGAATTTCAGTGGACTAGGCTGAGTGGATGTACAAGGGCAAACCTGCATGGGGTGTAGGGAAATATAAATAGATTGGCACTGTGGAAGCCAGCATATGTTTGCTTGGCACCCAACCCTCCTATGCCTTTCATTTGCTGAATATTAAGCATCTCATTTTTATCTGTCCTCTTTTTGATGGAATGGACATGCAAATTTTTCAAACCTACGCACCCTCTTCTTTCTCTTGGACAAAGGGAGTAATTTTACTATGAATCTGTCATGTGTCCCAAGGAGGCAAACTCAAAATTTGTCTGCAAAAAGCCTTTCATTCATTTTTTTTCATGTAAGGAACAAAATTGGCAACTATTTTTTCATAGCTTGTAAATTCCAGGAAACTTAGTATCTTTTCTTTTCACTTGCTCTGCAGCCAAAAGCATATTGTTCAGCAGTGCGAATTCACAATACTCACTGCTCCTCAGTCCTGGCTACAACATGATTTTGAAAAGTTTATGCAGGGACCATCCGAGTAATAAATCACAGAGGAGGACTGCTTTAACTGTTCACCCCTTAGCTACTGCCTGAATGAGCTCCATGCTTTATCATCTCAGAAGGAAGCTGTCTCAAATGCATGCTTCATTTTATTATCCAATTGTAACCCATCTAGATAAACTTAACTTCTTATAGATTTGCTGCCTCTTAGTATTCATATCTTCTCCAGACTTTTCATTAATATTATGATACTTGGATAGGAGTATTCCCCTCCCTTTCCTTTATAATGTAACAGCTTTAAATTGACATTTGGTGAATGTATCATCATTGCTGTTCAAATTAGGTCAGTGTTTTTATTTCATTATGCTGGAAGTCCTCTTAGCTGTGAAATCAAGTTTGAATGTCTTTTACCTGAAGCAATGCTTCTGGCAAATGTTTCTTAGAGGTTTTTGCAAGCCAGAAATTGTCAGGCACCTCCCCCACTCCCACTTCTTATTTCTGTGTGGTTTGGTTCATATAACCATTTAACATATTCTTATAAAGCGGTAGTTGAATAGAGTACAAAATAGGAAAAAATTAATGATCTGCCCTTTAAGAGGTTTCTGTCCACTGTGTGGGTGTTGGAGAGGGAGGTGGGGGAAGAGAGGGGAAGGGAGGCAGATATGCAAACAAAAATCATACTATGCCATGGTTTTGGTACAGTCAGTTAATGTCTAGGATATAATGGAAACATGGGAAAAGGAGCCTCTTGACGTTTACTAAGACTTGAGAATGAGTTTTTTTCTTAATAATCTATAAATTGAAATCCACTCTTTCTAAATATGTCTTTGGCACTCTTCTTTTGAATTAGGAAATACAGAAAAACAGTTAAATTTGGTTGAACGATACAGGAAGTACTCAGAAAAGTCAACCATCTTACCCCAGGAGAGATCAAAAGACATTCACAGATTATGTTAACCCAAAGTTTTGGCCTCATTTCTCAAGGAAGGGGCTACATCTTTTAGACCACAGGCATTTTTCCCCAGTTTTGAAATTCTGAAGGTGTTTAGGACCTGAGAGATTATTAATAACTGTTTTCAATGCCTGACACTCTTGGACTTAAATGTTCACCTACACGCAATCTGATCATGGACAAACTACTTAATCTCACTGAGCCCATGTCCTCATCCATAAAATGAGGGTAATAATAGTTCCATGTTTTAGTATTGTTAGGATGATTAAATAAAATAATGCATGTAAGTAAAATAACCCAGCTATTGGAACAATCGCTGCTGTATAATAAACCATCAATAATTCTTAGCTTTTGCTATCATTCTTGCTACTATTAATTAGTTAGTGGTTCTCACTTTTTTCTAGAAATTGCTCTACCTCTGTTTCTCAACTGAGATATTATAGTTTAAGACTTTGATTATGATAACTAGATGATAATTTAGATGGTGTCTTGATCAGCAATCTATGCTTTGAGTGTTTTTTGTTAAGTGGCTAATGAAGTTTGCATATTTGTCCCACTAAATCTCAAGTTAAATGTAATCCTCAGTGTTGGAGGTGGGGCCTGGTGGGAGGTGTTAGAGCCATGGGCTGAGCACTCAGACTTGGGCACCATCCTTGTGACAGTGAGTGAGTTGTCACAAGGTTTGGCTGTTTAAAAGAGTGTGGCCATTTACCTATATAACAAACCTGCACATAGTGCACATGTACCCCTGAACTTAAAATAAAAGTTGGATATTTTTCAAGTGGGCTTCATCCCTGGGATGCAAGGCTGGTTCAACATACGTGAATCAATAAATGTAACCCAGCATATAAACAGAACCAAAGACAAAAACCACATGATTATCTCAATAGATGCAGAAAAGGCCTTTGACAAAATTCAACAGCCCTTCATGCTAAAAACGCTCAATAAATTAGGTATTGATGGGACATACCTCAAAATCGTAAGAGCTATCTATGACAAACCCACAGCCAATATCATACTGAATGAGCAAAAACTGGAAGCATTCCCTTTGAAAACTGGCACAAGACAAGGATGTCCTCTCTCACCACTCCTATTCAACATGGTGTTGGAAATTCTGGCCAGGGCAATCAGGCAGGAGAAGGAAATAAAAGGTATTCAATTAGGAAAAGAGGAAGTCAAATTGTCCCTGTTTGCAGATGACATGACTGTATATCTAGAAAGCCCCATCATGTCAGCCCAAAATCTCCTTAAGCTGAGAGGCAACTTCAGCAAAGTCTCAGGATACAAAATCAATGTGCAAAAATCACAAGCATTCTTATATACCAATAACAGACAGACAGAGAGCCAAATCATGACTGAACCACTCACAATTGCTTCAAAGAGAATAAAATACCTAGGAATCCAACTTACAAGGGATGTGAAGGACCTCTTCAAGGAGAACTACAAACCACTGCTCAATGAAATAAATGAGGATACAAACAAATGGAAGAACATTCCATGCTCATGGGTAGGAAGAATCAATATCGTGAAAATGGCCATACTGCCCAAGGTAATTTACAGATTCAATGCCATCCCCATCAAGCTACCAATGACTTTCTTTACAGAATTGGAAAAAACTACTTTAAAGTTCATATGGAACCAAAAAGGAGCCCACATTGCCAAGTCCATCTTAAGCCAAAAGAACAAAGCTGGAGGCATCACACTACCTGACTTCAAACTATACTACAAGGCTACAGTAACCAAAACAGGATGGTACTGGTACCAAAACAGAGATATAGATCAATGGAACGCAACAGAGCCCTCAGAAATAATGCCGCATATCTACAACCATCTGATCTTTGACAAACCTGACAAAAACAAGAAATGGGGAAAGGATTCCCTATTTAATAAATGGTGCTGGGAAAACTGGCTAGCCATATATAGAAAGCTGACACTGGACCACTTCTTTACACCTTATACAAAAATTAATTCAAGATGGATTAAAGACTTAAATGTTAGACCTAAAACCATAAAAACTCTAGAAGAAAACCTAGGCAATACCATTCAGGACATAGGCATGGGCAAGGACTTCATGTCTAAAAAAAGCAATGGCAACAAAAGCCAAAATTGACAAATGGGATCTAATTAAACTAAAGAGCTTCTGCACAGCAAAAGAAACTACCATCAGAGTGAACAGGCAACCTATAGAATGGGAGAAAATTTTCACAACCTACTCATCTGACAAAGGGCTAATATCCAGAATCTACAATGAACTCAAACAAATTTACAAGAAAAAAATAACCCCATCAACAAGTGGGTGAAGGATATGAACAGACACTTCTCAAAAGAAGACATTTATGCAGCCAAAAGACACATGAAAAAATGCTCATCATCACTGGCCATCAGAGAAATGCAAATCAAAACCACAATGAGATACCATCTCACACCAGTTAGAATGGCGATCATTAAAAAGTCAGGAAACAACAGGTGCTGTAGAGGATGTGGAGAAATAGGAACACTTTTACACTGTTGGTGGGACTGTAAACTAGTTCAACCATTGTAGAAGTCAGTGTGGCGATTCCTCAGGGATCTAGAACTAGAAATACCATTTGACCCAACCATCCCATTACTGGGTATATACCTAAAGGATTATAAATCATGCTACTATGAAGACACATGCACACGTATGTTTATTGCAGCACTACTCACAATAGCAAAGACTTGGAACCAACCCAAATGTCCAACAATGATAGACTGGATTAAGAAAATGTAGCACATATACACCATGGAATACTATGCAGCCATAAAAAATGATGAGTTCATGTCCTTTGTAGGGACATGGATGAAGCTGGAAACCATCATTCTCAGCAAACTCTCACAAGGACAAAAACCGAACACCGCATATTCTCACTCATAGGTGGGAATTGAACAATGAAAACACTTGGACACAGGAAGGGGAACATCACACACTGGGGCCTGTTGTGGGGTGGGGGGAGGGGGGAGGGATAGCATTAGGAGATATACCTAATGTAAATGACGAGTTAATGGGTGCAGCACACCAACATGGCACATGTATACATATGTAACAAACCTGCACATTGTGCACATGTACCCTAAAACTTAAAGTATAATAAAAAAAAAAGTTGGATATTTTTTAAAAAGTGTGTGGCATCTTCCCCCTTATTCTCTCTTGCTCCTCCTCTTGCCATGTAATGCACCAGCTCCCCCTTCACCTTCTGCCGTGAGTAAAAGATCCCTGAGGCCTCTCCAAAAGCTGAGCAGATGCCAGCATCATGTTTATTCAGCCTGCAGAACCAATTACACATCTTTAAAAAAAAAATAAATTACGCAGTCTCAGGTATTCCTTTATAGCAATGCAAGAATTGCCTAACACAGTGGCTTTTTTTTTCTTTTAAGTATATTTTATATTTAGCTGCTAGTATTAGCAGATGATTTGTGAGTATGTCTTGCCCTGTTCAGCTTGAGGAGTCCAGGCCCTTATGGGACTCCTTCTGAGAGCAGGGTTCCTATTTTCCTTAGGAACCCAAGACAGTTCTTTCAGAGGATTTCATTGGTCTGTCACCCCATGGTGCTTTGTGGCACATAATGACAAAGCATGACAGGCAGGCTCACAGGCCTCAACTCATGCTAGATCTCGGTTCATTCTGTATCCAGGGACTCCAGTTCATCATATCCATTACCCAGGCCTCTCTCCTAGCTATGTCTGTGTGGCTCACAGACACTCTAGAGGGAGAGGCAATTAATTTCTTTTCAGGGGTGAGATGGTTTGCCTGGGTCCCCACTCCAATCTTATCTTGAATTGTAGCCCCCATAATGCCCGAATGTTGTAGGAGGGACCCAGTGGGAGGTAATTGAATCATGGAGATGGGAATTCCTGTGCTGTTGTCATGATAGTAAGTCTCACGAGATCTGATGGTTTTATAAATGAGAGTTCCCCTGCACATGTTCTCTTGCCTGCAACCACGTAGGTTATGCCTTTCTTCTCCTTAGCCTTCCGCCATGATTGTGAGGCCTCCCCAGCTATGTGGAACTGTGAGTCAATTAAACCTCTTTTTCTTTATAAATTACCTAGTCTCAGGTATGTCTTTATTAGCAGCATGAGAACTGACTAATGCAGGGGGTTATTTCATGTCAGACATTGTCGTAAGTTGTGTCTTCCTTGGTGTCTCAGTTTTTTCTGTGCTGCTATAACAGAATACCTGAGACTGGGTAATTTGTAAAGAACAGAGATTTATTTCTTATAGTTCTAGAGGCTGAGAAGTCCAGATCAAGTGGGTGGCATTTGGCAAAGGCTTTCTTGCTGTTTTGTTCTATGATGAAAGGTGGAAAACAAGAGAGAGAACAAAAGGTGTCTAAATTTGGTTTTACAGCAGATCCATTCCTTGATAACCAACAAACTCCCAGGATGATAACATTAATCCATTCATGACGGCAGAGCCCTTGTGACCTAGTCACCACTTAATGCTCCCACCTCTCACCACTGTTGCATTGGGGATTAGGTTTCCAATACATACCTTTATGGAACACATTCAAGCCATAGCATTTGGCAAATAAACCAAGCCCTTCTTTCCTCATCTGATAATTGGGAAAATAATAGCAACTACCTTGTGGATACGTTGTGAGAATCCCATGCTTCATGCAATAAGGACTTAATAATTGTAAGTTGTTAAATCGTCATACATGCTCCTTTTAGTTATGAAAACCTGTGGCTTTTGTCTAAGAGTTGAAGATGAGAAGGTTCAAGGACTAGGGATTTTATCCTTGGATCTCTGTAGCATGCTGAATTAATGAAAGGTCTCTCTCTCTCTCTCTCTCTGATTAATCAAAAACTCTCACTAGTACTAGTGAAAGTCAGGTTTGAACAATTCTGTGAAGAATGCATTTGGAAGGAAAAGATGAGGCAAGAATTTTAAAAAGTTGTTTCTGAGTTGAATTTGATTTACATTTGCTAACTGGAAAAAGATCAGGGTATAATCAGTCCATAATATTGAAAGCAGTTTGGAAATATCATTGCAGATACAGGTAATTTAAAAAATCTACATGAATTAGGTCCAGACGTGGTGGCTCACGCCTGTAATCCCAGCACCTTGAGAGGCCAAGGCTGGCGGATCACGAGGTCAGGAGATCCAGACCATCCTGGCTAACACAGTGAAACCCCGTCTCTACTAAGAACACAAAAAATTAGGCTGGCGTGGTGGCGGGCACCTGTAGTCCCAGCTACTCGGGAGGCTGAGGCAGGAGAATGGCATGAACCCAGGAGGTGGAACTTGCAGTGAGTAGAGATCGAGCCACTGCACTCCAGCCTGGGCAACAGAGGGAGACTCCATCTCAAAAAAAAAAAAAAAAATCTACATGAATTATTCTTCCTGTGACATATTTGTCATTCTTCATCTCTCCTTTACCATTCCTATCTTCATCTTTCAGGCCATCCTCTGCCTACCTCTTTCTGCTGCTACAGTGTAAGTTGAATCATACTTTCCAAAATATGTAAATGAAAGTCAGAAGTAAGGCAACTCATAGTGTTTCAGTGACTTTGATTTCAATCTCACTCAAGACTGGGAGATTCTCCTAAATTCTAGCAAACTTGTGCCTCTTTCCCAGCCTTATAAGAAACTGTCCTTCTATCTAAATACTGGAATGCCACTATGTGAAGCTTCAAATCAGGGTGGTTATTCTGAGACAATGGCAGCTTCTTGGGATGTGGTGTAACATGTACTAAATCGATATGTGCACATACATTTATTTTTAATCAACCTGTGTTTACCTGAGGGCTATGGTTTGAATGTGTCCCCTAAAGTTCATATATTGGAGACTTAATCCTCAAGGCAACAGTGTTGGGGTATGGGGCCTGATAAGAGGTGATTAGGTCATGAGGGCTCTGCCTTCATGATTGGATTAATGTCATTATCACAGGAGTGGGTTAGTTAGCACGAGAGTGGCTTGTTCTAAAAGGAAGTTTAGCCCCCTCTTCCTCTCTTGCCCTTTGCCTTTGGTCATGGGATGAGGCAGCAAGGAGTCCCTTGCCAGTTGTAGGCCCTTCGACCTTGGACTTCCCAGGCTCCAGAACTTCGAAGAAGTAAGGCTCTGTTCTTTGTAAATTATCCAGGCTCAGATATTCTGTTATAGCAGCACTAATGGACTTAGTCACCAACTAAATGTAATGGACAAGAATGGCCTACATTTAAAAAAAAAATGTGATTAGAGGATCTTAATATCTTATTCTGTAGTGAACTTTAGAATATTTTAGACACTGTAGATTTTCTATCAGATGTATCCTGTGGATTCAATAGGATTCATTTTGAGAGGCAGCTTTCTGAAGTGGAAATAATTCTGTACTCCAGGCACAGTAGTTGGCTTCAAGCCCCAGCTCTGCCATTTACTGGGATGGGGAGAAACTCTTGGACAGCCTGTTAGGCCTTTTTGGCTTCCACTTTTCTTGTCTTTAAAATAAAGTTAATAATTTTCATTCTGCTTCACTCATGGCATAGATGTGAGGCTCAAATAAAATAATATTTTGGAAACTACCCTGAAAACTGTAGAACATTCTACAAATATTATCTAACAAAATATACAAATGCATAATTAGTGTCTTCAAGGGATGTCATAAATATCATAAAACTAAAGGGTGAGCTATATCAAAACTTGGAAGGGATTGGGATGAAAATCAAACTATCTAAAATAGAATGGCCAAATACATTGGGACTTGGCTCCAGAAAGAATTAATGAGAATTACACAGATTCATATCTTCTCCATTATTCCATTGGTCACATCTAATAACTTGCCATGAAATTGCATTGATTTCTATAAAGTGATTGCATATGCTATTGCCTCTTTTCAACTGCACATGTCATAATTCATCCATCCAGATCAGTATTTTACTTTTAGGAAAAGAGAGATGCTAACTTTTTCTTAGAGGAGGGTGTTTAAAAGTCTATGTTCTATAGTCCATCCTAGAGAGGGGGGATTTCTTCAGTACTCAGCAGCTAATCTTTTTTTTTTCCTCTCTCTCTTTTTCCTTTTTTATTATACTTTAAGTTCTGAGATACATGTGCAGAATGTGCAGGTTTGTTACGTAGGTATACATGTGCCATGGTGGTTTGCTGCACCCATCAACCCATCATCTACATGAGGAATTTCTCCTAATGCTCTCCCTCCCCTGACCCCCACACTCCCCAACAGGTCCTGGTGTGTGATGTTCCCCTCCCTGTGTCCATGTTTTCTCATTGTTCAACTCCCACTTATGAGTGAGAACATGTGGTATTTGGTTTTCTGTTCCTGTGTTAGTTTGCTGAGAATGATGATTTCCAGCTTCATCCGTGTCCCTGCAAAGGACACGAACTCATCCTTTTTTATGGCTGCAAAATATTCCATGGTGTATATACCACATTTTCTTTATCCAGTCTGTCATCAGTGGGCATTTGGGTTTGTTCCAAGTCTTTGCTATTGTGAACAGTGCTGCAATAAACATACATGTGCTTGTGTCTTTATAGTAGGATGATTTATAATCCTTTGGGTGTATACCCAGTAATGGGACTGCTGGGTCAAATGTTATTTCTGGTTCTAGATCCTTGAAGAATCGCCACACTGCCAACAAACATATGAAAAAAGCTCATCATCACTAGTCGTTAGAGAAATGCAAATCAAAACCACAATGAGATACCATCTCATGCCAGTTAGGATGGGGATCATTAAAAAGTCAGGAAATGGCCGGGTGTGGTGGCTCATGCCTGTAATCCCAGCATTTTGGGAGGCTGAGGCAGGCAGATCATGAGGTCAGGAGATCGATACCAGCCTGGCTAACATGATGAAACCCTATCTACTAAAAATACAAAAATTAGCTGGGCGTGGTGGCATGCACCTGTAGTCCCAGCTACTTGGGAGTCTAAGGCAGGAGAATTGCTTGAACCCGAGAAGCAGAGGTTGCAGTGAGCCAAGATCCTGCCACTGCACTCTAGGCTGGGTGACAGAGTGAGGCTCCATCTCAAAAAAAAAAAAAAAAAAAAAAAAATTCAGGAAACAACAGGTGCTGGAGAGGATGTGGAGAAATAGGAACGCTTTTATACTGTTGGTGGGAGTGTAAATTAGTGAAACCATTGTGGAAGTCAGCAGGTAATCTTTTTACGGTCTGAGTAATGAGGAACCTGGCTAATAGTTGTCATTCTAGATAGCATTAAGGGTGAAATCTTTGCTCACAGAAGTTGGTGTATCCAGACAGACATTGTAATTACAGCAGAGCAAATTACCATACTCTGAAAGAGAAGAACACAGAAAGCAACAAACACATTTAAAGAAGACTGTCCCAGAAATAAGGAGAAGGGCAAGAAATCAAAGCAGAATATTCCACTTGCCATTTACAGCGTAGACAAGGACAGCAAAATGGAAAGTCACTTATATAACTGCAGGATAAAGAGATGGGGGAGATGAAATATACTTTCTCCGAATGAAGTTCACTGTATGTGTAGTGGATTAAATGAGATTGACTATTTTTAAAAAGCCTGTTACAAAGAAGAACAAATTTATTAGACTATTAAGAGGTAAAGAACTTTAAAAAGCACATATTGATTAAAACAAAAGTTATAGACTTTGGGAGGCCGAGGTGGGCGGATCATGAGGTCAGAAGATCGAGACCATCCTGGCTAACACGGTGAAACCCTGTCTACTAAAAATACAAAAAAATTAGCTGGGCGTGGTGGCGGGCGCCTATAGTCCCAGCTACTAGGGAGGCTGAGGCAGGAAAATGGCGTGAACCCAGGAGGCGGAGCTTGCAGTGAGCCCAGATTGCTGCCACTGCACTCCAGCCTGGGTGACAGGGCGAGACTGTCTCAAAAAAACAAAAACAAAAACAAAAGTTACAGTTCAGAATATTTATTGCATACAACTCTGCAAACAAAGTTGACCCAGATGCAAGAGTATTATTGGAATTTGTTAGTGAATACATTGACAGAATTCTGTTATTTTTGTTTAATTATCACTAGGTCCAGTAGGGTGGAAGTCATAAATTTTGACTTAAAATATCAGTTAATTGCATTAGTTATTTCAAATCAATGTCTAGTTTGGATAAGAATATTTTATAAAAAACAAATCATAGTATTAGGCATAGTTTATGCTTGGTGGCATGTAGAGAAATATGAAAATAAAAGATAGTGAAATCTTTTTAAAAATTGTGTTGAAAGGTATAATCATTTGTGTTAATGTATTATTCAACCAGGATGTAGGAAGAACACACATGTCACTGAGCTTTGTTCTGGGGCTGGAAGGAAGTGCAAATAACAATGATGATAATAATGATAGCAATAGCTAATATTTATCAGATATAGAGCTTGTACCACCACGGTAAGCAATTTGCATGGAGTATCTTATTTCTCGTGATTAGACAGGTACGCTTCTTACATTGGTTTTTCGGATTGAGATATTAAAGTCCTTAGCATTGAAAGAACTTGCTCCAAATCATACAACTAGGAATGGTAGACTAGCGTTTTTACTCAGGCAGTCTCAAGATAACATTTGTTGAGGGTCTATTAACAACCAGGCATTGAGATGGTGTTTACATGTATTAGTTATCTCATTGGGTTCTTAACCTGGGATGCATGTTAAACTTACCAAGGAAGCATTTTAAAACCTGATGCTTAGGACCTACACCAGGTGAATTAAATCAGAACCTTTTGAGACAGGGGCAGGACTTGGCATCAGTATTTCTTAAATATAAACATTGTATATGTAAATATTATATAAATACCAGTATTTTTAAAAGCATCCCAGGGGAGTCAGCCTTTTGAATTACTGTCCATTTAATATTCAAAGCAAAGTCTATACATTTGTATTATTCCTATTTTATTTATGAGGACTCTGAGATTCAGTGACGATAACTGACTTGCTCGATCAAGGTCACTTACCTGGTAAATTGCTGAGCCGGGATGTAAATGCAGTTCTGTCTAGCTAAAGAGCCCACATTCTTCCTGATGCCTCAGTGTCTAGCCATTTTACCCAGAGCAATAAATTCACTTGTTCCTGTTATTTAGTGTTTATCGTAGAATTTAGCTTTAGCCTCAATTTCATTTTATTGTCTTCACTATTGAATACTCACAAAGGGAGCCAGTTAACAACATCTTTTGAACAACCATCCTGTGTGGAGCATTGTGCTAATTGCTGTGGGAAAGAACAGGGGAAGATATTAAATATTCCCTTTACAAAGATATCTACTGTTCTCTCAGGGTTCATAACTTTGGGCCTGTGACTTGACATCTGGGTGGCAAAAGAAGTCTTATGAATTGTTTGGGAAGTATTCATAGTTTTCATCAGATTGTAACAGAGCCATGAGCCAAAATATTTACGAACTTCTGCCTTGCTTGGTATGTAAGGCATTTGATTCCAGAAGCAGTGGCATATTATCTTGAATTTTCTTCATGAAGGCAAAACAGTGCCTTTTCAAGAGATTTTGAGTTTGATATACTGTCAAAAACTGTTTACAGCTAAGCCTAGTAAAAGATGTTGCGTATGTGGAGTGTGTGTGTGTATAAAAAAAATGCAGGCTGTGAGGCCGGGCGCGGTGGCTCACGCCTGTAATCCCAGCACTTTGGGAGGCCGAGATGGGCAGATCACGAGGTCAGGAGATCAAGACCATCCTGGCTAACACGGTGAAACCCCATCTCTACTAAAAATACAAAAAAATTAGCCGGACATGGTGGTGGGCGTCTGTAGTCCCAGCTACTCGGGAGGCTGAGGCAGGAGAATGGCGTGAACCCGGGAGGCAGAGCTTGCAGTGAGTGGAGATCATGCCACTACACTCCCCGCTGGGTGACAGAGCTAGACTCCATCTCAAAAAAAAAAAAAAAAATGCAGGCTGTGAATATAAAACAATGAAATAAATTTCATTAGTGGCTCAGAAACTAGATCTGAGAACAAGGATTTGGTTGTTTCTGGCAATAAAACATTATTAAGAAATGTGATATCATGAGGTAAATATCTTAAAGAATTGTATTCATTTACACACATATATGTACAAATAAATTTGCACGCATATATACACGCTATGCACATATATACTATATATACACATGTATGTATTATATGCATGCGCCAATACATGCTGGCATGTTTTATGCAAATTGATTTTTATTCCATAGCTATTTTTCCTATATAATCCATTATTTTTAAATGTATTAATAATTTTAATATCACCATAAACTGAAATGAGTAAAGAGGCCTGTAATGTGAATATTCATATATGGAACATAATACGGGGATTACGTAATTATAGGTCCATATATGTATTGTATTTCCTGATATATTTATATATGAAATTGCTAGTATGTGTGAAAGATGTCTACATATATTTTACTAATAAGAGATATATTCATATATATATACAAATATATGCTTTATAGAGCCTAAGTTTGGGGTGGAACAAATGTTCTCACCCTTGTTTGATTATGAGAACCACTTGCAGAGCTTTTTAAAAACCTGAGTCCCTTTTACCCTTGATTCAAATTCAGTACATCCAGAGCGGGTCCTGGTGCTGTTTTTAAAACATTCCTTGAATGGTTGTGTTGCTTTGCTTGAGAAGCAGCCCTGTAGTTTGTGTACAGGTAGGAATGAGGAAGGAAGGGTACCAGACAACAGACAGGTAAGACAGTCAAGGGGAAGAGGCCAGGAAAATTTCTACCAGGAGGGTGGCAGTTTATTGATTTGCTTATGTTAAAATAGTTGAGTCCACGCTGTATCTTTTTACTTGATTAATTTAATTTACACAAACCAAAGGTCAATATCAATGATTAATGTCAGAGGGAAGGGTATTATTATTACTTTTAACCCTACTTCTTTTTCGACTACTACATATCTGACCTTGCAGAGGAAATCTTGGAGAGAAAATAGCCACTTTCATACGACTATCCCTTGGTCAGTGCGCTACTTATTAAACTTTATTTTCCCACTGAAGAAAGAAAATCCTACCTTCAGGGAATAAAATAGAAATTCATTTTCTGACCTCCTAGTATAATGCCAAAGGAAAAGCACGCAATCTCTTTGGGGAGGGAGCTGTTAGGAAGGCCAGAGGCAGCTGTCTTGGAAACATACAGAAAGGTGCTATTGGGACAGAGCATAATTTAAAGTAGGTGAGATTGGAAAATAGGGATTTTTCCTTCTCTTTTACATTTTTTTTTCTTTTCTTGAACATATACAGTTCTTCAGTTAAGTGTTAGCCTGAGATGAAATATAACATTTATGAAGCTCCTTTCAAAACTCATCCCTGCATGTGAATGGACCATTTCCTCCTTTATACCACTGCACTGACTTCTAATTACATGCATCTTTCATGAAAATGTTTGTCAGACTGTCTGATGTTAAATTGCAAGATAATTGGTAACAAGACCCATGTCTTAATCATCTTTGTTGGTGCTCAATACGTGTTTATTGAATGAATGAACAAACACTTGGATGAATAAATAGACTGTAATTGTTAGTAACTCCATGAGACCTGCACATTTCTTTGTTATTGGCACTTTGCCTCCCTGTTTCTCTTGAGCTTCATGGTTCTATATCTACATCACAGGTAGTCTAGTGTAAGGTTGAATAACAACACTCAAGTTAAAAAGTAAAAATCTTAAGATGCTTTTGGTACCTAAGCATAATCATAAAACAATGGTCTTGTTTAATTTGAGGAGGAGATAAGTGATCAAACCCAAGAATCCATAAATTTGGCCTAAGTGTTGGTATTTATTTCCAGAGATGGGCAAGGAAAGAGTGTTGGAAGAAAATACAAGATAAGTTTTACAACCTGTGAGTACTCAGAACCTGGACTTTCATGTCTTTTAGAAAGACACATTGACAATAGGCAGAAAATCCTTAGCTACAACTCACTGGCTGAAAGCTTGGTCAGTTAAATTGCGAATTTACATGGAATCCAAATGAAGTGTTCAGACATTTCAAACATCTCTTGCTTAATGAGGTTCTGTGCCTGGCTAGCAGGTCAGCAGTCTGATTTCAGTTTACAGATGCAGTCTTTAAAAAGGACCCTGAGCTCATCTATAACACTTCCCTGTCTTCCTTTGCTCCAGCTGCATTCATCAGCTTCCATCAGGGTTCACAGCAATGAAATTAATTGACAAGAAGCTCAATCTTAAGAGCACTCTGAACTGTATATTCTTGCCATCCACCCCCTAACTCCAATCTTACATGAATGAATGCAAGTGTAGTTTTTTGAGAAGGGGCCATGGCTCAAGCAGTGCCATATACGTGCCTTCTATACAACTGGCTTGGTATCTGGTAAAATTTCCATTGCCCAGTTACAAACTAGCCAGTCCCTTGCAGACCTAGGATCCTCTTAGAATGCCCTGTCAGGAAGTTCTTTGCAAGATGTTTTAACTGAGCGATGAATTTATAGAGGAGGACTTGAATAAATTGTTTCAAAAATGAAACCGTTTGAACACAAATCATGTCTTTCACTAAGACCCAGACAAACTAACTCATATGTACTCCACACATCTCAGTGTAGTAAGCAGATGGAAAATATTCATTGTTTTTTTTTTTTTTTTTTTTTTTTTTTTTTTACCAACGAGACACTAGTAACAAAGAGAAAGTGTAGAAATTCTTCAAGATCCCTAGAGGCTGGGCAATCACATTTCTAGCAAAACTCTTGACTTTCTTCCTGTTCTCAACCTCTGCCATTAAAATAAGGAAATAGTGCTATCAAAGTAAAAGAGAAGCATCTGTTGGAGGGGTTCAAGGTGGTTGAGTCTTTAGGTATCAAAGCTAGGAGTTGGCTGGGCATGGTTGTTCATGCCTGTAATCCCAGCACTTTGGAAGGCCAAGTCAGGCAGATCACCTGAGGTCAGGAGTTCGAGACCAGCCTGGCCAAAATGGTGAAACCCTGTCTCTACTAAAAATACAAAAATTAGTCAGGCATGGTGATACATGCCTGTAGTCCCAGCTACTTGGGACACTGAGGCAGGAGAATCGCTTGAACCTGGGAAGTGGAGTTGCAGTGAGCCAAGATTGTGCCACTGCACTCCAGCCTGGGCTACTGAGTGAGACTCCATCTCAAAAAAAAAAAAAAAAGAAGAAGAAGAAAAAAAAAAGCTGGGAGTTTCATTATTCTTCAAAGAAGGCAACTTAGACCAGGTTCCATAAGGCACGCCCCTAAAGAGCCCAACCTTCTCAGGGTTCCAAAATGTATCTTAAGCCCAAGCAAAATCCTTGACTTTCCATTTAGATGCCAATATGCCATCCTCATAATATTCATTCTCATGGAATTTTGAGTTCCCACACTCTTACATAGCTCCCAAAGCCAACTTATTTTACTGCTGAAAAATACTTCAGTACACTTTTATTGCTGACACTGGTTTCTCTATACTTCCCCCAGAGATATTCATGTTATAAGTAAATCTTTTTCCAAGGTGTGCTTCATCTCCTGGCTGGAAGCAAGAAAAAAAATGTTCAAAGTATTGTAGCACTTTTTACAGAGTGTGTATCATGAAATCAATAATCATTTATTGAGTACTGACTATTCACTGTGGGGCCAGATATTGAGAATATTGGAGAACAATTAGATGTGGTCTCTGACTCCAGGGTTCTACAAACGGCATGGTGGGGAACAAGAAGCTCATTAGATGAGGAGAAAAAATAATAATATAAGTGAGTATAAACTCAAGAACTATAGTTATGCATTGATTAATGAAACAAATACTGAAGATTTACTTTTTAAAAAGCATTGTGCTCAAGGCTGTGGCAGATGTAAGTTTATAATATGACCACTTACATTAATTTGCTAGGTTTGCTCTGACAAATTGTGAAAAACTGTGGCTGAAAACATTGGAAAATCAGTTTCTCCCAGTTCGGGAGAATAGAAGGCCAAAATCAAGGTGTTGACAGTGCTATGCTACCTCTGAAGGCTCTAGGGGAGAATTCTTCCTTGCCTTTTCCTAGCTTCTAGTGGCTGCCATCAATTCTGGGCTTTCCTTGGCTTTCAGCAGCGTCACTCCAATCCCTGTTTCTGTGGTTGCAAGGCCTTCTTCCCTGTGCATATGTGTGTGTGAGTGCATGTGCGCATGTGCACCTGTGTGTGCTCCTGTCTTTACGTGACCTGATAAGAACACTAGTCTTTTATTTGGAACCCACCCTAATCCAATATGACCTCATTTAAACTAATTGTATCTATAACGATTCTATTTGCAAGTAATATCACATTCTGAGGTTCCAGGGGGACATTGTTCAACCCAGCACAACCCTTAAATATCCTACTGTCTTGTTGGAGGTTATTTTATGGGATTCATTTTTGGTGTTCCATGGCTTTTCAGAGGAGGCTCAGTGTCCACTGATAGTCTCTGGGAAGACTACGTAGGCACAGGTCCGACCATTGCTATATTTTCTTATATCTATGAAATCCTAAGTTAGCATTTTAAACTACAGTCTACTGTGTGTCAAGTGTTGTCCTAGGCTCTTATTTACTTAATTCAATCTTATCCTCACAACAGCCTTTGCAGTATGATTTTTTCCGTTGTATAGATGGGAAACTAGTTCAGAAAGTTTACTTACTTACATGAGACTTATAAGCTAGGCGCTGGGACGCTAAACAAATTAGTTCCAAAGTCTACTATTCAGGCTGAACTTACGCATTTCTGGTGGCGAAAGCACAGCCTACATAACCATTAGTTTGTGATTTAGACCTTAGCCCAAACATTCATCATTATCATATTTGAAGCCAGGATGGACCCATTGTTCCAGATCTATATACTGTATATCAGTTAGCCATATCAATTAATAATCTTTTGATACTTGTCAAAGAGCAGAGAACCGCAGAAATTAAGAGTTTATTCTCTTCATTAAACCATTAAAGATTGGAGGTGGCTATTGTGAATTGGGCATGAATTATAGCATAAGCCTATATATGTTGCATATAGCCCCCCGTAACAAGCCTCCTTGTTGTCTTTTGTGTTCCTAACTTATGAGCAGGGCAGAGATTATCACTGAACACATTGCAGGGTAAATGTAGGACTCTGAGTCACCCATTGGATTTTTACAGGCTGAAACACTTACAGTGTCCTGCTTACAATTCTCAAGCATCAGTTAGGTGCAGGAACACACAGGCAGAGTCAGTAGCTGCCCAGGGAACTAGTGTCCTGTCTAATCTCTTCACAAACTTTGTGCGTGATTCAGGAAGGATTATTACAGGCCAGATTTTACCCATGGACCTGTTTTGTTTAGTAAAATATTTTCCAAAATAAATTTTGGATTTGAATGACTTTAAGGAAGGCAGGAATGATCTAGGCTCTCACAAGCCTTAGTCATTACCCTTGGCCTGAATTACATATTTATGTGAGCCCTCTAGTCCCTGGAAGCAGTTCTGTTTGTCACCCTGTACTTAGAAAAGTGGAAATTAATGTATGGTTCCTGGACAGGCAGCACCAGCATCACCAGGGAACTTTATAGAAGTGCAAATCCTCTAGTCCCACACCAGACTTACTGACTCAGAAACTCTGACGTGGGGCCTGTAATCTGTGTTTTAACAAGCCTTCTGGTTGATTCTGATGTGCATTGTCCTAGGAGAACCACTGACTTAGAGATAAGTTAAACTCTTCCTTTCTTGAAGAATAGCGTCTTCTGCTTTCTAATAATGAACTTTTCTGTAATGCCTCAAGATCTACAAAGATGTCTTATTTTGCTTCCAGAGTCACGTGAGAAAACAGTAACAATTCGAGGGAGGTGTTGTTCTTTCAGCTTTATCCAGAGATGTGCGGTGGCTTGTTCCAGGTGTTATATGACAGGACAATGGACCTCAAACTCAGATTCTTTTTCCTCTACACTTCACTACTTTAACTCTCCTGATTATTTTGTGGACTGATGAATAAGTACTTGTAAACTGATTTTAGTTTTTCTGGTAATGAAAAAAAAAGAAACAATGAGTATTGTTACTCTTGTAATAATCACATCATTTTTTGTCTTTCTTTCTTTTTCTCATTTTATTTTTAGACAGGGTCTTGCTTTGTCACCCAGGCTGGAGTGCAGTGGCATGATCACAGCTCACTGAAGCTTCAAATTCCCGGGTTTAAGCAGTCCTCCCACCTCAGCTTACTAAGGAGCTAGGACTACAGGCATGTGCTGCAACACCTGGCTATTTTAGTTTTTTATTTTATTTTTTTTTTATTTTTGTAGAGACAGGGTCTCCCTGTGTTGCTCAGGCTGGCCTAGAACTCCCTGGGCTCAAGTGATCCTCCCACCTTGGCCTCCCAAAGTGCTGGGATTACAGGCATGAGCCACTTCACCCAGCCTTTTTTCTGTTTCTAAAATTCAGTTACTTTCTCATTCACTTAACAGTTTAGAAAATACTAACTATACAACATGTACTACGCTAGATGATTTTTTAACTTAAAAATGTGCAATGCACATGCATATTCATTATAAAAATCCATCTTTCTAACTCCTGAGAGGTAAGCAAAAACTTATTTTACTGCTGTAAAAATCACATAATTGGGGACAAAAACTTGCATGTAATATATTTTCTATGAGACTGTATTGACTTTGAGAGTGGTTAGAGTTAATGGTTTGAATTAGCATAAGTAAAATTAATGATATTGTAGGTCTTAAATGTAAATGCAATTTTACACCAGGCCCAGAAGAAATTCCCCTCACCTACCTTAATTGGTCAGATGAAAATATTTGGAAGAAATACCTCATTCAGTTTTTTAAAAACATATTGGCTACTTGCCACCATTGAAGAATCAGATCTCAAACTAAAGGGATTGTCAGGATGGGCTTAAACAGCCTTTTGATTCGTTCATTAATTCATCAATTCAACCTCTCACAAAACAATTATATGTTGAATGACTGCTAGGTGCTGTGTGCTATGCTAGGTGCTGCTGATACAGTTATGACAAGACAGACTCAGAATCTTATAAATCTTTTTGTACAAAAGACAATGAAACAATTATTTCAGTGAGTTGATTAAATTTAATATTAATATTTAATAAAGCAGAAGTAATTATACCTGCAAAGGAAAAATAAAGTGTGTATTTAGCACCTATAATTTGAGGACTGTGGGATGGTAGGGTTATCTGAAAAGAGATAAATAATTTGTTGTATATTTGTTTCTTTTGGGGGGTGAATGCCATGTGCCATGATGTGGGAATTAATTGGAAAACCATAGGCTATGGGAGTCAGAAGAGACATTAGAGGCTCTAATATCTGTCCCACTTTTCTCTAATTTAGAAATCTGGAGCCTGGGACCCAGAAAAGGTAAAATGAATTACCCCAAAGCCACACTTAGTGAATGAAAGATGTGTGAATGGACATATGCACGGGCCTCCTTAATCCTATGCTAGGGATGAGGACATGCCTTTCCCAAAAATAGGTGAAATTACCATATGATAAAGAACATTTTTAGATATTGGGAGTAGGGTAGGGTACAAGGCTTTGGAACAGCAAAGTTAATCAGCTCAGTAGGGGGAAGGAAAAAGGAAGAGAGAAAGAGCAGGACCTCCAGTGGAACAAGAGTCTGTGGACTCTGTCACCCTGTTACTCCCTCTTAATCACTCAGATGATTTGCTTTTTCTGCTTCTATTTCAGAATAAGCTGCTAAAACTGAGATGCAGTGCAGTGAAAGCACATCATGATCTATGTTCTCATTTTTGCATGGAGGGAGTGAGTAAAGACCTCCTACTTAGGTAGTCATCTTGCTGTCCCTGCATGTGGACTAAGGCTGTGAGAGAGAACTTGGTGCTTTATAAGACATTCCCTGTGCTGGTATAAATTTGACCCTTGCATGTGAGTGATGGTGAGGGACATCTCTGAGAATTGTTCCTGGTAGAACATGTGTGGATTTCAACACGGGTACTGCATGCTGGAGAGATCTTGATATGACTCAAAAGCAAGACCAGAGGCAAGCTTGACACGATGGAGCAAAGGGTGGAAAGGTAGAAAATAGAATGAAAAATTTTTCTTTGCTGTCACCTCCTCGATTTTATTCAAATCTTAACCCAAACAACTAGATTGCATTACTGGGCTCTTAAAAGTTTTGTTGGAAAAGTGCTGCTAAAGAATAGGAAGACAATCTAGGCAATGCCATTCAGACCATAGGCATGGACAGAGTTCATGAGGCAGACACCAAAAGCGATTACAACAACATCAAACACTGACAAATGAGATCTAATTAAACTAAAGAGCTTTTGCACAGCAGAAGAAACTATCAACAGAGTAAAGAGACAACCTCCACAACGGGAGAAAATATTTGCACACTGTGCATCCAGCAAACGTCTAACACCCAGCCTCTATAAGGAACTTCAACAAATTTACAAGAGTAGGATCTCATAGGTTTATTTACAATAATAATTCAAATGTTTCAGATTTATAATTGTCCTTTGAAGCCATTGCTTTCCTTTAATTCCAGCTATACCAAAGACTCTTTGGAGTGGGTAAATTATTTCTACTTGATAGACTAGGAAAGTGAGTCACAAAAAGGCTCGCCCAGAGCTACTGGTTATTAGTTGTGTGTTTTTCTCTCCTACTCCACACTCGAGAAAACCCTGAAGAATAGGGGGTGGTTAATGGTAAAAAGAAATCTAGAAGAAGAGTTCTGGAAATGAAAGACAGCTAGGTTTTGAGTTTCTCTAAGAAAAGGTAGGGGGCAATGGATTTAAACTAGGGGCATACACTGCGATTAAATTTCGAAAGAAACACACTGAGATTTAAAAATGTGTAAAGGGCTTATGGGAACGAAGAACGAAAAAGAAAATGTGAGGCAAGAACAAAGGGTGGCGACAGAACAAGGCTGTGAGACGTGTGCTTGGTTTATTTAGGCTTTAAAACTTGTCAAAGTTTACTGTTTTCTCTTTCAAGAGAGGTGAAAGAAAGGATGGTGCTTCCCTTAGTTTGTTTGCTTTCTTCTTTCATGTATCTGCCCTGGCAGATATGCATACATGTGCAGGCCCGTGTGTTCGTGCACACATATGCACACAGATAAAGTGGGAACAGAGAGAAGCCAGTGGGTGGTGGAGAGAGATGGGGGCAGAGTTGATGCATCAGGGGGCCTAAATCCATGCGATGATCAAGTTCATAGCAATTTCCCCAGGAGACTGTATCATATTCCAGTGAAGGGGAGTATGGCAGGAGGTTGCCATGGCAACAAAAGGCCTGAAATATTAACTCTGACTAGCAACAGGCCAGTGAAACAGCCTAGCTAGGATTTACGGCACATTATAGTGTGAAAAGCAGGAGAAAATTACTGTAAAGGCAGGAATTATAGCACAACAGAACATATAAACTCCCAAATCCGTCTTCCTAATTAAAACAGCATGCTCAGGGGTAGAGCACGTAGTAAGGCCGTTAGCTTAAATGTGGATGTGCTATCATCACTTTGTTATCAAGTTTAATGTCCTTAAGACTAACTGTGTGTGCACTGGGAGAGTGAGAGCAAGGGTAAGATAGTCTGGAGACAGATGGAAGCAAGACTCTTGGGCACTTGAATTCTTCTCAAACTCATTCTTGGTGACATGAGGTTTCTTCAGATACTAGTCTCTGATCCCACAGGAGATTCTAGAAGATGCCTTGATCCTTCTATTTGTAAATAAATCATCACTTCTCAGGCATGAAGGCTGAGAGACTGATACACAGTCAATCCCTCTGGAACCCACCAGGAAGAGAGGAGCAACTAATCAACGAGGTTTATTGTTGAGGAAAAAGGATCTTGGATCTCCCGACTCCCTAGAGGGGAAAATAACTCCCTTGTTGTCACAGACCCAAACTTTCTTTTATGTCTTAGTCAACAGCCTGCCCCTAAGTGTTTGAATTTGCAATGCCTGGAGGAAGTCTTCCATGTAATTCATACTTTATGAGGGAACATTTGTCTTCTTGTGATTCTTATCAGAAACTCGCAATTTCTCGAACTCTAATCCAGGACCTTAGTACGCAGTCTGGAGATGGGTCAGGGAAAATGAGAAAACCATTATTTTACAAGGGTTCATTGTTCATCCTTTATTCTGCCAGCCATTCAACAAGTATTTAATGAATACCTTCTACATTCTAGTAAATTCTGGGAACATGTCCATGAACATTAAACAAACGCACAAATAATTACTTAATAAACAGTTAAATACACAAAAGAAAGTACAGAATGTTTTGAAAATTATGAAAATTCTTCCCATAACACTATCTTTATTTCCCTATCACCATAGTTGCCAAAGTGCCCCCACCTGACATTCTTTTAGGTTTGCGAGATGACCGAGCCCTACATTCCCACAGCTATGTCAGCAACATACTCAACATCATCCGTTAGACATCGCATTCCCCTCCCCTCCCCTCCCATCCTCTCCCCTCCTCTCCCCTCTTCTCCTCTCCTCTCCTCCTCTCTTTCTTGAGACAGGGTCTTGCTCTGTCACCCAGGCTGCAGTACAGTGATTCAATCCTGGCTCACTCCAACTTCTGCCTCCTGGACTCAGATCCTTCCACCCCAGCCTCCTGAGTAGCTGGGATCACAGTTGCATGCCACAGCGCCTGGCTAATTTTTTTTCTCTTTTGTAGAGATGGGGTTTCACCATGTTGCCCAGCTGGTCTAGATCTCCTAGGCTCAAGCAATTCACCCTCCTCGGCCTCCCAAAGTGCTGGGATTACAGGCATCAGCCACTACTTCTGGCCTGTGTTTTTCTTTTTTAAAGATAAGACCTAAAGAGCATTTTGACTATTTTGAAAATATATTCATATCTGTGTATTTTTGGTTATTCACTTCCAGGTCCTAAAGTTTGCAATTAAGGGAAAAAAAATCATCGATTATTCTTAGTAGTTTTGATGAGGTAATGCAAGGTTTTTCCGTAGCAAAGTCAGCATGCGTCGTGAATATGGTTAAGCTATGTATGATTAAAGGATTATTTATGTTTTATTTATAAGTATTTGCTATCAATAACAGCTCCCAAAAGTAAGATTCACCAGTATTACTACAGCATATGGGACTTTTGCTGTAGATTAATAATGCCATGATATTTTCTTTAATGAAGGTGGAAATGATTGCTTTATTTTAACAAAGGGACCTCTATGGTCCCCCTGAGTTTGAGCCTTGAATGTAGACGATCAGGGATGCTATATCACAGCTGTCTCCCTGCTGATAATGACTCTCCTTGGGGTTTCATAATTTCTGCCTGAAATCCTTTGGTTTCCTCTCAGGAGGCATGGAGTGAATTTATAGGGAGATTCTTCAATCCAGACACAAAAAAAGGTTTTAAAATTTTTTGTGTGTCTCCATATTTGACTTTCTGTCTCCCATTCTCATTTCCTTTACTTTCATGTGTGTGTTTTCTTCTTACTGTGCCAAACACATAATAAATGCTTAGTATTTGAGATTAATAGATATAATCATTATTATTTTGTGTTATTCTTTCTACTCCTCCCTTATAAAAAAAAAAAGGGACTCCTCCCTTCATCATGCTTCCTATGCCTTCATATACTTCTTATTGGTTTGCAGAACAGGCCTAGTAATGATGGAGAAAGTAAAGAATAATGATTAAAAAGAATAATAACAAACCACATAACTAAGTGTTTGGGTTTAAATGACAGAACCCTCAAATCCATCTTCCTAATTAAAACAGCATGCTCAGGGATAGAGCACATAGTAAGGCTTTTAGCTTAAATGGGAATGTGCTATCAGCGCTTTGATATCAAGTTTAATGTCCTTAAGATTAGCTGTATGTGCCTTGGGAGAGTGAGATCAAGGGTAAGATAGTCTGGAGACAGATGGAAGCAAGATTCTTGGGCAGTTGAGTCCTTCTCAAACTCATTCTTGGTGAGTACTGTCACTTTCTAGGTGTGCCTTAGGCAAGTTATTTAACTGCTTTGTGCCCCAGAGAGTGGTGGGGGAATCAAGGGTAGGACACATGTGAGTCACTCAGAACAGTGCCTAGTCTTTAGTGAATGGAACTTCGGGTGTTCGTTATTGTTGATGTTGCAGGTGTAAAGAATTTGATTCACACACTCCTATCATGGATTGGAGGGAACTTGAACATTGGTTCATATCTTGTTTTAGGTTCTGGTTTACTTGCTGCCTGAACTAGGAATATAATTCGTGATTTGCAGCTAGTAAGTTGAAATTAAGAAGAACTCAGGCCTTTAGATTAATCAAGTACATATACAGTATTGAAATTATGTCTTTTTATCAGTATCTTTCCAGAGGCCCAGTTAGGGGAGCTCCTGGCATGTGCCCGGCATGTAAGGAGTGTCCACAAGTGTTTGCAGACCTGCACTGAACACTGTTTCTCTTTTGATATGATGCAGTTTAACATACTCAAAAGAGTTGAGCCTTGTCCCCTTTGCTCCTCAAAACCAAACACAGCCAGTTTTGGATTAACTTTTATTCAGTCATGTTTTGTGCTGTAGGGTCCAACCTAAATTTTCTAGGACGCAGCCCAACTAACTGAATTCTTTATGTCACTTGAAGGATAACGTCACTACAGTTAATTTTGATAATAACATGGTTTGAAGATTCCTAACTGCTTGCAATTTATGTAATATTCTCAGTGCTCTGTGAATTTGTAGTCTGATGAAAACACTGAAAAGGGAGGTAATGTTTACTATTTCTGATTATTATTCTGTATCCCTCATGCAGACCTAACCTCAAGCATTTGCAGCCACCCAATGACTTTTTTTTGAAGGAATTTTTACTAGTGGGTTCATCTGGGGCAGATGAAAATGTTTGCATTTTAGACACTCCAAATACAGATATAAAAACTTTATGCCTCCTCCTCCATCTCTACCTTCAACTTTCTTTTCACTTTCTTTCCTACTAAGAGCACATATTTCCAGGCTCATTCTTCATCCCTAAACTCTGTCCCTCTCCTTACTCCTTTGTTCCATCTTTTGTCCTCTTCCTGGAATTTCTGGTCATTTGCATTAACTACACTTACAAGTAAAACTTTCTTTGTTCCTTTGTGGGTGTACTCAGAACATCATTACATTCAAGTAAATTCATGTGTTTTTTTCCTTTTTTTGCCCTTTTATTTAAAAGCACCCCTACTGGCCATTAGAGTAGTTACCAGAAATCTCCTTTGGTCTATGGATAAGAAATTCTGCAGAACTTTTCAACCAAGTAATTAGATCATATTATGTCTAAACTGGTGCCTTTTTCTCAACTGAATCCAAGTAGGAGTATAGACTGTTAAGAACTTCAACTGAGTAAACTGCAATCTTTGAAAAGTGAATTAATATATGAATGCTTGCTAAGGCAAGATAACACATTTTTCAATTAACAAAGTAACAGGAGCTCAGGGTAGCACATGATATATATATATATATATTCTGCTACATACGTATGCAGGTATATTTTTCAATTAACAAAACAAAACAGGAGCTCAGGGGAGCAGACTACAGATATACATGTGTGTATATGTGTGTATATATATATGTAGCATACTACATATGTATACATGTGCACATGTACAGATTTATCTATGTATATGTATACATATACATATGTATATACATATATACATATATACATATATACGTATATGTATACATATATGCATATGTAGGTATATGTATACATATACATATATAGGAATCCTATATATGTAGTCTGCTACACATATATATTCACATATATATACATGTATATATGTAGTCTGTTGTCCTGAGCTCCTGTTGTTTGTCAATTGAAAAATGTGTTACCCTGTCTTAGCAAGTGTGTATGTGTGTGTGTGTGTGTGTGTCTATATATATATATATATATATATATATCCTCAAAATTTTACCTAGAGTAAAAAAATGAAATGCCTACATTACATAAAGACCCATATGACAATATTAATTCTGTGAGCTGAGACATATTCATGCCAATTCTCCATACCTTCTCCCCCACTGCCCATTCTCCAGCCCTTTGTTGTTCACTGGTCCTAACCCTGCTTTCTTACTGCAATGGCCCACTTACTGCATCCTTAGTTTTTGACATTTTGAAATCACAAGGGTCTCATATTAAGCATGGACATTTTCTTTACTCTTTTATTAATTACAACCACAGAACTTCTCTCATCCCACTCCTTCTTGTTTTGTCTTTGGGTAAAAGGAATAAATTATATATTTATCATAAATTTTAACTCTACAAAATGGCCATTTTTATACTTTCTTCACATTTCTCTCAGTTCTAGTTGAGGTTTATTTTTTGGCTTCCATTTGCCCCTTATTTGATTATTATACTCCAAGCGGCTGAAGAAAGAATACATTCAATATAATCTGTCCGTAATTTTCATGTCTTCCTCATTACCGTAAAATATAATGCTTATTTGAGACACACACACACACACACACACACACACACACACACACACACGTGCATACTCTTGGCCTAGATCAACCACACAGATTCATTTATTTTACCTTCTCATTAATTAGACCCTCAAGCCTCTTAATGTTGTTTTAACACTAATTTGTTGAGTTCTTTCTGGCACCAAACTACCCCAAACTCCATGAAGAACTGAATCATCAATGTATTATTTATAGGGGCTTCTTTCGTATGTTCGTTTAAAATGTAGTTATCTAATTAATTTATTAATTTATATTGTCAATAACTATTCCCAGAAGGTTTTTTTTTTTTCAGATCTACTAGAGAACTTAAAGCTTTGTCTTTTCCAGGAATGGCCAAAATATCCAGAAGGACAATATCAAGTAATAATTAAAGTTGTAAGCTCTTGGTTTGAATTCTTGCTCCACTAGTTATGTGACCTTGAGCAAATTACTTAACTTCTCTGTGCCTTACCTTTGCCATTTGTGAAGGGGAAACTAAATAGCCTTTATGTCCCAGTAACAATGCAAAGTTTATTCATTGCTCATTAAAAGGGGCACACTGTTCAAGATACTCATTAATTCATTCACTCATTTTATGTAATGACTCATTTATCAACCCTTTGTTGAGTCTCAACCACTGTCCTAGGTAATGCTGATACAATCTTATGTTTTGAAGCTCGCCACAAAATTTGATCACCACTAGATCCAATATTTAACACATTATTTCATTTAATAGCTATTTTGAGTCTTCAGGGTACAATTTACAGTTTTTGGGGGGAAGATGTAGGGAAATATGACTCGTCAGACTCAATTAAGTGCATTTACTCAGGGCTACCCATCTATTAAGTGGCATGGTTCTCTAACCCCATAGTTTATTCTCTTTTTCTGTGCACCACTAGTAGGTTTTGCATAAGGTAATTTTTTCCAAGGGGTTACTGTGTGGGTCCTGTTCAGAATCTTGATCATGATTGCATTCCAACTTCTATGTCAGAGTTTGCAAGCATGTGGCTTATAATCTCAAGATGGCTGGTGCAATGTTGTTCAATATTTAATGAAGGGGTATTACCAAAATCTAGTTTTCTAGCCTTTCTTGAGAAATTAGAAAATCTGGCAACACTAAGTTTGTAAACTTAGTGTTTACAACTAAGTTTTACTAGCCAAACTGCCCTATTTTGTTGAATCATGTGCTGTCTAAGTCCTCACAGTCCTTGCCACCCCCAACCCTGCAATCATCCTACATGTAGTGTTTCTATTTATCATTGTATTTTTGCTTTTATATCTCTTACATCTTGTCACATTGTATAGCCTGTCTAGCATTTGAATTTTTGACTCCGGTTTTAAGCTAGAGATATGCTTGTCACTGAACACGACTTGAATAAGGAAATGAGTGATAATTATGACTCTACATGCCCTTTATAGTACACAAAGAACTTTTTAAACAACCATGTTATACTGCTACTTTGATTTTACAGTAGTTTGCTCCAAATGAGTCAAATGGTATGTAGTAGAGTCATAATTAGAATCCAGAACAATTGGTGTAAGTCTAGTGCTTTTCTCATTTATCTGTCATTCATTCATTTATTGACATATTTATTCAACAAGTAAACAATTATAAGTAAATGTCAAATATATTCTAGACCGTATAGTGGATGCTAGAGATATAGATGTGACTAAGATACAGTCCCAGGCTTTAAGAAGCTCATAGTCTATTTAGGAATGACAGATAAACGGATTTTTCTGAGTGCATTGTAATGTGAACTGAGAAGTACACAGGGTATGTACAAGGTGCCATGTTAACATCAAATGGCATGTGATTGATTTTATCTGTGACTCAGACATACCTCTGCCACTGTAGGGAGTAGTATAATTGACATGGGATCCTGGTCAGTCTCCTTATGGTGATGGTGGTTAATCTACATGTCCCTGAGTATCATGGTCTTTACAGAAGCAGAAGAGTGAAATGTAAAAAGTGCTGGAATGGAAATCAGGGCATCAAGTATATACAGTCCTGGCTCTGACATTTGCTTGCTCCTTGACGTTAGAAAAATCATTGAATTTATGTGTGCCTAAATATCTTCACCAAAAAATAAAGAGGCATAAGAGGGGAGATACCAGATCTTACAAAATAAGTAGGTTTTATTTACAAATACTTATGGATTAGTGGGGGCCCTTTCACTAGGCAACAAAGAATTTGAGGCCCTATCTATGCTTAGTTTTAAAGAATGCTATGGTCAAAGAAGCTATGTTTGTCATAGGCACTAGAGGAAGCGATAGAAAGATTCTGAGATCTAGGGGCAAAAGGGATTTTGAGAGTGTAAGTGAATTAAAAAGCTAGGATCAGCTGGCTCAGTGGCTCACGCCTGTAATCCCAGCAATTTGGGAGGCTGAGGTGGGTGGATCATTTGAGTTCAGGAGTTCGAGACCAGCCTGGCCAACATGATGAAACCCCATCTACTAAAAAAAAATACAAAAAAGTAGCCAGGGGTGGTGACCTGTAATCCCAATCCCAGCTACTAGGGAGGCTAAGGCAATAGAATCGCTTGAACCCAGGTGGCGGAGGTTGTAATGAGCCGAGATCACACCACTGCACTCCAGCCTGGGTGACAGAGCAAGACTCTGTCTCAAAAAAAAAAAAAAAAAGGCTGAGATCAAGTTTCTGCTGCAAAGGACATTTTCATTAGTTAAAATAAGAAGGGGCTAATACCAATAAAATGCATAGCAAGTTGACTATTCAAACCAAAAGGCCTCCAGTTGAAGTTGTGTTTTAATTTAAGCACTAGTAGGGCCCAGCAAATCAAATATTGAAAGATGCTAAAAATAGTCTGATTACTTTGTGAGTCATCAAATTGATTTGACTGTCCTTGCCCTTCATATAATGTCCCAATAGACACTTAACCTGACTCTACTTCCTTGAATTTGGCAAAGCAAGCATGATCATTGGTGTTACTGCGTTTGGGATTATTTATTTATCACATCACCTCTGCCATCATTACTTCCCACTCGTCTTTGTTTGGCTTACTTTCTACTGTGCTTCTCTCTATCAAATCTTTGCACCTCCTTAGGAAGATCTGGAAGTCACCTCTCTGTAAACCTGAGAAGTTATTTTCATTGTTGTTGGATCATGATGCTTAAGCCAGTGTTGAAGGCTGCACAAGTAAATTATGTGGTTTTAGAAGCATCTCCTCCTTCCATCTGTGCTGTTTGGTTGTATTCTTTATTGGATCTGGGATGATATGACTTCTTTGCCTGGGGCTGTTGCTGCCATTACGCAGTTTTGGATTCACTGTTGCTTCATACCAGTGTTGGTGCTGTAAATGTACATGATAAGAGTTCCACAGTGAGATGGACTACAAGACTTCTGGACCCAGAGCCCCCTAAAACTAGATCCAAGACCAGATTATGCACTGCTACTGAGGTTGGCCTGCTATGGTACAGACTGCTCCTCCTTCCCCAAGGATACAGGCACTTTTACATAGAGGGTACAACAGATCTTGACCTGCAGGTGTTCAAAAATCGACTCATAACTTCCCCTCCTCTTATATCTATCTTATCAGTAAACAGATATTAATAAGTCATAGGAATGAAACATGCAACTCTTTTTGGTTTTGTTGGAGTGATCATGCCAGAATTGGGACTTTCTAATCTTGAATTCAAATCATGAGAGTTAAGCCTGTCATGAACTGTGAGTTCAAGCTGACCCAGCAACCATGTGGTTCTCAAAAAAAAAAAAAAAATTCTTATGGCTCTTTTTGTGCCACAATGGCAGAATTGAGTCATTGCTACAGGCAGTGCATGGCCTGCAAAACCTGTGATATTATTCTCTGCTCTGATATTAACATAGCTGGAATGTGCCCCAAATGTATTTCAATCAAGAGCTTTTATGTATTTTTTGAAATAACCTGGATAAGAAAATCCAGATTTTAGACTCACCATTCTGCGGGGGAGTGGGGGCGGCAGGGGGTCATTGATCCTGTTTGTTTTCTCTCTTGCATGCTGTCCTTGGAGATCAGAGGATTGATGTTTGAGTAAGAAATGCAGAATAGGACCATATGTTAGGCAGGGTTATAGACAGTAAAGCAGGTCAGCAGCCTATAACTTGAATACTCAATCATCCTAACATTATGCCACCTGGGCGCTGATACTGTTCAGCTCTCCCTTTTCTTATGAAAAGTTTGACTCCGGTCAAATAGGGTGTCTTTTTTTGTTTCCTTAGAATTTTGTTTTCTCTTCCTTTTAGGGATTAGTTCTTTTAGTCCCACCTTTGAGATAAATTTTATAATTTCAAATTTTGAATTCTGATCTAAACCCTCAACTGTTCTTTCTCCCACAGTAAAGAAGTTAAAGCAATCGTAGCAAAAAATGTAGAGAGTATTTCTTTCCCCATCCCCAACTTTACTGAGATATAATTGACAAATAATATCATATGTATTCAGGGAGTACAACATAATGTTTGATGTGTATATACATTGTTAAATGATTACCACAATCAAGCTAATTAACATATCCATCACCTCACATAGTTACCGTGTGTGTGTGTTTGTGTGTGTTAAGAATATTTCAGGTTCACTCTTAGCACATTTTAAGTATACAATACATTATCATTAACTATAGTCACCATACTATATATTAGGTCTCCAGGATGTATTCATCTTATAACCTAAGTTTGTACTATTTGACCCACACCTCCCCATTTCCCCTATTTCCTGACCCCTGGTAACCACACTTCTACTCTCTGTTTCTATACATTCAACTTTTTTAGATTCAATATATAAGTGAGATCATGCAGTATTTGTATTTCTGTTTCTAGATTATTTTACTCTGCATAATGTCCTCTAGGTTTATCCATGTTTTTGCAAATATCAGAATACCCTTCTTTGTCACAGGATGAATAATATTTCTATATATATGTGTTTATACATGCATACATATCTCTCTCACACATTTTCTTTGTCCATTCATCTGCACGGATGCTCAGGTTGATATAATATCTTGGCTTTTGTGAATAATGCTGCAATGAATGTAAGAGTGCAGATATCTATTCAAGGTACTGATTTCATATTTTTTGGATACATAATTGGTCCTCCATATCCATGGATTTTACATTTATGAATTCAACCAACTGTGGATCAAAAACATTTGAAAAAAATGTGTCTGTACTAAACATGTACAGTTTTTTTCTTGTCATTATTCCCTAAACGATACAGAGTAACAACTATTTACTTAGCATTTACATTGTATTAGGAACTTAAGTATCTTAAAGATGATTTAAAGTATATGGAAAGATATGCTTAGGTTTTATGCAAATCTGATGTCATTTCATGGGAGGGACTTGAGCATCTGAAGATTTTTGTGTCTGTGGGAGGTCCTGAAACCAACCCCTGTGGATACTGAAAGATAACTGTTACTCAAAAGAGGGATTGCTGGACCATATAAAGTTATTTTCTTAATGCATTCATGTATGCACTAGTGTGTGTATGCCTCTGTACACCCATGCATGTCACTGTATGACCTGTTGTCACATCTGTACATTCATGTAACAATCGCCATGTTTAAGAAATGTAACATTGAGCCTATGTCTTAACTGATGTATCCTGTTTCAATCTATCTTGAAGTGGCCAATCACCCTATCCCCAAAGATATTGCTACTCAAAGCATGGTCCCTGAACCATCTAGGAACTTATTACAAATGCAGAACCAGAGAACTCATACCTGATATACTGAATTGGAATCTGCATTTAACAGATTTCTTGGTGACTCATATACATGTTAAAGGTTGTGAACACTGTTCTAAGAAATGTCTTCACTTCTTATTCCTTTGGCTTGCAGTGATTAATTGGGTAGAGGAGGCAGCATATCAGAATCATTATGAAGCTTAAAATAAAGTGTGCCTGGGTTTTAGACCCAAGATTAAATCTGAAGAGAAACCAAAAATCTGTATTTTTTAATGATTCCAAAGGCAATCCTGATGTACCCAACACAGGACAAGGGTATATATTGCAAGGAGTCACAGAATCTTTTTATTCTTTTCTTTTAAACCTCCTGGCAACCTTCTCTTTTGCTGCCTGGTCAACAAAGATTATCTAATGCGGTTGATCAGCTTTTCACTGTCCTGTTCATTCTTATGACAATTTGTCTTAACTATGCATAAACTGAGAACTCTTTTTAAGGGTAAATAAATGTTCTCATTCATCCTCACAATTGATTTAAAATATTGTAACATTTTCTAAATATGTACAAACAGAAAGCTATCTCATAGTTCTTGTATGACCAGAAAGTTATTGAAATTTTACAAATCAAATGCAAACAATACCATGTAAATGAAGAACATTAATTTAACGTGGCAGATGACATTTTCCTGAGAATAAAGCTCTACTTGCAACATAAATACAACACAATTGCTATGTTTTAGGTTCTTTAGAATTTGGCACATTTTACTGCTGTATGCCTTGTGATTTCTCAGTTCTCTTATTATTTGTCTCTCTTTGAACCCATGCAAAACCTTCATCCACACAGCTTAGACTGTCATTCAGCCCTCTCTTTCTGCAAATAAATCCAATATATGTCTATAGTCAGCCCACTTTTCTTCTATGCAGATTTCATTAATGAAAGTAGTAATTCTTGTCAGTGTGATTGCAAGCACAAACTCAAAGATAACATTACATGGCAGTCCTTGGTTGGCAATTGAATGGTCAATATTCAGTTGAAAGGTCATCAACCAGAAATATGGTTAGCTATTTTTTAGAAGAAAACAAATTAGAAAAAAGTATGGATAACAACTTTGGAAACTGAAGAATATTTCTATAATATTTCCTGCTCAGTATGTAGTGGAAGGCAGTAGAGAATAGAACTTACAAACATAGCCTTGGAGTGAGAAAGATCTGGAATCCATTTATGATAGTTCTACTTACTAGATGCATCTCTTGGAACAAGATTCTTCGCTTCTCTGTAACTTGGTTTCCTCGTGTATATGATGGAGATGATTATTATCTATTTCATAGGCCAGGAATAGGTATGATATGGAAGGAGCACCTGTGGCCCTATCTTAGCACATCATAAGGACTAAGTTATCAGGAGCTATTTTAACTATTATAATGATGTTATAATTGTTGCTATCTTTATTATAAATGTGAACATTAAGTTTTTATTAATTAAACCTGCCACATATTTCTTCCATTTGCTTTATTGGATGTTTATTCATTTTTCTCACTTCTTGCTTTAAGAACCTGGTTATTACAGAGGTGAAAAATCCCATCAAAATGCTAGAGAATTTGGCACAATTATTGCTTATATTTCTCCTATTGCTGCTCTTACTGCTGTAGCTACCTTCTGAACTGCTGCTGCTGCTACCATGGCTTCTAGATGCTTCTTAGACAATTTATTTATTTTCCAGTGGAACCCATCTGTGTGGAAGCCCTTCATAGCGGTAATATCCTGGGGCTGGGCACTACTACAATAATGATGCTTTCATTAATCACCCCATGTAATTTTAGTTTTTGCTGATAAATACTACAAGAAATTGATTGAAACTGATGAAAATAGCTCAAAATTTAGAGACATACAATATTTCATTTTAACATCAGCGTATTTCTATGTTTATGCAATAGGGATTGAAAAAGTTCAATCCCCATGCTCAAAAACACATACTTCCAGCTCTCTGAGATGATATGCCAGACAGGGCTTTTGATTAGAAGCCTTATTTTTTTGCCTAGTTCTAGCTTCTGTATGAGTGGAGACTTTATTAACAGAGGTAGGTTTGGAGCACTCAACAGAAGCATAGAGAATATATGAAAAAAAAAAGAAGGAGAAAAAAGATAAAAGGAAACCAAACAAAACAGGTTTACAACTGTTTTACTAATAAGAGGGAAAATTCTGCTCATGAGTTAAACCAAGACTAAAGATAAAGAAAGAAAGAACACCCAAAACCTTCATTTGCTTTGTATTTGTACATTTCTGACATATGCATGAAGCATGAGGGAAATACAGTAATACATTCAGGTATGCTGCCAACATCCTGACTATTCCTAGTCATTAGACAGCCTAGTGATGTTTTTCAGTTAGAGGGGTGCTGACCTTACTGTTTTCAGTAATTATAAGTCTATAATTACCTTTTATATTCTTTAAGTGTATTTTTGTAATTTCAGGTTAGATATACAAGAGTGGAAACCGTGTTTGATCTGACGTTTTGGCTCTTGTATGAGGCAGCTTTAAATAGCTGTCAGATTTGGTTTCATTTTAGTGAAGGGTTAAGTAATTTTAAGGGGTTAAAACCGTGGGCAATAAATAACCATCCACAGTCATCGAAGGAAGTTGCTTCTTAGACAAGAGAATGAAGCTAGAGCTGCTAGGGACATTAGTCTGATAAAAAGTCACATCAGAGAAGGTTTACCTCCAAATGATTTTGGTGGCAAAGAAGCCTGTGCATCAACACCTGCCCTTGAGCACAGCAGTCAATAAAAATAAGGGAACACAGAGCAGCTCTCTCGAAAACAAAATCAGAGCCTATACTCTTAAGAAGTTCATAGCCGTCACAAAAGGGCCCTCGTGGCAGTAGAAGCTAAATGGCCAAGAATGCTGGAAATGGGGCTGCAAGTCATAAATGGAGAAAGTCTAAACTAAGAGGGTAAACAGCAGGTGACAGTAAACTGGAGCACTTGGCCAGGCAAGCCCTGCATCTGCCACAGTGAGATCAATTACTGGAGACTCATCCCAGGCCTATTTCACACTGCCCTCTGGGAATGTGGGACTCTAGGTTCTTAAGTGTTAACTGTGGGTAAAAAAGAAACGAGAAGTATAAAGTCATTGAGAAGATTGTCTGCAATAGGGCAGGCATAGATGAAAATCGAACTCTACTTTGTCTGTGGGTGAATTATTTACCTTCTATCTGTCCTGGGATCTGTAAAACAGTTATAAGAATAGACAGGGTTAATTTGTGAAACTTAGATGAATATGAAGTATGAGTAAAGTACCAGACATTTAGAAATGCTCATCAACATCTTGAAAGAAGTTCTTTCATTGAGATAAAAAGGGTCTTTGTATCTCTTTCTGTAATTCTTCTGAAAACAGATGGTCAGGGTAGAGAGCTGGTGCAATAGCTCAAATGGTAAATGACAGTCATAAGATTCAAAAGAAGCTCAATAGGAAGAATGGTCCTAAGACAAAATGGATGAATTGCAATAGGGTTACATAAACCATTTCCTTAGGTTTAGAAAAGTCGTTATTCCATTTCTAGGTAGGAGAGATTCCATTGAAATAATGTTTCTGTGCTAAAAATGCAAAAGCCAATTTATAACTTTTAAAATTATAAATTGAATAAGTGCAAAGAGTGTGATATGGCTGCTAGATATTGGTAGAAAACCATCCTTCTCATTTGTGCCCTTATTAGATGTCATCAAGAGTCTTGTGTGCCTCCTGCTGCCACATTTAAAGAGGGGAGAGAGAGAGAGAAAGGGAGGGGAGAGAAGGATGAAAGAGAGAGAGAAAGACAGAAAGCGAGGCATGTCCAGTATGGTGAAATCAGCTGTAATCAATTCCAGCTCAACCACTATGAGTCCTTGGACAAGTTACCTCATTGACAAAATGAGGATGGAAGCTCCCTCCCTGGCTTGACCTAAGGATTGGATTACATAATGCAAGTAAACAACTCTGCACAGTACCTGGCTCATAACTGGGAGCTCTGATTATTCACAGGAAAGAGTGGTGAGAGACAGCTATGAGATAAGGAGCTGCAGAAGCTCTCGGTGTTCTGCCAATATAAGAGAAGCTTAAGGCAGGACATGACAACTGTCATCAATTATTTAGATACCTGTTATGTAGAGAAGCAATTCTCATTAATCAGCCTAACTCTAAAGGAAAGAACCAGGACCAGTAGAGAAGTTATGGGAAGAGATATTTTGGCTCCATAACATAAGTAATGAAAGCAGTAGTGGTGTAGTAGTAGGAACTGAGAATGCAAATAGCTCTTGGAGTGTTCCAGTTCCTGTTCTAAGGACTCTGCATTCTTATTTGATCCTCAGAACATCCATGTGAGGTAGGTATAATTATTATTATTTTCATTTTACAGATGAAGAAACTGAGGTACAGAGTGAAGTAAATTTCCAAGAACATGTAATGTAGAAATGAATGACAGAGCTGGAATTTGGGCCCAGGCATTCTGTCTCTTAATCCATTTATGCCAGAGGTTGTGATTTTTTAAATTGATGTATGACAGAAAAATCAGACCTTGGCAAATATCTTGAGCAGTAGGCTATAAATAACTCCCACATGCTTAGTGTTCCAATAATGGAACACTAGGCATAAGTGGCTACACACATTATCTCAACTGCCCCAAGAAGTAGCTCAAATACACAGGGAAAGGCTGAGTGACTGTACACCATGGTTGCTAGTAAGGGGATTCCTGCACTGAGTTAGGAATTGGCCTGGATAATCTCTACGGTCCCTCCCATGACATGTCTGTCATTTTATAAAACCAAAAAGCAAGCAAAAAACACATGGTGGCAAAAGCTAATACAAAACCTAGAGTCAAACATTCATGAGGTTTTCTCAATGCAAAAGAAGCCTAAAATATTCACCTGTAATCTATTTACATCAACCTTATACTCAGTTATAAAAGGATGGCCATCTTATTGTCTTGTTCAAGGCAGAGCAGAAGAAATACATTTGAATCTGGGAGTGGTAGTAGAACTAATAGCAGCAAGAAGAGACTCATGAATCTTTAGGAGAAAAAGGAGGTGTTAACTCACTGAACAAATATTAACTGAGTGCCTCTTCTGTGCTGAGATAAGAAAATCATTGTGAAACCAAATAAGAACAAGCATTGCAGGCCCCAGATATTTAGAGACTCCAGTGACGTTTGGGCTTTTCTTGAACTTTAGTGTGCAATGTCATTTTAAAAAGTATTTTAGGGGAAATGATAAATTATAGCCAGTTTCATAAAAGAGGTATACATTATATTTTTAAAAGACTTTATATGAACTGAATCGTTTGACTTTAAGTTTGGGTGTAAAAAGGGTATACTTCAATTTCTCTCAGGCCAGCTTGCTCCCCAGTAAATGACAAATATGGGTCTCGCCACACTAAGATATTTTAATATACTTCAGTGGGAAAGGCTCTGATCCAGAAATTTGCAGTTGTGCTATTGATAAAATTTATGAGAAACTTTCTTCTGTGGGCCTCAGTTTTCACATCTATTAAATGTGCTGATTTAACTAAACTATCTTTATTTCCTTTAGGCTCAGACATTTCCTATTTCTTTTATTTCTATAACTGTACTTATTTTCATTATGTAGTTACCAGATGGCAAAATGTCCTGGTAGTGTGTGCAGCACTCAAATTGATTCTGGGAAAATGGGGCACAAGTGAATACTAAGGTATAAGGAGCTGAAGTGAGCAGAAGCCTCTAGATTCTATTTCTATTTCTGTCAGCTACAGAATGTAGGCCCAGTTTAATATTAGGAGACGTTGTCTAGCTTTTAATATTAGGTTTCAGAGTTGCCTAACACAACCCATAGAGGTTGTTTCTTGCTTAGAGTAATTTAATGTTATAAGGATCAGGCAGGTGCAACATGGCATAAAAGTATTACTTGCCCAAACGCCACCTTTAATTTCTCTCAATCTTTCAAAGCATCAAAAGAAAAAAAAGTTCTCTCTTTGTCTATTGTTTATAAATATAATTTATTCTCTGTGCTTAGGTGATTTTCATAGATAAGAGGACATTCATTGTATTCAGTAAAACTTCTAGAGCAGTCCTTACACTAGTAACAAGTTTCCTGGGCAATACTGCTTTGTTATCAGACTTCACCATGTAAATCTCACATCCTTCTCTTTTCTGATCTTGCTCTTATCATTTCAAAGTTACATGTAGAGTGAGGATGCAGGTTTCATAGGGTTTTTGTTTTTGTCTGAGACAGAGTCTTGCTTTGTCACCCGGGCTGGAGTGCAGTAGTGTGAGCATGGCTCACTGTAGCCTCGACATTCTGGGCTCAAGTGATCTTCTGCCTCAGCCTCCCAGGTAGCTGGGACCACAGATGCATGCCACCACCCCCAGCAATTTTTTTTTGTCTTTTTTGTAGAGATGGAGGTCTCACCATGTTGCCTAAGCTGGGCTTGAACTCCTGGGCTCAAGCATTCCTCCCTCCTCAGCCTCCCAAAGTGTTAGGATAACAGGCATGAGCCACCAGGCCCAGCCCATGGTGTTTTCTGACAAAGCCACTCCATTCATTTGCTGTTTGAAGTTGATTAGTGAACCACATTTTGATGTTCACTATCTTCATTTGCTTTTATATTCAACTGCATTCTTTAAGAATCTTCCCTCAGCAGTTAGAAGGCCAAAGATAATTTAAATGGGATTGAGGGATATTTCCCTCTCACATTAGTGCTGTAGAGCCACATAAGAAGGTATTCTATGGTAGAAGTATATTTAGAAAGGGTCAAATTTGAAAAATAAAGTCCAGACCCGAGTGATAAGAGGGATGGCTGTCTAGATTGAGCATGCAATTCTAATACTTCAGTTCCACATTCTTTTTTTTTTTTTTTTTTTTTTTTTTTGAGATGGAATCTTGCTCTGTCACCCAGGCTGGAATGCAGTGGCACAATCTTGGCTCACTGCAACCTCCACCTCCCAGGTTCAAGCAATTCTCCTGCCTCAACCTCCCGAGTAGCTGGGACTACAGGCGCCCTCCACCATGCCCGGCTAATTTTTGTATTTTTAGTAGAGACGGAGTTTCACCATATTGGCCAGGCTGGTCTCGAACTCCTGATCTTGCGATCCACACGCCTCGGCCTCTCAAAGTGCTGGGATTACAGGCGTGGGTCACCGCGCCCAGCCTAGTCACACATTCTTAAAGATGTTTTAGCTTTTGATTTGTAAACAGAATGGTATCGAGAAGGGCTTTTGCTGGAGGTGCTTCAGTCAGTTAGCTTCAACTCTGAATGAACACCTAAGATGTCTTGGCTTTCCTAAAGACTCAGGCTACAGATTCTTGCTCATGGCCAGGGGTAAAATGCCCTTCATCCAATTTAATGCTCTCCCATGTGTAGCAAACATAGCAACTACCCTGGGTTGGCATATGGGGGTTTTAGTGAAACTGTGTAAAGAATTTGCCATAGAAATAGGAATAGTCTTTCACTTTCCATTTTGTACTGTGGTTCTTCTCTGATTATATATCTCTTTTGGTTTTCCTTTCCAAGCTCCATCTTTATCCCAACCTATTGGGTATACATCTGATCAGTGCTTTGCTAACATGGTAATACTTGAGACTAATTAACAATACCTTAGTGATATTGCATTCTCAAATAGGAAAATTTCAAATGACTAGAAGAAGACTAGTTGATGCCTAGGACCAGTACTAGAACGGTTAAGTTACTGGTTGGAAACTTCAGTGTGCTTGTTTCTGCAGGAGGAGAACTGCTTTAATGTGAATTGCATTAGAAAGCTCCCCTCCACTTTTCCTTCCCCAGTGTTGTCTACTGAATAGCAGGGTGAAAGCGTCTGTTGCTCTCATCGCCTCACAATCAGGCCAATTGGGTATAACTGCTTTCTGGTAGAATTCATCTCATAATAAATTGCATTCATGGAAGATGCCTAGTATGTGGTAAACATGGCATGGACAGGCCAATACTAGAGACAGATAGAACATTGACTCAGAGGAGACACAAACAAATTGCCTTTCTGCTGGCTCTGAAATATTCTTTTTCAGTGTAGTTAAATATAAAGTTGAAATGATGCTAACTACACGTTGATCCAAACAACCTCTTCATTGCTTGGCTTCTGATGGGAATGCTGTAGGTAGCCATTTGTTTTAATGATTGATTTCACTAATACTGAGTCACAGTTGCACTCCTCTTGAAGTTGACATAAGATCTCCATGCACAGAAAATGAATTCATTAGAATCAAAGTGATTGTTTAGGAAACTCAAATTATCCAGGTGTTGAAATGCATGTCTACTTTCTTTTCAGACAATGGAATCATTTATAAAACATATAGTTATTTAAAACACAGGCACAGGCACACATACAGAGACTATCATATGGGATTGTGAGAGATTGCTAATTAACATAGATTAATTAACACATACAAGTTAAGACAAATATTCATTAAAACAAATATTAATTCCTCAAAGTCATAGCTAAAAGGCTCTATGTAGGTAGATAACGGCATTCAGATTCACCTCCTAATCTTTACAGTAATTGGTTTTAAGGGTTGGAGAAAGAAGTAAAGGAAGTAAAAGAATGTACATAGACAATAATAATTATGAATAACATTTACTAAGCATCTACTATGTGTTAGGTACTTTGCTAACCAAGCTTAGCATTTCACATATATTATTTAAAATTCACATTAACTACCTGAATTACATTCAATTATTTTACTCTTCAGGGAGATTTGTATAAGTTGTGTAAGGTCTAAAACTGTTAACAGGAAAGCTGGGAGTTGAACTCAAGTTTCTCTAGTTCCTGAGCCAAGATCTTAGTTGCTAAGTTATTACCACATTCTCAGAGCCTCTGAAGCAATACCACTGAATTCAGGGTTTATGTTTATTCTAGCAGCATCTTTCTTTACAAAGGGGTATGTAAAAATACTAGTCCTTCTCATTTCTCCTCCTTCCCCCCAATATTTTTGGGATTATGCAGGTGATATTTTGCTTTTGGAAAGAAAGAAATATAGGCAATTGACAGAGGCAGGGTCCTGACTTTCTTTTTTAATTTTTTTTCCTTGATGATGAGCATAATCATGTGAATAATTAAGCTTCAAGAGCTAAATGACTGATTGGCAGCAAGCTGACTAACTGTTGTTTATTTATAAGGATATAGCTTTCATGGGAAAATGTAGGGTGGTTGGTAAAACATCAGAAGTCTCTCTTGAGATTTCATAAATGCCATAGCTTAGGGGTTAAACTCACAGACATTTAAGTCACATGTTCTTGAGTTCAAGTCCAAGTTGCTGGCCCTTTGGGACTTTTAACTCCCCTATGATCGATTGCTATAAATTAAAACTCAGTTAATAGAATATAATGTAAGTAGTTATATATCGGAACCAATGATAGTACCTACTTCTTAGGGTTGTCGAGAGCATCCAGAGAGCTAAGTTACACAAAGGACTAGCTCGATCACTGGCATGGGATAAATATTTGATAAATGTGGTTTGTAATATTTTATAAAAGTGACAAAAATTCTTATTTATGTACCTTTTTTACTATGAGGAGAATCAGGTTGGATTCTTAGAAAACCTTCAGTGCCTCTGTCACAGCCTTGCAAAGACTACTTGGGATATGTTTATGTTGATAATTTCTCCCCTTTTATTTTTCTATCAGTCAGATTTATAATAAGAATCAACTGTTCTTTCTAAAAGACTATTGTGCCTTTATATTACTTTCTTTAATTTTCAATAATCCTATGAATTAGCAATTATTATCCTCATTTTTACAAATGAGGAAACTAGAGATCCGAAAAGTAAACAGCCTCCCGGCTAATAAACAGATGAGCTGCAATACCAACCGAGGTCTTCTGTCTCTCACAACCCAGTTCTAATATTAAAACAAAAGGCTTTGAGACCATATGACCCAAGCTGCAATCTGTTTTTCAGATCAGAAGATTGGGACTCTAAGATAGAAACACGGTCTGTCCAGAGTCACACAGCAAGTTGGAGACAGAATGGACACTAGACCCTAGGCCTCTATTTCTGGTCTAGAGCTCTTTCATCATTTCCAGGCTACTTGTTTGTTTGTTTGCAGCAATTTGTATGTTCTGTAGAGGAAGATTGAAAAGAGAAATGGATAGAAAGAGAGAGCAGAGATGAGGGAATGAGAGTCTGGAGAGAAGGGGAGAGAGAGAGAGAGAGAGAAATAGATTCATATATGAAGGTTAGATCAAGGGCCAGCATCCAAGTGTGGTCTAGGTAGAGTACTGGGAACCAATCTCAACCTGGCAGGAGAGGCATAATTAACCAGTGTCTACATCTGTGATATTATTTGTCCTTGCTCCAAAATGACAATAGTGATTACAGTAGACACAGCTGACAGTAGCAGATGACACAACCTCCTTTCACCTCCTGGCCAGCTGCAGCGCTACCATCACCAGCTATAGCAGCTTTCTCCCTGGAGATTCAGCTTTTTCTCCACTGATGGAAGGCTTTCCCTCCATCACTCCAATGTCAGAGCTTGGCCGATTTGGTTCCTCAGGAGACTGTAGAGAAATTCACTCCCATTGAAGCATTTTCTTGACATTTTGACATTCAATCAGAGAAAGGCAAAAGGCAGGCCAAGGGCCCAATCATCGGGTCCATGAAGATCAAGCTATGTTTTCTGAGTACCTATTGATAGAATGTGCAGGAGATTATTACTGTTTGCCAAAGCTCTATTGATCTTGGCTTTGTGAAGCTCAAAGTCTGTTTACAGCCACCTATAAAAACCAACAGCCACTTCTTTTACTGAAGGTTAACGTGCTGTGTTTATTTAATTGAATGGAAATGGCCTTGTGTTTTCCAAATGTCATTGTTAATAAATTTTCAAGGGAATCTGTGTGACTAGTGTGTAGGTGTTGAGGATGGGAGAAGGGACTGTCATGGGGAGGGACGGCTGTTGGAATTTGAAGTTGCTGGAAGCAAGAGATAAAAGACAAACACATAGATACGACATTGGAATAATTTCCCTATATAGAAATGCTATAAAATATCCTTACTCTATATTAGTGTTGTTTTTTAAACTTGTCGGTAAGAATTCTCCCCTGGGTATTTTATTCTTTACCCTGAGTCTGTTTTTGTTTGTTCTTTTGGGTTTCCAAAAAATATATATTTTAAAGTGACATTGAGCATTTTAGTATAATTGTGAGTTTTGGGGTTGAATATTTTTCACTATTATTTGATCAGTTTTTTCCTTCTGTAAGAGATTTAACAGACATGGCTAAAATTAGGAGCCATATTAGATAGAGGAAGATATTGGCAATCCTATTGACCTGCTTTTTAAGAGGCGTGTTTCAACTAACAGGAGGAGAGATGCAAAGAGTTTTCACCAAAGCGATCAGAAGACCTGTAAACAGCCTCAGGGAACTGTAAAAGTCTGTCGGGGTCTCTAGTGTACCAGATGAAAAGCAGAAACTTTAGGTAGCCATCTGAACGTGTCAAATGGGAATATCAGAATAACTCACTAAATTTCCCTTTTCAACTTTCCTCGCGAGGTTTGTCTTTTTATGTGGTAAAGGTTGGTGAGTTCCATTTTTAAGTTTTACTCTTCCCATTCTACTTCAGTCTCCTTAGCAAACACACACACAAACACATACACACACACAACACACACAAAATTGTTCTTCTTGAAAGATACATGTAAATGAATGGTGAGTAAAAAATTAAAGTCTGGGCGCAGTGGCTCACGCCTGTAATCCCAGCACTTTGGGAGGCCAAGGTGGGTGACTCACTTCAGGTCGGGTGACTCACTTGAGACCAGGAGTTCGAGACCAGCCTGGCCAACATGGTGAAACCCCATCTCTACTAAAAATAAAAAATTAGCCGGGCGTGGTGGCATGTGCCTGTAATCCTGGCTACTCAGGAGGCTGAGGCAGGAGAATTGCTTGAACCCTGGAGATGGAGGTTGAAGAGAGCTGAGATCGCACCACTGCACTCCAGCCTGGCGACAGAGCGAGACTCCATCTCAAAAAAAAAAAAAAAAATTAAAAACGTATTGTTTCAAAGCAGCCATTCATTTATTCAAGGAATTGCTAAACTTTTCTAAGGGGCCAGGCACTGGCCTGGGTGCTACATCGAGAGAGAGTAATAAGATCAAGGATCCCATTCCCACGTTCTGCACGTGTGTGTGTGTGTGTGTGTGTGTTTCGATCTGTGTGTGTTGGTGGGTGAATGGCTATGCAAATACATAACAATTTAATAAGTATTATGATACTGGGAGTACCTGACTCTGATTAGGGGGCACTGCTTTAATATCTGGCAATGGGGGATATATCCATCTTCATTCGCTCCTTCATGCCCCCATCTAACCTTGATTAAAGTCTGATTTCAAATAATCAGCCTATTTGTTGAACATTTTATCAAGGTTTTTCAAGAGCCTGACAGAAAATGTAAAGTCGTCGTATGTTTTGTTTTGGGAAATACTACTTCTAAAACTTATTTGAGTGTCTCAGCTTTTTCTTTAGTTTATTTTATTTTTTAATTAAAAATTATCTTTTATTTGTCTTTAAGAGACAGAACCGTGTCTGCCTAGTACCTTCACTTGGTCAAATACCTCTTTTGGTGGAAACAACACAAATTATATAGATTGTATATACAGGATGAACTCGGTTTAAAGATAAGACATGAAATTCAGTGGAAATATTCTTTAAATTCTAAACAGAGAAATCAAAACAAAGGTATATTCATATTGCATGTGGGTACAAGTTTTTTCTTACATATATTATGTATACATATATAAGTGTAACACTTTTAAGAATTTTATTGACCATCTAAATATATAGCAAAATCAGCTGGGGGTACAAGAGTGTAACTACTTCCTTTTTTCCTAAGTTGTGGAAAATGTGAGAAATGAGAAGTAAGCAAGACGGAGGATTAGAATCACAAGGTGGGTTTCCCTAGTATGAATTCAGTACCTGAAAATCTTCTTAGTTCTGAGTTTGAAGCAGATTCTATAAAATCCTGTATTAAAATAAATACAGTAGGAATTAGCAAGGATGGGGGAATAGGAGTGGGCAGATATGTTCTTGAAGAGAACACTCTAAATGCAGAACATTATTCTTTGTCAATTAATTTTTACTTTTTATAGATTGTTAGACTATTTAACAAATTCTTATGAGAAAAGTGGGTTTTTAAGTGATCTCTGGGAAGATGTTCCTGATAATAAATTAAATTAGGACTGTGCATTGCGGAGCCCCCACCAGTTGTACTCCCTCTGGTGAATTTAACACCAGACGCAACCTAGTTAGAGGTGACATGAAATCACAGAATTTGATAATTTTTTTTTTCAAAGTTAAGCAAATATAGATGAGCTCTTCTTGTATATGTAAGATGCCAGATGGTGTTTTTGAGAAATCGATTCGTGTATAGTACCAGTCCAGACAAATGGGTCCAATCCTTCTATAGATAAGGCGACCCACTTTTCCTATTCAACCATAGGGCTCCGTTGTCTGGCACGCATTATTTAACAAAGTGACATTGTGGAGTCATCAGTAAGAATGTGGCTTCTGGAGTGAATTTTTTTTGAGTTTGAATCCTTTGCTGGGTGATCCTGGCCAAATTTCTTAACCTGTTTGAACATTAGTTTCTTCATCTCTAAAATGTGAGTAACAAGAGTTTCTCGTAGAAACTATGTAAAGGTAAAAAGAAACTATCTAGCATAGTGCCTGACACATAATATAATTTCATAAAGTGTAACTCTTGTTATTAAACTGGATAGCTCAATAGATATTGCTCCAGAAACGCTAGTGCATGAGGCTGCCATTACGATCGCCAAATGATAGCAGCTGTGAACTGCCACTCCAAGCCCTTTGCAGATGCATATACTTCTTCGCAAGGGCTTCTAGTCATTGACTTACCCAGATCTATCGTCACCTCTTGAAGAAATAACCAGAGAACACTTTCCCTACTTACAGTGAAATAAGTGAGTATCCTTCTACAGAAGGACAGTTAGTTCTTGAACCAAGGGACTTCAATGCCGTATGAGAAAAATTGTCTTGTATACAATATCCTTGGAGAGTGAAAGAGTTTTAGGCATCTTGATATTAGAAATTAAGACTACAATGCATTCAGGTTGCCTATGAGTTATTCATTTCTGTATCTTGTTGCCAGAAAAAAAAGAATACTTCAAAATTAAGTTTTTTCCATCTAGGATCTCAGATCTCATTGTATAATTTTCATCATTCAACTGGATTTAATAGGTCCATCAGTATGCACAGTAAATAATTTTCAAAATTCGTCACCTAATAGCTAAAAAGTAAGCCCTAATCTGGTTTTCTGTGAAATTGTCCTCAACAGAATAAATAGTACAGGTGTCTGAAAAGAAAAATTCCATATTCCTATATCTGGGTTGACACTTAAGACTGCGTTTGTGAAGCCTCCTTGTATCTTGAAGACAGGATGTATCTATCTTGCTGGTGAGAATTTTGCTGTTTCGGAGTCTATGTCAGGTACCTCAAATGTGATGAGTGACAGAGGTCATGCTTTGTTGTATCACAGTTTGTTGAATCTCCCTCCTTAGAGATTCATTTGACTGAAAAATTAACAGGTTTATTTGTGCAAATGGTAGTTGCACACCCAATTATTGCCTCTGGGTTTCCCATGTGACTAGCCAAGACTCAAGGTGAAAGTTTGGCCTGCAGCTCTGGCAAACAAAGGAGAAGCTAATGAATCATAAAGGTCACATCTTCCTGAATTTTCTTCTCTTTCTTCACTGTTCTGATTACTTTTAAAAAATCTCTATTCCTTGTATATTCTGAGTACAAAAACTCATTAGCAAGATTTGGTTCTGTTGTCTGGAGAATTTTCTGCTCACTGCAATATGAAGATGATCCAGGTACCACATAACTGTCTCCATGAAGATGTTTGCAATATGTTGTGAGTTGTTTAAAGTTATTGTTTGAGAAAAGGCCATATAAGGAGATAATTTTTGCTTATTACTAATTAGCTTACCCCTCTTCTGCTGTTCTTACATTTATAACTATTTACTTGTAAATAAAAGTTATTGATCTTTTTAGAAGTCCATTGGATTCTGCGGCTCTTATTTTTGAGAATCATTTTAATTTACAAACACATATTACCTTTTCCAAAAAGTGACCACATAGCTCTGTGACTCCTCCCTCATATGTTTTGAGCACACAGAAATTACCATCCTCTCACTGAGTACTATACATCGGGGCCTCTGGCTCTTACCTCCTTTCTCAGATCCAGGACTGAATGCACAGCTGGAAAGATGACTTTAGTCTTTATTCACAACCTGTAAGCTAAAGAAGGTCATTAAAAAAAATTCTTCGTATCTTGCAAGCAAAAGAACTGAGATACCTATCTAAGAATGGCAAGTCTGAGAAGCAAATACCTGGCTCTAGCCCTCTGCCATAAATTTGCAAGCTTGTGTAGACCTTTGTCTGAGAATTGGTTAGGTATAGAAATACACTTCAGCAGAGACTTGACCTATATGACTTTAAAATTTGTTATGATTCTACAATCAGTGTTTGCTAAAATCAAAACTGTAGAATATAGTATAGAGAGTATATTAATTGTTGGCTCTATGCTGACCCAAAATGAAGTCTTTTAAGAGATTAGAGTACTACACTGTCTACATTTAACCAGGTGTCATATAACAATTAATGAAAATTCAACATTTTATACTTAGAATTTTTAAGTAATAACAGATGATGGATCAAGATTAAAACTGTATTGACAGCCTAAGCAAAGAAATAAAATCTAACAAAAGAAGCTTTAAAAGAAATGAATATAAAATCCTATATTTTGATTAAATAAATCAAGTTTGCAAGTACCAGGTATAGGAGTTTTGGACTGACAGAACTTTACACTAAACAAGATGTAAAAGTTTTAGTTGTACATAAATTTAGAATGAACCTGCCTTACTTTTTCTTTTAAAAAAATTAAGAAAAAAAAACTCTATGCAGTATTAAGTTCTATTAATAGACTTCTAATTTATTACTAAATTATGTTGATTCTTCATCTGAAATGTATCTATCTTTTTACTCCATTAATTTCTCTTCAGTGATCTAGTCACAGACCTTATTATCCTTTACATGACAGTAGCTTAATAATGGTATCCTTGCTTTTCTCCCTACTACAGTCTGTCCTCTGCATGTAGCCAATGTTATACTTGATGACTTAGATCTGATCATATCATTCCCAAGTAAATAAGCCAACAATGGTCCTCAATAATTACAGAATTAATTATTCCCTGAGAAATGGGGCCCCTCAGTGTAATATCTCATCTCAATCATTTTTTTCTTTAGTTTTGCAGATAGCACCTGCCATTTCTAAAGACGTGTCTTTAATTCATCTTAACCACTTTGGATTATGACATCCTAAAATTGCCATATATTTTTATATTTCCATACTTTTGCTCAGGATCTTCTTTGGTTAAAATAATCTTTCCTACTTCACCTTTGACCAACCACTGCCAGTGATCCATGAGGTTCAAATGTCTTCTCATTTGGAAGGACTTCCTGATAACCTGCTACTTCAGCTTCAGGAGAAACCAGTTGCTGGCCTCTGTGCTGTTGTCCTACCTCTAAACAGAATGTAAAGTACTATTATTTTCTCTTCAATTGACAAGGCGCTTCTATGATTGTTCCCATCTTCTGTTGGTATTATTTTTAATAAAAAGATCTCATATATTGTGTTAAAGTACTAACCTTGAGAAGACCCCCAGTCTGAAAGAAGAATATTTCACTTCTCCCTTCCCCATTTTCAATCACACATATTATTGAATAATTTTGGTTAACATCCTTAATATTCTAAAGTATCTTGAAACAGTTATTTTTTCTATTTTCAGAAATAAGGTTTTAGTGATAAGACTGAAAATTCTAAACTGTGAGCTTTTGTTTCAGGGATAGAAATTGAAAAAATCATGAGGTCTTTTGTCATGATTTTGAATGTTAATCTACTTTGTCCAGTGGGCTTCTGAATCTTTTGTGATTGGCACGTGTTACTGAGATGCAGACACATGCAATTCTGGTGACCGAGTTCTCAAGCTACAGTTTATTATTTCACACTGCAGTAAATGTATGGACTGAGGGTGAGGGGACTGTCAGAAGATGTGTGTCTTGGGTGCCTGAATAATGCTTCTTTTGCTATTCACTTTCATCTTAATTTAGAGTCATATATTTCTTGTTACCTTTTGGTTTTCCCCTGGCACCTAACAATGTAATCTTCACAAAGCAGTGCTACATTCTAAATTTATAGTGCAGTAAATGAAAGAGGTTGGATCTATTGTGCTTCATAATTCGGAGGGAAGAATGTCTGCAGAAAGAAACGTGGGTATTCTTTGGAATGCCATGTGTGCAATAATTGAAACATTTTGAGGAATTTCCAATTTACCTCTTAAGAGGAATTCAGGTTTTTGTTCTTTTTGAAAAGAAGATGATTGTTACAGACTTGGGAAATCCTAAAAGAAAAAAGAAGGACTGTTGGGACATCCTGGTTGTTCTTGACCCCCGCAAGAACAGCTACAGTTCTTTCAGATCACAGCACTTGAAGTCAGAAGCCTAAGTGGGTGTCCAGAGAATTCAGTGCCGAAAGGTTTTGCCCCTCTTAACTCTCCTGACCACTAGCATTCTCTCTACCTTAGTGTGTGGGTAGGTCTTTGTTATGTCTCCAGACTCACACTAGTATTTTTTTAAAAATACTTAGGTAAATAGAAGTGGGACCCCAATTCTCTTTTTCTTGTATTCCAGATGAAAAAGAAAAAAACTCACCAGTTTAAAGTGCTCGTTTCATATGTTCATGATATCTAATAGATGTTAAATTTTGGTACCAGGAAGTGAGAGGGTGATATGAAGGAACTAGTGAAATAAGATTTTAATACCTGGCAACATCTCATAGATGATAACACTGGTCCACTTGAACACTTGCCATTTTTTATTCATTATATCTGGTCTAGATGGGTCTAGCTAAAACTTTATTTCATGCAACACAGCTCTTGCCTATTTAGAAGACTTTAACTGTATGTTTAATTATCACCCAGAGTGGTTCTTTTGCAGAGAAAACATAGAACATAGGATCCAGTCTTTCACAATGCAAAAGTTGAACCTCTGTCACCTGGCATGCTTGAGGAAATTTCAGAAGCTTTGTCCTCACCTTAGACCCACTGAATAGGGTCACTAAGGAATGGCGCCCAGGAATCTACATTTTACAACCTCTCCATTTAATACATATGCTTGCTAGAGGTTAAGCAACAATGTAGGCTCACCTGTAGCATGTAGCACTAATCAGACAAGACTCAATATCTGGCCAGACTTTTAGATGATAATCACAAGAAGCAATAACATTTTTCTGAAACAAAACAAGTGGCAAATGATACTGTGAAATCTCTGGCACTGGTTACCCAATATCCACACATACCCCACTTAGCTCTAGATTAGAAAATAAAGAATGAGATTCAGCCCAGAGGCAGCCATGAGCACAGGTGCACAATTTGGAAAAATGAGACCAATTCTTAAAAAAAAAAAAAAAATCAAGCTGAAGTCAAAGAAGCTTAATAAAAATGTAAATCCCCTTTCAACTGGCTCCATGTTTTCTGTCTCTTCATGAACACCTGCCACCTGGTGAATAATGTCAAGGCCTCTGAGAGTGGGTCAGGAAAGCAAAAAGGCCCATGGCCGGAAATGCTATTAGGCATTCAAAAATGAACAATCCAGGTAACAAAAACTCATGTCAGTGGTGCAGGTACGATGGCGTATTCTCTTCATAAGAAACACTATGCAAATGAATCGCAAAGCGTGAGAGAGCAGAACTTTTCACTGCTGCCTTCTGTCAAGTTGGGAACACTGAGGTGAAGATTGAGTGCAGGGGATTTGGGGCGGGGAGGGTCCCCTGTGAAACAGTTTCTGAATGAAAGTGAGGGAAGCAGGCATGGGATAGAAGGATAATTTGGTCTGAGATGTAAGTGCGGCTAAAGCCTCAGCCAGTCCCACGGTGAGCTCTGAAGTTAGGTTGTCCCTTCTGAGATGACCTAAATTGCATAAACGGATCTGAGTCTTTGTACCTCCCGTGCCCGTCCAAACATCCAGTCACCATATGAGGCCACACCCTTTGACTGAATCCGGTTCTGGAGAGGGACTGAGGTTTGGTGCAAGTTGCCCGCAGCCAGGACTCCCAACATCTGGAGGATGAGCACCCTAATCTTGAAGGCTGAATTCAGTAGCACATCCACTGCAACTGAATATCTGATTCAAGGCCAAAAATTGTGGAGCTCAGAGCCACAACGGGCTTCTGATCTTCCACAGGCTGCTGAATGCCCCTGGCAGTCCACTGAAGTGATAATGTTAAGGAAGGAAATGATTAGAAGTAATTTGCTGAGGGATCAGAGTTGCATTTGGAGCTGTCAGCAAGTAATGAAGCAAGAATGTCAATCGACAGGTGAATCAGAGTCAGGGCAAAAGAAAGGGAGGAGGAAATTTGCTCAAAAAAAAAAAAGCCATTACTTTCATTGACGCCTGGGATGAGGTAAGTAGAGAAAGTTTGCAACTGCCAGAGATTGCTAAATAGGAAAAAATCTTTTGTGCACGTGTTGCTGGTGGGATTGGGACATGAAAGATGTTGTGGGACAGAATCTCACTGGAAAAGTCAAGAATCAGAGCTGGTTTCAAAAAAACTCAACCTTCAAATAAATGATCCCCTATCTCTATATTGAACCTGGCAATGAATACCTCTTTCTTTTCCTTATTGGTTGGCAAGGATGTAGAACACTAAGATACACACACACACACACACACACACACGCACACATACTTTTTTTGTTTGTTTGTTTGTTTTGAGACAGGATCTCGCTCTGTCACCCAGGCTAAGTGCAGTGGCATGATCATAGCTCACTGCAGTCCCAATCTCCTGAGCTCAGGCTATCCTCCTGCCACAGCTTCCTGAGGAGCTGGGACTATAGGCATGGACCATCACACTCGGCTGATTTTTAATTTTTTGTAGAGATGAGGTCTCCCTGTGTTGCCCAGGCTGGTCTCAAACTCTCGGACTGAAGGGATCCTCACACCTCGGCCTCCCAAAGTGCTAGGATTATAGGCATGAACCACCACACTTGGCAAATATTTAATTAAATATTAAATATATCTAATTGTTTGATAAAAAGGGAGAGAGGCTCTCCTTGATGGAAGTAATAGGTTCTGGAATGCAGTGAGTTCTGCTCGGAATGCCCTCTGACCACTGCCTCCATGTGTCTGATGTAACCTATGACATTACCCATAGAGGTGCCGCTTTTTCATTGGGGGGCACTGCTCCAAAAGGTGCCTGGAACCAGGTTAAACCATTGAGGTTATAAGGAATAAAGGGCCTTTATAATAAAGACCATTTCTGTGACTGTGTTCTGAAACTGATAAAAAGCACTTCTTTCTGTCTTTGGTGTCTTCCTTGATAGTTGTAATAAGAGTAGTTGTAGTTGTTCTTTTTCTTTTTTCTTGTTTGATTTGTAAAATAAAAACACTTTTCCTTTCCTCTCTGGTGTTTGAATGCACCCAGTCTCATTTCGGCAGTCCACAATGACATACTGAAAGTTGTAATAGAGCTACAGCTTTGCTGTATAGAGGTCCATGGATATGTTTTCTAATTATAATCATTCCTGAGCTGTTTGTAACTATTTCAGACTGCTTACCCAGCTGTATGCCACTGGCTTGTTTCTATTTCAGGAATCATCTCTTCCTCCTCCTCCTCCTTCCCCCTCCATTCCCAAATCCCCACATTAGTAGCGGCCAAGTTATTTTCAAGTACAGTGTATATGTAAGTGATCTTGATCTGCTAAGAAAAGACATACTGTTTGTTTTTATTGGGCAGGCAGCATCCTAGGGAAAAGGAGAATTACAAGTCTAATTTGGTTAGGAAGCATCCTTTTTCGCAACAGTGAGGACTGCAGGTACCACTAAAATCATTGCTGTTAATTACTAATTGGATTAAGTCCTCTCTGTTCCACCAACCCTGCTTTTAAAATTTCTTCTCTGCTTTTCATTCAGAAACTGCCTCAGCCTGCACTCCGTTATCTACCTCCAGGCTTTATTGCAACACCTCCCACTGCCTCTCGCCTGGACCACCTTGTCCACGCTGCACACAGTTGCCAAATTCAACTTTCTGTGTTGCAAACCTTGTTGTGGCTTCCCCTGTGTAAAAACCTTTTAGTGTTTCCCATCTCCGTAAATCACTAATCCATGGTGCTTAGTAGCATCTGAAAGGCCCTTCCGAATCTATCTCTAGCCTACCTCTGTGCACCTTATCTCTTGGCTCTCCCACCTGCCCCCACCCACACCTCTACCCCTTGCTTTTTGCTTTTCTTTTCCCCAGATTCTGAGCTGCTTATACGTTCTTTCCCTTCATGGTGTTTTATACCTCAGTGCTTTCATGCATATAGTTCCCAGTGTCTGGAATGATCTTTTGGATAAATAGTGACACTTCAAGAAATATCTTTGTCCCAACTTCAGAAACCTAATTTTCATTGTGATGAATAGCTCCCACAGTTTTTTTCCCGGGCTATTTTACAAGTATTGAGGATTCACATGTTAATCCTGAAATGTGCGTTCTAAAAAAAAAAAAAAAGCTCCATCTGAGAACCTGTTAAACCTCTAGTTTAAATACCCAGGCATTCTTAAAAATCGAATTTGCATTGTCTTTGCTGCAGTGTCTTCTCAGGTAACCAATGCAGCCATGTCAGATTGATACATCATGTTGTTAAGACCCCCATCTGTCTCTAGGGTAGTAGAAAAGATGCAGCTACGGAAGAGGACAGAACTGTGCTCCTGAACATGGCGTGGCTGCCGAACCTCACAGATAATCCTGAAGCAGGCAATCTCTGCAGACTTCTGGGGTGATTTGAGCATGTGTAGCTTTTGCTGGCAGCTGAGAGAAATGGGAAGTCCCCTGAGCTGAAAGTTGGGAGCACTACATCCTCAACAACCTAAATCTGCCGCATACAGTCTCTGTGATCCTGGGGAAGTCATTGGACCTCTTTGAGTCATGCTGTCCTCAAATGTAAAATGAGTTTTACATTTAAATGTTCTAAATAAGTTCCTTTAGAATGTTTCAATTAAAAATGTATCCATCTGTATCAGATAATATTGGTGATCTCATTCAATTTTTTTAGTTCCCTTTTTGATTATTTTTGTACCCCCAGGCCTCAGCGTGGCTTCTCTTGCAATAGCCAGCATGGCTTGTTCTTAAGAAAGTTGTCCTCAGTCTACTACTCTATTGCCTCTGGCTGGAAAAACTCGGGTAGGTGCAAGGTGTCCACCAGCATTTTCTCCTGGGATTGGGCTGCTACCAGCTCTGGCACTTTGCCTGGGACTATAGCCTTGTCTGGACTCCCCTCCCTCTGCGTGGGAGTGCTTCCTTATCAATCATTTGCACTCGAATCCATGTCTTAGGATCTGCTTATGGGTTGGACTCAGCCCAAGATATTCTCTATCTAGGTATCCTGGTTGAGTTTGTTAATAAAAGTTCGGTTTGGATTTAGACGAGGCAAACCAAACTTGGTTAGGGTAAATAGAGGAGGAAGGTGCCTTGTCTCCTGAATTGTGTTTGATAAAGTGCTTAATAAGGGCAGCTTCCAAAGTGGTTCCAGGTAAAGAAGTACTAAAAAGGCCTCTTTATTAATGTATGGATTTTCTGTCACTGATGTTTGTCTGCCTATGAATAGTTTAGACTAGATTTTTCAAGTAAGCACTTTATAATATCTGTAACTCTTTCTAGGTGTTTTATAAACAACTAACTGGGTAGAGCAGCAACAACAAAGAGCTGTAAGTTTTCTGCCAGTAACTTCTAGTTTTTACCTCCTCAAAAGCTATTTTAAACAAATATGTGTCTAATTAAATCTCAAGGGAATGTGAAATAAAAACTGGAATTTGAGTTCAGAGTACCTGAAAGAGCATTTTTGGAAAAGACTTTGTTTATGCCATTTGTGCATATGTAGATGGAATCAAAATGTATAAGATAATAATAGAAAGGTGCCATTGAGCCTCCAAGTAGAAGCCCGATGACTTCACTTATGCCTGGCTGATCACCCAAGTGTACAGTTAGTCATGATTTGATATCTGTTGTAGATTAAGCCTGTTGCACACAGTTTCTACCCTGATGTTTGGCATGGGCCATGCACCATACATTGAAACAAGATTTTGAAGTAAATAGAACCACATTTTCCACTTTCTTTCATGCTGTTATTTTCTCTGCAAGATGCATTCTGGCTCCTTTTGTGAAACCTCAGATTTGATTCTACGAGCTGCTGAGAAACGCAGCACCTGCATGCCACCCACCAAAGAGAGTTTTTACATAGTCTGTTGTACATAGAAAGCATGTGGGTGTGAGTATACGTATGTGTGATGAAATGGTTCAATTGACATTGTACTTAAAGATAAACTGCATGTATCACCAAATTATTTGACTTCTCTACTCAGAAAGCATTAAATTTTGAGGTTTAAGTAGACATTAAACATTTATAATTTAATATACATTTAATAAAATTAATATTTATGAACACATTTGCCTTGGGAATTAAAAGTGGAAAACAGTGTCATTTACTTGCTAATGGCCACCACGGTGCCATGCAGTTACAGATTTGATGGCCTGCATCCCAGTGACATTGCTCCGAGACCAGAGACAAGACCATTTTTTGTTTGCATGGAGCTAAGTATTATTTTCAGAAAATCAAAACCAAAAGGTATGTTTTGCTTCCTAGCTCAGGGTCTCTGGAGACCTGACCTGCCAGGTATCATTTGCTCATTTTATTTAAAGAAAATAAAATAAATATTCAATGGAGAAGTTAAAAGTCTCTTTCCAACTCAACTCTATATCTCAAAGAATTATTTTCTCATTCTGTCAAGCCATGTTAAAATTTTCAAGTAAAGTCGTCGTCATTTCTACATTTTCTTTCCTGTTTGTCTTGCATCTCTTAAAATGGTTTTAATGTTAGAAGCTACTTGACAATGTATGTGAAAATAGATTTAACTCAGCAATCAATATATCATCAATAATAATCATTAATTTATACATAAACATCACATGGGTAGCTTTCCAAGTTCATCCTGTTTTTTTGTGGGCTCTTATGCTGGTTCAGAGATGATATATGCCGTTTTTATAAGGTGAAGAAGTGGAGCAGTATAAATTGTACCAAGCAAGTATTGAGCACTGCGAAGTTCACTGTTCCTTAGAGAAATGAGCTGTGCATTTACTGCTAAAAACAAACCTTTCATAAAATATTTTTTTGGGTACCAACCTAGTGAAGGAGTAAGGAAAAGAAGTGGATGGTTTTAGCATTTACCCTTTGGAAGCTTATAGCCTGGATGGCAAGATCAAATTACCATGAGAAGGCAGTTTGGTGTAATGGTTAAGAGCCTTTGGATTCAGCCAAGGCAGAAAGTGATTTGAATTCTAATTGAGCCCCTTTTTAGCTGTACAACTTTGTAAAAGCCTTTTACCTTCTATACCTCAGTTTTCTTATCTTTAAAATAGAAATGCTAATATCTACCTAATAGTGTTGTTACTATTGTTTCTTAAAGATTGACGACAAGGCGTATGAACAGCATGCCTGGAAAATACTGGATGCTCCTCATAAGTAGTTATTTATTTATTAATATCATTGACACAAATGAAATAATCCATCTCTTCCTACCCCAGCACACTTATCATAACAAATTTGTAATTTGTATGTTTACAATATCTTTTCTGATGAATTGATCCCCGTAGTATATTTAGAGCAGTGGTGTCTGGATTTGTATAAATCTCTGTAACTCTAGAACTTCACCCAGTGGCCAATACATAAAAGATTCTAAATAAATATTTGTTATTGTCATTGTAATAGGGGAAGAGTATGCTCCAAAACAAAGATACTGATTTTAAAAACGACCACACTTTCAAAAAAAAATTTTTTTTTAATTCTAGAGACCAGCATCGAGAGTAGGAGTACTCAGTACGATTATTTACGGTAATATATTTATTGGGTAAATTAGGCACCATCTGGTGTGCTAGCTTAAATGGCTCTAGTTCTTTATTAATAGATATATGAGACTCTGGGGTAATAGGTTGCTAGATCCATATGCTATTCAGGAGACAAATTTAGTATACGGTAAGCTTGCTACAGGATCAAGTCGCATAAGAAAATGAATTGAAGTAGAAGAAATGCTTAGGCTAACCCAACAACTCTGATAATTGACCAACGTGGCAAGGGCCATTCTGTTCCAAAAATAATTAACAATATGATCAGTACTGAATTAATGTTGTTACGGATTATAGGCTTCAAATTTTCCCCTGTTAGCAAAATCACCTTTTAAATAATCTCATAGGGTTTTGAACAAAGAGCACAGCGTTTTTTTTTTTTTAAATAGAAACCCATACTTGAGAAGGTAGCAAAGAGTAGCAAAGAGACCTGGATCTCTGTAGTAAGGTCTTGGCCTGGTCTTCATTTTCAATTCTAAAAATTTTGAGGGAAATAAACAGCTGTCCAAACAAAATGCTGAAAGAATATCCCTGGACAAACAGAAAATCTTTTTTTTTTTTTTTTGAGACGGAGTCTCGCTCTGTTGTCCAGGCTGGAGTGCAGTGGTGCGACCTTGGCTCACTGCAAGCTCCGCCTCCCGGGTTCACGCCATTCTCCTGCTTCAGCCTCCCGAGTAGCCGGAATTACAGGCGCCCGCCACCACACCCGGCTAATTTGTTTGTATTTTTGGTAGAGACGGGGTTTCACCGTGTTAGCCAGGATGGTCTCGATCTCCTGACCTCGTGATCCGCCCGCCTCGGCCTCCCAAAGTGCTGGGATTACAGGCGTGAGCCACCGCACCCGACCGACAAACAGAAAATCTTAGAGGGGCATCAAAGCAAATCATATGGATGGAGACTGTGAATAGGAAGAAAAGCATATTCTTTCTTCACACACACATACTGTGTGTGTGTGTGAAGTAATCTTCAGCCAAAGCAAAGACTAAAATGACCTGTTCAATAAGATAGAAGCAAACTTTAAAAAACAAACAAACGACAAAAAAAAACTGTCCTCCTTCTCCGCCAAATTCAGGATACATGTTTTATCAGCCCATGTGCTATTAATCTATTTGTGATTATTCTATTTCATTTTCTCTCCCATGCTTTTCTCATTTCTTCTCCTCATTCTAGGTGAGTATAGGAAGCATCAGGGCTGGGGCCATAAAAAGCCTGCGGCCAAGGACATTGCAATAAGACAGAGAATTGTAGATACTTCATTAATTATTTTTCCTACCAGTTAAGGATTCCTTGTGTAATGACTAAGAACAAGGAGAAGACAGCAAAATAATACTAATGCTAATAAAAATATGTAATACAGAGTACTTATGATGATATAAGCATTGTTTTGTTTGCTTAGATTATTCTGCCTGGTGTTCTTAACAGCCTGTATGCTGGGCAATAAAAATAGAGTCTCAGGAAAATAGAACCAAGTTTGCTATAATTTGGAGAGACAAAACTAAGCTAAGATTCTTTAAGTAATGTTCATGGGGAGTTTGTGCATATGATTTATCAGAAAGAGCTGCTTCTACCAGGGCTCATAATAATAATGGTTCCCCTGAACTGGATGCTAAATTTATCACCTGGTTATTTTGGGCTTCTCTTGCCGGTAAGCCTATAGAAAACAAAAACAAAAACTTTTGCTATAACCTTGATTATTCAGAGAAAATAAGGTTTCTGCTACACAGCAGGGACAGGACATGGTTGGCAACTGGGAAAGACACTCAGCAAATATTATAGATACCAGAAGGAACCTGGAGAAACTCTGATTCTGTTTCATTTTGTTCTTAAAAAGCAGGCTTCTGAAATGTGCCCAACTTCAGCTAAAGAAAAAAACACTATTGTTGGGTCTAGACACAAAGCCTGATTTGCTGATTTTATTTTTCTTCATTTAGTTATTTTATTGTTCTGTAAACATGGACTTACCTTTTTTGCTTCTTTATTTTATCTTTTGGTAGAACCTTGAGCAGGGATACCCTAGACATTCAACTGTTGCATGTGATCAGTGTCTGCCTTAAAATGTCTGAATTCCTGTACTGCATTTCCCAGTGAAGTTTAGTATTTATGGCAATCCTCCCGATGGGGAGAGAAATGAGCAGGTGAGGCCAAAAGCAGCATCTGTGACTTGCTAGGATCAGCTGGCTCTGTGTGCATGATTTCCACTTCAAAGGGTACACAGACAACTTGGTGATAGTCCATTTATTGCAGCCTGGTCTTGTCAATTAGTCAAAGTTATCTTCTATACAGCTACAGTAAGTAATGTAAAATCATTTACAATATAGGTGTTAGAACAGCAGAGACCCTTAGAGTTCATGTATTTGACTTCCTCATTGCACAGTTGAAATTATGAAATGCATGTCTTTAGCTTCATTCTACAGTATTTATTGAGTTTTTATGAAGAAGAAGGATAAAAAGATACAAACTTGTATGAAGTTAGGGAACTGGAGAAGCTAACTCATTTTCTCTTTTTTTTCCTGTGTCTTTGGCACCTCTATTAGATCTGGTCCGTAGTGGGTCTAAATAAGTATTTATTGAAGAAATAATACATGCTTTATAAATGTTGGCCAAATAGCTGTTTGAATGGATAAAAAAGCTTCATAAAGAAAGTGATACTTGTACTACGCCTTGCAGGATGTGGGAGAATTGGAAAATGAGAGAGAATAGAGAAATTAACCAATATTATAGTCCAGCCAACAGCAAAGATTGAACTAAAATTCTGGTCTGGTCTAGAGGTAAACCAATAGGCTCACTTTCCAAAAGAAAATCTTCTGAAGCATTTAAGATTATTTAATAAGGAAGAATTTCCTCTGGTGTCCTGAATGAGGAATCTTCAGGGCAAGAAGGGTCCTGTCCTATTTATTATCCTTAAGAAATTCCTAGCTATTTTTAGTTCTCAACATCAGCTACTTCTCATTACTAAGTAAAAGCCAGATTACTTAACTTGCACTCACCCTAATTCATCTTATCCACTGGCAGCAAATTCCTTCCTTAGAATACTTCCCCACTGGTTTTTGAGAAGTGAAAAGGATTAACATATATGGCAGTGGAGTGTTTTATGTAATAGTCTTTTTATTAACCCCATTATCCAGCTGTTGGGGTGCTGGGTAGAGAAGGAAGGGAGGAGGAGGAAAGTAGTTGTTGGCACTGGGGGTTCAGAGCTGCCCCAGCTCCTTGAGATGAAGGGATGAAAATAAATCCTCTGTATTACTGAAGCATGTGAATGCCATGAAGTATTGGGACCTGAATCAATACATTGCATTTACAGCAGAGCAAAAGAAAGAATAGGGTTTTCAGAGTTTATTTATCCTGCTTCTCTGAAAAATACCTATGTGAACTATTGGGCTGAGAGTGTTGAGTCCATTGAATTTGACTCTTTCACTGCCATGCCTTTGGAGAGAATGCCTTCCCAAAGAGTCATATCCAAATGTAATGTCCCTCCCTTCTCTTACGAGTGACTTACTTTTGGTATTCCACTGGGTGGAAAAAAAGCTTTTCTTACAGGATATATGAACTAATAATAGTTATACGACTGCTTCGGATTTGTCGCGCTCCCCTTGGATAAGTTTAATATGATTTTGTACACATTAATTAATTCTCTTAATAACAGACAAAATAGAAGGAAGCCACTACCGTCCTTTCCAGTGCATCAGATGAATCAAAATGAATCAAACGGCTGGGCATGGTGGCCCACACTTGCAATCCCATTACTTTGGGAGGCCGACACCAGTAGATCACTTGAGGCCAAGAGTTCAAAACCAGCCTCAGCAATATAGTGAGAACCCATCACTACAAATTCCTTTTTTTAAATTAGCTGGACATGGTGACCCATGTCTGTAGTCCCAGCTACTTGGGTGGCTGAGTCAGGAGGGTTGCTTGAGCCCAGGGGTTCTAGACTGCAGTGAGTTATGATCACCACTGCAGTCCAACCTGGGTGACAGAGTCAGACCTTGTCTCTAAAAAAATAAATTTAAAAATAACATTAATTAATTAAAATGGATCAAATAAACACATACATATTGTGGAGATTGTGAAAAATAAGCCTTGTTCTATGTGTCTCAGGTTTACCTGAACTCCAAGTAGCCCTGATGACTATATGGCAGTGATCACAATAAGCAACAGCATAAAGGACTTTGAGAAATCAACAGATCTTATTTTTAAAAATGAATTTTCTTAAACATGTATTCACTCAGCTGGCAGTGGTGGCTCATGCCTGTAATCCCAGCAATTTTAGAGGCCGAGGCGGGCAGATCACGAGGTCAAGAGATCAAGACCATCCTGGCCAACATGGTGAAACCCCGTCTCTACTAAAAATACAAAAATTACCTGGGTGTGATAACACACACCTGTAGTCCCAGCTACTCGGGAGGCTGAGGCAGGAGAATCACTTGAACCCGGGAGTCGGAGGTTGCAGTGAGCCGAGATCACGCCACTGCACTCCAGCCTGGTGACAAAGCAAGACCCCATCTCAAAAAAAAAAAGAAAGAAAGAAAAAAGAAAAAAAAAGTATTCACTAATATGATTAAGTACCTACTCTGGGCTAGATATTAATTAGATCATTGAGAGTGTAGGTGTAAGCCAGACAGCCAGACATCAGTTCTCATGGACTTGCATTCTAGAAGGAGATTGAAGAGATGAGGCAACAGTTGTAGAGAACACCTTACTGCTCATGGGATAGAAAATTACCACTGGGATGAGGGAAAGTTGTTACTTTTGATTGCAGTCAAGAAAAGCTTTTCAGGAGATCACCCTTGGCTTGAGGCTCATTGATAAGAAGAGGCCAGCCATGCAAACATCTGGGGGAAGAGAAAAGAGCAAGTGCAAAGATCCCAAAGCCACAGAGATGTTTATGTGCTGGGAGAACAGAAGAAATCCCAGTGCTTGTAGCGCAGTGAGCAAAAGGAAGTATGAGGCCAGGTAAAGTAAGAAAGGTTGGCAAGGGTCAGATCATGGAGGGCCTTTGGGGCTGTTGTAAAGAGTTTCATTTCATTCTAAGGCAATTGGAATCCATTTGAGAATTGTGAGCAGGAGAGTGGTAGGGACCAATGGCCAGTATGTGATGACAGGTAATGTGATCTATGCTCCTATTTTTAGGGGCAGGCCTCCTTAAAGATCCATTTATTGATTTAACAATATTAAATGAAAGTTCACTATATGCCATGCTATAGTGTTCTAGGGTTTCAGCAGTGACTATGACAGGTCTCCAGCTTTATTGAGCTTACATCTTATTGAGGAGAGGCAGACAAAAACGAATAAGAACCGTGAAGAAAATATAGAGTTTATATGATAAAAATTAATGGGATGAAGTGCTGGAAATTTCACTGGATTGGAGACCACTAGGGCTACTTCAGTAATTAGTTTTGAGGTCTCCTGTTGTTGTTTCTCAGCCCTGATGGTCAAGAAATTCTTTCCTGTTTTGCTTGTTTCCATTTCTATCTACTGCTTTTTATTCTGTTATCCTCTTAGGTAGTACACAGCCCTTTTTCTGAAAGTCTTATCTCTGATGAAGAAAACACTTTTTCTCTTCAAACAGTAACTTAGTCCTTTGCTTTATTTCCTAGAGACTCTGATTTCCTAAAGTTTTTCATATTTGTTCTATGTATTCATTCTTTTCATTATTTTTGTTGCTCTCCACATAAAAATATAAAAACTTATCCTGTAAAGAAGTATTAATTTAGACATCATTTAGCCAGAATATAGCAGAAGAATTATTTTACAGTTCTTATAAGGTACCTACTAATCCTACCTCCTCCCTGCCCCCTCCGTGTCTTCTCTTTTCTCCTTTCCTTCCTTTCTTTTTCTCCTATCCCAAAATACTAGTTAAATAGTTTCTCTCCTTTAAAGTACTTTAAAGATAACTTCTTCATAATGAACTCTTGTGTGCATAAGCATTTCTTTTCCTGTTAAGAAGCAGTGGACAATTTTTTTGTTTTAAAGACATTCTAGAAGATTTTTAAAAATTATTGTGGTAAGAACACCTAACTGTGAGATCTATCTTCTTAATAGATTTCTAAGTGTACAATACGGTATTAGTAACTGTAGACATTATGTTGTGCAGGAGATCTCCATAACTTATTAATCTTGCCTTACTGAAATTTTATACCTGTTGATTAAAACTAAAGATCCTTTTCAAAAAATACTTCTTAAGCCATGGCTTCCCCTGGTTGTGGACTGTAACCCTTGATGTTATTGACCATCTTGGGATTAAGTTCCATTAAGAAAGACAGTGTTAGACATTGTGGAGAAATGATAGCAAGGAAATGTTTGTTCCGGTCCACCAAAATATTGAGGGACCAATTTTAACCTCCACATCGTTCCTTCTGGGGTTTTCAGGATAAGAAAAAAGGAGCTGTGGCTTACTGCTATTTCAGTAGTCAAATAAATATTTTTAAGTTGCTTGTTCTGAAAAGACAGAGTATATACCCCTCAGGATGTTTCTGCCAATGTGTTAAAGTATTTGTAAAAAAAATAAAATAAATGGCTTTGTAGAATGTTCTTGTTTCCCAAATGGCTACTAATTTTCTTAAGAAAAAGGTAGCAGCAATTTTCTGAAAAACAAAAATGACCTTTTATTAGTCAAGAGAAATAAGATAACTAATTTAGATTGAATGTGTTTATCCTATCAGGGTCCAAAATTTCTATTTTCATGTATTCTCCTTTTCTTATAAAGGCTCCCTTTGGAACTATCTAGGAAGGACCTGCCAACATCCTTGAACAGTGACCATTCAGTCTCTACTATACTAGAACCCATCTGATGATGAAATTTTGACTATATTTTTGGAGATTTCATTCTGTCATTGGATAGCTCTAGGAAGTGCTTTTACACCTTTTGAGCTCTGGTCTTGAGTCCAGTAATTTTTACGTATCAGTCCTTGTTCTGCCTTCCAAAACCGCATAATCCTCCTTCAACTTGACGTCCTTTATGTGTTTTGAGATGGCCCCCATGGGCTTCCAAGTGTTTCTGGCTAAATATCCTGAGCTCATACATGTGTTCTTCATACAGCAGCACTTTGAGGCCTCTCTCCATGCTGGTTACCTTCCTCCCAAGTCTGAGTTTTAACGTCCTGTTTAAAATGTTATGAACACAGCTACTTAGAAAGCTGTGCAGTCATCTCAGAGTAGAATCAGACAAGGAGCTCCTTCACATGAAGTGCTTCCTGTGAGGACCTATGTAATCTGCTCTGTCTTCTGCTATCATTTGTTTCTTCCCTTCTCTCCTTTGCATCATCCACTCCAGCAACACTGGTTTCCTTGCTGTTCCTCACACAAGCCAAGCACCCTTTAACTTCTTTTTAAAGCCCTTTACCCTTGTTTCCTCTGCCTTGAACTCTCCTCCCTCAGAAGACATGGGGCATTCTCCCTCTCTGCACTCAGATTACTATTGCTGTCCCCTCAGAGGGGCCTGCCCTTCCCAACCCATTCTAAACAGCCCTCCCCCATCATGACTACCCCTTGTCATGCTTTTATTAGCCCTTGAAATTCCCAGACATTATGTTATCATTCCATTTGTTTGTTTATTGTCTGCTATCATTATTAGAGTATGATCTCTATTAAGTCAAGGACTTTGCTAGTTCCTGAATGTCTTTTCAGTACCCAGAAAAGGGCCTAGCATATAGAAGGAGCATAATAAATATTTGTGAATGTATTGACTAATTTACTATCCGTGCAGATTATCTTTAGGCAGAGGATAGAGAATAAGACTTTTTAGTACATATTTAACAGTGTGTGTAGCCATCCATACAGTAAAGAATTCTGCAACTCACAGTCACCCCAAACAGCATTTGAGCTTTTAGATACTATAGAGCAACCTATGTCTGTGTGTGCATAGATATGTGTGTACATGTATACACTTATGTATATACATACACACATACATTCGTATACATGCATGTACATTTATGTATGTATTATGTGTATATCTCTGATTAAATGGGTGAACATGTGGTCTGGGGACCCGTGTCCAAGCCCTCTAGATTGTAGAAGCTGGAAATGACAAAAGTGAATGAAGTGAAGGAAAGTGAGCCAGCAGGACTGCTCACTGCACATGAATTTCCAAGGATGCAGTTGTTCTTGAACAATCACAGTCAGTATATCAAAATAAGCGCTTTATTGAGTAGGGTAAAAGGAGTTGCTGGCAAGACTGTAAATTCTCTCGCAGAACAAATGATAACTGAGCCCAGGAGCCCTTTTGTTCTGGGGGGAGGGGGCATAAATTCCCTGAAAGTATCTGTCGCAGGGAATTGCTCTGCATTCATCATGTCCGCCTCCTGCATCATTCATGAATGTCATAAGACTCTAAAGAATTGGCACTTCATAGTGAAGATGATTAAATAGCCACTATACTTGTCTTTTCTGCTGCACAGTGCCTTTTAAAGGAATTCCATTTAGGTTGTAGCATGCCCCTTCGAATCCTTTCGCATTTCTTGCAACCTGAGGTCTCTGACATCAGAGGAAGGCCCTTGCTTGTTGGGACTGGACAGAGCTGGTGGGCTGGCACTTCAGTTTGCTTATTTTCCTTTGATGGAGACAATAGGATCTGGAAAAAAAATGCCATAAAGCTCAAAGCAAATCATTTTTTAGGGAGTATAGAAATTGCTGTTTAGATTCTGCAGTGAATGAGCTGTAAATTTTTTCAGATATTTTCACTTCTCTTATCACTTCCTTGTGGACTAAGAATAATGAATCAGAACAAGACACTTTTATATATGATTTGCTATTTTATATATTCAAATATAAGGCCTCAGGTCATTTTGTAGCCAATAAAGCCTATGTATGTGGTGTAAATACTGATGTAACAGAGTATAAGATATAGAATTGGCCGGGCGCAGTGGCTCACGCCTGCAATCCCAGCTCTCTGGGAGGCCGAGGCGGGCAGATCACCTGAGGTCAGGAGTTTGAGACCAACCTGGCCAACATGGTGAAACCCCGTCTCTACTAAAAACTATAAAAATTAGCCAGGTGTGGTGGCAGGTGCCTGTAATTCCAGCTGCTTGGGAGGCTGAGGCAGGAGAATCACTTGAACCTGGGAGGTGGAGGTTGCAGTGAGCTGAGATTGCACCACTGCACTCCAGCCTGGGCAACAGAGGGAAACTCCATCTCAAAAAAAAAAAAAGATATAGAATCTTACTTCTGTCCTCTCCCCTGCATGCATTTCTTGTCATGTATACATATTCTCTTTCTCTGTCTCTCTCCCTCTCTCCACACATACTCACTCCCTCTCTCTCTCTAAGTGCCCTAGAGTAATTCTTACTTCCCAAAGAGCATCCTTAAGTGACAGAGTGCAAATGATTGAATTAACATTTATCTACTCAGGTATATGTAGAATCTAAAACAGTTGAACTCCTAGAAGTACACAGTAGAATAGTGGTTACCAGAGGCCTCAGGTTGGGGGTTGGAAGGAGCAGATGTTGGTCAAAGGGTACAAAATTTCAGTTAGGAGAAATACATTTTTGAGATCTATTGCATAGCATGGTGACTACAGCTAATAATAATGGACTGTAAATTGCAAAATTGCCAAGAATAAATTTCAAAAGTTCTCACCACAAAAAATAATAAGTATCTGAGGTGATGGATGTGTTAATTAGCTTGATTTACATCATTCCACATAGTTTACATATATCATAACATCACATTGTACCCCATAATTATATATAATTATGATTTGTCAATTAAAAATAAGGCCAGGGGCGGTGGCTCACGTCCGTAATCCCAGCACTTTGGTAGGCCGAGGTGGGAGGATCTCTTGAGGTCAGGAGTTTGAGACCAGCCTGGCCAACATGGTGAAAATATAAAAGTTATCTCTACTAAAAATATAAAAGTTAGCTGAGCATGAGGGCACATGCCTGTAATCCCAGCTACTTGGGAGGCTGAGGCACGAGAATCACTTGAACTTGAGAGACAGAGGTTGCAGTGGGCCGGGCTCACGCCACCGCACTCCAGCCTAGGCAACAGAGTGAGACTCTGTCTCAAAAAAAAAAAAAAAAAATTAAAATTAAATTAAAAATATAAAGTTGGTCAATAAACAAATTTTCATAAGCACTTATGTTAGAGGCAACAGAAAGTATATAGAGAGAACAGCAGACTGTAATTAGGAGAGAGGAGCTCTGATTTGTTTCCACCAGTCATCACTGTCACCTCAGACAAATTCTGTAACTTCCCAGGGCCTCAGGATTTGCATCTGCAAATGAGGACACAAATGGTGGCTCCAGAATTCTCCTTCCACTCGTATGACACATGGCTTTATGTGTCAAGAGGGGACTCAGCCATCATGAGGGAACAGGAAAAAAAAAAAAAAAAGCTCAGGATATCACCACTATTTCTGAGGAACTCATAATTTAATTATGTCTGCAATCTCTAAGCTCTGCTGGGAAATGAGCTCCAGCATAACACGGGTTCTGAGTCTGTAGTGGCATCGCTGACTGAAAGATAGGTCACTTTTAAAATAGTGGTATGACCTTTGGCTGTGATTTCCTCATAATAAACATAATATGATTTTTGTGCCAATTTTGTGTTAATTATGGGCTTCTCCTAAAAGTTTATGAGTTTAGGAAGAATGTTCTTTTTAAAGTAGAACTTTGGACACATGTTAAGAGATCCAATTAAATAGATGGATCATGGAAATTGGGTCATCACTGGTTGTTACCAGTAAGAGAATCCCTTAGAGATAATGTGTTCACCTGTTACCATAGAAGTCTTATGAGCTGTGCCTGTAAGTTACCAGTGGCTTCAAGGCAGGTAGACCTTTTGAGCTTTAATTTGTTCCTAGAAGGAACCTCTTCACTTCTCATTATCCAGACTTTCCCTAGAAGTGGGAGGGCTGATCAAAATGCCAGCCTTGGCACTTTGCATTCTGCTGCTCCAGCCATGTGGGTCTGATTTGTTCTTACTGCTGGTTTAAGAGAGATTAAAAGGAGCAAAGCTGTTCTCTAAGTTTCTTGATCTGCACCGTGGCAGCCAGAGTCAGAGGAAATGGAGACAATGGGAAAGGGACTGAATCCTCGAGAGTGATGTGTCTGGGATCTCTGGGAAGCAGACCCAGCATTCAAATGCAGGCTTCAAATACTAGGTCATTGCTTTGGAGAATCTTCTTGCACCCAGTGCAACTTGCTACCTATGTGGCCCAATGTGCAGCAAAAGCTGAGCCTGAGAGATAAGGACAGACAGGATATATGGCTGAATAAAGAACTTTCAAGTTCCTTTTCTTAGTAGACGGACAAGTATCCCATCATTAAAAAAAAATAGCCACATAAAAAAGCAGTTTCCAATCTAAGTGCATATGGGCTATGCCAAAATCTTTTCACATGATTGACTTAATCAGAAGGCCTAATCTAATGGAGAGAAGCACTGTATTAATTTAAATATGGCAGGTGATTTCTAAGTTTATTGCAAGAGTTAAAGACCAATTATCTTGTATTTTTCCATAAAATTGCGTTTTCTAAAAAGAGACTGGTGTGTCTGAATACATCCATCATAATAAATCTTCAAGCTTGGATGGAAGTGACTGCTGTTTATTTGCAGCATGTCATATCTGTACTATTGAATCAATGCTAAAGTTATCATATTAGAACTAAGATGAGGGCCCGGAAAATGAGTTTTTATAGACTCACAGCGTGACTTTGTGAATAAAAGCATAAGACCAGGACCAGGTGTAGAAAGTGCCTTATTCCAGGGCCTGATGACCTGGAAGGCAATTTTCAAATGTAGGGATTATGCAGTCACCTCTCACAAGGTCCAGGGTGAAGAACAAGTAAGAAACTTTCTATTTTCTGGGGAACAGGGGAATAGGCACACTTTCAAAGGAGGAAGAGGTATTGAGATGAGACAGAGAAATTGAGATGGAAAGTGTATTTGAAATATGTGTAATTAGGCAGGAGAAATGAGAATCACAAAACACTAGCAAAAGTCATTGTCTTGCTAAAAATAATAAAGGAAGAAAAACAAAGTATAAGCTAAGGCTTTGAAGGGGATAAAATATTAAGAAATTTTGCTTCTGTATTTATAGGAAATCAGTTTTTAAAAGTATAAACTAATTACTAATATATTACATAATAATGCAGTGATGTTGCTTGTCCATGTTAAAAGGTAAGGAATAAAAATTTGTTTAATGAATAATGAAAAATAGCTTTGACAGTTGGAGTTGATTTTGATTCATTTTGATCTCTTATGTGGCTCTTGGCTGTAGACTATCTTTGTTTTAAGAAGAGCAAACCCATTTGTCCTAATATTCCTGGAGAATTATTTCATTCAAAAGAATAAAAATATCAGCCAGGCGTGGTGGCTCACACCTGTAATCCCAGAACTTTGGGAGGCAGAGGCAGGTGGAACACCTGAGGTCAGGAGTTTGAGACCAGCCTGGCCAACATGCTGAAACAGAGATGGTGCCACTGCACTCCAGCCTGGACGACAGAACGAGACTCTGTCTCAAAAAATAAATAAATAAAAATAAAAATGTCGTATATATAATATAGAGAGAGGTTCAAATACACTAAGAGAAAAAGAAGTCAAGATCATGTAAGCATTATGATTACAACCACATGCAGACTATGTTTTTCTTCTGGCTGAAGGCCAGAGAGAAAGGCAAGTAGCTGTATATTCAGTGGGTGTTATTTGGTCAAATCGACTTACATAGTCTTGCAGGTCTTCCAAATACTAAATATTAAGTACTTGGAAAATAGCTGAGCAAAATCTGAGTGCATTCTATGATGATACAGTAGCACAGTCTTGCTTGGGACTTAAAATCATGGTTGTTTATGGTCATGGAGTTCTAACCAAGCCCTTGAACACAAAATTCAGTGAGCTCAAAATGAAACTAACACTTTCACATTCTAATCTGTATTTCCTTTTCTATCTACTATTTTATTTGTCCAAATTTGAAAACTCTGAACCAACCCCAGATCCTTCTTTTTTTACTCCCCAAATATCAAATAGATCACAAAAGGCTTTTATTCTTCATGTCTTTCATATCTGCTTCCCCTCATTTCTCACGCTCACTGATCCAATTCCAATTTTCATCTCTCGTGTCTGGGGTATTGCAGTGGTCTTCCTCTAAATCCACATGGTCACACATTATCCTCCCTCCATCTTCTCTACTGCAGACAAAGTTATTTTTCTCAAACTGTGCATTTTCCCACTGATCAATGTAGTCATTCTCCAACTTTTTAAATACTAAAATCACTCTTTGAAAAATTGATATGGAACTTTTTTTTTTTTTTTAGACAGAGTCTCCCTCTGTCACCAGGCTGGAGTGCAGTGGCATGATCTCGGCTCACTGCAACCTCTGCCTCCCAGGTTCAAGTGATTCTCTTGCCTCAACCTTCCAAGAAGCTGGGACTACAGGCGCATGCCACCAAGCCCAGCTAATTTTTGTATTTTTAGTAGAGACGGGGTTTCACCATGTTGGCCACGATGGTCTCGATCTCCGGACCTTGTGATCCACCTGCCTAGGCCTCCCAAAGTGATGGGATTACAAGCATGCACCACCAGGCCTGGCTACTTTTGTATTTTTAGTAGAGACAGGGTTTCTGCATGTTGGTCAGGCTGGTCTCGAACTCCCAACCTCAGGTGATCCGCCCACCTTGGCCTCCCAAAGTGCTGGGAATACAGGCATGAGCCACCGTGCCCAGCCCAATCATATATTCTTTAACATTGTTGTATTATTTCCCAGCAGTTTGCAGCTTATTTTGTTTTAATGCTTTATTTTCCTAGTAACAAATTCTAAAACGATGTTGAATAATACGGTGATAATGAACATCTCTATTTTCCTGATTTTAATGGCAAAGGCTATATAATTTTGCCATTTAGTATGACAATACTTTGCTTTTGATAATCTCTATCATATTTAGAACATCTTAATTCTATCTTAATTAAATTTTAGAGGGAATGGCTGCTGAATTTTTTCCAATACTTAAAAAAAATCCTGAGTAAAATTATATTCAAATTCTACTTTAATTAGGTGAAGTAATGAATTTTGTTAACAGATATCTTTAAGCTGAAATACACTACTTTTCATGTTTCTGAAATCATATTTTTCTTCTAATATACCATTGAAATGCTATTCAAAAAATGTTTATCAATTTTCGTGAGTGAAATTAAAGTGTTTTGTTTTTGTGTAGCATATTTATTAGGTATTGGTATTAAGATTATGTTGGATTTACAAATGAATTGGAAAATTTCTTAGTCTGTTTGGGCCACTATAACAAAATACCATAAACTGAGCAGTTTTGTAAACAACAGAATTTTGTATTTCATAGTTCTGGTGGCTGAGAAGTTCAAGATCTAGGTAGATTGTATTGGTCTCTGGTGAGAATCTCTTTTCTCTTCATAGGCAACATCTTCTTCTATAACCTCACATGGTGAAACCTTACATGGTGATGTCTGTTTTATAAGATCGTTTGCCCCCACCATCTCCCAAAGACCTTACCCTGTAATACGAACACATTGGAAGTTAGGATTTCAACATAGGAATTTGCGGGGGGATCGTAGGCACTGCAGTCCATTTCATGAAGATTTCTAACCTTGCCTGTAGTATGGTATAAAATGGAGTAATTTAGAAATTATCTCTTATCTTAAAAGTTATGTTGAAAGGTAGATGAAAATTACCTGTAAAATCACCTAGATCTGTATTTTTTAATTATTAAAACTTGAATCTCCTTTCCAATGGTGTCTATGGCCATTAGGCTATTGAGTTTTTCTACTTTTTCTTAGAAATCTTTGACAAGTTATACTTTTTCCTAGAAATGATCCATTCCTTCTGACTTTCAAATATATTGCTTTAAAGTTGTATGAAGTATGATTTTATATTTGTAATCTTTTCTATTGTGATGGTTATATAATTTCTAATGTTCTATTTTTCTTCTTTAGTTTTTATTTCTGTTTTTTTAGAGGTTTATATATTTTCTTTGACATTTTAAAGAGCAAACTTTGGGATATTTTTAACTTTTATATTATTTCAAATATTATCGGGTAAATTTCAGCTTTTATTTTTAATCATCAAAAACCATCTTATTTATCTTATTTTTGTAATAGTGCATTAAGGTGAAAGTTCCGTTTATTTATGTTTATTTTCCTTATTATTATTTAAGACATTTTCTTCTGAGTTTCTGAGTAAAGCTTTATCTGAAGTTTATATGACTTGATATATAAAGCTGTCTCTTCATTAATACTCTAATTATTAAGTTTTGGTCTTTTTTACTATATATTTTAAGATTATATGTATAAAGAATACTGTTTGTTCAATAACTTAATTATAGAAATCATTAAGGATTTCTTTGTCAACAAGAATATTATCAGTTTAACAAATGTTCCAATATGAAATATATACGAATTACTGAATATGCTTCTTAGGTAAAATTCCTGAGTTGCTTATCACCCAATCATCATGGTCATTCTTTGCCAATTTATTTAAGCACTTACTGTGCCCCTATGTGTTCCAGGCACTGTGATAGGTACCAGGAATTCTTTCATATCCAAACTCTTCTAGTTGTGAAAGAACCCAAATTTGAACTAGCTTAGACTACATGAGTTAGCTATTAAAATTTGTGTATAAGAAAGACCTGGCCAGGCACAGTGGCTCATGCATATAATCCCAGCATTTTGGGAGGCCAAGACGGGCGGATCACTTGAACCCAGGAGTTCGAGACCAGCCTGGACAACATAGTGAAACCCTGTCTCTACTAAAAATACAAAAATTATCCGAGCATAGTGGCGGGTGCCTGTAATCCCAGCTACTCTGGAGGCTGAGACAGGAGAATCTCTTCAAGCTGGAGGCAGAGGTTGCCGTGAGCCCTGATCACCCCACTACACTCCAGCCTGGGTGACAGAGCGAGACTCTGTCAAAAGAAAAGAAAAGAGAAGAGAGGAGAGGAGAGGAGAGGAAGAGAAGCAGAGGAGAGGAGAGGAGAGGGACAAAGGCACAACTTCACAATATAGATTACAAAAACTAGGTATTTTAAAAATGATGAGATTTTTCTCTCTGTGGCCAAATCTAAATTCAACAGCTTGTTTTTACTCTTTCAGTCAGGATTGATTTTCTCATGACTTTCTCCCCATAAGCAGAAATGTGGCCACGGCAGCTGTGTGTCTCTTATGTCACAGTTTTATCATCAGAGAGGCACTGATGGAGTGTTTCTCTGGTTCCAGGTTTAAAAAAAAAAAAAAAAAAAGTTCATTGAAGTTCTCTAGCCTAGCTTGGGTTAATTGATTACACCTTAGTCTATGTGCTGTATATAAGAGCAGAATCTTTTACGGACCTGACAATTTCAGTTCAAATCACATGATAAGTATGGAGGAAAATAATAATTTCTTTGTGAAGAGGCTTAATGTTTCAAGATAGAGACAGAGGATGTGCTGCGCCGATAGAGTAATGAAAGTCTCCTATAGTTAAAGAACAAACAAACAAACTTGAGGCAGATTCTTCACTTCGAGGTGCTCACCATAAAATGGTAATACTAAACTATTTCTAGAACTCTATATAGAGTGCCTGTTAGTTATTTTGATCCTGTTACAACTCTTTAAGATGATGAGGTAGAAGTGTTGTCGCCTTCTTAATCATGGAGAAACTGAGGCTCAGTGAAGATAAATGATTGTTTTAGAACAGAAGCATGGACTTTAATAGTTGGGATTTGTTCTTTTCATCCAATTCTGACCTGGGTTCTATGATTAAGAGGTATGTGTCTCATAGAATCAAATCATCACCCTTCAAAAATATTAGCCAGCTTTTCCAGAAAAATCGTGTTGTATGAATTAAAGCCACAAATATACCAAAGTCATCCGTTTACAGCCCCTGGCCTCTTGTAAGTATGAGGATCATATAAATCAGGCATTTAAATCAAAGCACTGGAAATAAGCAACTGCTTTTTATGTGTATGGTTTTTCCAGAGAATATTCAATATTTAGCTACCCCTTCATTGTTCTTATTAAAGAAGGTATTTCAAGGCTGTGAAATAAAAGGAGGAAAAGAAGACAAATGTGTATGTTCCAAACTTCTCCTTTCCTCTAATCATGTCTCATGTCATCAGAAGGAATGCACTTCTGAAAAATAAAATGCTACAGAAAAGGCTGCTGAGTAATTATAAAATGATTACTTTTGTTTTTCCTTTATTCATTTATATTTTGCTTATGGACAAATGTATATATGGTCTTTGCTTTTAGTTAATGCTCTGTGAAATAGAATAACGTGGCTATTCTTAAAGATGTCATGTTGCTTTTCTGTTGTACATCCCTGTTAGGTTAAATCTGAGATGCACTTATCTATTTATTTTTACAAAAACAATTTACAGTGTGATTTAGAAATGGAGGAGTAACATAAAACAATTTGACTAAAAATGGGTGTGATTTTCTTATCTGAGACTGCCAAAAATTCACCAAAGAAAAATCATTCAAATGTCTTTGTGGTTAGGTTTCTTTTATAAATTGAAAGTTGTGTTCTATTTCATCATGAGAGATGCTGTGAGCTCTAACTGATGAGCATTTATAAAATATTTCCACGTTGAGATGAAATGACAAAAAGGCAAGATGAATTAATGAACATCGTATTTTCTTATTCCTTTATTCCCATTCTACTCCATGCCTGAATGGCAACGTGAAGATATGTAAGCATAGGTAAGCCAGGTTTCATTGATTAATTCAACAGCATTTATTTCCTGTGCATTCACAGTGTTGAGAGATAAATAAATTAAACAGCCCTGGCTTCCAGGAGCTCGTAGTAGAGAAGCGTTCTGGATTTCCATTTTGTTTGACAATAAAACTTAATATTTATTTTCTTAAGCCTGAATACTGTGCAATTTCCTAGAACTTATTTTGTTTTGCTATATAAGAAACTAGCATGGTTATGAAAGTTAAGTTGGCTGTGAGTTAATTTCTGACATAGACCTCATTATAAATTTACCCTTCAGAATTTAGAGTTTTCTGAGTGTGGTATAATTAATCAGGAATGAACTACTATCTGACCTTACTTTATTCACTTTATAAGAGGACAACCTCATTTAAAACCACTGTCATTTAAGTAAGATAAAATGAGTACCTCTATACTGCCAGTTGCATTGTGAAAGGATTGGGTTTTCGTCTTGTTTGCTGTTTTTGTTTTGTTTTTAATTTTGGCCACGTATTAGAAAGCCATTGTCCTTCTTTCCGTCATCATCCCATCCCTACCCAGATACACAGGTAAAGGTAAATGGTGAGAATATTAGAGATACAGTTTGACATAATGAAAAGAATGTAGATTGTTGAGTTAGACCTGGATTAAAGTCCTAATTCCATTCGATATTTGGTAAAAGATCTTGGCAAGTAGTTTTACCTTATTCTATAGCTTCCCTCATCTTTAAAACCAAGATAGTAACTGTTATGAACTGAATTATGTCCCCTCTACAAATTCAGATATTAAAGTCATAACCCTCAGTATCTCAGAATGTGACTGCATTTGAAGATAGGGTTTTCTGAATGTGGTGTAATTCATCGGGAGTGGGCTATTTCTGACCTTGCTTTATTTTTCAGTTTCAGAGGTTATTTTGGTGGGCCCTCATCCAATAAGACTGATGCTCTTATAAGAGAAGGAAATTAGGGCATAGATTGGTACAAAGGGAAAACCATGGGAAGATACAGGGAGAAGATGATTGTCTACAAGCCAATAGAGAAGCTGTAGAAAAAGTCAGCACTGCTAACACTTTGATCTTGAAATTCTAGCCTCCAGAATTGCAAGACAATGAATTTCTGTTGTTAAAGTTACCCAGCCTATGGTACATTTTACACAGCCCTAGCAAACTAATACAGCAAAAAATATTTCAAGTGAAAAATATAGAGTTTTGAAATATTATACTGTATACTATGATATATAATAAATAATATATACACATAGCTGGTATTAGTATTAATATTGATATTAACATTAGTCTAGAGTTAGTATTGCCAAACAGTACCAAAGAGTTTGTGAAAGAAATAATTGTCCCAAAGGAAAAACAATGAGCTTATGAAAATTCCTTTAAGCAAGAGGGAATTTGAGTGTGTCCGTGGAAGCTTTATTTTTAGGTCAATTTTAGCGTCTACAGCATTGCATATTCTACCACTAATCATCTTTTTCCTTAGTGGAAGTATCCTGAAATTCGATGAGTAAAAATAACTTTCTTTTATATTTTTGTGATATAACAGCTTCTAAAGTAATGTGTTTCTGAAAATGTCATTACCCCTAAGACTTACTTACAAAGGGTCATGATGTGTTTGTCAAAACTCATCAGTGTGTCCAGAAACTATGTGTGTGTGTATTTTAGTCAAACTTTCTGGGAGTTAAAGTATATATAAGGTAACACAGCAATGGAACATCTCAATAGTTGGCATCAGATTTGCAAATGGCACAATTATTTGTTTCCTCTTCATTGGTCCTTGAAAAATTCATAATGTTCCCATCAAAAGTTCCAGCCAAGCATATTTGTAAGAACAGGGTTTGTACATAACCTATTATATCATGAAGAATGGCTCTCTTCCATGGTATTTACCACCAGAATTAAGTAGTGGTAGACTTTTTTTTATTCATGGAAAACATTTAGTGAATGGGTAGAATATTATTTGTTTTATATTGTTCTCTCATCAGCTCCTTTGGAGACTTTGGCGTCGGGTAGAAAAAGGGTCTCACTCTGCACACCAATTTGAGTTCCCATGTTATCAAACAGATTTAATGCTAAACTAAACTGGTGTTTGTTCTGCTTATAAGTCTTTGAGTTGAAACCTTGTTTCTGGAATATTGGGACATGCTCTGAAATGCTGCCTCTGTAGATCCTAGAAAGTAATGATGTTTTCTGCTTTCATGCGATTTAGTTTCAATTATTCTTCCTTCAACAGAGAGAAATAGATTGCCCCACAGGGAGGGAACCCTCACCTTGCCTGAGCATTGTCTAAGAAATGGCTTTTTCTCATGATGTACTTAACTGTTAGGCAATGTTGTCAGTTTCTCAGCTTACTGAGCAGCAAATCTGCTCATTTCTTTGCCAAGGAAAAAGAATGTTCTTAAAAATAGATGAACTTTCTCTCTTAATGTTCAGTGCATTCAATGTTGCTTTATTTAAGGCTGCTTTATCATCAGTTCTGGTGTTTATTTCAAAAAATTCAAAGTAGACAAAACAGATCATTCACTAAATTCCATCTATTCAATAAATAAATTGCAGAGCTGTTTTTAAAATGTGTATCATTTACCCTGTACTCCCTAGTGGCTCCCTCTGTAATGCAGAGGCCTTGTTTGCAGTTTTTCCATCTGTTATTCACCTTTCTCCCCTCCTTTTGGAGCTCTTGATCTCTAGGGATGTTTTTAGGGAGCCTTTATCCCATTAGTCATTGGGACAGCTTTGGAGAAGAGGGCATAGTTAAGAAAGGGAGGATCTGATTCTATTCTCAACTCCACTACTTAGCAACAGATCAAGTTGTTTAATCTCCTTGAGCATCAATTTTCTTTTTTATTAAAATAGTAACCAAAATATTTGCCATTAATATTTCAGTGAGTGTTGAGGGAAGAGGCATCAGATGAGGCACTCCAAAAGAAAGCAATTTGAAAATCATTTAATTCTATGGCAATATAAGGCCCAGCTGTTATAAAATAGTGAACATTATTCACTCCTAAAACAGCCAGAGAGATGAGCGGCAGAGGAAAACCATAGAACAAACTAAGTAAAAGAAATTGAGAAAATGTATTCTTTGGAAAATCAGATATTACGAGATCCTTCAGTTAAATTTATGTCTCTATTTGCTAGAAGAGATATTTATCAGTTCCAAAGCCACAAGCCTTTCCCTTTTGGTTTTATTAGCTACATGGTAACTGATATGAATTTAAAAGATAGTTTTAATTTGATAGCAATAACTACATCTACTGGCAGGATATATTTTATGTCAATTATAGTCCTTTTATTTTCCAAAAGGATTTACCAGTTTATAGTAAAAAAAACACGAATGTGGATAAGCTTGTGAAAGAGTAATAAAAAAGAAATAAAGAATAAGAAACCTGAAATGATACAGGAAGACCAACATACCTTACCGTTATGAGATTTTATACTAAGTCCTGAGGCAATGATCAGGAGATTGACATCTTGTTTCTCATCCTAGTTTATCTATCATGTACTTTGCACATAATTGTTATACTTATTTTATTACTTAATTTATTGTTCTACTTGTTATACTTGTCCACAGGTAAATTATCCAGTTCTCCTTAAATTTAACTCTCAGAGGCCGGGTGTGGTGGCTCATGCCTGTAATCCCAGCACTTTGGGAGGCTGAGGTGGGTGGATCACCTGAGGTCAGGAGTTCGAGACCAGCCTGACCAACATGGTGAAACCCCGTCTCTACTAAAAATACAAAATTAGCCAGGTGTGGTGGTGCATGCCTGTAATCCCAGCTACTTGGGAGGCTGAGAGAGGAGAATCGCTTGAACCCAGGAGGCGGAGTTTACAGTGAGCCAAGATCATGCCATTGCACTCCAGCCTGGGTGACAAGAGCAAAACTCCATCTCAAAGAAAATAAATAAATAAGTAAAATAATAAATTTAACTCTCAGATTTCCCCTGGGAGATGCTTCCAAAACTTGTTCCATTTTAACATCAATAGAATTATTTGAGGGAAGGCTAGTTTGATATATATATATATACATATATGTGTATATATATATGTATACATATATATGTGTATATATGTATACATATATATATACACATATATGTATATATATATAAAAATACATGAATGAGAAAAAATTATATTCCTCATTCTCTTAAAGAAATGATAGATCACTCACTTAATTAGCTATATATATATACACACACATACCTATATTCACATATATATATACACACACATACAACCAATATTGTATTATTGTATTTTAGTACTTTTATTAAGCCATTTTACCTGTAATTATTTGATGGGGTAAATAATAAATGAATTCTAGTCTATTGTATTTTTTAACTAAACCTTTTTTGTTTTTCACACACATGCATGCACACACACATAGACAAATATATATATGCTTATGTATATGTATATGTGCATACACATATGTATGTATATGTATATGTGCATACACATATGTATGTATATGTATATGTGCATACACATATGTATGTATATGTATATGTGCATACACATATGTATGTATATGTATATGTGCATACACATGTGTATGTATATGTATATGTGCATACACATGTGTATGTATATGTATATGTGCATACACATGTGTATGTATATGTATATGTGCATACACATGTGTATGTATATGTATATGTGCATACACATGTGTATGTATATGTATATGTGCATACACATGTGTATGTATATGTATATGTGCATACACATGTGTATGTATATGTATATGTGCATACACATGTGTATGTATATGTATATGTGCATACACATGTGTATGTATATGTATATGTGCATACACATGTGTATGTATATGTATATGTGCATACACATGTGTATGTATATGTATATGTGCATACACATGTGTATGTATATGTATATGTGCATACACATGTGTATGTATATGTATATGTGCATACACATGTGTATGTATATGTATATGTGCATACACATGTGTATGTATATGTATATGTGCATACACATGTGTATGTATATGTATATGTGCATACACATGTGTATGTATATATTATTTGTATATCTAAAGTGAATCTTAAGACAAGAATTCTATTTCTGTTAATAGTCTCCCAGAAAAAGTAATATGCTATTTGGCTATAGGACTGGAAATAGAACCCATGCCATAAAGGCAGGGCCAGGGGGTTTCTAAGTCAAAACAACAACAACAATAAAATAATTACCTAAGTGATCCTAAATAAAGAAAAAGTAAATTGCCATCAACAATTATATTCTAATACAATAAGCAATAAAATGCACCCAAAATTTAAGAACCTTGGAGAAATATGTGGATGAGAAAAAATTATATTCCTCATTCTCTTGAAGAAACTATAGGTCACCCACTTAATTAGCTTGTTCCGTAACTTTCACCCAGGACTCCTTTATGATCGCATGGAAGACTGTTTGATCCTTTTCTTCTGCTGGATCACCATCCCAAGCACACACTCACAGAACACATACCAAAACACTCTGTCAATATCACCATCAGCTCCATCACAGTAAGTAGTTAGCCAATTATGAAAACAATAAGCCAGGCCCATTATTTGCAGGTTGTGAGTTAAAAAAAAAAAAAGAGTCATCCTTGTTGACTATTTGAAGATGAGATGTATCCTCTTAATCTTTGTTAGTGGTGACTGTGTAGAGATTTCATTCCTGGAATACTGTGTTGGTTAAAACTCAGCAAAGCAACCTCAGCTGCTTGCAAACTTGCAAATCCTGCAGTGTTAAATGGCCAAAATGCTACTATAGCAATTTTTTCTTCAGTTGAATTGGTCAGTTTTTGCCAACAAGGATGAAATTTACATGATTCTGAATATAAACATAAGTAGTATGATCTTGCATCAGCATACTGAACACGGTGAGAAACCAGCAATCAGAAGTACGAGGTTCAGGGGAGAAAGCATGTAATGTGGTATAGCATGCCTCAGAAATGAAAATCTTTGATGAATTAAGAGGAGGTTCTTATAGTTCCCAGGATTTTCCCAAGAAGTTGATTTGTAATCCACATTTTAAAATAACACAATTAACTTTTTTATTTGAATATGTAAAACAAAATAATTCTATGTTTCCTGTAGCACTCTAGGCATTTTATATTAAAATTAACACGAAGTATGTATTTACCTTTAAAAACCATGCAAGATGGCAAAGCACGAAATGTAAAGAGAAAAAACAATAACAACATCAGAGTAGAAAGTTATAATTGTTAATCACCTTCCTCTAATGTCCCACAGTATTGGACTATGGGAGCATTCAGGGCCTTTATTCACTCTTACCAGCAAATACTTTACCAAGAATAGATATTTTCATATTTTTTTCTTCATAGCAAAGTAATCATATGCCAGGTACTTTGTATCTTTTATGCTTTCTTCACCTATAAAGTTAGAATCATCTAACATAGTGACATCATAAATTCAGAATAACAAAACCAATACAAATAATTTTAAATCAAATTTTTAGTCTATCCTATCAAATATTGTCATAGTGAAGTTTTGATTTTTGTTTATTTAAAGATTAAAGCCACTGTGACTTTCTAACCATATATAAGAAATTATATATTTATGTATTAAAATATTCTTCTCCTTTGTATTGGAGCACTGAGAATTACTGTTAGGATTGTGGATGAAAACTACAAGTAAAATGCTTAAAGTTGTTGATATGGTGAGATGGCCAGACAAGCTTTTGAAAACATGCCAAATTTGGGGGCTGTGACTTTGTTTTCATTCTGCTTTAGTCTGATAAAAAGATGTGAAAAGAACTAAGTACAGACAACTGTTTGCCCCATTGGTGTAGTTTATTGATACAGTTTATTGTGTAATTACATTGGTATGTGGTGAAAAAAGGCTTTCAGAGGTAGAAGGCTCAGGCTGGAGACTTGAAAGTGGTACCATTTAAATCAGATAATTGAGTCTCTGTTTCCCAATCTGTAAAACAGTGTTAAGATATAAAATATCCCATACAATTGTTGCAAAGATTCAGCAAATGAATTTGAAAATATTTTGCAAACTGTAAAGCAGCATGTATATGCTGCTATCAATTTTTTGACTTGTTATTTTTGTAGTGACAAAATTATTTCCTGATAGAGTATGAATTTATCTCTGTAGCAGAATCCACTATATATTTAGGATAGAAAAGTAAAAGATTTTTATAAATTGCCATGAAATGTCACAGGCTGATTTGCATTTTTTGGTGATTCTATACATTAATCACTGAGTAACCTTCAGTTTTCCAAATAAAGAATAAAGAGAGTGGTGATGACATTTGTAACCATCTACAGAGGAATTATTTAAATTCTTCACAGATGGAGCGATATCAAGGGTAAATCATTATAGCCACATTTCTAATTTTAAGAAGCTTTGAGGGTGTTTGTGGATGGTAGGAAGTAAACATTGTTTTGCATATAGAATTAATCATAGACTTTGCATACCACAATTCCAAATCCTCCAGATGAGTGTAGAGGGCTTTCGAGACACCATCCCCTAAGGATCGAGAAATTCATAAAAGGAAAATAATGTTATGCTACATGTAATATACAAATTGAGCAAATTAGAGCAACTAGAATAGTGACCTTTCAAAGAAGACAAATTAGATTCTGTATGCCTCAGAATTTAATGAGTCTTAGTGCTTTAGGAAGGATGACATATGACACATATTCTTAATTCTAGTCTCACAAGAGTTAACTTTATTATTTCTCAACAAGATGAATAACTCACTTCTTCTTTGGTCAACATAATTCTACCTAATATTCTCTGTAAACTAGCTCTGGAAATACATGCGGACCAGTGCTTGAGATTTTTAGTAAGTGTAAAAGGTATCTGAATGGTTGTATAATGCTGCTTTAAAAGAGTTTTAAGGGTTGGAACATGGTCACTGAGAAATACACAAGAAAATCTGTTACCAAATGTGCTCTGAATTTTGAGATGAGTAACCCGTGGAAGTATTCGCTATGGGTAACACCACTTGCCTAAAACCACAGAGGCAACAAATGGCATAGCCTTTCTGGTCACCAAATCTAAATGATTTTCTCCAACTGAAATTAAAAATGTGTTTCTTGAAATGTACTTTTTATAATTTCTGAATTACAAATATTTTCTTTATTTTTATTCCCATTTGCTTTGTAAGTAGTTCTAAATTAATATATTCTTAGTAACTCCTGAGTTCATATGGATAATAGTAAAAACACAAGTAAAGAGTAAACATGCTGATAAACCCACTAATCATAATTGACAACTACCACTTGTCATGTTCAAATCTCATTATCCTGTGATGTTTTTTCTGTTTCTTGTATCTTCTTCCTAAGATTTAGTTTGAAAAAGGAAAAGAAAATGTATTTAATGCCAGATAAATACCACCACTAGGGAACAAAAAAAAGGTCCATTTTTAAAGGACTCCTGGAGGCCAGGTACGGTGGCTCACGCCTGTAATCTCAGCACTTTGGGAGGCCAAGGCAGTCGGATCACAAGGTCAGGAGATTGAGACCATTCTGGCTAACATGGTGAAACTCCGTCTCTACTAAAAATACAAAAAATTAGCCGGGCGTGGTGGCACGTGCCTGTAGTCCCAGCTACTCGGGAAGCTAAGGCAGGAGAATTGCTTGAACCCCGGAGGCAAAGGGTGCAGTGAGCCGAGGTTGCGCCACTGCACTCCAGCCTGGGCGACAGAGAGAGACTCCATCTCAGAAAGAAAGAAAGAAAAAAAAAAACTCCTAGAAATCATTTTTGTTACCATGTTTATAGCAACACAATAGTGAAATAGGCAAATGCATTTAGTCACATAACTTGGTTTTCTTGGGCCACTACTTTCTTTCCTGTGGGAGTGGGAGAAGGTACAAGCAGGAGAGACATGATGCTTTTGGACTGCTCTGTTACCTTCAGTTTTGTAAGGCTCCTGGCTCCACTGACCAGATTATGCTGATAGATAAGAGATAGGGGACTAGTTTTCTGCCTTGTGCCTGTCCTGGCCAAGATGCAAAATTAAGCCTACTGTTGAGGAAGACCAGAAAGTTGTTTATTGCAATGTACCCAGGCTCCCAGACTTAGGATGTTATTTACCCTCCACCGTTATGCAGCGGGAACTTAAGATGTTAAGAACGACTCTTACTAACATCTGCTTTGTTATGCATTCATTCTGCCTGCATCTTTAATTTGGGGTGATAGCTGCCATCAGAAGCTTTGGGAGCCGTTCCTCTCAGGAACCAAATACTGTCCCTTGGGGGACATTTCCTCTCTGCAGCTGTTCTGTGTAGGGTCTCAACAGTGTGCTACAGCTGGCTGTATGCAATATAGTGCCTTGATGTCTCCCTCTCTCCTTGCTTTTGCAGCTGGCGCTACGTACATCTTTGGGAAAAGCGGTGGGCTTATCCTCTACACCTGGCCAGCCAATGACAGGCCCAGCACGCGGTCTGACCGCCTTGCCGTGGGCTTCAGCACCACTGTGAAGGATGGCATCTTGGTCCGCATCGACAGTGCTCCAGGACTTGGTGACTTCCTCCAGCTTCACATAGTGAGTACCGGGCCTTGGCCTGGATTTTCTTATGTTACTGGTGGTCTGAGTTAGTGATTCAGGTAGACGCAGCAGAACATTCTAGATCAATATGGCAAAGGTGCACATGCTTATAAAAATTGTTTTCAGATGTGAACCATCATATTTACAGGGTTCCTGGGGGAAAAAAACTTAAAAACTCTTCCTTCTTCCCCATGTATATAGGGAGGAAAAAGAAATTCATTCTTTGCAGGCTCCCTTCCCAACTGTGTGGCTTGGCCTGTGGCAGAACATTTAGCAGACTTCTAGGGTATATTTAAGAGATTTACCTGGTGTGGATCTTACCTGGTGCAAGCAGCAAAGCCAAGTGGAATGTTAACAATCTCCTAGGCTGGGATTTGGCAAACCTTCTGTAAAGAGACGTATAGTAAATATTTTGGACTTTGCAGGTCAGATAGTCTCTCTCAGAGCTACTCAGTTCTGCCTTTGTAATGTGAAAGCAGCCACAGACAATACACTTTTTGAAATGCATGAGACTGTATTCCAATAAAAATGCATCTATAAAAACAAGCTGCAGGCCATAATTTAGTGACCCCTGTCCTAGGCTTCAAGCATCACTGTAGAGATGTAATAAATATGTGATAAAAACTGAGACCAGAGTGCCAGAGTGGGCGGGGCAAAAGGGAAACAGAACAGTGATCAAGAGTTGAGTAAATCATGTGTATTGCATACTCAACATTTTGCTTTTGGTCTTGTACATATGCGCTTAATAGCACTGCACCCTTAATCCCTGTAGATCATAAGAACACAGCAAAGGCTAAGAAATTAAAAATGATTTAGAAGAAAAAATTCTTTTGTTATAAGGATGGAAAATATTTTTACAGCAACAATTAACCCATTTTATCACCTGTGCAGTCTGCAGTTAAGAAAGTAGGCTAAAGAGAGATGTGATTCTCATCCATAAGTACCCAAAGTGCAGTCTCCAAGAGCAAAGAGAGGAATTGTTCTCATTAGTTAGCAATGACAAGGCTAGAAAGAATGGATTTAATTTGGAGCAATAAGAATTTAGTTTAAATAGCAGGAGGAAAAGGCAGTTAAGAAAAAAGATCAACTGGGGATTACTACCAACCTCCAAAAAGGAGGAAAAGGAACATTGATTAGGAATCTCTGAATCAGAGTTTTGCTAATGTGCAGGTGTATAGAGAGAAGCAGAGGATACAATTTCATTGCTGGTCTCTGGAGTTGGAGATGGCTGGCCGGAATCATGCATGACAAGCCCAGCTCCCACAGCAGTGCGCATGTCTGACGCTTGCTCTTCCAGCATGCCTTGGAAATGAGAGCAGCTTAAAGTCCTAGGCTTGAGCTGGAAGTCGGTCTAGACCCAGTATAAGCCAGATCAGGGCAAGACTCTGCTTAGGAGCTTAAGGAAGAACTGGTTAGAGATGATCACCTTCAAAATGTGGTGGAGGAGTCTTGAATAGAGTTGTGAACTTTTCAATTTTTTCTCAGATGCTTCAGGAACCATATGGTGCTATGAGCCTGAGCTAACACATTTTAAAAAGCTATGCCAAGGAGCAAAAAGAAAGGCAGCCATACTTACTACACTTTATCTTTATTTGGCCTCTAAGAACCACCATAATTTACAAAACTCTGTGAGATTTATGCTACATATAACTTAATGACTATTTCATGGCGGCTATAACTAGGCTATTATTACCAGCTCACTTGCATTTCCACAGTGATTTATCTTCTTTTTTTGTTCATTGTGACTGCCTAAGAAAAATATGATTTGGCACAGACATGAGCATCTTTTTGAGTCAAATAGTGTACTATTGTTTAATCCATTCCTGCTCATTCATGTTTTGTAGAACATCTCCACTTTTAAGAGAGAGGTTTTCCTATTTTCTGATGGTTTACTTGAAATTAGCAGTGTTTTAATAAAATTGTCATGCAGGTTTTGGTAACTTCTAGGAAGAACCAGAACATTCCAGTATATTCCAAAATGCCATTATAAAGTTCTGTCATTTCTTTGGGGTCTTTGAAAAGTGAATGCTCTAAACATACTTTGAGATTCCAGTAACATCCATTGAGTGTATTTATTAGTGTGTGTATTCTGTATAAGCATACCCATTAGATTTGACATAGTATAATATTATTTTCTTTGTATGAGCAAAATTACCAGACATTTTATATCAAAATGTGAAGAGCCCCCTGGGATACTGTAGACACTTGGGTGATACAGCCGATTGCTTAAACGTTCTGTGAAAGCCCAGTAGATTTTCCTCCAAATCTTAGATTAGGAAATGATGTCACCTGACCCTTTCAGGAAAAAGGAAAAAGGGATCCTATGCTGTGGGGAATCTGTGTGATTCTAGAGTGACCCTGACATGTTCATGGCCCTCTCGAGCACCAGGCCCCTTCATGGGTCTAGTCATTTGAAGCCATATTTTATTTCCTTGCAGATTATCTTTTTGTCTACTCTGAAGAAGGCAGGTTTCTTATCATACTTGAAAGTAAAGAAATCTAAGTAGAAGACTGAATGGCTTAATTATGAAACCAGCTTTTTGTTTTGGACATTTAAGTAGATACATCAGGGAAACAAAGCCATAAATACTTATTAAGATACTTTTATAACTTTTACAATCTGTAAAAGTCGGTTCTGTTTGTTGAATGGTTTGTTTTCTTGTACTAAAGAAAATTACTGAAGAGAGAAAGAGCTTTGGGGCCATTAATGAAAGTGGAAGGGATTGAGCATAAGGCAGAAGATGCTATTTCACCTTACAGTTTGCCTAGAAGAGAAACCTCCTGCGAAAAAGAAAAAGTGATAGAAGACACAAGGGGGAGATGAAAGCAGGTGGTTTACTCAGTTTTTTTTACTGCTATAACAGAATACTTGAGATGTGATAATTTATAAGGAACATAAATTAATTTCTCACAGTTCTGGAGGCTGGGAAGTCTAAGATCAAGGTACTGGCAGGTCTGGTGTCTTGTGAGGGCCCAGTCTTCACCTCTAAGGCGAGCACTGCATCCTCAGAAGGGGAGGAACCCCATGTTTTCACATGGCAGAAGGGCAGAAAGAGTGAACCCACTCTTGCAAGCCCTTTTTAGGATAGCATTAGGCAGAGCCCTCATGACCTAAGCGCTTTCCAAAGGTCATACCTCCCAACACTGTGGCATCGGTGATCAAGTTTCCAGCACATGGAATTTTGGGAGACACATTCAGAGCACAGCAGCGGAATATATTCCAGGGATAAGGGAAGAGGACAGGGCTCTGCCTACCGATGTGCTTCAACAAGGGATTACATGGGTGCAAAGCTTCATTCTTTGAATATGAGTGTTCGTTATAAAATAACAACAACAATAAAAACCTAAAGTACTTTGGTGCTACTTCTGAGTGGTGATCAGGCTAGTAAAGTTGGTCAAAAACAAAGTACAAACTCCAAAATTAGCCAGCGGTGTATATGTGTGTGTGTGTGTGTGAGAGAGAGAGAGAGAGAAAGAGAGAGTGTGTGTGTGTGAGAGAGAGAGAGAGAAAGAGAGAGAGAGAAAGAGAGAGAGAGAGTGTGTGTGTGTGTGTGTGTGTGTGTGTGTGTGTTGGGGAGAAGGAGAAGAGACAAAGAAAGTTTGTATTTTTTTAACTTTCAAAGAAGACAATTCCTAGAAATTCCTGAAGTGTTTTGAGCAACATCAACATTGTCGTTGGAATATTTCCTTTTTACCCCCAAGTGGACTTATTTGAAGGAAGAGAAAATGCTCTTCCAAGAACACTAGAGAGCCTGACCCTGGGGTAAGCACCCACTCTAGAATAGCCCCAGGGCAGGAGTGGCAAATAGGCTTCATCTTGCCTGAAAATTCTCAGTGCCTCACTCTCTCTCTTCAAGCTTTACACCAGGAAGATTTATGAGAACAGCAGGCAAATCCACAGGTAGGAGATCTAGCTTTCATTAGTCATGTCTGCCACATGTGCAGATGTGAGGTTTTGTGAACGTGCACTACACATTCATCACATCTGCTTTAAGCTCCACAGTATTCCTCCACACGTGCTCCAATTTTCCCATTTCTTTTCCTTTGTTATCCTGAAATCCCTATGTATTAAAATTTCTTTAGAAAAGCAGTATCTTAAGCTCATGTTGCACTGCAAGTCCTGGAATGATTTATTAATTCATCTGAAGTAGTCAATCTTATTGCCATCCTTCTCATACCAGCCTAAAGTCAGCTCCTGTGACAGAATTTAAGTTTTGATAGGAGAGTTGGACAGAAAGGAAGAAAAGTGGCCATGGCTAGTTTGGGGATGTGCAATGTTGTGTGGGATGGTAGAAATGAGTGGGAAAACTTGGGCAAAATGAAGGCATTTGTGTCCTATATTGAGTAATTGGGGCAAATGAAGAAAGGGTCACCAAGACGGTTGAGTGCTATGAGCACTTTTCTTCTTTTATGTATGTATTTTAAGTTCAGGGGTACAAGTGCAGGTTTGTAGGCTTGTTACATAGGTAAGCTCGTGTCATGGGGGTTTGTTGTACAGATTTTATTTCATCGCCCAGGTATTAAGCTTAGTATCCATTAGTTATTTTTCTTGATCCTCTCCCTCCTCTCACCCTCCACCCTCCCAAAGGCCCCAGTGTGTGTTGTTCTCCTCTATGTGTCCATGTGTTCTTATCACTTAGCTTCCACTTATAAGGGAGAACATGCAGTATTTGGTTTTCTGTTCCTGTGTTACTTTGCTAAAGATGATGGCCTCCAGCTCCATCCATGTCCCTGCAAAGAACATGATTTCATTCTTTTTTGTGGCTGAAGAGCACATTTTTTCTATTTCATGATTTGCTCAGATTGTCTTTCATTCTGGCCAAGGGAGCAGAGGCTCTTATTTCTCTTGCTACTTTCTTTTAAACCTAAAGTCTTCCCACTCATCTGGGCCTTATAAAAGTTAAATAGGTTTTGACAAAAAGTGTTGAACAACACAGGCCTTTGGTCATTTTAAAAAATCAGAGAGGGCCAGGAGATAAAAATGATTTAGAAATTGCTTGCTTCAAATTAACTAACATTTCTTTGTTTTTGGTTCACATTCCATGATGCAATGTTTTCTGAATGAATTATAAACTGTTATATTAATAAAATTTTGAATTAAGCATGTTTGAAAAAGGCAAAGAGATCTTTGTTGAAGTATATGTGCATGAAATGAGATTCTGTAAAGCGAGGGTGTCTTAGGGTAGAGGAACTTTTTAAAATCTATTTCAAATGTTAGTTTCCTTCCATTGAAATCGATTGTTGAGGAATTAAAGCTCAATTTTGGAGAAAAGCTGCTATCGCTTGCGAGTGACATCTGCCTATTGACCCCACATCTAGGCTTTATGGAGCGGTGTCATGTTACACTCACATTCATTTATACAACAGGGCAAAAAAACTGAATAGGACTAGAGAAGAGATTAGCATGAAGTGCTTGTTATTACTATCATGAAACTCTTGTCAACCTCTTTCACCATCTACAAAATAGAAGGTCAGGGAGAACTGGGCAATAATTAGCTTCCCTTTATGTAGTTAATGCTGAGTGTAAAAAAGACATCCTATTAATTTCTTTCTCCCTGTATGTAATTTACAGTAAATCCTCTTGGATTCATTTTTTAATTATGAGCCTTTCAGAAACAGTGAAAATTTATGTGTTAAGATATCTGTTTTGTTTGACAAGAATCTATAACCTTCCCCAACTATTTCCTTCCTGACTTGAAATGTAGATTGTTACATACACGAGGATGAGGGGCAGACAAAGAACTGCTGTCCAGACTGACCCCCATTTCACGGTGGCAAAGTGTTCTCCTTCCAAAAACTGGAACTTTGAAAACAGATTGATAATATTCTATCAGTGTCATATTTGGGGAAATTGGATATTTATTAAGTTTCACTTGTATATTATTGTTTTTACATAATTTATAGCACCCAACGAGAGTCCTGTAGAATAAATGGAAGTAAAGCTGAATGGTGATGAATGGTCTGTTCCTCCCATCTATTGCATTTATAAATTGCCAGCCTGGATGCTTCATTTGGGCTGTCTCTATGTGGGATATTTACAGTAAACCATCAGCATCTGCTGGGATAGTCCTTAGTAAGGTTAGGTGGCTGTTAGCTTAGATTCATCTCTGGGTTTGGCCAGTGACAGAATTGGATTTAAGTCAAGAACTGTATTTGGGGAACTTTCCAGTGGAGTACAGAAGAATGTTGGTGTTTTTGAGACTGGTAATGCAAATAAAAAAGGAACGAACAAGAAAACAACAGAGGTATCCAACAGATGCAATTTCGTTTCCCATGGAGTGCTGTGCACTGCAGGTTGACTCGGTATTTCCTTCCATCGCTATTTGCTCTTAGTGAAAAAGACCTCTTTGGGTTTTCTGAGCTTAGGAGTTTTTCCAGATCATTAGCCACCTATACGGAGAGGACCTGCTGGGCATTGTCTCTCCAGCTTTCAGCTTAGCCATGCTATCCCAGCAGAGTCAGAGAAGAAGGTGGGAGAAGGGAGTAGAAGTGATGATTGGATGAGGTGACTGCTTATGTAACCTGGACCAGAGGCAGCTCTCTGCAGGGGAGCTGGTGTGTGTTTTCTCAGATCTCTATTATTCCCATGATATTTCTATCTAAATCTGTTTACTTTGATTCCACACATGGTTTTGAGAGGCAGCAAGCCATATTAGAAAGATGTGCTTAATTTGAAACCAAAAAAAAGTTGGATTTGAGTTCCATTTCTCAATCCATTTCTGTCAGTGAGCTATGTGACTTTCAGCAAGTCATTCTACTACTTGGAGCTTCAGCTTCCTCTTCTTATAAATGGGCATAAAATATTATGTTGCAGGGTTTTCTCAAAGATCAAGTGAAATAAAATGTTTAGAAGCTGTTCATTATCAGCAAAACACTGCACTAATGGAGAATGGTGGTTTTCCTAATAAAATGGGTGCTGTAGAGGTGATGACTGCATTAGAGAAACATATATAGAAGGAAAGTTTTAGTTTAATTGTTTGTATAAGTCTGCTTGGACTTTTTAGGCAAAATTTTTTAATTTCTGTTTCATCTGATCAAATGTCAATTTTATGAATTAACCAGATTCACAATGAAGACTTTTGGAGCATCTCTTTAGCATAAAGTGAAGAAGCAGTTACCTCTGAGGGAATTTAGGTCATGACCTTGGTTAGGTCAATAGGATAAGTGACCCTATAGCCTCCTTGGTGTCTCATTATATAGCGTTGTGTCTCTATCCCTGTTACAAGATGATAATGCATTGCGCTTCTATTCTCTTTAGTATAAGCTTCCAAAGGGCTCTAGACTCAGCAGTGAAATTGTCGCCTGCCTTGCCCTGAAGTTTATTCTTTAATTTTATTGACCATGGGAAATGGGAATATGCCACTTCGCATGAAAACAGGGAAAGAAGAGAAGAAGGAAGAGAGGGAAAGAGGAGGAGGAAGAAGGAGGAGAATAAGGAAAGTAAAAGAGCAAGAAGAAGATGACAATAGCCATGACCATCACCACCACCAATAGAAGTAGTAGCAGTAGGAAAGCAAAACCTTTCTAGAGAGGCCTAGTATCAAAACGGTTTTAGACTCTCCTTGGGTACCAGATAAAGTCACAAAGGGCTTGGTCGTATACTCGGGGATAGAGCCCCCAAAAAATGTTGCCAGAACCAAAGTCCTAATGGAGGTACAGCCAGACTGTAGGGAGCTAAGTAGGTCTTGCCACCAAGTACACTGGAAACCTAAAACCAGAAATACAAACAGAAATACTTCATAGATTTGGATTCCCCAAAATATGAAGGAAAAGTGAATTATAAATTTACTATGCAAATGAAATGTACAATAATGCAATCATAAAAATCAAGTTGACAAAGTGTGTGGAAAATAGGTTATGGCTGATAGGAAATTATGAGAAGGAAAGGCCAAATGGCTATATCTTTCTCATTTATGGTTCATACAAGAGCCCTTAGACTGTTAGTTAATGACAGTTATGTTTCAGAATCCTCAATGCATACAAATAAGAATTTTGAAAAACTAAGATGAAGAGAATTTAGCTCCTGAGCATCATTCATTTTATATATATATAAATTGAGTTTTTATTATGTGTCAGGAAAAGTGCTGTGTGTTGAGGGTACTGTGACCAACCTTGGCTTGCATAGCATAAACAGGCTTGAGAGGCCACAACAATTACAAAAACAAGAAATTAGGTTTTCTACTCATTATGAGGTGATGTATATACAACTCTTGCACAACTCCTGGCATATAGTGAGCTTTCAATCATGGATAGATTTTGATATTATTGGTACTCAAAGATTTTTCTTCAACTAACTCATTTTAACTCAAAAACTTGTTATATTTTATTTTCCTAAGCAATGAATAAACTTTAATCAGGCCTCTGAAATTTGAAATGAAGCAATATAAAATTCTAAGGAGCTGGGATGTTACTGATTTAAAGACAGCTGGGTGGCATATATACTGGGTTATTGCAGTTATCAAGCTAGCTGAATAAGTTCTGAATAGCAGAAGCTTTTTAGATATATGAATCTAAAATGCAACAAGCAATGCAAACTCTAAGTGCCATCATGTGAGTGCTGGGGCTCACAGGACTTAATGCCAAGCCTCCCTTAACACCATCAGTTGGATGAATTATCTCATTGACCCACCGCTTACGCTGCTACTTGTCATTACTCCTGGGGTATTGTTCAGTGCAACAGGGCAAGAAATAACTCATTGACTCCCTGAAGCTATAGATGATGGATTTTAGATCCCTAGCTGTATTCAGAAGACATAGGAGCTCAGTGTATTGATGGGGGAATTCATTAGCCACCCACTCCACAGAATCAGTTTCTTAGATCCTGGTGCTATCACTGCTGCTGTTGCAACTTGTTAGTGTTTCAGGGACAGACGTCAGAGGGAACTGTATAGCTACATTAGCCTCACAGATAGTACCGACAGCCAGACCTGTCATTTCCTGGCCTGCGATGACACCTCTGGAGCCTAGAATCACTTAAAGACATTTAGATAGGCCCTGTTGATCCGACCAAGCTAACCTTCATCCTGAAATCAATTCATACTCAGGATGACAGGAAATGAGTTGTCATTAAGGCTCATATTCTATTTTTGAGTCCTTAGTTAACCTCTTATAATTCAGTTTATTTTTCCTCCTCCATTTCTGTAAAATGGCAGGTAATTTAATGACATAGATTATTACTTCCTACATTTACTCGGGAGCATGTGTTTCAGAGACCATCTTACATTGATACCATTACTATCACTTTCCGCTAATATTGATTGACAAAATACCAGGTACCAGACACTGTGCAAGAACTTTGTTTACACTGTCTTATAATGAGCTCACGACCACTCAGTGAGGTAGTCACTATTAATATCCTCATTTTATAATTGGGGCAACTAAAGTTTGAAGAAGCTAAAGCATTTTCCCAAGATAGCACTACTAATAAACAGCTGAATGGGTTCAAATGCAATTCTGATCCTTAATTACTATTACACCCCTAATGAAAGTTTTAGAATAGAAAGCATAGTGGCAATAATTTTAACTCAATTCATACTTATGAAACAGCAATTTACTTGGGATTATTAGAGATGTGAAGAAAGTTAACATCTAGCTGGGGGGTAGGGGGGAATGAAAATCATATGTACGAATCTTTTTAAAAACAGAATCAGCTATATACCAAAGAAGGTAAAAATACTGCTGGTTGCTGAGATTTTTTTTTTAATGTACATAGATGGGATGGGACAGATTTTGACTAGTGGAATCTGAAGAAAGAGCATACCTGATGACGATACCAGCATGAGTGTTGTATCAAAGGAAATACAGGATGTGTTCTCAAATTCATGAATTCAATTGGACCAGAATGAATGGCATAAGAAAAGAGGCAGGTAATATGGATTAGCACAAAGAACATATGATTTAGGGGCAGTTGGTCTCTGATTCAAGGTCTAGTTCTGCCTCCAACTAGTTCTGTAGCCTTGGATGAACTATTTGACTGCTCCGTAAAATGCAGATGGCAATAATGCCAATTTGTAGCTCTGTGAATATTTATAACCTATGGAAAAATGCCCAATGAATTATCTGGTACATAGCGGATGTTCCATTAATGATAGCCATGTTCTTGTGTTTTCTTTGGTTTTCTTCCCAGGTACTTTAGGGACATAGTGTAGAAGATCTGAGTTTTATACCGATGATCGATTGTTTCTGAAAGCAAAAGGAAGACATTTAAAGATTTTTTTAGAAGAAGATGAAATGCCCAGCACTTAATTTTTAGGGAGATTATTTTGGCTCTGTTAAAAGAATGTTGTTCAGTGGGTTCAAGGAAAACAGCAGGGTCTTGAGTAAGTGTTTCTAGAGAAACGTTTTTAAAGACTTATTCTATGATGATGCATATAGGAAGGTAATGAGGATAAAACCAAAGAACAGTTCAGAGATTGAATCGGCAGGTGTTGTCAGCTGGTTGGATTAAAAAGGAGAGAACTGAGAAATGTCTAGATTGGGAAGGTTGTGATTTCATTACCAAAAACAAAACAGGGGACAGATAAGTAAAACAGATAAGAGTTTGACTTTAGTGATGCAAAACATAAGGCATCCAAGAGCCAGGCTATTGAAATTTCCAATTGGAAATACATGATGAACTCAGAGGAGAGATAAGGGCTAGAGGTGGGGGCCTAGAGAATTCACAGCTTGGCAGTGACAGTGGAAGGTTTAAGGAGTGCTAATGTCTCAAGGGAGATGAATAGGAACTTGGGAAATATATACATATTTTTATATATTTAAATATATATTTTTTATATATTTATACAAATATAATTTTATATATTTATACAAATATATATATAATGTATATTAAATATATACATATACAAGATAAAGGAGGAAAGGAATAGAACTAAAAAGGAAAGGCTAGAGGGTAGGGGATAACCTAGATGGTGAAGTTTTACAGAAATCAAAACAATTGAGAGACTTCCAAACACAAGTTGTTCCAGAGCTGTTTTTTCTATACCTGTTAGGCCTCTTTCATCTGAAATCAGTTTATAGAGATGTCTTCTTCATCTTTATTGGTATTTATTATGGTGTAATCTTTGCCATTTCAGTCCTCTTACCAGTATTCTGCATTTCTTCTCTGTCACGGGCATCATTAACTTTGAGCCAGAGGACCCAGCATCTACTCCTAGAGAGCTGCCACCAATTAGCAGTTACCCTATGTAAATGGTAGAGGTGTAGCTACTATTCTGCCACCCTCGTAATATTGTGGGAAAAATCCAATGACAGAATGCAAGTGAACATGCCATGTCATCATTGAAAAGTCCTACAAAATAAATAAGGTTGTTTTTATATCAATATTGGTATACCTACCACTCAGCAGAGCTCTTGGTACCTAAGGAGATGGTGATTGGAGACCTGGAAATGAAGACCAAAGAGATGCTGAGATGGTTGTAGTTTCCAATAGGAAGATTAGCAACCAGGCAAGTGGAAGATCAGAGCCCAAATGTGAGTGGCTCAACTGCTGGACCCTGTAAGCTGTTGTGGTTCTCAAGTGATGTCCTTATCTGGTTCATCTCTCAGTTCTTGGCACCTCACCTTTTGGAGCTTCAGTCTGGAAAGGGCAATTCGGATTTAAATCATACTGCAGTTTCCTAAATAGAACAAATCCCCTGATCCTAGTGATCATGTGCAGTGAGGCATGGAATCTGATTACCCTTATCATTATGTTAGCTTGGATAGCTACAAACGTTACTAATGGTTATGAAATTATCTAGCCCTTTATTAAGTGCAAAAGGTAGTACTTAGGTTACTAAACTTTTTTGAAAATGATTCCGCTGGCTGACTTTTCACGGCTGAAAACCCATATTCTTATCTGTGGAGTGTATCTTTTTGTAATCACATTTGCATTTGCTGTTTTTTTAATTGTCCAGGCAGTATGTTAGCCATTTTGTGTCTATCAGCCCATTTAGTCCTGACAACACTGTTAAACTAGTGGTATTACCTCTATTTTATGAAGTAAAAAATTAAGCCTAAGAGGATTAAGTAACCATTTGTTAAAGGTGTTAAGGAAAGAAAAGAGGACTTAGACTTAATCATTGATATGTTTGTTTCCAGTGTCATAGATATAGATATATACTGCTTTTCATAATTTTCTATTCAATATAATATAATATATATGTAATATATGTTGGGTGTGTTGAATTTAGCAGGACCTGTAATATTTATTTAAATCCACAGTTAAGAATGATAAACAGGAATAGAGAATGGAACACAGAATTTTGGCTAAAGCAGCATACATAACTTAAAATAAGTCACTTTCTTTTTGGATTCAAAGAAACTCATTTTACATTACATTTTTTGCTTCCCAGTATTTGTTTTTCTCAACGACGTTAAGGCACCTAATTACCCCCAAGCCACTTTCTTAAATACTCCTATGCAAAATGAAAAGATTGGCCTGGAGACTAATCTGAGGTTTTGAATGCAGTGCGGTAGAATAAGTGTTTTAGAGGTAACTTTAGTTCCCAAATCTCAATAAAAACACTTCCAAATTTAGTGTATCAAAGAAAAGATTATTGGATAATGCATTCTCATCTTTCAGTGTATGATAAATGCCATATCAGAAGTCCTCAAATACTCTTGATTAAAAACGCTAAATGATCTCAAATAACACAAAAACCCATTTATTCCTACTGGAGTCAGTATTTAATTTTCTATATTTGTAATTTAAATCCAGATGTGGGTGTCTTCACAGCGACCATGGCCTGTCATCCCTTGGTCTGTTAGCTTCTAATGTCTAGCAGCAGAGTATAGTAAATACTTGAAAGGTAGACCTTCACACTGAAAATCACATGTATTGAAGTGGGAGCAGATTCCATTTAATTTGTCCCTTACTTGATGCCTAATTCCTAAGGTTAACAGGTTTTCATGTTTGCTACTTATATCAGCAGTACTGGAGCTGGTTTTTTTGCATGGCTAAACAGCAAAGCTTAAATTCAATACTAGAGCGCGAAAGAGGAAAATGAGTTTTGGTGTGACGTGTGAATGATGTGGTTTTCCTAAATACCATGAATGCACAATGAATGATCCACAAAGCACAGCCGCCTCTTAAAAGAAGACAAAAATCTCCCTGAGGTTTAGTTGAGAAAAGATACAGAAGCGTATAGCAAAAACTACAACATGATACACTTAGGTAAGATGCAGGTGGGAAGAATAGAATTTCCAAGTTAAAATTAGCCAGGCCAGCAGAAATGAGTAACCTAATGTTATGGTTTGGATCCGTGTCCCCATCCAAATATCCTGTTCAATTGTAATCCCCAGTATTGGAGGTGGGCCTTGGAGGGAGGTGGTTGGATCATGGGAGTGGTTTTTAATGGTTTGGCACCGTCCCCCTAGTGCTGTTCTTGTGATAGAGTTCTCATAAGGTCTGGTTGTGTAAAAGTGTGTAGCACCTTCCCCCCTCTCTCTTCCTCTTGCTCCAGCCATGTAAGATGTTCTGGCTTCCCCTTTGCCTCCTGCCATGATTGTAAGTTTCCTGAGGCTTCCCCAGCCATGCTTCCTATATACCCTATGGAACCATGAGCCAATTAAACCCCTTTTCTTATAAATTACCCACTCTCAGGTATTTCTTTATATCAATGCCAGAAAGGACTAATACACTTACTTTGGTGAAAACAACTTTTCTCTTAACCACCTCCCACTGTCTGTCAAGTGTAGTTCTAAGTGCTTGGGATCCAAGAGTGAAAAAGATAGACAAACTCCCTGTCCTCATGGTACTTACATTCTAGTGGGGGAGTCCTTAATGGGCACAAGCAATCAGAACTTGACTTAGCAGAATTTTGTGAAAATGTGCTATCATATATATTTTATTAATTAACTAGTAAACAGGCAGGGAGGATCTCCTTCAAACTTTTGTTTTCATCTTTGTATTTTTCTTTCTTTCCCAAATTTCCACTTTAATCTCTTTCATTCTAATATGCTCACGAGTCACTTAATGAGGAGGATATGTTCTGGGAAATGTCCCGCCAGGCAATCTTATTGTTGTGTGAACATCATAGAGTGTACTTACACAAACCTAGATGTTATAGCCTACTACACTCCTAGCTATATGGTATAGCCTATTGCATCTAGGCTATAAACCTGCACAGCGTGTTCCTGTGACGAATACTGTAGGCAATTGTAATGCAGTGGTATGTGTGTAGCTAAACATGTCTAAACAAAAAAGCACAGTAAAAATGCAGTATTGTAATCTTATGGGAATGTAACAACCCAGTGGGTTCTGTTTGTCCACTGCTCAGATGGAGCCAATTTATCAAGACAGGTGAATTGCAGTAGAGAAAGAGTTTAATACATGTAGACCTGGCTAAATGGGAGACCAAAGTTTCATTATCACTCAAATCAGTCTCCTTGAAAATTTGGAGGCTAGGGTTTTTCCAAGACAGCTTGGCAGGTAGGGGTCTGGGGGATGGGTGCTGCTGATTGGTTAGGGATGCAATTATGGGATCTGGAAAATGGTCCTTATGCACTGAGTCTGCTTCTGGGTGGGGGCCACAGGACTGGTTGAGTCAAGAGTTGTGGGCCCAGGTGGGGGACATCTGGTTGTCAGAAGTGCAAAAGCCTGAAATGACATCTCAAAAAGGCCAATCTTAGCTGCTACAATTAGGGATGTTCATTATATGAGTAAGTGGGAAAGTTGCAAATCTTGTGACCTTCGGAAAAATGGTTGGTAATTATTTAACTCTGCCTGCATCTTAGCATAATTCAGGTGTCTCTCATCCTCTTAACCTGGTGGCTTTCATTAGTTTTACAAAGCAGTTTAGTTTTTGTGAATGGTTATTATCATTTAAACTCTAAACTAAATTTCTCCCAAAGTTAGCTTGGCCCATGCCCAGGAATGACCAAGGTCAAAGAAGTTTGGAGGTTAGGGCAAGATGGAGTTGGTTAGATCAGGTCTCTTTCACTGTCATGATTTTCTCACTGTTATATATTTTGCAACAGCAGTTTCAGGACCACCTTCACATACTCAGTCCATCATTAACCGAAATGTCACTGTGTTGCTCATGACTGTAATCAAAAAAGCACAGAGAGCTCTCTCGCTGTCTGATTCTATTGCTACCACCCTGACAACCACTATAGTTTGTTTTCAACACCAAAAGAAAATAACAAAAAAATAGCATCTTCACCCTCGATTCTAGTTTCTTTTTTCTTGAAATAACTATGGCCATTTCTATTATTTCATTTTGAAATTGTTCAGAATTGCTTCTGAACATCCATCTACATTTCACAGACAACAAATTGCTAAAAACACCTAAACAACACTAACCTGGGGGGTGAGAAAAAAAAAACAACCAAAAACAAACAAACCAAAGAAAACAAATCAACCAAATGAAAACCCACCCTCTCTGGTGGAGAGACCGCACCATTTTTGGTAAAGACTTTGCAATCCTGCCTGGACTGGATGACTGCCTATTGCCCTAACACTTTCCTTCCTACCCCCAGGCATTTACAAGATCACCCCTTATGGTAACAGTATTAGTACAAATGAGGTTTTTCCCTTTACTTAACTGAATGCTAGAAGAAACAGAATGGAACCACATGTTCCCTTTGATTCACACCCAAACACTGCAAAACACAGAGTATTCGCTTCCTTTTTCAAGCTGTGTGTGCACATTAAACACATGCAAACATTGGACTGAAACAGACACAGTAAGTCAGCTCTAGGGGAAAACTATAGAAGTCTTTTTATTTTGTTTCTCTAAATCTCAATCTTTTATTTAAGCTAGGTCTTTGTAGAGATTCAAAGAATGATATTTTGTAATGGTTCTCCAAAGAGCAGTTAGATGTGTCTCATCCAAATTTGTGTATTTACCTTATCATCACAGATACTGTTCTGGAACTGGGAACTTAGCATTAGCTCTCTTCTTAGAAATGACTATTAATTTTTGATAAGAAGAATAAAAGACACCACATTACATAATGGATATAAGAGAACATAGACGGCATGATAGGAATATTCTGCCTGTGTTTCCATGAGTTGCTTCTTTGTTAAAAAGTGTTTGGTATAAATTAGTCCAGTGGTGTCCCAGCACTTTGGGAGGCCAAGGCAGGAGGATTGCTTGAGGTGAGGTGTTTGGTATAAACAGTATATTAACAAAGAATTCTCCTATGGTATAAACCCGAACTCTAGCAGGAAGATCAAATTTCTCTTTGAGGCATGCAGTCTGAGCTCCAGTGACTCTCTGCAAGAGAACAGCTGATACTGTCACATTGTGAGTCATAGTGACTCCCAAGGATGTATTTGTGTGGATGTGGTTGGTCAGAAGGCTTTGTGTGCACTGTGACATCTTTATGCTGCAGATGCCAAGATCACAGGATCCACACAGAGCAGTTCATTTCACACAGTGGGAAATGATGCGTGTGTGTGTGTGTGTGTGTGGGTGTGTGTGTGTTTTTTAAAAAACCTAAACAGAGCAACACTGTTCTGTGCACTCAAACTCTACAGCTAACCACCAAGGGCCATCTTATAAATTTGGACATCGAATTGCTAAAATTTGAAAACACAGCCACTCCTATTCACACTCTACCATCTGGAAATAAACCCTAAGTCACTGTGGGTGTCCATATGGAAGTCACTGTTCTGCTTCCTTTTATCTTCATGGTAGTTCAAGGTTCGATTTCTTCCTAGGGAGACTTTCTGTTGTTCCCATTGAGCCAGCTCTGCTGTCCCCACTGGTCACGAATCAGATCAGTACATGGAGATTCCTGAGCATATGCAGGGCAGCGGCATGAGAGCATCTAAAATAGAGTCATTCCCATTGCCCCAGCACATCCTTCCTTCCTACATTCCTGGGAGAAAAGAGCAGAAACAAAGGCTTTTCTTTCGTCTCTCTTTTGGGTGTTTGGTGATTTGCATACAGAAGTTAACTCACTTTATCTACTGGATTCCAATCATTCCCTTCCTGGTTCCTGATCTTAGAGTACAGGGTGCTTCTTGCCTTCCCCTTGTCAATATAAGGGCTTTAGAAAATGTGCCCAGCTGGTATTCTTTAAACCTCCTCCAACGCACAAATATATTTTTAAATGCAGATATTTCATATACAAGTTGATATTTCTAGTTTCTTTTTGAAAATCGGAAGGTTTAACTCTACGGGGCCAGTGTTATTCATAGCATTGGTCAACTGGAGCTGAGGAGCCATTGCCACTTTTATGGATATTCGTTTAAGGCCCCAATCTCCACCACTCCCTGTCACCTCACTCAGCTTCATCCATCTGCCTGACCCCTGGAGACATTTGATTTTGTGCTTCCTCTCGCACAGAACTTGTGTTCACAATTTGGGGTCCTACCTTCACATATTATATGTAAACAGCACTCTGGAACGTTTTCAAAGTCACAGCTATTTTTGGTATTTAGTTTAGAAGAGGTTAGAAGTTGACTTTTACATTAGTATCTTAAAGGAATATATTTGCCTTCTCAGAAACATCTGGGGCCCACATATTCAGATCTTTCATACATATAATTTGCTATATAGCATAACACATTGAATGATTTTGACTCAGTAGCTCGACTTATTTTTTGTGTTCTTTTAAAATCTTTCATATTAAGCATAGAATTGTAATTTATTGATGAACATTTTATTATCTTTTCTGAGAAAAGTTGGTTATTATTCTTAAAATACATTACCTATAATGTTCATGTTTCCTATATTTTAATATATAATATTACAATATTGATGTGTCGTGATTTTTTTTGGTTGTTCTCTAATTAGGGGTCTTTATATGAATCTCTGATTACTTAGCAGTTCTCTGAAGGGGGCAGTCTTTCAGAGATGCATTTAAGAGCTCTGAATTCTGTTAAGAATATTAAGGAACACAATTTTTAATCTTTGCTTTTTTTACTCCAGGGCTTTGGGCTGTCTGTATCAAAATGCTTCAGATACTTCCTCTAGGGATTGCTTTGCCTGTTCCATCCTTAAGAGAATAAAGAATGTCTTCTCCCCACCACCCCCCAACTCCTGACAATTTCAGCTAAATTTTTTTCTTCCATTGCTTTAGGCCATTGCTTCAAGTTATATCATCTTCTGAGACTATGAATAATTCTTTCCCTTCAATTATATTGTTACCTTGAAGGTATTTATAGGCTGTGATCAAGGCCCCTGGAGTCATTGCTTTGCCAGACTTTATAAATTTAGCTTTTACCACTTCTCACATTTTTTATCTTCCAGCCTTTGTAGCACTCCTTTTGTGTGTGTGCGTGCCTATCTGTGTAGCTTCTCTGATATTTTAATATCCTTCCTAAACTAGGGAGGTCAGAATAGCACATCATATTCCAGGTATTACTGTGAGTATCAGATTTTAGAGAGTGAAATCAAGGGAGAGGATTACCTTGAAATTGAACTTAATCTATTTTGTGACTCAGAAAAATAGACAAAATGGTAGAAAAAGCTAACGGGGCACTGTCAACATGTTTTCATATATTTTAACGTACTGTTAGAGCAAGCCTGGAAGCTTAAGGGGGAAATGATGATTTTTCTTAGAAATTCTGGCTTCCATTAGATGCTTGAACCTGTCCTTTAGAGTAAGATTTTCTTTACAAATCCAGGCTTCAAATATGGCTATGTAATAAGATGGGTTTTTTCCATAGTACACGAGCTCTTAAATCTGTATTATTGTTATTATTATTATTAATATTATTAGACCTGTCTTTGTGGCTTAAAATTAAGAAACATCATTAAACATTTAATTTTACAATGAAGAAAACAAATTGCCACGTAAACCATCTTGCTACTAGCTTTAAGCTCTAGTCCAGGTCATTCTGCATTTTGTCAATATAGTAAATTGAGTAACAGCCTCTGAGGGCCCTGCAAACAGCCAAGGCCCAATTTAACTCCCTAGTGCCAGGGTCTCCAAATGTTTTTGGTTGTCTACACATACTAGAAAAAAATTAACTCTGCACCAATTAAAAATATGTGTATATGTATGTAGAATACACACATTGCTTATATTATCACACATACAGAAACATCAGGCATTTTAAAAGATAAGATTAGATACATATATATCCCAGTATTATTCCCTGAAATTCCCATGAACCAACCTTGGCACCCCTGTGGATGCCCACCCCACCTTGGAGACCACTGCTGTGGTGGGAACGCCATGGTGACAAACGGAGCCACCACCCTCAGCAGTTCCCAGGAGGAACCCCAGTATCAATGGTTATGTACTGCAGAGCCCATAAGCGAATATTTAGTTCAGACACTCATTTTAGACATGAAGATATGGAGGTGCAGTGACTTACCTACCTATGGTTACAGAGTTGGATGATGAGAAAGCTGGCTGTAAAATGCCAGCCTTCTAATTTATCAGATTTCAACACATGCAGAAAATACCTAGTGTTCTGTTTTAGCTGGAATCTCAGGAAAATGGGGACTGAGCTCCTGAATTAATGATGAAGAAGGAGAGGGTGAATCAATTACCAATCGGTGGTCTTAAAGGTGAAATATTGTTAGCCTAAGTAATCTCTACTCTTTTGTGTCCCTTCTATTAAACTCTCTTTACAGGTTCTCTCTCTCTCTCTCTCTCTCTCTCTCTCTCTCTCTCTCTCTCTCTCTCTCTCTCTCTCTCTCTCTCTCTCTCTCTCTCTCCCCCACACACACACACACCCCAAGATAAAATCCAAAGCTTCTGATTCAATAGTCAACCTCTTCAGCAAGAAGAGCAAAGGTTCTGCAGCCAGATTGCCTGGGTTCAAATCCTGACCCTATCACTGAATAGCAGACTTTAGGCAAATTATTTATCTATGACTCAGTTTCCTCATCAGTTGAAATTGGGGATAAAAAAGTTCCATAGGGGTTGATGTGAGCATTAAATGACACCTGTAAAGCACTCGGCTCACTGCCTGATCCCACGCTAATGGCCCTTTATATGTTAGCTATTTTTATTATTTTATTCTAATTCTTCCTAAAAGCTTAAAGCACAGTCCTTCATATCACTGCATCACATTTCATTTTGTAACATTTTCTTGTGCTACGTGTTTCACCATGTGCTACATGGTGAAAGGCATTTTCCTACCCGCTTTACAAAAAACAGACACCGAGGCCCGTGTTTAGGGCCAAAATCAGTGCTGATGCCAGGACAGACTCCCAATTCAGTGTCTCATATCAAACTGCATTTCCTTTCAAGATGAAAATTGTTACTCAAAACCCTATGCAGCTGGGCAGGAACACAGATTCCATGGTTTCCTTTTTCTTCCTGTTTCCCCAAAGCAAAGCATCTCCTCTCTTTGCATGGGGGATCTATCCCTCCAGAAGTCTACCCAGCCTGAGGATAATGGCAGCTGCAGGGTTACAGGGGTAACTGTCCATCTGTCTGAATTCTCAGTTGTGTGAGAGCCTGTGTTACAACCTTAGTAGCTTCTGCACCTCACTAGCTTTTCCCACTCCCTTGGAGTGTTTCCATTTTCTCCAGCTTTCGGTATCAGGGAGTGTTATTAAATGATAAGGGGCTGGCTGGCTGGTTGTGTATTGTGAGAGGCTGAGAAACAATGAGTGTTACAACACGTTAGATTGCATGTTAGCTCTGATTTTGGGAACTTCGTATCACAGAGCACATCATGCAACAGGACTGCATCTGGGATACTGCCTCCCTTTCCCAGAGGGTTATTAATGGGCCTTCATACCTGGGAGGACAGATTACAGGAGAGATGTGATAATTAGAGATACTTCACTGATCATAAGCAGGTCCCCCAGCACCGAGGGCTAGCAGCTGTGTTACACATATGAGGCAAGCTCCATGCTCCAGAGACAAAAGTGAAGTAGAATTTGCTGCAGTGACCTTACCTAAAAGAGGTCATCTCAAAATTGGTCACCCATGGACATTGATTGGCAATTGGTTTGAATAGAGAAAGAGTGTTCTGAGCTGAGGATCAAAAGACCTGAGTTTCATTTCTAGTTCTGCCATCATAGAGCTATAGGGTCTTAATGAAGAGTCACTTAACTTGTGACAGTTTTTTTTATATAAGAAAAATGGGAGCTACATATGTCTTACTTATCACAAGAGATTGCAACTCAAATACTTCTTCTTCCAAGGTAGTAGGGTGGCAACAAGGGTGTGTGTGTGTTCTGACAATAAAGGAAATATAAGAATATTTTGAAGCAAAAGAAGGAGCCAGTACAAAGGCAGAAATTGACAATGCATGGGAGCAGAAGTGGATAAAATTAACCAAGCTGGGGCAGAAGAAGGCAGGGAAGGGTGAGAGAAAAACAACAGTAGACGGCTTAATGTCATCACCACCACAACAAATGGTGGTGATAACTTGATGCTGGTGATGATTTGGAGCTCTTCCTATGGAGTAAGAAAGAATGCAAGAATTGGGTCATTGACCAGAAACTGTGAGGAGGAAATTAAAGAAAATTCATATCTAGGTGTCTTAAACTTCTCAGTAAAGAAAGTTTTAAGCTCATCAATCAACAGGGGCAGGGGTAGATTTAGGGGCTTGAAGAAAGTATAAGATTTTTAGAATGATCTCTTTGGAGGATCCCAAAGTAAGTCAACAAGGCATCTTTTCAATGTTGTCTTGATCTCGGAGTCAGAACAACTTGGGTTTCAACCTAGCTCTATCTTTTTTCCTCCTAGAGCACCCTTAAGCAGATAGATGCCCATACCTTACCCATCAGTACTTTAGGGTTATAATCTATATCTTGCAGGCATGTTATGAAAATTAAATATGATCACATATGCAGTGTGCATAACATCATGTTTGGCACATAGTAGCCTGTCATTATTTTGGAAAAGTGACCATAATGAAAGAGAATGCATCAAATATATAGGATTGTTAAATAACAATGTCCAATTTAGAAGCTGAGTTGTGTTGGCCTATCTGCTTGCACCAAGATTAAATAATATTCTTTACAGGTGTCTACACCTTTTTCTCTCCAAGGCATGTCTTCAGCCTCAGTGCTGTCATGGCTCATATTTTCTCCTCTCATGCTTTCCTACCTGCTCATATGATGAACCGCATAGAGGAGGTGATTCTCCGAGGATTTATAATGTGTTTCCTGTGCTCCTGAATTGGTGCCAATGGCACACCAATCCAGTCGGGTGGGCCTCAAGGCACACCTTGCTCCTGACTGAGAAGGAAAAAATCTTTGTGGAGTTTGCACAGGTATACCAAGTAATTGAGCATTTGCATTATTATGGAACCACCTACTACAGACACCGGGCTCGTTTCACTCAAAGGATAGCCTAGAATAAGCGTGAAGGACCTTCTTTCAGAATCTTGTTTTTGTAAAGCCCTTCTTGGATTTCCTCTTTATTATATTTTACATAATTGATCACAAATGTGAACATCTATGGAAATGAGTTGGAGTATAGGCGATAATTAACCTGGAAGGGAAGAAAACCCTTCACCAGAAGCAAATAGATACCCCTTCAAATATCTGGTAATTTCGGCCGGGTGTGGTGGCTCACGCCTGTAGTCCCAGCACTTTGGGAGGCCGAGATGGGCGGATCACGAGCTCAGGAGATCAAGACCATCCTGGCTAACACGTTGAAACTCCCCTCTACTAAAAATACAAAAAATTAGCCAGGCACGGTGGCAGGCGCCTGTAGTCCCAGCTACTCGGGAGGCTGAGGCAGGAGAATGGCGTGAACCTGGGAGGCACAGCTTGCAGTGAGCCGAGATCATGCCACTGCACTCCAGCCTGGGGGACAGAGCAAGACTCCATCTCAAAAAAAAAAAAAAAAAATCTGGTAATTTCTCTTTCATTAGAAAGCTCCAAGTGAGGTACAAACTCAATTCAAATATTCTATGAGAATAAAAACAGGCTTATACCCAAAGATAGGCAATAACAAATGCTGGTGATGACATGGAGAAAAGGGAACCCCTGAACACTGTTGGTTGGAATGTAAATTAGTACAATCTCTATAGAGAACAGTTTGGAGGTCCCTCAAAAACTAAAAAATTGAGCTACCATATGATCTATCAATCCCACTGCTGGGTAAATACCCAAAAGAAAGAAAATCAGTATATCAAAGAGATATCTGCAGTCCTATGTTTGTTGCAGCACTTTTCACAATAGCTAATGAATGGAAGCAACCTAAGTGTCCATTAACAGATGAATGGATAGAAAAAATGTGGTACATATACACAATGGAGTACTATTCAGTCATAAAAAAGAATAAGATCCAGTCATTTGCAATCATATGGCTGGAACTAGAGGACATTATGTTAAGTGAAATAAGCCAAGCACAGAAAGACAAATATCATATGTTCTTACATATTTGTGGGATCTGAAAATCAAAACAATTGAACTCATGGGCATAGAGAATAGAAGGATGGTTACCAGAGGCTGGGAAGGGAAGTGGGGGTTGGGGGAGGTGGGGGTGGTTAATGAGTATTAAAAAAATAGAATGAATGAATAAAACTTATCTGGTAGCACAACAGGGTGACTGTAGTCGATAATAACTCATCTGTACATATTAAAGTAAAGAGTATAATTGGATTGTTTGCAACTCAATGGATAAATGTTTGAGGGGATGGATACTGCATTCTTCATGATGTGATTATTGCACATTGCATGCCTGTATCAAAACATCTCACATACTTCATAAATATATACACCTACTATGTACCCACAAATTTAAAAAAAAATGAATAAAACATCCTTCAAACGAAGTGGCTATCTTGTTACTAAAAATAACTATTACTTATCAAGCATTGACTGAGTGCCAGGGTGTATATGTATGTGAGTATGTGTGTGTGTGTTTTGTTGTTTTTTCTCCTGTAAATCCCTCAAAGATTGCAAAGGTAGGAACTATTATCCTGATTTTTCAAGTCAGAATCCAAAATTTAGTGAGGTTAAGTGACTTGCCACCATGCTTGCTGCTCACAAGTAGCTGAGGCAAAATTTGAATCCATTTTGCCTGGAGCCCAAGCCCAGGTTCTTTCTCCTAACTGGGATGTCCTGATGCCTACACAGTCTGCTCAGTGAATTACTCAGCCTCCATGTTTTTCTATTCTATGGCACCCCTACATCATACTAGCCACTAGAGTGAAAAGTGATAAGATGAAACCAAGAGATTGTCTTATCAGCTTCTCCATTCACATGTCTTAAATGATTTCTACCTTTACTAACAAGAGAAAAATCCAGGTACATTCTGGGGAAACCATTAGTGCTTAGTTGGTAAAATCTTGAGACTTTTACTAGTAGAACCTCAACATTTTTCCAAAGAGGCACTAATGTACCCTGTAAAGAAATGACATTTTTCGTCTCAAAAAAAAAAAAAGCAAAAACAAAAAAGAAATGGCTATTTTTCACCCTAAAATAAAAAAGTGTGTGTGTGTATGAGAGAAAGAGAGAGAGAGAGAGAGAATGAATCTATCTCCAAATGCCAATGAGCATGATGGACTAGTGGCAAGACTTTCTACAGAATATGTAATTTGGTTTAGGCAGGGCAATCTCCTTTGTATGAAGTAAATAGTAATTCAGTTACTATATATATAAACATTAAGAAGAATCTTCTTCTGTTTAAATATTGCTTCTTAAAATTTGTTTTGCTATTTAAAAAATTCATTTTGAAGTTACAAGTGTCTCTCCTAAGGAGACAATTCTCTGACAAACATAACCAACTGGCAATTACAAATCATAATTGTGACTCAGACCAATACTAAGTGAGCACCTTCCTGCTTTCTCATAGATGAATGTCTATAAGTTGTTAGTGCACATACTGAACTAGAAAGCCCACATCAGGAAGGTACCACTCTTTTTTTGTTACTGTTAAATTTGCTTGGCCAACTCAGAATGAATATCCAGAATTCTCAACTCTTGAGTTAGTGGATATGTAAACTCCAAAAAAATTAATTAAAATTGAAGTTTAAATTTTAATACTGAGAAAAATAGTTGATTAGCTAGAAAAATCACCCTAAACATAATTATATGTATCAGTAAGTCAAGGAAAAAATTAAATTTGTCAATAGGTCCCTATTCTGCAGTGCTGTCTTTTCAAAGTTACTTTGCAAGGTATTCAGTTTTAATGCTAACGTATCAATCTTTTTTTTTTGGTGGGCGGGGGGTGGGGGCAGGGTCTCACTCTGTTGCCCAGGCCGGAGTGCAGTGGCGCCATCTCGCCTTACCGCAACCCCTGTCACCCAAGTTCAAGTGATTCTCCTGCCTTAGCCTCTTGAGTAGCTGGGATTACAGGCACGTGCTAGCATGCCCAGCTAACTTTTGTATCTTTAGTAAAGATGGGTTTTCGCCGTGTTGGCCAGGATGGTCTCGAACTCCAGACCTCAATGATCCACCTGCCTTGTCCTCCCAAAGTGCTGGGATTACAGGGGTGAGCCACCACACCTGGCTAATGTATCATTTTCTAGAATACATTTATCAATGAAATTTTCAAAGAACCTTATTGGTACGGTGAATTATGTAAAGTCTCAGAAGATTACTTTTGACTTTCCATGGCCAGATACTCTTGACTCACTTCTATCAATCATGCATTGGAAATACTCTGACATCGTCAATTCTACCGTGATTTACTCAAGCATCTCACCTGTTTCCTTCCAGAAAGCATGTTTTAATGTTGGAGATTCATTGGCTAGTAAATGTATAGTGTCTTAAATGATGTCAAATGAAGAAATGCCAAAAACATGCCCAACAGGAACAGCAAAGTATTTACCTTCACGTGTAAAATGCCAGTGTGAGATAGCCCAATGTGATATTGAACTGGATCAATGGTGGGGTGCCAGCAGATGAGGAATCGACATTAATTCAAGTGGGGACACAGAAGTTGGCATTGTGAAGATTTTTAAATTCTAGGACTAAATGGATGATCCACTGGGAGGCAATGTCCAGACAGATCAATACCACACAAAATGATAATTGCTTTTCTTGGTGAATCCTAAGAAAGGGCTGGGGCTTTAGGGAAATTGATAGAAATTTCTTTTCTTCCCCCTCCACAAAAGGTAATTAATGAGTACAACAGACAATTCAAAGCAAGAGAATAGAATCTGAAAGCTTGAAAGCCATACATTCAGAATGCATTTAGAGATTTACAGAAGGGCTTTAGCCCAGAACAGTGCCTACAGGAGCTACAGTGGTGACAGTGTCTCCTTGATAGATGCATCCTGGAATCTTCTACTGGGCAAGCATCCAAAAATTTTTGAACAAATGAGGTATGCCTTCCAGCATAGCTGGGTAGTTAGAAAAGAGTCAAACATATAGAAGAAAAGCATAGTGACCGAAGTCATCCTAAAGCTAGTTTACAAATGTAGTCTGAAATACACTCTATCACGGGATGAATAGGTATGGATTTTATTCTAACTATGATCTACTGTGCTTTCTGGGACTGTAAAAAGTGACTACACCATCCATTAATAATATATAGGAAGGCAGTTTTGGAATGTCAACTCAAAGCCTCTTCGTACCTTGAAATTCCCATGCAATTTGGTTACACAGAGTATATCATTACTCAGGTTAATATTATAAGACAAGTATTAGCATTATGTTTGAACAAAGGTTTTCACAAGGTCTATATTAACTTTACAAAGGTTCTGCTGTATACTGAATGACAAAGGCTGTCACAGTAGCGACCAATTTGTTCCAATTTGCTTACTTCTCCAGATCTGTCAGACTTTAAGTTCCTTGAATATAGGGTCCTAGTCTTCTTGCCCATCCTTGTATACATGGTAGGTGTTCCATCAAAGTTTCTTGAATGAATGTATAAAAAGTGTATTTTAATTGAAATCTTAACAAGTATGCATTAAATGTATAGTTGGTGCTTGGTACTAATTCTCTCACCAGTTTATTGAAATTTGACTATATTTGAGCTTGAAATGATATACCTACAGATATAGATCATTAAAACCAAACAAAACCCTTTCTTTATGATATCAAGAGATTTGCCTCCTAACATAAAAATGAATAATCACTGTCTACCCTAATGGATTAGACTTTCTTCATTAGCCTCCTGTTTCTTCTGAGAAATGGCTACATTTTCAGAAACTCTGACTCCTAAAGGGGGTCAGTAACTCTGGGAAGACTATTTCTATTATGTGAAAATTTCAAATAATCTCCTAGAAACTTGAAAACTGGTTATACACAGAAAGCAAGAGAGGTGAAAAGTGAGTTGCAGTTTCATTAAACATGGTCATCCTCCAACACCGTCTTTCTTACCAGCCTTGCATGAAACGTCATTAAGATGCATCTTTTATGCAAGGGACCAAAAAGGGTACTACTTTTAAAATATAGCAAAAACAGGGGTTGCAGTTGCCCTTTTATTGAGGGTCAGTTTATATATGTAGTCTGAAATATATTTCATCCAGAAATATAGTTTTTTTAACTTTTTATCATGAAATAATTTTAGATTTGCAGAAAAGTTGTAAAGATTATATAGCTTCTTTAAACCCTTCACTGAGCTTCCACTAACGTTAAAATATTATGTAACCGTGATACATGGTTTGAAACTAAGAAATTAACATCTGTACAATACAATTTGCTCAGATAATCCCAGTTTTTCCACTACTGTCCTTTGTATGTGTCAGAATCCAATCCAGGATACCACATTTTATGTAGCTGTCCTGTCTCCTTAGTTTCTTCTAATTTGTGATAATCCACAAATACTTTTTAATTGAAAGAATTATCTAAACGTATATTTGTCAGATCAATACCATCCTTTCTATCTTTCCTTTCTCCACTGAACTTGAGCGTCAGTCTCTTTCTTGGTTACTAACTCTAATTTATGCATTGGATATTTTACTACTTTGGGCTCATTATTTTAAAAATCTGCAAGCAGACACAGTAGTCTAGGACTGTTCCTGAAGCTGGAGGGCCAGGGTATAGCATGTGTGCAGGCCACCAAGGCCAGCCTTGTCATTGATTCTGCTTTGTTACCAAGCAACTGAGATCGCTCCCACTAAAGAAAAAGAAGCACCACTTCCACTTCAAAGATAAATGTGTTGAAAAAAGAACAAAATTGACACAGTTTCCTTTATCCCTTAGGTACAAGGATGCCATGCCTAGTCAGAGTTCTGAATTCAGGTTCTCAAAGCAGGAACAGGCAGATGCAGCAGCTGCAGTTGGGAACTCTTTTCTTTCTTTCTACGTTTTTTTTTTTTTCTTTTTGAAAGTCCACATCTCTAGCAATCCAGAATCCTAATTACATATGATATAAAGGGCCCTCAAAAGACCCATTACCCCTGTTAAAGTATGTAAATTCAGGGGCAAATTATATGAATAATGGCTAACATTTATTGAGCACTTATTACATATCAGGCACTGTTCTTCTAAGCATTTTACATTTAATCCTTACAACAACCCTGTGATGTAGGACTGGTTATTAATACTATTTTACAGATAAGAAAACTGAAATACACAATAGATAGGAAAATTGCTCAAAGTTGCACAGCTAGTAATTGAATAATCTTCCAAAATCTTTTTTATTTAGGTAATAGTATTTTTGATAAATAATTTACATATTTTATGAAGACCTTTACAATGATGGTGTTATTCCATTTCCACCCTAGATTAAATTAGCATCTTGAGAAAAAGCCATAAACCCAGTGATCAAAGTCGATGGTATTTATTTTATGTTTAAAAGGTGTCATCTCTATCGAGTAGTCAAGTGCTAAAATAAAAAAAAATTAAAAAAAAAACCCAGTCAACTGAAATTTAAACACTTGAGGGCAAACATTGAGCAATGTTGGGGTTTTGTTACCTTGCACTAATTTTGGGTTTAAGAAGGGAAGGAAATGATGTTCGTAATCCAGTGTTCTGGAAGAAGGAGTGTTTTTGGTAGATTAATTTACAAAGTTTTCTGCTGACAAAAGAAAGGGAAAGGAAAAAAAAATCAGATAATAATTCCCTTTACAGGCCTAATTTGAACTTAATTCTCTCTCTCTCTCTCTCTCACACACACACACACACACACACACACACACACACACGACAACTGTGAGCTGTAAATCCGTGGTCATCTAGTTACTAGCGCAGTTAAGAGCAGTTGTCTGATCTGATCAAAGAGTAGCATGCTCCAAAAAATCTGATCTTTGGTGAAAATAGATTCCCCCTGGATACCATCCAGGGATTAGATATTTTCAGAGACCAAAAATACAGTGAAGTGCCCTCAGCAAGATAAAACACAGTGTAGTCATTCTTGGTGAATCGGAAGGATTTTGCCGCAGGGCTGTCATTATGAACATCAGTGATCATTGTAAGAATGTGGAAAAGTGCTAGTGAATAGGAGTCCCAATTACAGAACACTGGGTGATACAGCCTTTGCTATAATTATAGTGTGTTTAGATTGATGGGCCTAATGAGCAGGGTTCCTTAATCTAAATGTTGATTTTGGAGTGAGTTAAAATTAGAGGTAAAACTGTGATAGTAAGTTTGTTTACTAGATTGACTATGTGGCTCCACGTAGAATTCAGATTAGTTCAACTAACACTTCCTCGGCACCAAACCCTTGTCAGGCCTTGGGCTAGGTCCTGGAGATCCAAAAGCAGATGAAGTCCTCAGGGAGTTACAGCCCAACATGGGAGAGGGCATTTCAACGGCATTAATAATAGCAGTGGATATGAACTGAGCCTTTGCCAGGTGCTAAACACTTGTTCTAAACCCTCTGCGGGTATTAATCCATTTACTCACTCCACCATAACCCCACAAAGTTGGGACTAGGTGAGAGGGGAGCCAACAGGCCTGGAAGACTGCAGTAACTTTTCCAAGCTTATATGTGTGATAAGTGGCAGAGCAGAGCTTAAACCTGGTCCAGACCTTGGGTTCTTAACTCTAACCTTAGTATTCCAGAGAAGATTTCAATATACAGTAGTTCACTGTCCTGGGACCAAGAAGAGGTACAATTAACCATGTTGCCTGTGCTGCTGGTGATGAAGCCAGAGCGTAAACAGAATGATTTATCCTCACTCCTTTGTTCGTGAACAAAGGAACCATAATCCCCCATGAACCATTCTGGCCTCTTTACTATTCTCCAGACAGGTTGATCTTGTTCCTACCTCAGAGCCTTTGCTCTTGTTGACCTGAGTGTCCCATCCCAGACACCGTTGTATGGACCTTCCACTCAATCCTTTCCCACCTCCCTCCAAGTGTTACCTTATTGATGAAGAATTCCCTAGCTCATTCTACTTTATCTGTCTTTCTTCCTTATCCCACCTCCCTGCAGTTCCTTCTCCCTTACCCTGCCTTACTTTTTCCCACAGATTTTACCATCAGCAATACTATTAATATCTTTTTACTTGGGTTTTTGTTGGTTTGTGTCTCTGCCTCCCCACACTAGAACATAGGCTCCCAGGGGTTAGTGACTTTTTAAATATTGTTTGTCACTGAAGTTCCAATGCCTAAAATAGGACCTGACCACATCTGAGTTTAATATATAATTTTAGATTTAGTGAATTAAAAAGCCAGAATGAGGCTGGGTGCGGTGGCTCACGCCTGTAATCCCAGCACTTTGGGAGGCCGAGGTGGGTAGATCACGAGGTCAGGAGCTGGAGACCAGCCTGGCCAACATAGTGAAACCCGGTCTCTACTAAAATACAAAAATTAGCTGGGCATAGTGGTGCGCCCCTGTAGTCCCAGCTACTGGGAAGGCTGAGGCAAGAGAATCACTTGAACCCGGGATACAGAAGTTGTGGTGAGCCGAGATCATGCCACTGCACTCCAGCCTAGGCAACAGAGCGAGATTCTGTCTCAGAAAACAAACAAACAAACAAACAAACAAAAAACAGGAAGAACATATGCCAAAGTGTTTAAAATAGTTATATCTGAGGGTCGGAATTATGCTATTTTAAATACACTTTTACCAAGTTTCCTATAATGAGCATGCGTTCTATGAGAAAAGGGCTAAAAATAGACTAAAGTTAAACATTAGTCACTAATTCATCTCATAAACCTACTTATTCCTGGGAACTATTAACTTCTGTGTTATTATTGCACATTGGGTTTTTATACATAGTAGATGCTATTATCGAGGATCCCTTGGGGAAGGTTTGTGTATGAAATTATCATTTCTTTCCTGCTTACTCCAGATTGAGATTGCCCGCCTTGACTCACCTGAGCGGGAGACTCACATGTGAGACTGCCCATGTGAACAGCTTCCACTGTGATACCCAGTAGGCATCTGAAAAGCATCAGGTCCAAAATGGAATTCTTGATCCCCCAACCTGCTCCTTACAGAGTGATCCTTGTCTCAGTAATTCCAACGTCCATCAGTTGTGTGATCCAAAAACTTAGAACTCATACCTCCCTTTCCTCATGCCCACAGTTTGTTCATACAAAGTTCTATAGAATCTACCTCCCAAATACGTTCCAAATTAGACCACTTCTCACTGCAACTCAATACCATGCTCCTCACTTCCATCTCTACTACTCGAAGCCACTCGAGTCATCTCTTACCTGAATTGCTGTAAGCACTTTCCAGCTGGTATGTTTGTTTCCAATCTTTTATTTCATTATTTTTTAAGAGACAGGGTCTTGCTCTGTGTCCCATGCTGTAGTGCAGTGGCACAATCATAGCTCACTACAGCCTCAAACTCCTAGAGTCAAGTGATGCTCCTGTCTCAGCCTCTTGAGTAGTTGGGACTACAGGCACACACCACTATGCCCAGTTAACTTTTTTCTTTCTGTAGAAATGGAGGTCTCACTATGTTGCCCAGGGTGGTCTTGAATTCCTCTTTCTAGTTTTCTCTGACACTCTCACTCCCTGCCAATCTTTTCTCCTCAAAGAAGCCAGAATGGTATTTTTTAAAAAATATAATCAGCCTTTATTACCAGCCACCCCCAATTAAAATCCTCATGTAGCTTTATATTATATTACCAATCCAATCTAAGTGCACTACCAAAGCTTTGAAGACCCTGTTTGATCCTACCTCTCAATACCCTCCAGAACATCCTCCTCGTCTACCACTTTCCTCCACATCTACCACTTTCCTCCACATCTACCACACCCTGGGCAGTTTGTCAAACATGCCTGGTTTGTTCTAGCTTTGGGCTTTTCTCTTGTCTGGGAGACCTTCCCTCAGCACCAGAGCTGACTTTTCCTTGTTTTATACATAGTGAGATGTCAGCTCAGATGTTACCTTCTCAAAATGATCTTTTTGATCATCATAACTTAGTAAGCTCTCTCCCTCCACCAATCACACTGTCCCACATCTCTTCATTCTGTCCAGTATTAGTCTGTAATTACCATGTGCTTACATGTTTAATATCTGCCTCACTTTTGAATGAAAGTATCAAGGGGAAAAGGAATGTGACGGTTTAAATCACTGCTATAACTTCAGCATCCGAAACAGCGCTTGGCTCATAGTGAACTCTTCATAAATAGTCACTGAATGAAGGAATAAAGGATTGGAGCAATGAATGTTTTTGTGATATCTAGATGAAAATTAGAGATGATAACCAGTGCAGTTTTGATCATCTATCTCCCTGCATACCAGCCACCCTAATCTAGGGGACTAGAATACCGAAAGAAAATTTGCTTCTACGAACAAGGTAATGTCATGCTATGGACTGACTCATTTATTTGTTTATTTGTTCGTTCATTCCTTCATCATTCTTCACTCATCAGACATGTAGTGAGGACTTTCTTTATATTAGGCCCCCTGTGTTTGGTTTTCTGTCAGTTATCTTAGGGGCATGTGTGTGTGTGTGTGTGTGTTAAAGGAGGAATAAGGTAAATAAACTAATGCAATGTAAGAAGTGTTGTGGTTTTTTAGTAAAGGTTATAAATCTAGACTTATGTGCATATTGTTTTGAGAATACTAAGAAAGGTGCTTCTGTTTCTGTTTACGGGAAGTCACTTTACAGACATTTATCTTTAAGTCATGATAGATGAATTTCTCATATGGGCAGTTTTCCTAAATCTGAGTTTTAACATAATGAGATCTGGAGAAAAGGCAAAAAAAAAAAAAAAAAACCCCATAGGAAATGATACAGAGACTAATGATCATTTACCCAAATAAAACAGATACCATTCAAAGTTAGACACTGAGCGTCTGGTAATCCCTGTTCTTCTTCATCTTGAATGAGGGATACTGAAAAAGACTGGGCTGGCTACTGTTTAATCAGGGAATGATGAATACTTTCCATTAGCCCAAGAAAAGTTAGTTTCTATTCCAGATATATTTTGTAAAGACCAGTTAAAATTATTAACTATTATGCATCACTTGTCAACTATAGGAAGCATTACTGCACCCTCTCCATAGATGATTAGAATAATTGCTGTCCTTTCATCTTTCCTATCTAACAATACTCACCCAGTACCTCCCACTTTCCTTTGTGTCTTAGTATGCTGCATGTATCTGCTTTGCTAAGAGAACATCAAGGCTTGGCATAATTGGGCTATTTCCCTGTCATACTAGTTTGCTTCTAAATCTGCCTCCTCTGTGGGTTGCAGTGAGGTCAATCAGATGCAGTCGAATGGCAGAGAAGATATTAAAAATACATATATCCTAGAACTAAATATACACCATCTGTGAACTTCAGTTACAAAGGGAAACTTCTCTTAATATGACCTTAGGTAAAGCCATTGGCAGTTTTATTGTATCTGTCAGCAGTCACCAATAGCTTTGATTAACAACATGACTAATACATAAGTTATGTTGGTCTCTTTTTTTCATAAATAATAGTAGATAGGGTTTCTACCAACACAACATTTCTCATACTTGCCTGATCATTAGACCAACTGTGGCACCTGAGAAAAATATGCCACAGACCTACTAAATCAAAAGTTCCAACAGGCCTAGGGATCTGTATAGTTCATAAAAACTCCAGGGGATTTGATTATCAGGCGAAGTTTGGGGAACTTTGTATGAATAATATTCAATGAATTGTTTGTATGTCTGTCCGATGCTTTCCAGACTGGGTTAATGCCTGGGTCTCTTTCTTTAATTAAGCTTTGATTAAGATGCTCCCAGCAAATCCCACACTGAACATTTCCATTGCCCCCTCCCTCCCCCGCTTCTACTATGAGAGACCGAGATCCATGTGAGGTATTCTGTGATGAAGATCTTGTTCTGTTTTTATTATTAAGCATACATCTTCCCCTTTTCTGATATTACCACTATGCATCATCAATTAAGCTGTCACCAACCTGACCTCTGAGGCATTGGAATGATTCACTTGATGAAGCTTACTTTGGCATAAGCTAAGGGTTAGGAAAACCAACAGATTTCTAAAATATTGTGCATGGAAGGGCCACTGGAAGTCCTCCATCACAGCATGATAGCTACAAAAATGAGGGAACAAAGGCCCTTGAGGGACTTGCCAAAGTCAAATAGTCAATTACAGAGAGAGTTTGGACTAAACCTCCTGGTTCCAAGTATTACATTCTTCCTATGACACCATTCCCTGATTCCTACAACCAAATTAGCCTCCTCTTTGAGCTTTAGTTTTCCCTCTAGGAAAAAAAAAAAAAGCATGTTAGACGAGGTCAGGGACTCTAAAACTGAGACCCTAGGTTCAGTTGAAATGCTGGGAAGGCTACTGTGATAGGGGTGGATGTCAGAGAGGAAGGACAGAGGTGGGGCTTCCCCTAGTTATATTTTTATCTGATTGGGATATTGAAATTATATTAAGAATTTATTTGGAAAAGCCACTTCTGTTACTTTTTAAAAAAAGATGTAGAGGCACAAGGCTAGATGTTGATCCTTGAGAGCAGATCTGATTCTTACATTTGGAGATCCTTAGAAAAGAAGTCTGTGAAGGCAAGCATTTGTCCTTTTTTGTCATAAAACCTGATTCTTGGGTATTCAGTGAATGACACTCATTGACCAACTGCAGGTCTGGCATGATCATCACAAAGAATTGGCACTTTGAAAGTGAGAGAATAGTGGGAAGAGAAATTCTTAGGAAGCAAGCTATCTTTTCTAATCCTCTTTAAAAGGCCAAAATGTTCACAACTTTCCCCTAAAACAGAAAGGTGACATTGCTCCTTAAGCAGCAGTATCATGCATGCTGTCCTCTGCCTTCCTAAGAAGTGCAGACAGAGGGCAGACCCTCCGAGTGAAGTACCTTTTTTTCTTATTTGAGCCTGCTCTGCATTGAGGGAGAGTTTGACACACCTCTTTAGGGTTCTGAGAATAGTTAACAGCTCTAAGAAAGAGATTTTTGTTCATAAGAAAAAACAAGAGAAACTGGAAGCAGTTCTCATTCATATTCTCTCTCTCTCTCACCACACCCCCCGCCCCACCTCCTCCCGCCTCTCCCTCTCCCTCTCCCTCTTCCTCTCTCTCCCCCTCTCTTCAGTATCTAATATAAACCCAGGCTTTCTTTATGTTCTGTGCAGTTGGCCTGAGTTCTCTTCTGTTTTGGTCAAGATTCAGGTGGAAAAGACCTGAGCCTGTCTCTGCCTCCTTTCTCCTAATTTTGGTTTCTAATGTTTTACCCAAGAAGGGACTAGACCTTTGTTTCCCTACTCCTTTATCATAGCATGCTGGTTCTCAGACCTTTTCTGCACACTGCTAACATCCTTCTCCCCTGTCTTTGCTTGGCTTTTTTTTTTTCACTGCAAGCTCTCCCATGCTCATTTCTCATTTGCCATCAGATTTAGAGTAACTGGCTTATGGCATCAAAGAATGAATCAGATGGGAGCAGCTAAGTAAATTGAATGAAGCCGCTTCCTTTCTCTTTTCCCATCCACAAATGAGCAAATAGCCTGCCCAGCCAAGTGACATGGCATTCAGGGGTTATGGTGGCTTGGCCATTTGTTTAAGTTTGCTTATTTGCAGTCACAGTTCTTTAGTATTTCAGTGATTTGGTTATCACTCAACAGTGCATACATTTCTTCTATAAAATTTGATAGTTACTTATCTATCTCTGATTTTTCCCTCTGTGTTTTATTATATCTAGTTTAATTTTTCCCCTTTGTTGATTTCTGTTTTGTATATCTTGTTTCGGGATATACATGGAAGGGAGACGAGTTTCCAAAGATAATATAGATCCCAGTTTGCCTGTAAATTGATAACACCATTTGGAAACAAATCTTAAAACCTCACTGACACAGCATAAATAGAATTTACAGATCTTGAAGCAAATCCAAATCTCCAGACTCTACTTTCTCCATTCTCCCCCACTCATCCTAACCTTCACGTACAGGGACCGCGTCACCAGGTGAGCCAACTAGACTCTTTCACACCTCTCTGCCTCTGCACATGCTGTTCCTTGGCCAGAAATGCCTTTTTTTTCTGCTTTACCTGACACATTTAGATTAGTCTTTTAAGACCTAATAGAAATGTCAAGTGCTCTGATATGACTTCCCAGATGCCCATGAGCAAAGTCAGATGTTCTGCCTTCTGTTCCCCTATGGTACTTTACTGATGTCCCTGTGACAGCTTCCTGCCACTCCAGCCCACTCAGTTGGGAGAACTTCAAGAGGTGAACAAAGTTTTATTCCTTTTTGGATTCCCAGTGTCTCATAGACCTTCTGGGACATATGGCGCATTCAGTCTAGCTGAATGAGGTGATGAATCAATCCACTTACTCTCTCCAGTGCCTGAAACTTCTCAAGGAGCTTGTGTTCTCCTTTGCTCCTCTCTTTTCAACCAATCTGAAAATGCTTTTAAAAGATAATTTCTGTTTTCCAGTGCAGTCTTCTCACTTGGCATGTAATTTCTCCATTTTTATTTCCTTTGTGAATATCAAGGTACAATTTCCATAGCTACCAGTCTAATCTGGAATCTTTTCATCTCAGTTTTGGAGTTCCACAACAGTGTCCTGGTGGATCTATCTTCTATATATTCCTACTATAATGTACACTCTTACCAGGTACCAATCAGTTGTTTCAAACCACATTTCTACTAAATGACGTCTCTGAAGTGATTCTGAACTGGCTTCCCTATTAGATGAAGACCAAACCTCTACTCTAAGCACTTAAGACAAATGGTTGCATCCATCTCAATGCTCCTTACTCCTCAATATTATCCATTACATTTTTTTGAGACAGATTGTTATTCTCTGAAAGGCCAGTCCTTCATCGTCCAAAAGGAGTCCTCACTTTGCTTAGACTGGAACACACAATTTTATCTATTTTAATGTTCCGTCATATAATTATAATTATATTCTGTTATCTATTCCAAATTTTCAGAATTTTATCTATTGCAAATTTTAAGTATTCCAAGTTATAAACTTACATCTTCCAAAAAGACTACCAGGATTAAACCAACCACTGAATCATCATTTCATTACTTCATATTACTACAAGTTAGATTTGGGACACTGTAATATTTTAGCCCTGATTTTCCCTTTTTATAGTGTCCATAGATAATTTAACTTCTTTGTATAAACTTCCATTATAAAATGAAGTTTTATATATATATATATATATATAACATTACACATTTAGGACATTTCATGATGAAATAAAAGTGTTTCAAATAGAAAATGATGGTTTATTTGGGTTTATAAATCAAGAATTCTCAAGAGGGTATGAAACCCACTTCTCCCTTATCAACTCTAGGGATTTTCTGTAGTTTTGAAATTTGAAAAGCATAAAGTAAAATTATTATCATTTTGATTTGCTTGTAGTCATAATATTTAATTCACTTAGAAATATCAAATAACATTAAAAGAAAGGTGTGAAAATGGCTGCGCTCAGTGGCTCACACTTGTAATCCCAGCACTTTGGGAGGTCCAGGTGGGCGGATCACCTGAGGTCAGGAGTTTGAGACCAGCCTGAACAACATGGCGAAAGCCCATCTCTACTAAAAATACAAAAATTAGCCAGGTGTGGTGGTGCATGCCTGTAATCCCAGCTACTGAGGAGGCCGAGGCAGGAGAATCGCTTGAACTTAGGAGGTGAAGGTTGCAGTGAGCCAAGATCACGCCGTTGCTCTCCAGCCTGGGCAACAAGAGTGAAACTCCATCTCAAAAAAAAAAAAAAGGTGTGAAAAATAGGGTAGACCATGTGTGCTGTAACAGTAGACCCCAAACATAAAAGATGTTTATCTCACTCATATACACAGTCCAATATGGTTCCAGTTGGTGAGGGTTAGGGTTGTCATTCTGGGAGTTGGCCAGTAGAGACGCTACCATCTTCAGCATGTCTTCCAAAAGCTTCCTGGTATCAAAATCCAATTGTTGAAAGCAGAGAGAACATGAATAAGTTCATATGGAAGGATTTTATGGACTAAGACTAAAAGTAGTCCACATTAATTCAGTTCACATTCCACTAACCACATGGACACCCCTAACTTCATTGGTGACTAAGAAATGTAGTCTAGACTATTCCCAGGAATAAGAGGAAATGGTTATACTGAAGAACTAGATGTCTAATATATATTACCTTACCTAGTTATCAAAGTCATTTTTAGTTTGGACATGGTCTTTACTAATGGGTTGCAAATGCTCTTTATGCAGATGTTTTATGTTTTATATTACTTTCCTATGCCCAACAGCATAAAATATAGAAGTCTGGATGGATTAGGCACTTGATGTGTGTATTAGCTTTTGATTGCTATGTAACAAATGACCACAATGTTAGTGGCATAAAACAACATATGTTTATTGTGTCACAGTTTCTGTGGGTCAGGAGTCTAGGCACAGTGTGACTAGGTCCCCAGCAAGGCTGTAATCCAGTCGTTGATCAAGACTGTATTTCTCATCTAAAGACTCAACAGGGGAAGGGTCTGCTTCCAAGCTAGCTCAGATTGTTGTCAGATTTTACTTTCTTGTGGCAGCATGATTCTCTGAAGAATCAAGAATTCATGGTTGCTTGCTTCTTCAAAGCCAGCAACAGAGACTAAATCAAATCTAGCCAGATGGTCTTATATAATGTAAGATAACTACAGGAGTGACATCCCAACACCTTTGTAATATTGGTTAAGCAAATTACAGGTCTCATATACATTCAAGGGGAGGGGATTTTACAAAAGAATGACTACCAAGAAGCAGGATCACTGGAGCCTGTCCACCACAGTAAATGACTGAAAAAATCAGGGTATTCCAGAGAACTACCACTTTACCTGAACATAGCTCTTTACACAAAACTACACAGAATTATGGAAGATCTCAAGAGAAAAGTGTTCCTTATTGCCAAGAGCTGGTTATTATGCTAGTAAAATCAGCAGTGCTCAGGAACAATATTTGCTAAGTTTCACAGTTATCAACCTTAACCCACACAATCATCTTTAGAATTGGATCCAGAACAAGATGGGACCATCTTGAACCTGGTACATTCTCATAAAGTTCATTCTCATAAGACCCTAAAGCCTTCATTATATGGCATTTTTGAAACTCCTTTGTCATTTTAAATTTTTGTCTTTCCTAGCTCCCTTTTCCTCTACTATTCTATCTAACTTAGGCAGCATTGAATTTCATTTTTTTCTCTCCTTAGTCTTTCTGTTTGACATTTTCCCTTCTAGCTTCATTTGTCCTTTAAGACAACCCCATAACCTTTCATCTAGGGGAAAGAAATCTAAAAGAAAGCTCTAGAATGAGATTTTAGTTGACATATTCAATTTGCTTTAGAGGGGCATCACCCATACCTCTTCTTCCACCAGTGAGATCTCCTGAGAGGTGAAAATATGAGAGAATCAGAGCTGCTTATTTATATATCAACTATGGAAAGATCTTTCCTGCCTAATCTGACCTCTTCTTTGAAACTCCAAAAGTGACTTTTTGTGGTTAATTCTTCCAGGATATCTATGATGCAGTCCCACAGATATTAAAGGTTCAGGGCATCAAACTGAAAGATATAACAGCTCTAATAGACAGAGTCACATTTCTAAAAAGGAAAACCAAATTCTGAAGATATTTTCTGGCTCTGTGAACAGCTAAAAATACAAGGATAATCGTTCCTATAGTCCTGGACTTTTAACACGGAAGCTAACTTGGAAGGAAAAATGACACTGAGCTATAGGAAGAGAAGAATAGAACAGACTTCAGTGAAATCGGCCGCTTTTCTTTTCAAGGCACTTATTCCTAGATTAGCTCATCTATCTTTAAGTTTCATATGATTTTTACTATTTGGCATGACTTAAAACTACCAAGTTGGTGAAAGGTACATAGGAACTCTCTGTACTATTTTGCAACTTCTATGTGTCTAAAATTATTTTAAAATAAAAGGTAGCAAATATACAAACAAAACAAATTATTGAGCTGGGAAGTGTTCCCCTTGCAAAAGTCTAGCAACTGGGGTAAAATTGTTTCTTTGAATACAGACGCCTAGTCTCTGATTAATAAAATACCAGGAAGAGGAAAAGAAGGAGCTGAAGAAAGAGAGAAAGAAATAGAGAAATGGGGATTTCCAGTTGCTGTAGATGTTGAGTAGGCAGGACGTTAGCACATGGTATCTAGGTGCATATTGCCTGTCACTTTTCAATTATCTTTGCTGGCCCTGCCTCAATCAAAGCCCAAACCGTACCCCAAGGGCACTCTGCATCATTGAATTTATAGATGAGATCTTTCTTTTGGGATAAAGAGCTATTCTCAACTTGACTATTATACCTTGGCCTTCATTCCCTAAAGAACATGGGCAGGCAGGCTTGCAGACAGAAGTATATAGTGTGGAAAATGAACCACCTCTTTTGACTCTTTGCAAGATTTGTGATGTCCTACTGGGATGCCTGGGCCCAGGCACATTCACCTTGATTCTACATCAGAGACTTCTGTGTCTTCTTTCTCATAGTATGGGTTATTGGGTTGAGCAAATACTTTGTCATCAGTGTGTCTTATGGAGTAATTGAGAGCCTTGGATTTGAACTCATATCTATTTGGGCTCTATTTTGGGCTGTGTCACTTATGAACTGCATGACCTTGAGAAAATCACTGAAACTCTCTACTGTCCAGATTCGTAATGTATTAAATGGGGCTAATAATACCTCATGCATATGGCTGCCAACGGGAGTTAGTGAAATAATGTACATGAAATATTTAACACTAAACTTGGTGCCTAATGTATCTTCAATAAATGATAACTATTGTCATAGTCATCATTGCTTTTATACTTTTTGGCTTCCAGTGATTTCCAGTGACTATAGCCCTAAGGCCATTGGGAGATATCTTTTTTATAACTGAATTTTCTTTATAAAACAATAACTGATTTTTTTTTTTTTTTTTTTTTTTTTTTTTTTTTTTTTAGACAGAGTCTCACTCTTCTTGCCCAGGCTGGAGTGCAGTGGCGCGATCTTGGCTCACTGCAACCTTCATCTCCCGGGTACAAGTGATTCTCCTGCCTCAGCCTCCCAAGTAACTGGGATTACAGGCACCTGCTACCACGCCCAGCTAGTTTTTTTGTATTTTTAGTAGAGATGGGGTTTCACCATGTTGGCCAGGCTGGTCTTGAACTCCTGACCTCAGGTGATCTGCCCGTCTCAGCCTTCCAAAGTGCTGGGATTACAGGTGTGAGCCACCACGCCTGGCCTAAAACAATAACTGATTTTTTAAAGAAACATACTCATGACTATTTGTCATTTTAGTCAAAGAGGATGGAGAAAAACAGGGTTCAGTTTTATTTTCAGTTCAATGTTTTGACCATGACATCCAGTGCTGGCTTGATTACATTTTAGGAAACTGAATTCCTTCTCTAAAGAAATAGTCCAAAATTAAACACATATGGTTACTATAATCAATAATAATGCTAACCAAGCATGCTGTCTCATGCCTATAATCACAGCACTTTGGGAGGCAGAGGTGGGTGGATCATTTGAGGATCACCGGAGTTTGAGACCAGCCTGGCCAACATGGTGAAACCCCGTCTCTACTAAAAATATAAAAATTAGCCGGTTCTGGTGGCACGGACCTGTAATCTCAGCTAGTCAGATGGCTGAGGCACAAGACTTGCTTGAACCTGGGAGGCGGAGTTGTAGTGAGCTGAAATCGTGCCACTGCACTCGAGTCTGGGTGACAGAGCAAGACTCTGTCTCAAAAATAATAATAATAATAATAATAATGCTTTGTGCATTTCAAAATTACTAAAAGAGTGTAATCCCAGGACTTTTGGAGGCCAAAGCGAGCAGATCACTTGAGATCACGAGTTTGAGACCAGCTTGCCAATATGGTGAAACCATGTCTCTACTAAAAATACACACATGCAAAAATATTAGCCAGGCATCATGGCGTGTGCCTGTAGTCCCAGCTACTTGGGAGGCTGAGGTAGGAGAATGGCTTGAACTCGGGAGGCGGAGGCTGCAGTGAGCCAAGATCCTACCACTGCTCTACAGCCTGGCCAATAGAGGAAGGCTCTGTCTCAAAAAAAAAAAAAGAAAAAAAAATATATATATATATGTAAATATATATGTGTGTGTGTGTGTATGTATATATATGTGTATATATGTATATATGTGTATATATGTATATATGAAAAGAGCAGAATTTAAATGTTTTTACCACTAAAAAAGATATGTGAGGTGATAGATGTATTAATTAGCTTGATTTAATCATTTCACAATGGCAACATATATCAAAACATCACATCATACTCCGTAAATATATACAATTGTAAGTCAACTAAAAATAAAATTTTAAAAAGGGAAACATAATAAATTTTATTTTGTATTTTTAAAAATCAAAGTTAGGACACATATTGAGTTTCTCTGCTACTCAATGAACTGAAGGTTTTGGAAAACAAGACCAAAAAACAACAACCTCCAAAAAAGAAATAAAAGAAGGTCATAGTTAAGGCCTTTCAGGCAGTCAGCTCAGGGATCAAGGGTAGATCTCAACCAGCCTGTCACTGAGTATGCAGTGCTCACAGATGTGGGGAATACCTATGTACATCACAGTCCTCAGGGAACTGTAAAACCAGTTGCATTGACCAAACCAAAACACGTGCCATTAGAAAGCATATAATTGTAAACCAAGAGCTTCTTTTCCGTTTACCTAAGATAATTTCAGAGGCTTTAGTCTAAGAGAATCAAAGTTAAGTGATAGCACTGTCAAAAAGGTTTCTTAAGGAAGAAGATCTAGGGGTTCTTGGGATTCGTTGAATTTGATGCCATGGCTGAAAAATTAAGTGGAGATACACTGTATGCCATTGGAGTCAGGCACTCATGTGAAAGATCAGCACTCACATTTAGGAATTGGATACAGCTAACAGCAGGGGAATTGATAGGCTCATGAAAAGAGCATGGGTAGAGGATGTTATAGAAAATTAAGCACAGTTAGGGAAGACTTACCAGCAAGGTTACAAGAAGCAAACACCTATCCCACCGATTCAGAATACCTTGCCTCACTCCTGCATGACAGGACATGTGTGTTCTTTACATTAACTGAGAAACTGAGGCCAGATAGGAAGACAGATGTGGCCAGAAGAAGTTGACATTAGGAATGAGAGAAATAAATGAAGTGATTTTGGGGCTGGCATTAACTATCTAGAACTACCCAGGATGGTAGATTTAGAGACACTTCCATCTTTGAAAAAGTCTGTTTCTCCAATGCCTTGACTCTGCCTAAAGCAGTCTACCATTAATCTCTGAGGAATCTCTTCAAACAGTTTTCTGCCAAGGTATCACTGAAGCCTTTTGAGAAATAAGTGCTGTTCCAGCTTAGTCATATCTCAAGGCAGCATGGCATGGGAGGTGGAGACTACGAGTAATTAAAAATAACTCCCAGCTCAAGCAGGGAGAGGGCTGTCCCTGCCTCATCTGTATTCCCATCACAGGCTCCCCAGTGAGACCCCAGCTGTTGAGCAAGAGACTCTGTAATGTCTGATGCACTCAATCTTGAGTTGATCACAAAAGAATGTTAACAACGTTAAGGGCATGTAGTTCTAGGTTTTGGAAGAATTCTTAATGATTCTGTTAAAGAGGAAGAAATAGGAAAAAGACCAAAAAGACAGGGACAAACAGGAAAAACAGACCCAGCTCTACTGCAGTAATGGCCATTGATCACTTTACCTCCCTTGGCAGTCTGATCAGTTTCATTGGAAAGATAGCAAGTGGAAAAAGTGTGCAGAGATATGATGTGAAAATTATATTCAAGCTTTAGCTCCCCAGCACGTCTCTAAGGAAAGCACTATAGGAACAGCTGCTGGAGATATAAACAAAGGCCCAGGAACATCTCTGCCATTCATGTCAGGATCTGAAAGAGCCAAGGGAAGGACAAGAGGGGAATTAGCTCCCAGACATGCTTGAGTCTCTAAGCTGTTACTCTGTGATCCCCACGTTCTAGGTGCAGAAGCATTGCGTCTCTAAGCAATTCCCTTACCACCAGCTATCTAATGCTGTCAGAGGACCAACTATTTGCTGTTAACAGTAATGCTAATTTGAAGCTATTCAGCCTAGATTTTCTTTGTATTAGGTAACTGTTTAATAAATTAATTCCAAACAGTACCTCCCATCTCTCTCAGTCTGACCATTGAGCGCTCTTAGTCATTCTTTGCAAACTTGTCCCCATTTAGTTGTTAAACCTGCTCCATCAACTCAATAATGAATCAACCTATATTTGAGGACTATGGTTTGTGCCTGCTCCAAATCCTATCTTTTCTCTGATTTCAGACCCCTTGCCTCAACTGGATGAACTTTTCAAGCTCAGAACAAATAAGTGTTAAAAAAAATTATTAAACAAACATATTCACCTTTCTACAAGTTTGGAAAATAACAGCTAAGGAAAAAGCTTGTAATCAATATTTTTTGTTGTTGTTCTTATTGTTGTTTGAGACAGTTTTGCTCTTGTTGCCCAGGCTGGAGTGCAATGGTGCGATCTCAGCTCACTGCAACCTCTGCCTCCCGGGTTCAAGTGATTCTCCTGTCTCAGCCTCCCAAGTAGCTGGGGTTACAGGTGTGTGCCACCATGCCCAGCTAATTTTGTATTTTTAGTAGAGATGGGGTTTCACCATGTTGGTCAGGCTGATCTTGAACTCCTGACCCCAGGTGATCTGCCTGACTCGGCCTCCCAAAGGGCTGAAATTACAGGCAAGAGCCACTGTGCCCGGCCTTATAATAAATAAATTTATCAATTGTAGCTTACCAGCACCAAAAACAATAGTCAGTAAGAGTGTGGAGTCTAGAATTTGACTGTTTAGGGAAATTATGCCTCATCTTGGGGAAAATTTCCTAATGTGTCCAATCTCCTGTTTCCTTATCCATAAAATGGAGATAATTGTAGGACCTTCTCCAGATGACTATTAGGAAGAGATGATACATATAAAACTCACAGCACTGTGTCAGGCATAAAATAAGTAATCTATAAAAAGTGTTATTTAACACTTTTATGATAAAAATATAGAAATAGAAAATAATAGTTTCAGTGACAGATCAAGGTTGAAGCCTCAATTCAAAACATAATAAAATTGCTCTTTATGGTTCTTACAATGTACATTTATTTCAAATAGTAACAGTGCTGTTCATGGTGAAACATATTGATTTTAAGATTGACAAATTGGACAAACAAGGCTAGTCCACAATAGTGGGATTGCAGTAGACCCTAGAATATGTATACCACTTTGGAAGGTATAATTAATATGTTTATATGTGTCGTCCTCAATCTTTCCATTCTTTATTACCACCATTATACCTCCATTTACTCCACAGTCCATCTCTTCTAGAATGAAAGCTCCCACAAACCAGCAATTGCATCTATATAACCTATTCTGTATGGCATAACACCTATATACTTTTCCAAAAAGAGGTGGAGAGAATATTTATTGACTTAGGTATGTCTGTGATGATCTAATGAAATGTCATGGAACAACTTAAAGTCATAGCCAAAGGAAAAGGAATGTTAATATGTAAGAATTTGCAGATAGATTATTAACATGGAATGATGCCAAAATAGCACAGTAGAAAAACTAAAATAAATTAAATAGGCCTGGATTTGCTGGGTAACCTGGGGTATAACCCCATAAGGATGGTGTATGTAGAAGAAAAGTCAGTGAATCATTAGTAATTCATAAACTGTGTTTTTTCTCAGGTGTTCAAACATTGCAAAGCTATCTTTTGCAACCTAATGCTTTCCCTGGAATATGCAGTGTTTCTTGACTCGTGCAGTAATGGCTGATGGAGTAGGTGTTCAGACATTTTATTTGTTGGTTTTATGTATCCAGGTAGGAGAACTCCTGTCTAAAATTATCAAGAGTTGGTGGTGCATTCAGGACAGGAATTTAGATTTTCTGACTCCAAGGACATTTCACCACCCACTAAACCACCCTTTGCCATGAGCTCCCAGGAAGAACAATTGTTCAGTCTGGTACAGTGAGGGAATAATCTGTCCCTAGCACAGGAGGCTGAACACAGCAGTGAATAAAAGAAGACAAAACCAGTTCTACAATATAAATGACACATTCCATTAATATAAGTGGATCCAAATGAACTAATTTCATTCAATAGTACTTTCACATTCTGTAGCTATATGGGCTTGGATACAAATTGTAATGTCAGTCTGTCAGGAGAGTGGACTGCAGTGCATAATTACAAGTTCTTGTTCAGCACTTCAGGAGCTAATCAGAGCAAGGATGTGAATCTGTAATTTGCAAATGTGCAAAGACAGAGGTTACTATGGCACTAACGACTCTGCTGATAACATTCTTGCCACCACATCATAGGACTGTGAGCACAAATTCTACAAAATCATTTGACCTCCTGTTTAGTCATTTGCAAGAAACAGCCTGCTGGCAGTACCTAGGGACATTTCTAAGTTTAATGTTGTTCAAAAATCTAAAATGTCACTATACAATAAATTAATATTTACATTCTAAGGGACTATACACAATCGTAAAGCAATGTATAGAGCAAATTAATACATAAAATACAGAGAAATATAGAAAATTAATATACTACATCATGCAACCTGCTTCTAAACAAGTGTTTCTCTCATAGGACTGAATCAGGAAAGATTAAATAAGGAGTTGAGTAGAAACATATATAGATATGTAGAGATAGAGATATAGGCAATGTTTTTTTTTTTTAATTTTTATCCACCACCCCCTCCCCCGCTCCCCACCATAGCATTTCTGCTTTAAACACTTATTCTCTTTCTCTAATAATTTTATTCATTTCCATTCTTGGGGCAGTAGAAAAACAAAGCAGCATTTTAGAGTTCAGTACTGGCCTAAAATTCAAGCCTCTCTCTAAAAGATTATAGAATTTCGCTGTCCTCTCAGTTCACAGCAGCAAGCAGAATAATTTCTGCTTGCCATTTTCCTCAACTTAGTCCTGCAAAAGTAACACCACTGGTCTCTACTTCTTTCCTCCCGTTATTACCTGATCCTGCTCTACAGCAGATGCTTCCTCAGAGAAAGAAATACCTCAAACATCTCCATCAACTTCTTCATGGTAGTAACCCTTAACCCTAAACTTTTCTTATGTAGAGATAGGTGCATCACGTTGGGGATTCATTGACCATTCTGTTAATATATGAATTTAATCAATTTTAATTTTAAAGAATCAGGAGTGATTACGTGCATCACAACTTTCAGGTTAAATAATTTTATCATGGGTGCTAAGCTAGAACCATGGCTCACCTGGTCAGATGGCTGTAGGAGAGTCAACACAATAGAAGCTTCACGCAATGTGAATCCTGCTGCTCCCTACCAGGGATCAAAACTGAGGTCACTGTGTGGTATGTGGAAGTCAAATGGCTGCTTCTCTTTAAAAAGTGTTGGAATGGTGCGTTTTCTCTCACCGATTCTGTCTAGGGGGCAATGTGCTAGGGTGCAATAAGTTAAGTGTTAGTCACATATTTGCAGGGTTAAATCTTAGTTCCACAGCTGACTCACTGCACACTCTAGGGAGAATTATTTAACTTCTTCAGTCTTTGTTTCCTCATTCAAAAAAGAAAGAGAGATACTATCTGTGGCAGAGCCTCAGAAGATTGAGGGAGTTAAATGTAAAAATGACACACTGGTGCCTGTTACAGGGAGGGCTCCCTGAGAAGCAGACCTGCGGGCTAAGTTTAGCATGCAGGATGTTTATTAAGGTGTGCCTTTGAGATCAATACCTGTGAAAAGTAGGGAAAGAAAGCAGATGAGGCATAGGGAAAAGGTGGACTGCCACAGGCAACCCAGCGAACCTTACCAGCAGCTCTGTAGCTAAAATAGCTCTTCAGAATTGTCCAGAGTTGGGCTGAGGAGGCCAGAATTTTATCTGTGTTCCCACGATGATGACTCAGTGGATGGGGTCATTTCAGGAAGAGAGCAGGGCATCAACCTTGAGCAAAAATGGTCACTGCGGCTTAGTCTAACCCTGAAGAGGCTGGCAGCTCAGGACATCTGTTGACAGTATTCCAAGGAGGCAGGGAGACTAGAACTTTAGCAAAGGAAGATGGCATATCACAGTGATCATCACAGTCCCCAGTCATAAAGAGTAGTTTCTTACATGTGCATACTCTTTAGCCTTGTTTTCATTTCTCCTCCTCCCGCCTTCCTGTCTTCCTCTTCCTCTCCCTTCCTTTTCTTCTTTTTCTTCTTATTTTGATTTTGTTTTACTTTATGGAATTAAACCTCCATAATTCTGTAGTGTGCCAAGTATGAGGGGGAAAAAGTATCTTTCCCCCATTAATAGATAATGACACTTTGACAGATAAGTGAGCAATTCTGCATTGATTCATTGGGGAAAACTATGGCAGGAAGTGGGTAGCAGTGTTTAGCGTGGCATAAAATGCATATGCTATCTAAAGAGGTGGCTTCTTTCCCTTCTGGGGGATTTATGTGCTTAAATCAGGGCCCACAAACTCAAAGCACGCCTTTGGGCTAAAGGAAGCTTGGCTAAGAGTAAAAGGAGAGCCAACAGGGAAAGGGCCTTGTAGGCTGTGACCTTTCAAGCTAAACTGCCCCTAGAGAAAGAGAGACTTATTTGAATTTACAGATGCCTTAGGACTCCAGTGAGCCACAGCTCTGGCTCTTTTCCTCTGGGGCACTACAAAGCTTAGGTCTTTGCAGATCAATTAAAGTCATTAGCGCTCCATCTAATGAATGTTGATTTCCATGAGGAGGCTGAGCCAGCTGGCCTGCCCTAAACAGCGCAAAGGCAAGCAGGGTACCAGAGTTAGAGCAAATGGCAATAAGCCACTTGAATTAGAAGGCCCCCAGCTTGCAGCAGAGTTAATGCTGCCTGTTTTCCAGGTGACCTCAATCACTGCCCGGGGCAGACACTGGACTCAGATGCTCTCCAGTCACAAGAGAGTTTGTAAATATGATTTAAAAATTGTCACTGGCTGCTCACCTAGCAGGAGTGTTCAGAAAGCTGCAAGGTATGAGACACTGGATGCACAGATGTGTTTTCATCTGGGGAATGTTGCATTTTTACAATTTTCTCTCCTGGCTATTATGATGGGAGATTTCTAGTTTTTAAATTCAGTGTGCTTTTTAAATTTTTGAATAGATAATAAGATGATTGCAAAAAAAATTAATGCTGCCTCTCATTTCTGTTCTTCCTCTACTCAAGAAACCAGTTATTCTTTTTGTATGCTTCTAGAGTTTTCTGATATATGTACAAGCAAAGGAAAGTGTATAGTCTCATATTCTCATAGTCCCACCTACTAAACAAATAATAACATACTGTATATATAATTCTGCATCTTGCTTTTCTTCTCTTTTAATATATCACAGCTGCCTTACCATATCAGAACAAAGAGAAATTCTTTTTTTTACAGCTCTGTCATATTTCATTGAATGAACATGCCTTATTTAGTTAACTGTTCCTTTACTGTTTGCACTTACAAATAATACTGCAGGTAACCTCAAATATGTTTCATTTTTTAAGCATGTTTGAGAGTATGTGTTGAATACAACCTCAGAAGTAGAATGACTTCTAGGAGGTATATGCATTTGTAATTTCAATAGATAGAAGGATTGCCAAATTGTCCTTGAGAAGTATTACACAAATGTACAGCCCCCCCCCCCCCCAGCCTCAACGAATGGGAGTGCTTCCCCACACCTCACCAATAGAGACTGTGGTCACACTTTTAGAAATTTATCCATCTGGTATGTGAAAATGGAATTTCAGTGTAGTTTTATTTTCTTTTTCTTATGATGAGTGAGATTGTACATCTGTTTATATGTTTAGGAAGTTTTTAGAAATCATTTGTATGAACTTTCTATTGATATTTTTTGACCACTTTTGTAGTAGTTTGCTGCTTTTGTTTTTAATTGGTTTCTACTAGAGAGACTAATCTCCATGATATGGGATGCAAATATCCTTTTCCTCCCCTAGTTTTTTGTTTGCCTTTTGATTTTCCTTACAGCTTTTGCCCCTGAGCTTTTAGATTTTATAAGGTTGAAGTTATCAGACTTTTCTTTTATGGCATCCTTATTTCGACACTTAATTAGAAGGGAGGACTTCATATTCTAGAGTGGTAAAGTAATTCTTCATGGTTTTCTCTTAGCACTACTGTGTTTTGCTTTATATTATTCATTTTTATAATTTTTAATGTATTCCTGTAGAGGATGTGAGGTATTGATACAAATTTATTATTTTTTTTCAGGTGGCTACCCAATTATTTCAATAACTATGTTTCTATAAGTCATCATTTCCCATTTAAGCCTCTGTTATGATATTTTAAATTCATTTCTGCACTTTTATTCTGCTGTATTGGTCTGTCAGTGCACATTTTTCAATTCTGAAACCTGTACAATAGATTTCAGAATCTAAAAGGGCTAATTCTCCCTTATTACTTTTTCTTTCAGAGTTTTCCTGACTTTCCTTTTTTTTTTTTTTTTTTTTTGAGACAGTGTCTCAGTTTGTCATCCAGGCTGGAGTACAGTGGCGCGATCTCGGCTCACTGCAACCTCCACCTCCTGGGTTCAAGCGATTTTCCTGCCTCAGCCTGCTGAGTAGCTGGGATTACAGGCAAGCGCCACCACACCTGGCTAATTTTTGCATTTTAGCAGAGACAGGGTTTTATCATGTTGGTCAGGCAGGTCTCGAACTCCTGACCTCAAGTGATCCACCCGCTTCAGCCTCCCAAAGTGTTGGGATTACAGGCGTGAGCCACAGCACCCGGCCCACTTTTCTTTTATATTTTTTTATAGAAGCATTAGAGTATATAAGCAGTTTCTTTTAATAATTTGTATATGTTAGCATATGTATATATAAATTAGATAATGTTAATTTACAAATTAAGGAGAGCTATAACTTCTATGACCTATATGTGTCTTTCTATTTAGTGACATGATATGTCTCTCCTTTTGCTTAAATTTTATTTTATATAATTTCATATGTCTCATATTTTGTTAGGTTTATCTCTAAAAGTTTTTTCTTCTCTGTACCTAATTATGAATGGTTCTTTTCTGTTATTACTTCTACTAATGAGCTGTGTGTGTATATATACGTGAAGATCATGAATTAAGGCATACTAATTCTGCATCCTGCTTCCTTACAGAATCTTCTTGTTAATAGTAATCATTTTCAGTTGTTTCTTCTGAGAACTCCAGGTGCTCAGTCATATCATCTAAAAATAATTTTATCACTCTCCAGTTTTCTATCTCCAATTTCTCTTGTTTAATTGCATTAGATAATAATCCTATCTAATAATATAGTAATGATATTGTGGATACTTTAGCCTTGTTACTGACTTTAGTAAGAGTGATTCTGATGTTTCCACAATCATTATGAGGCTGGCTTTTGCAAACATATACATCCCTATGGTTTCTTAACACTGAATGGTCTGGTCCTTACATTCTCAAGTTAAATCCCATTAGCACTGAGTATTCTTTATAATATAGAACTAGATCCTTGTAAATAATTTAATTATTTTCTTTTTCTATGCCATAGAACAATTAACTTGGCATTAAAATTCTCTACTCTTTAAAAGCTTAGAATGATTTATCTGTGACCTTTTCTGGGCCTCGTGCTTTCTTTTTCTAAGGGTGGCTCAGGTGGCAGACAACTTCCTCCATTTCATCAATGGAAATGAATAGGTTTTAAATCTGTATCCCCTTTCGAATTATTTTTAGGCAATTACACTTTTCTAGGATATTCTCTATCTCCCCAAGTTTTCATATATATTTGCACAGAGTTAGCAAAGACTATTTTTGTCATTTTTCTGCGTTTATTTTCCACTTACTATTTTTAAATTTTATGTATCTGCAATTTTCTTCCTCTTTTTCATGATAAGATAATCTAATGTTTACCCTTTTTAATTTTTTTATAACAGAAACTTTAAATATATTAATTTTACCACTTTTGCATTTCCTAGAATATTAAATTCTCCTTTTCCCTATATGAATTGGCCCTTTATGTTTTTCTTAAACATATTTTATGTTTGTTTAAAAATTTTGTATTAAAAATATTGAATTGATTTTGTTCTTTTCTCCTGTCAATATAAATATGTAAGACCAAAGATTTCCTCTAAGCATGACTTTTCCTGTTTCCCATAGATTATAGAATATGAGTGCTTTTATATTTGTATTGTTCTAGGAAACCTGCAAAATGGCCTGTATTTCATTCGACCCAAGAATTAAGAGAGAGTTTTAAAATTTCTAATTGGAATGGGATTCTGTTTCCAATCTTGTTGTTAACATCTAGTTATTACACTGTGATCAGAAAATGTGTACAATAGTATTTCTTTTTTTTTTTTTTTTGAAAAAGTTGCAGTTTTCTTTCTGGACTGCATACAGTTACATTTGTGATTGTCATGTGGATTCTTAAAAAGATTTTTTAAATTTTCAATGCATAAGTCTTTAAGTGTACTCTTTGATATACCTTATAAATTATGCTATTTAGGTCAATTATAGTCTTACTTTTGACTACTTCATCTATCATTGAATAAGCAAGATGATTTAAAGTGTCTTATTTCTGTTTTTTGGCTGAATGTTTCTTCAGATAACTCTTAAGTTTTCTGTTTTTTGAATGTTATTTTTATTTCATTTGGTTCATAACTAGTTATAATTCTGACACCTTCATTACAAATTTCATCTTTTAGCATTTTAAACAAAAAGGTCTTTTCTCAATTATTTAAAACCTGAATACCACTTTCTCTGATTTTAAGATCCCTATCGCTGATTTATTTTTGTTTGCATTCTTTGGGCGTGCCTTGGTTGAACCTCTTATTTTCAACGTGATTAACAAATTTAATTGTTTTATTTATTTACTTATTTATTTTAATTATACTTTAAGTTCTGGGATACTTACGCAGAACACACAGGTTTGTTACATAGTTATACTGCCATGGTGGTTTGCTGCACCCATCAACCTGTCATCTACATTAGGTATTTCACCTAATGCTGTCCCTCCCCTAGCCCTCTACCCTCTGACAGACCCCAGTGTTTGATATTCCCCTCCCTGTTCCATGTGTTCTCATTGTTCAACTCCCACTTATGAGAACATGCAGTGTTTAGTTTTCTGTTCCTGTGTTAGTTTGCTGAGAATGATGGTTTCCAGCTTCATCCATGTCCCTGCAAAGGACATGAACTCATCCTTTTTTATACCTGCGTAGTATTCCATGTTGTATATGTGCCACGTTTTCTTTATCACTGGTCATTAGAGAAATGCAATCAAAACCACAATGAGATACCATCTCATGCAAGTTAGAATGACAGTCGTCGAAAAGTCATGAAACAGCAGATGCTGGAGAGGATGTGGAGAAATAGGAATGCTTTTACACTGTTGGTGGGAGTGTAAATTAGTTCAACCATTGTGGAAAACAGTGTGGCGATTCCTCAAGGATCTAGAACCAGAAATACCATTTGACCCAGCAATGCCATTACTGGGTATATACCCAAAGGATTATAAATTATTCTACTATAAAGACACATGCACATGTATGTTTATTGCAGCACTGTTTACAATAGCAAAGACTTGGAACCAACCCAAATGCCAATCAATGATAGACTGGATAATGAGTTGTTTTTTAAAGCAAGTCTCTTGTTCATAGCACAAAGTTGGTTCTGCTTTGTGATCTATTGTGAAAGTTGAAAGTCTTTGTCTTTTAATAGGTATATTAAGCCAGTTTATATCTAATTATGTTATAGATATATTTGTTCCTGGTCCTCTCCTGTTACTTTATCATATAGTTTCTCTTTTTCTTATTTTGTTTGTTTGCTTGTTTGTAATGTGTTCTATGCATGTCTATATGTATGTTTTGCTATTTAAGAGTTTGCGTTTTCTTCCTTGTGGTCATTTTTACAGTTATAATGTATTATATTTTTAGTGCTCAATATATTTAAACCAGAGCTTCTCATCCAATATACCACACTCAGGGCTTTTGGATAGACCCTCTGACCATGAACAATTTTGTCTTCTTCTCTCAGTCTCAACAAACATATCATTTGCTTTTTGAGCTATCATTTGAAAAATATTGGGAAATGTCACTTTAAGGAATATGCATTAGCTCTTTACTATGAGCAGTGAATCATCTTTCTTAATATTTAATACAGAAAAAACATGCATGTATTAAAATTAATTGAGTTGATACTTTATATATTATCCTTTGACTTCTAGCAATCAGATAATTTACTTCCTACTTTCTGTCCTCTTCTAACTATTTTTAGTTGTATTACTTCTGTATTGTCAGGGTTTATTCCATTTTCACTCTGGTCTTCAGCATATTATTCCCATTAGGTTAGACATAGTTCTTCTTTAAAAACTATACTCTGTGCTTACCTTCAATTTCATTGTCATAGTTATTCTAATTATGTTTTGGTTGATCAAAGTCATTTCCTAGTAGTTTCCTCAATATTCTCAGTGTTCCTGAAGGTAAATACCATTTGTAAACTATCATTGAGTATAGTTTGGCTGGATATAAAATGTTGGGTCATATTTTGCTTTTTGTTGGGAGGATGTTTCTATAAACTTATTAATACAGTCCTGGTGAGTCAGAGAAGCCTTTCTTGAAGAGGCATTGTCTATGTTTAATCTCTAATGGATGATCGTCACAGAAACATAGACAGAGGAAATGGTTCCAGGCAGAATCAATGGAATTGAAAAAAATCATGGCACTTCTGTGGAACAGGTAGTTGGATGACTGTAATGCACAGGGAAAAAGGTAGACACAAGTTGACACTGGAGAAGTAGGAGGGGATAGAGCAAGAAGAACTTGACATACCAAGGAGTCTGGATTGCTTCCAGGACAATAATCTAAAGCTGCAGAGTGGTATGAAGTAAGAAAGGGATATCCGATTGAAACTGTTCATATTAAGAGGGGTGCACAGGGGTATATGAGCTTTCTCTTCCAAGGAGCCTTTGAGTCCTCATCTCTGCTGTTACAGTACAGACCCAGAATTTCTTATGTAGGAAAGTAAATACATGTATGAAATAATAATGGAATTCATTTTATGCTAGGGCCATATTTCTAACTACCTTCTAATGTAGTAGGCGATAGCAAGACTTAAGGATATCTTAGTCTGACTCTTTTAAAAAAGAAAAAATAAAGAATTACAGTTCTTGGGTATATAGTCTTGCACCTCTGTAATCTGTGAACTGTCTTTCTTCCGAGGATCCCATGGAAACCTTTACAAATCTAGCTGATATTCACTATAGTTCTAAAACATTTCTTTCCTCAGCTGTTCCATGGGGAGTTTTGTGTGATCTCGCAGTTTCAAGCTACTTTTTGGAGACCTTCCATACTTCATTCAGGTGGGAGCTGCCATAGTTAACTAGTTTCGGAGCACAACTCTTTATCAAACACTATATATGTAAAAAACTGCCATGTTAAATACCACTTGTTGCTCTTTCATCTTCAGTCAGCTATATGCAAAATAGGTCTTTACAGGCAAATTTACATTCTATCACAGAAACAGTGACTATCAGATAACCAACTCCCTTCTCAATTCTTTTTTTTTAATTTTTTATTTTAATGAACTTTTTTAAATTAATTTATTTTTTTTATTATTTAAGTTTTAGGGTACATGTGCACATTGTGCAGGTTAGTTACATACGTATACATGTGCCATGCTGGTGTGCTGCACCCACTAACTCGTCATCTAGCATTAGGTATATCTCCCAATGCTATCCCTCCCCCCTCCCCCCACCCCACAACAGTCCCCAGAGTGTGATGTTCCCCTTCCTGTGTCCATGTGATTTCATTGTTCAGTTCCCACCTATGAGTGAGAATATGCGGTGTTTGGTTTTTTGTTCTTGTGATAGTTTACTGAGAATGATGATTTCCAGTTTCATCCATGTCCCTACAAAGGACATGAACTCATCATTTTCTATGGCTGCATAGTATTCCATGGTGTATATGTGCCACATTTTCTTAATCCAGTCTATCATTGTTGGACATTTGGGTTGGTTCCAAGTCTTTGCTATTGTGAATAATGCCACAATAAACATACGTGTGCATGTGTCTTTATAGCAGCATGATTTATAGTCCTTTGGGTATATACCCAGTAATGGGATTGCTGGGTCAAATGGTATTTCTAGTTCTAGATCCCCGAGGAATTGCCACACTGACTTCCACAATGGTTGAACTAGTTTACAGTCCCACCAACAGTGTAAAAGTGTTCCTATTTCTCCACATCCTCTCCAGCACCTGTTGTTTCCTGACTTTTTAATGACTGCCATTCTAACTGGTGTGAGATGGTATCTCATTGTGGTTTTGATTTGCATTTCTCTGATGGCCAGTGATGGTGAGCATTTTTTCATGTTTTTTTTTGGCTGCATAAATGTCTTCTTTTGAGAAATGTCTGTTCATATCCTTTGCCCACTTTTTGATGGGGTTGTTTGTTTTTTTCTTATAAATTTGTTTGAGTTCATTGTAGATTCTGGATATTAGCCCTTTGTCAGATGAGTAGGTTGTGAAAATTTTCTCCCATTTTGTAGGTTGCCTGTTCACTCTGATGGTAGTTTCTTTTGCTGTGCAGAAGCTCTTTAGTTTAATTAGATCCCATTTGTCAATTTTGTCTTTTGTTGCCATTGCTTTTGGTGTTTTAGACATGAAGTCCTTGCCCATGCCTATGTCCTGAATGGTAATGCCTAGGTTTTCTTCTAGGGTTTTTATGGTTTTAGGTCTAACATTTAAGTCTTTAATCCATCTTGAATTGATTTCTGTATAAGGTGTAGGGAAGGGATCCAGTTTCAGCTTTCTACATATGGCTAGCCATTTTTCCCAGCACCATTTATTAAATAGGGAATCCTTTCCCCATTACTTGTTTTTCTCAGGTTTGTCAAAGATCAGATAGTTGTAGATATGCGGCATTATTTCTGAGGGCTCTGTTCTGTTCCATTGATCTATATCTCTGTTTTGGTACCAGTACCATGCTGTTTTGGTTACTGTAGCCTTGTAGTATAGTTTGAAGTCAGGTAGTGTGATGCCTCCAGCTTTGTTCTTTTGGCTTAGGATTGACTTGGCAATGCGGGCTCTTTTTTGGTTCTGTATGAACTTTAAAGTAGTTTTTTCCAATTCTGTGAAGAAAGGCATTGGTAGCTTGATGGGGATGCCATTGAATCTGTAAATTACCTTGGGCATTATGGCCATTTTCACGGTATTGATTCTTCCTACCCATGAGCATGGAATGTTCTTCCATTTGTTTGTATCCTCTTTTATTTCCTTGAGCAGCAGTTTGTAGTTCTCCTTGAAGAGGTCCTTCACATCCCTTGTAAGTTGGATTCCTAGGTATTTTATTCTCTTGGAAGCAATTGTGAATGGGAGTTCACTCATGATTTGGCTCTCTGTTTGTCTGTCGGTGTATAGGAATGCTTGTGATTTTTGTACATTGATTTTGTATCCTGAGACTTTGCTGAAGTTGCTTATCAGCTTAAGGAGATTGTGGGCTGAGACAATGGGGTTTTCTAGATATAGTATCATGTCATGTGCAAACAGGGACAATTTGACTTCCTCTTTTCCTAATTGAATACCCTTTATTTCCTTCTCCTGCCTAATTGCCCTGGCCAGAACTTCCAACACTATGTTGAATAGGAGTGGTAAGAGAGGGCATCCCTGTCTTGTGCCAGTTTTCAAAGGGAATGCTTCCAGTTTTTGCCCATTCAGTATGATATTGGCTGTGGGTTTGTCATAGATAGCTCTTATTATTTTGATATATGTCCCATCAATACCTAATTTATTGAGAGTTTTTAGCATGAAGGGTTGTTGAATGTTGTCAAAGGCCTTTTCTGCATCTATTGAGATAATCACGTGGTTTTTGTCTTTGGCTCTGTTTGTATGCTGGATTACATTTATTGATTTGCGTATATTGAACCAGCCTTGCATCCCAGGGATGAAGCCCACTTGATCATGGTGGATAAGCTTTTTGATGTGCTGCTGGATTCGGTTTGCCAGTATTTTATTGAGGATTTTTGCATCAATGTTCATCAAGGATATTGGTCTAAAATTCTCTTTTTTGGTTGTGTCTCTGCCCGGCTTTGGTATCAGAATGATGCTGGCCTCATAAAATGAGTTAGGGAGGATTCCCTCTTTTTCTATTGATTGGAATAGTTTCAGAAGGAAGGGTACCAGTTCCTCCTTGTAACTCTGGTAGAATTCAGCTGTGAATCCATCTGGTCCTGGACTCTTTTTGGTTGGTAAGCTATTGATTATTGCCACAATTTCAGATCCTGTTATTGGTCTGTTCAGAGATTCAACTTCTTTCTGGTTTAGTCTTGGGAGAGTGTATGTGTCAAGGAATTTATCCATTTCTTCTAGATTTTCTAGTTTATTTGCATGGAGGTGTTTGTAGTATTCTCTGATGGTAGTTTGTATTTCTGTGGGATCGGTGGTGATATCCCCTTTATCATTTTTTATTGCGTCTGTTTGATTCTTCTCTCTTTTTTTCTTTATTAGTCTTGCTAGCGGTCTGTCAATTTTGTTGATCCTTTCAAAAAACCAGCTCCTGGATTCGTTAATTTTTTGAAGGGTTTTTTGTGTCTCTATTTCCTTCAGTTCTGCTCTGATTTTAGTTATTTCTTGCCTTCTGCTAGCTTTTGAATGTGTTTGCTCTTGCTTTTCTAGTTCTTTTAATTGTGATGTTAGGGTGTCAATTTTGGATCTTTCCTGCTTTCTCTTGTGGGCATTTAGTGCTATAAATTTCCCTCTACACACTGCTTTGAATGCGTCCCAGAGATTCTGGTATGTTGTGTCTTTGTTCTCGTTGGTTTCAAAGAACATCTTTATTTCTGCCTTCATTTCGTTATGTACCCAGTAGTCATTCAGGAGCAGGTTGTTCAGTTTCCATGTAGTTGAGCGGTTTTGAGTGAGATTCTTAATCCTGAGTTCTAGTTTGATTGCACTGTGGTCTGAGAGATAGTTTGTTATAATGTCTGTTCTTTTACATTTGCTGAGGAGAGCTTTACTTCCGCGTATGTGGTCAATTTTGGAATAGGTGTGGTGTGGTGCTGAAAAAAATGTATATTCTGTTGATTTGGGGTGGAGAGTTCTGTAGATGTCCATTAGGTCCACTTGGTGCAGAGCTGAGTTCAATTCCTGGGTATCCTTGTTGACTTTCTGTCTCGTTGATCTGTCTAATGTTGACAGTGGGGTGTTAAAGTCTCCCATTATTAATGTGTGGGAGTCTAAGTCTCTTTGTAGGTCACTCAGGACTTGCTTTATGAATCTTGGTGCTCCTGTATTGGGTGCATATATATTTAGGATAGTTAGCTCTTCTTGTTGAATTGATCCCCTTACCATTATGTAATGGCCTTCTTTGTCTCTTTTGATCTTTGTTGGTTTAAAGTCTCTTTTATCAGAGACTAGGATTGCAACCCCTGCCTTTTTTTGTTTTCCATTTGCTTGGTAGATCTTCCTCCATCCTTTTATTTTGAGCCTATGTGTGTCTCTGCACGTGAGATGGGTTTCCTGAATACAGCACACTGATGGGTCTTGACTCTTTATCCAACTTGCCAGTTTGTGTCTTTTAATTGGAGCATTTAGTCCATTTACATTTAAAGTCAATATTGTTATGTGTGAATCTGATCCTATCATTATGATGTTAGCTGGTGATTTTGCTCGTTAGTTGATGCAGTTTCTTCCTAGTCTCGATGGTCTTTACATTTTGGCATGATTTTGCAGCAGCTGGTACCAGTTGTTCCTTTCCATGTTTAGTGCTTCCTTCAGGAGCTCTTTTAGGGCAGGCCTGGTGGTGACAAAATCTCTCAGCATTTGCTTGTCTGTAAAGTATTTTATTTCTCCTTCACTTATGAAGCTTAGTTTGGCTGGATATGAAATTCTGGGTTGAAAATTCTTTTCTTTCAGAATGTTGAATATTGGCCCCCACTCTCTTCTGGCTTGTAGGGTTTCTGCCGAGAGATCTGCTGTTAGTCTGATGGGCTTCCCTTTGAGGGTAACCCGACCTTTCTCTCTGGCTGCCCTTAACATTTTTTCCCTCATTTCAACTTTGGTGAATCTGACAATTATGTGTCTTGGAGTTGCTCTTCTCGAGGAGTATCTTTGTGGCGTTCTCTGTATTTCCTGAATCTGAACGTTGGCCTGCCTTGCTAGATTGGGGAAATTCTCCTGGATAATATCCTGCAGAGTGTTTTCCAACTTGGTTCCATTCTCCCCATCACTTTCACGTACACCAATCAAACGTAGATTTGGTCTTTTCACATAGTCCCATATTTCTTGGAGGCTTTGCTCGTTTCTTTTTATTCTTTTTTCTCTGAACTTTCCTTGTTGCTTCATTTCATTCATTTCATCTTCCATTGCTGATACCCTTTCTTCCAGTTGATCGCATCGGCTCCTGAGGCTTCTGCTTTCTTCACGTAGTTCTCGAGCCTTGGTTTTCAGCTCCATCAGCTCCTTTAAGCACTTCTCTGTATTGGTTATTCTAGTTATACATTCTTCTAAATTTTTTTCAAAGTTTTCAACTTCTTTGCCTTTGGTTTGAATGTCCTCCCGTAGCTCAGAGCAATTTGATCATCTGAAGCCTTCTTCTCTCAGCTTGTCAAAGTCATTCTCTGTCCAGCTTTGTTCCGTTGCTGGTGAGGAGCTGCGTTCCTTTGGAGGGGGAGAGGCACTCTGATTTTTAGAGTTTCCAGTTATTCTGTTCTGGTTTTTCCCCATCTTTGTGGTTTTATCTACTTTTGGTCTTTGATGATGGTGATGTACAGATGGGTTTTTGGTGTGGATGTCCTTTCTGTTTGTTAGTTTTCCTTCTGACAGACAGGACCCTCAGCTGCAGGTCTGTTGGAGTACCCTGCCGTGTGAGGTGTCAGTGTGCCCCTGCTGGAAGGTGCATCCCAGTTAGGCTGCTCGGGGGTCAGGGGTCAGGGACCCACTTGAGGAGGCAGTCTGCCCATTCTCAGATCTCCAGCTGCGTACTGGGAGAACCACTGCTCTCTTCAAAGCTGTCAGACAGGGACATTTAAGTCTGCAGAGGTTACTGCTGTCTTTTTGTTTGTCTGTGCCCTGCCCCCAGAGGTGGAGCCTACAGAGGCAGGCAGGCATCCTTGAGCTGTGGTGGGCTCCACACAGTTGGAGCTTCCTGGCTGCTTTGTTTTCCTAAGCAAGCCTGGGCAATGGCGGGTGCCCCACCCCCAGCCTCGCTGCCGCCTTGCAGTTTGATCTCAGAGTGCTGTGCTAGCAATCAATGAGACTCTGTGGGGTAGGACCCTCCGAGCCAGGTGCAGGATATAATCTCGTGGTGCACCGTTTTTTAAGCCCGTCACAAAAGCGCAGTATTCGGGTGGGAGTGACCCGATTCTCCAGGTGTCATCCGTCACCCCTTTCCTTGATTAGGAAAGGGAACTCCCTGACCCCTTGCACTTCCGGAGTGAGGCAATGCCTCGCCCTGCTTCGGCTCACGCACGGTGCGTGCACCCACTGACCTGCACCCACTGTCTGGCACTTCCTAGTGAGATGAACCCGGTACCTCAGATGGAAATGCAGCAATCACCCGTCTTCTGCGTCGCTCAGGCTGGGAGCTGTAGACCGGAGCTGTTCCTATTCGGCCATCTTGGCTCCTCCCCTTTAATGAACTTTGTCAATTCTTTTTTTTGCTTGTTTTCTTGCTTACTTGCTTGGTTGCTTTCTCTCTTTCCTAGCTGAATAGCATTACAGGCCAGTGCTAAAAGAAACTGGGTTGTGGAATTGCCATTGAAGGCTGGAGATGAAAAACATACCCGTGTACACTGTGTGCGAACTTGGTGGACTAACATTGGTTAAACTTTGAAATTAAGAGTTTTTTTTTTCCTGATTTTTGGCCATCTCTTTAATGCAATTTCAGGTAGCCACATGGTTCTTAAAACCCCAAATGCAGCTATCTTCAGTAAGTACAAAATAAAAATATCTTGCATTCTAACAGATAAGAATTTCTTCTTTCTCATGATGAGAGCTGTTACCTAAAGGAGCAAAGCTTTAATGGGGTCTCAGCTTGATTTTGCCATGTTTATATACAAAAGAGATGAGGCAAGCTTTGTTTTGAAGATGTTAATTGATTCTGTCCACCATGCTGTCTAACAGCCAATTCCCTGAAAATGTAGTGATGGAAAAAATATCTGTTCCAATTACTGTATAAGTAAAATGCTTCCCTTCCACCTCCACTAAAGAAAAAAATGGCACTCACTGATCTGAGATCGACAGCTGATTCTGCAAATGCAAAGCCCTGCTGCCATTTGTCATTTCAGGAACTGCTTTATTTTTGTCAAAATGGAAGGAAGAAAAAGGAGAGAGACATTATACAGACATCAGAATTCAAATCATTTGCAACCTGATTTGGGTAATGAAGGCTCAAGGCGGAGTTGAGATTTTGGGACTAAGGTGGTTGTATAAGTATGTAACTTCACAAGAATCTGTTTTAGACCCAGAGCAGATTAATAGCCAGATTACAATGACATTTCCTGGGCTTAGGAGCCTCATTATCCTCTTCTTTCATATTTCTTTAAAGTGGAAGACCCTTCCGCTATGGTGGTGTCCTTTGAACTCAAGTGTCAGGTTCACATCCTTGTGCCCTGAAGTTTCAAAGTGGCCAGTTGCTGTAGGAGCTTTTTCTATTCTGATATTACTGATACTGAGACTGGATAGGAAGCATACCCTGTTTAGCTGCACATCTAAATAATCGGTAATGAGAACATCCTTGACAAAACTATCTTGTGGAGGAGAGGTCAGGTCTTACCTGCATGCCTGTGGCCTTCAGCAAACAAAGGCAGAGATCTAAGGAGAAAACAGGATGTGGGATGTTTCCAGTGGACCTTGGCAGTGGACTTGCTTTGTGTTTGCAATGGAAGAAGGAACTAGAGGGGGGATAACCTCATGGTTGTCTTTTCTTCTAAATTTCTAAGACAACCAGTGAAGCTTGAGGCCTTTTCTCTGGAACTATACAATCTTTGCCTCCAGCAAGCTCTGTTTTTACTAATAACCAGATTGTCAGGTGGAAAACTTTTTCTAAGTGGACCTTACTTCTCTAAGTAAAAAAACAAATCCCTTGAGGCATGAAGACCTCCATTTTACACTTTTGTTAATATACTTCACAGGTACCTGAAACAGTTCTGGACAAAGGATATGTTGATCGACAATAAAGAAGTCAAAGATCATATTCATAATTATAACCAACAAAAAATAATTCTAGCGAGAATATTGTCAAAATGGATTCCACTGCAAACAGGCAGTAGGATTTACTTTGACAATATTCTCCCCAGAATTATTCTGGATATCACCGTAGGGACCAAAGGAGAGTTTTTCCCTTGGCCTTCCAAAGATTCTCTGAAAAATCAGCTTGCAAAATGCAAATTGATTGGAGAAAAAGCATACACATTTATTTAATGTGTACACACAGGAGCCTTCAAAATGAAGACCCAAAGATACAGGAGAAATTTTTCATTTTTATGCTTAGGTTCAACCAAGTGTGGACATCTGTGTAGAAATATGATTGGACAAAAAGGGTATGATCTAATGGGAATGGACTGAGGCAGAAAACCCAGCGAGGCCTGGCCGTGTAGACTCTTCTTGGCCTCTCTGAGCCCACATTCCTTTTTTTCTGGGTAGGGGGCAAAACTTTTTCTGAAATGGGGGTCTTATGACCTATAATCAAACAAGGTAGTCAGGCAGTTTCTGCATGGTCAGTTTTTACACAGAAAGGCAGAGGGAAATTGGAGTAATATTTTTAGGTCTTATGACTAGCTTTGAGGAAGAGGGATCCTAGTTTCTATGGCTAGCATTGGGGAAGAATGGGACTGAGAAACAGGAGGGCAGGGGAAGGTCAGAAAAACTTTTGCTTCTGAGGCCTTCATTTTGGGGTATTGTTTACTGAGCCCCAACACCACCTCGAGGGTTTCCAGGTATATTTTTTAAAGATCTTCTAACAAATGTTCCTTTTATTTATACATCCATTTAATTATTGGTGCTGGTTCCAATGCAAGACTTAAAAAATTCCATTTCTAATTCCCCACCTGCATGGAGGGCACAAATCTCCAACTCATGATCAGAATTTCCTGCAATCCATATGTCATTTAATGAATTCCACTCTATTCTTCTGGAAATCGAACACTCTAGAAACATAGTTTTCCTTTTAGCTGCAAACCTATTAATGCTGGCAGCCATAAAATAAATGCAGCCACAACTATTCCCCGCAAATGAATCAGTCAGCTCAGACTAAAATATACTCTTTGCATATATATCTGAAGGGCTCTTCCTGGTCAGCTTGTAAGTGTTCTGTTTTCGTTGCATGGTATTCATTTTCCTTTTAGCATTGCACTTGATTTGTGAAGTAGTGTTGACTGCTAGATTCCCATCATTAACATTAAGTTTTATTGCCTTAAATCTCTGTCTTACGTTCACTATAAATGTTTTAAGTCAACATAATGCTAGCAAGAGGTGCTGGGTTAACAGACTAAAGTTGGCATATGATTCTCATTTGGGGCAGGGAATTGTGCGGGGTTATTAGGAGCTTTCTACCTTTTTATTTATTTATTTAGGGATAGGGTCTCACTCTGTTGCTCAGGCTGGAGTGCAGTGGCACAATCATAGCTCACTGCAGATTCTGACCCCTGGGCTCAAGGGATCCTCCCAACTCCGCCTCCAGAGTAGTTAGGACCACAGGCACATGCCACCATACCCACCTAATTTTTTTTCTTTTTTTGAGACGGAGTTTTGCTTTTGTTGCCCAGGCTGGAGTGCGGTGGCGCGATCTCGGCTCACTGCAACCTCCACCTCCTGGGTTCAAGCAATTCTCCTGCCTCAGCCTCCCGAGTAGCTGGGATTACAGGCATGCGCCACCACGCCCGGCTAATTTTGTATTTTTAGTAGAGACGGGGTTTCTTCATGTTGGTCAGGCTGGTCTCAACCTCCCAACCTCAGGTGATCTGCCTGCCTTGGCCTCCCAAAGTGCTGCGATTACAGGTGTGAGCTGCCACCTGGCCCCATATCCACCTAATTTAAAAAAATTTTTTTGGAGAGATGTGATCTTGCTATATTGCCCAGCCTGGTCTCAAGCTCCTGGCCTCAAGTGATTCTCCTGTGTAGGTTTCCCAAAGCATGTGGCTAACATTTTTTAATCCTATACAATGTTAGCACTGGCCTCATCTAGTCCTAAGAAGTTTGCTCCTAATCATGTATTCATTAGAATTGAGGAGGAGAATATTTCCCATGGTGAATTTATATGTTCCGCCAATTCAACCAACATCAAATATTTATTAGCTGCCTACCGTGTGCCAGATACAGAGCCAGGCACTCAATTTTGCAGGCACAGTATACCTGCTGTCCTAGAGTTTAGACTCTAATGAGGGAGAGAGATAATAAACAAGGAAATAAGTGTATGTAACAATGTACAGCTAGAAATGCTGGGAAAGAAACGAACGTGAGAGACACTTATTGGAATTTAAATGCAAGCCACTCCACTATATCTACTAGGTGTGTGTGTTACAAAATACAAAAAAAGAAAAGCCTCCTGGGAGGGTAGCAGGAGTTAAATTACTCAAAATTAAGCCACAGTTTAAGACAGCAAAACATAACAGAACCTAGAGATGCCACAAGGCAATACAAAGTTAATTATCTAAGTAGTAGTAATAAGAATAACTGCTGGCCAGGCACAGTGGCTCACGCCTGTAATCCCAGCAGTTTGGGAGGCCGAAGCGGGTGGATCACCCTGCCAAAACTCTCAGGAGTTCGAGACCAGCCTGGCAAACATGGTGAAACCCCGTCTCTACTAAAAATACAAAAATTAGCCGGGCATGGTGGCAGAAGCCTGTAATCCTAGCTACTCGGGAGGCTGAGGCAGGAGAATCATTTGAACCAGGATGGCAGAGGTTGCAGTGAGCCAAGATGGAGCCACTGCACTCCAGCCTGGGCGACAGAGTGAGACTCTGTCTCAAAAAAAAAAAAAAGACTGCTTTAGGATTTAAGGAAGAATAGTGTGGCGGGTTAGAGATGGTGGTTAGAAAAGGCTTTCTAGAGGATCCCAAAACGATGAGGAGATTGTGGATGGAAAGTGGTCTCTTAAGCAGAAGAAAAAGCATGGAAAAAATACTAGGGTCAGGGAAGATAAAAAATATTAAGCTGTTATGAACAATCAATTATATAGGGAAAGTAAATAATGTTAGAAAGGTAGTTTAAAATTTTCCTTTTTTGCTTATCATGTTAGAAAGAATTTAAAATAGTGGCCAGGCATGGTGGCTCATGCCTGTAATCCCAGCACTTTGGGAGGTCAAGGTGGGAGGATCACTTGAGTTCAGGAGTTCAAGCCCGGCCTGGCCAACATGGTGAAACCCCGTCTCTACTAAAAATACAAAAATTAGCTGGGCGTGGTGGTGCACCTGTAGTCCCAGCTACTTGGGAGGTTGAGGCAGGAGAATCGCTTCAACCCGGGAGGCAGAGGTTGCAGTGAGCCGAGTTTGCGCCACTGTACTCCAGCCTGGGCGACAGAATGAGACTCCTTCGCCAAAAGAAAAAAAAAAAGAAAAAAGTAATGGCAGTAGTAACAGGAGTAGTAGTAGTAACAGATAAAATCTATCATTGGCAGCAACCCAGGCAAGCATTTATTTCTATATCTTGCTGATGGGGTTGATGGGGTTAGCAATTGCTATAGTCTTCCTAGTAGGGGATTTAGGAGACAGATGAAAAACTGTTAGACTATTTACGTATTTAACTAAAGGGTTCCATTTTGGGGTATTCATCCTATGGAAATAGTCATGAAAGTAGGTAAAGATTTAGTTCCAGAGATGTTTATTATAGTTTCTTGTGAACATTCTTATTTGAAAAGAAGACAAATGCCCAGCAATATCAGATTGATTACAGTACGCTCAAGTGGTTAGCACAGATATTCATCATAGCTGTACTTGATAACAGTTGTTACTGTTATCATGTTCTTGTGTGAGAGGTAAAGGGAGATAAGATTAAATTTTTTGATATTATAAACACCATCACATACTTCAATCTAATATTTTAGAAGAATATTTAATTTAATACTATTTTAGGTTTACTGTTGAATTACATCAACAGATGTTTGTAAAACAGAGAGCAAAAAGTAGAGTAAGTTATACAAGATCAATTTAGTCACATCTCTATATGAGTATGTTTGCATCAAATAAATACTGGAATGATATATGTGTGTGTGTATATATGTATATACAGTATATTCAAATGTGAACAGTGAGTAGTGAGATTACAGGTAATTTTGATTCTTTTTGTTTGTTTAACATTATGTTCTAAAATGTGTATGGTAAAAAAAAAAAAGTAGCTTTTTTTTTATTTCTAAGACTAGAAAATTATTTAGCAAACAAGTGGACCAAAGATATTACAGATAGCATTTCCTAAACATGATGTGCCTTTTGTCATGGAAAAAATGGATGATTTTGTTTTCTTCTTCAGCTTAATATGCGATATAATAAGCTCAGTCATCAAAGAGTGAAGTGCAGCATACTGAAAAAGTATGATTTGGTTTCACACAGATCTTGGTTTAAATCCCAGCTTCATCTCTCATTAATGATCACATCCTGAACAAGTTAATATGTATGTCTCGGTCTTCTCTTTAGAAAGCTGACAATGGGGACATGTATATTAAGTGACTAGCACAGCGCTTACCAGAGGACCATTCTCCCACTGTAGCAGGATGAGCCACAGACGAAACCTCTCAGACACCAAGTTGTAGAAGGAAGGGCTTTATTCAGCTGGGAGCATGGGCCAGCTACTCTCTCAAAATCCGAGCTCTCTGAGTGCACAATTTCTGTCCCTTTTAAGGGCTCACAACACTAAAGATTTCACGTGAAAGGGTGGTGATTGATTTGAGCAAGCAGGCGGTACATGACAGGGGCTGCATGCACCGGTGGTCAGAGAGAAACAGAACAGGGCAGGGAGTTTCAAAATGTTCTTCTATACAATGTCTGGAATCTATGAATAACATCGGTTTCTAAGTTATGAGTTGATTTTTAGCTACTGGGTTTAGGCCAGGCAGGCCCAGGCCTGGTTTCGGGCCTGGCGCTGGGCTGCCTGTCTTTGGTTTTACTTCCTTGTTGTTTTTTCTTAAAACAGGTACTGAGTATAAAACAATATAAAACAATATGAGAGGGTCTCTCTCTTCCCTCACCACATATGTGAGAAAAGAGAAAATATGGCTAAGTCATGTACTTAACTGAGTATTAAAACACATGTCTTACCAGAAATAGCAATTTTTCAAGTGTGTGAAAACACATTAAAAATAAACTGTGAAACTCCAAAAATCTCTAAAATATGTAAATTCATTTAGACTTTACTAGAAAAATAAAGTTATCTCTCTGAAATTTTGTTGTTAAATATTTGTAGAAAAGGATGTAAAGTGGAGTGAGGTCTAGAGAGAGAATTTTGATGGATGTGTGTATTTGAGTCAGTTTTCATCCCACTGAATCTTTAGTCAAATCAAATAAAAATGAAGGTAATTTGTCAGCTTGCAGAATCAATGCAAGCAAAGTCGAAAACTGCCAGCCTATGTTCATTCTCATGGTTTGAACAAACCGAACTCCAAGTAATTCATTGTTTGGTTTTAAATTACTTATATTCACTCTGTTGATCCCATTTTGCTTTGAAATTGTACTTTCATGTTTATTTTCTGTAGTCCAGAATGGAGGTAGGAAGAGGAAATATCTGGAAATATCTAAAAACATCTTGAATATACCTTAAAAGTAACATGTTTAGGAGGTCCCTCAGTTAGTTTTATTAGCACCTCTGAGTGTTACAGAAATGATTGCAAATCTCCAAACTCACAGACATTTGCCCAGAGTCCCCCCTATAATCATGTGCTGGGAGAGCTTTAGTATAATTATTAGGCCAGTGTAGGACAAGCAGCAGCGTGCACATAGTCACATTTAAAGTGAGGATTTAAATGACAACAAAAAGCAAAGCAAAATGGCACTCTGTGTAACTTGGGATTGTTTTTATTTAAGTCAAAATTTAAAAAATTTTAATTATACGTATGTCCTGGGGTATGAGTGGAGGGGTGGCTATGGGGATGGGTACACAGGCATGAATGAACACAGGAGACTATGAAAGATGCTTCAGATGCACCCCAGACAAAGATGGAGAAGGAAATGTTTTCTGTACCATCTCTATATGGGCAGTTCAGCTTTCTCTCTGTGCTTGTTTTCTCTGCTCTCTCTGTTTGGATTTGAAGAAAAAGAGGTTTTTTGTTTTTTTTTGTTTTTTTCCTTTTTCTTTTGTCTCTATTTTATTTATTTTTTAAGTAGACTGTCAAAATTTTAGCTGTGATTGAAGAAAAGAAATAAGACAAATAAAATTAGTGTGAAACCAAGGAGGGGGAAATGGGATTGCCACTTCCTCTTGTACAGAGTCAGCAGTTTTAATACCTGTAAACAAAAAGTTCTTTGCTGGAACTCTTTTTAGAATGGAAAATGGGATGAATAGGTACAGCATTATCAAACCATTTGTTGTGCTCCCTTTTTCTTGAATTGATGGAAAATATAGAAATAACACAAACCAAAGTTGACACTCTTGAAATGACTTGTCCTTAGAATTTATTGTTTATCTCACGGAAACATGAAGAAATGTCTTCATTAATGTTTTTGATCTCAGAGCCCCATTTCCTTTTATCTCCCAGCAGAAGTGTTGCAGTGTCCTCACATTTGGATTGAGAATTTAGATAGATAAGAATTCAACCCTCTAGTCCCATTTACTGCAATTGTATTTAAATACCAGCTTAATTAGCTGTACTCATCCTCCTTCCCAATCCTCTTTGAAGCAGGAAAGTCCCATTGCTTCCGTTTAGCTAATGCTATGCTCATACCCTAGTTTTTAAGCTTTGTAGAAAGTACAGATATGACTGCCCCATGTGATCTCTAGGAAGTCTAGATATTTGATCCACAGAAGCATTTTGTTCCATGGAGGATGTGGAGTTTGTTGCTTTGGATTTGAGCTTCATTTAAAGCATTTGCTTATTTTTCATCTTGCAAAATTAAAACAACTTAATGAAGGGTAGAACATTGAGATATATACCTGTTAATAATAGAATAATATGACATGTCACAGTATCCAGGTATGGAAAAGGTGAATAGGGATAGTGTTATGAGATTTTTAGAGTACGTTAATTTTATAAAGCATGCTTATGGGAAAAGCCAAACATTGATGACATTTCGCAGAAAATGTTATGTTCAGGTTTGGCAAACACCAATAAGGTCAGAGAAAAAGCAATATGAATCAGTATTAAGAAAATTATAAGATAGTGTATGTCTAGGGCATGATCTTTAGTATCATCAATAAAACCACTAAGGATGCCTCACTATAGCTGTGAGATGGGTTCGGACCATGATATCTAGTTTAATACTATTTGGGAGCAGAAGTAACTAGATATATTTATCCTATGATATTTTACACTTATTGGACACCTGTTGAATCTCTGTTGGCTTGAGATTTAATTTGCTAAGAGAAAAGCAACTGAAGTTACTAAGGTAATAGACATAACATATGATCTAAAAATTGAGAGTACGTTAATCAAGGGGAGCGAGCAGAAATTATTCTCGTCAATCATCCATGTGTCCCTCTATATCCTTCACCTTTATTGCTGTTAGATTTGGAGCAAATTCTGAGCAATGTTCCGTGATCAGGGGTGAAAAGTGTCATTTCTGGGCTGAGGCAGTTTATAGTCATTTGCACCTTTTCTCTACCACTCTCTTTCCCTGCCTTCTCTTCTCAATGTTCTGAAAATCTTGTGTTCTAAAGGGACTTGAATAAGATGGAGATAGAGTGCCAACCCACATTAGCATTTATAGCATATATGGAGCAAGAAATGAACACGTGTGTATGTCTTTATGTAAGTTACAGATACTTATCTATAATACCTATCCTGACTATTGCAACATGTTAAGCTTTCCACTGATAATTAAATTTGATATATAAATAGATAATTAATTTTGATATTTAAAAAATGTAAGTTACAAAAGCACTATGCTACTCTGAGAGGAAATTGAGAAATACTAAAGTTTTCTTTCATGGAGCCCCATAGTTGGACCTTCATGAAGGCTTCAAAAGCTAGTTTCCTAACCAGTAAAAGTCAGCATGAGACACAGTGGGCTGAGATAACAGGCCCCTCAGCCTAGGGGTGGTTTGCTGAAGTAGGAGGCCAGAGCCTCTGGATGAGTCATCATCAGTTGTTACGACTGCTTACTCTGTGGACCATGCAAATAATATCATTTTCGATGTGTTCCATGATGCGAAAAAGTTAGAGAAGTACCGTAGGTCTAGGTATCAGGCACCAATATAACCACTCCCACACTCCAGATCTTCTTTCCCCATACTCATTTCTCCAATCTCCTCCAAGTCCTGCCTCAAACGAGTTATTATTTTCACATAAAACTGAGAAGGAACTGTTGAAATGACTGACACCCTCAGCAAATAAAATAGTTGTCAAATTAATAAATAAATGTCACTTGAGGCACTTCTGAACTTCTCAATATGTCTTCTTTTGGAGGACTATTTGTTTGGCATAGGAGAAGATTTCCTAGCAACCCTCAAAATCTTTCCAATTAGGAACCTAAATTCTATTCCCAAAGGTTATGATATAAAGAGGAAACTTGAAAATTTGTAACTGAACTCTATTGAAGTATGGGGTATTTCAATTGAGTAAGCCCAATATTTACCTGCATCACAAAAAAACTAGATTTTAATAATTTCTTATACTTATCAAGTGTTTATGCCATGTACCATATTTAACATATATTTACTCATTAGTTTTTCAAAATTCTTATGAAATGATATTGTTTTTATACCCATTTTACAGATGAGAAAACTGAGAGAGACCTTAAGGAGCTTTCTCATGATGCATGGCTAGTTAATGGCAGAACTCATGTTAAAGCAAGCAGTCCAACCCTGCCTGGGCTCTTAAACAGTGGACTCTGCTGTCTCCTTTTAACAGGATGAAGGTGAAGTTCTCAGCTTGATATTTTTGTTTCATTCAGTGCAAAGTGTCATCTTCTACCCCAGTGCCAAAAATTACTTCAAAGAAAACAGCTTTTTGACTACCGACAGTTATGTACAAGAGGTGTGATTTGGGGTTTTAAGAGCTTACTTTGACACAGCTCAGATCCCTCTTTTGGTAGTGAAAATTATGCTGTTATCTCCTAAAAAACTTCATCTGCTCTGTCCCCACCTCTTTAATTTGACAGGTGATTCCATATCCATGTAAGAGCATTTTGGTGTCTGAAAAACAATAAAAATCCTCCCAGTAAACCCATGTTCTATTCAAAAAATTTTGGCATATTGATTGTCTGGGGTAAGGTTCAAAATTGCATAAACTTCCTTGCCCCACAAATCACTTTGTTGTATCGACAATAATAATCACAATTATTGATAGTAAAATAATTTGGCCATTCTATGAATAATAAGGACTGCACATGTTAAAAAGAGGCAAAAGAATGGATAGATGATCAGAATCCATTCTCAGTAACCAGAGCTAAGGAAACAGTTCAAGTAAAAACCCTCAGCTTACTTAATGCTCTATAGTAATTAATAGTAATTGATAACAACTTGTAGCAATTAAGATCTAATGCACTTAATTTGCAAATGTACTCCTTAACTTTGAATACACTTTTTTCTCTAAGGCAAAAGTCTAGAATTGGAGACTCTTGGATTCTTCTTCCCATTCTTTTCCTTCTTCGTTGGAAAAAATCAGAAACAATCTCGAAATATGGCCTGTTGGAGCTGGAAAAGAGCTTAGAGATTGTTCTAGTACAGTTGTGTCAAACTACAGATGAAAACTTTGAATCTTGGAGAAGACCACTGGTTTATTCCACCTCTCTAGCCATCGGCATGAATGTCTATTGGTATACTTGGTTTAGCTGCCCAATTTATGGCCAAGACTGGGACATGATATGGTACAAAATATGGTGTTTTTGTATAAAGAGCTACCTCTTGTTCCTTCGTTGTAAGGGGACTGAGGGCACAAGAGTGCTAAGACTGATAATCCCATCAACTTAATATATTAAAAGAGGTTTTATATCTAAAGCATCCAACACAGTGTCTGGCCTAGAGGAGGCACTATATCTATAGAACAAATAAGCGAATGTTCAAACATAGCCTCTCTAAATTCTATTTGAATGACTTAACACAAAGATCAGAAATTTGCATAGCTGTTTGTCTTAGCCCTTTAAAACAAAACTCTCCTAGTGGAATATATGTGAATTCTATTCAGAGTTTAAAAACAGATTCATGGGAGAGCCCCAAACCAATCAAAAACATGGCAAGGTTTAAAAAACAAAAAAGACAAAAACAAACCAGAAAAAAAAAATTATGAAAAGACCCTGCCTGCCAAGAGTGACTTGTTTGCAATTGAAAACCTGGAGATATGAGTACATAATAGAAACGTGGCAATGATCATCTGGGCAAAAACACAATTTGTATGACAATGAATCAGGAAATGTCCTGGAACACCAGAAGATGAAAAACCTGGGATTTTATAAAGCACATTCAAGTTGCTGCGCATGCGTCACACCATGAATTTTCCTGTGGTCTGACATCCTGGTAAAAAGCATTGGTCTCTTTCTAAACATTGGTAGTAGAAGTGTACCACAACAGGCAACCTTACATTTAAAGAAAGAATGTAATAGATACCTGTGGAAACTGTCAAAAGTGTCTTCTAGAGCTATCTTTGAGGTCTCTTTTATTCCTTCATTCCTGATCTGAAATTCATTAAAGCTAAGAGTGCCCCTTAAATTATGTTCTGCTGTATCCTGGAGGAACACCTGAAGAAGTTAATAATAAACCCTAGAGATTAGGCAAGTGGAAAGAATTATGAAATAAAACAAAGCAAAGAAATTGTGTAAACAAATTAATTAATTGTCTGAAAGTGAAAGCATGTTTGTAATTTTGCCCTTGTCAAAGAAAAATTGGAGTTCATTATGCTCACTGACTGATTTAAAAGCTTCTTCCCGCGTAGCATCACCGGGAGAATGAGTGTGTTGTGAGTGCAAAGCATGGATCGGTTGCGGCATCAATTAAAATAGAAATTCATTATTGAAACCTCCAGAGTAAAAGGTTTGTGCCTTCTGCTTTGAGGATGGGAGGAAGCTTTTCTTTTCTTATTTTTAAGTTTTGTTTATTTTTTTTCTCTCCTCTCTCCAATTGGTAGAGGAACATTTATTCTGGATTTCCAGTAGCAGGCATTATACCTTTTTGTAATAAATTATATTAATACCTGTTATACATTGAGCACATGCTATATACCAGGCATTCTATATACTTTATCATCTTTAACCCTCAGAGCAATCATGTGGTGAAAGGTATCCATCAGTATCACTTGAGGAAACTGAAGCTCACGGAGGTAAAATCGAACAGCTACTAAGTGACGATGCCAAGGATTTAACACACCCTAGGTTTGTCTGACTAGGAGCTTCTGGTCTCTCCAGGACACAACAGAACCTTCTAAGGCAGGTTTACTGTGTTGAGTTGGGTTTGCCCCTATAACAAGGCTATCAAAGGTTTATGTGTGTATCCAGGATAGGCATTCTGTATTCAGTTACGTGTTGGAGTGCTATCAAGAGCCCAGTGGGATTGTAGGTGGAATAAGATACCTTCAACACAGCCATCTGCTGCATACGGTGACCCTCGTGCTCTCCAAATGAGCAGAAGCTCAACCAGCTTTGCTGAAATGTGTTTGATGAGAGGATGGTGTGTTTTACTTTTGTGACATCTTTCCCCAGAGGTGGTTGCCTAAAGAGTTGAACTTTAGAGAACAAAAAGAAAGAAATGTAGGATCCATTTATGGTCTCTCCTAGAATCATGCCATATGTTGGACTCTATGTGGAAAGGGAGGAGGAATAAAATGAAGAAAGAGGAGTACACAGAGCATGGAAAACCATAAGTACGTGTGATCCATGATTACGTCATTGCACCTTGCAAAAACTTGGTGATTTTAGCTCTGGGGAGGATGAGTGAAAATCACGGAGTCAGAGCAGAATCATGAAAAGAGATTGGTTTTGGAGCCAAGGGAACTCAGATTTACATCTAGTCACAACATTTTTTTTTAATATTTCCTTTTTTTATTAATTATGTTGTTTTAAATTTAAGTTCCAGGATACATGTGCAGGATGTGAAGGTTTATTACGTAGGTAAATGCATTCCATGGTGGTTTGCAGTACCTATCAACCCATCACCTAAGTATTAAGCCCCCCATGCATTAGCTATTTATCCTGATGCTCTCTCTCCTTCTACTCCCCAGCAGGCCCCAGTGAGTTTTGTTCCCCTCTCTGTGTCCATGTGTTCTCATTGTTCAGCTCCCACTTATAAGTGAGAATATGCAGTGTTTGGTTTTCTATTCCTGCATTAGTTTGCTGAGGATAATGGCTTCCAGCTCCCTCCATCTCCCTGAAAAGGACATGATCTTATTGCTTTTAATGGCTGCATAGTATTCCATGGTATATATATACCACATTTTCTTTGTCCAGTCTATCATTGATGGACATTTAGGTTGATTCTTTGTCTTTGCTATTGTGAATAGTGCTCCAATGAACATATGTGTGCATGTATCCTTATAACAGAATGATTTATGTTCCTTTGGGTATATATCTTGTAATAGGATTGCTGGGTCTAATGGTATTTCTGGTTCTAGATCTTTGAGGAATTGCCACACTGTTTTCCATAATGGTTGACCTAATTTACATTCCCACCAACAGTGTAAAAGCATTCCTACTTCTCCACAGCCTCACTAGCATCTGTTGTTTCTTGACTTTTTAGTAATCACCATTCTGACTGTCATGAGATGGAGTCTCATTGTGGTTTTGATTTTCATTTCTCTAATGATCAGTGATGTTGTTGAGCTTTTTTTCATGTTTTTCGGCTGCATAAATGTTTTCTTTTGAGAAGTGTCTGTTCATGTCCTTTGCCCACTTCCTTTTTTTTTTTTTTTTAGTATACTTTAAGTTTTAGGGTACATGTGCACAACGTGCAGGTTAGTTACATATGTATACATGTGCCATGTTGGTGTGCTGCACCCATTAACTTGTCATTTAACATTAGGTATATCTCCTAATGCTATCCCTCCCCGCTCCCCGCACCCCACAACAGGCCCCGGTGTGTGATGTTCCCCTTCCTGTGACCATGTGTTCTCATTGTTCAATTCCCACCTATGAGTGACAACATGCGGTGTTTGGTTTTTTGTCCTTGCAATAGTTTGCTGAGAATGATGGTTTCCAGCTTCATCCATGTCCCTACAAAGGACATGAACTCATCATTTTCTATGGCTGCACAGTATTCCATGGTGTATATGTGCCACATTTTCTTAATCCAGTCTATCATTGATGGACATTTGGGTTGGTTCCAAGTCTTTGCTATTGTGAGTAGTGCTGCAATAAACATACATGTGCATGTGTCTTTATAGCAGCATGATTTATAATCCTTTGGGTATATACCCAGTAATGGGATGGCTGGGTCAAATGGTATTTCTAGTTCTAGATCCCCGAGGAATCGCCGCACTGACTTCCACAATGGTTGAACTAGTTTACAGTCCCACCAACAGTGTAAAAGTGTTCCTATTTCTCCACATCCTCTCCAGCACCTGTTGTTTCCCGACTTTTTAATGATCGCCATTCTAACTGGTGTGAGATGGTATCTCATAGTGGTTTTGATTTGCATTTCTCTGATGGCCAGTGATGATGAGCATTTTTTCATGTGTCTTTCAGCTACATAAATGTCTTCTTTTGAGAAGTGTCTGTTCATATCCTTTGCCCACTTTTTGATGGGGTTGTTTGTTTTTTTCTTGTAAATTTGTTTGAGTTCATTGTAGATTCTGGATATTAGCCCTTTGTCAGATGAGTAGATTACAGAAATTTTCTCCCATTTTGTAGGTTTCCTGTTCACTCTGATGGTAGTTTCTTTTGCTGTGCAGAAGCTCTTTAGTTTAATTAGATCCCATTTGTCAGTTTTGGCTTTTGTTGCCATTGCTTTTTGTGTTTTAGACATGAAGTCCTTGCCCATGCCTATGTCCTGAATGGTATTGCCTCGGTTTTCTTCTAGGGTTTTTATGGTTTCAGGTCTAACATTTAAGTCTTTAATCCATCTTGAATTAATTTTTGTATAAGGTGTAAGGAAGGGATCCAGTTTCAGCTTTCTACATATGGCTAGCCAGTTTTCCCAGCACCATTTATTAAATAGGGAATCGTTTCCCCACTTCTTAATGGGGTGGTTTGTTTTTTTCTTGTGAATTTGTTTACATTCCTTGTAGATTCTGGATATTAGACCTCTGTCAGATGGATAGTTTGCAACATTTTTCTCCCATTCTCTAGGTTGCCTGTTCACTGTGATGATAGTTTAGTTTGCCAATCGCAGCCACTTTTAACAATGTTACTCTGGGTAGGTTATTTGGTCTGAGTGTCAGTCCCTCCTTCTGTAAAATGGGGGGAATTCCTGAAGGACAGTGTTAGGATGAAATCACATTACTTATAATGTCGGATTCCTCTGTCAATGCTTATATGCTTCTCATTCATTATTTCTAAGTCGAGCATTTTTAAAGCATTTAACATGCAATTATTCATTTTTGTTTATAAAGTGACCCTGTGAACTTATCCCTATTTTACAGTTGATGAATCTGAGACACTGAGAGATTAAATAACCTACCTAAGATCATCCAGCTATAAAGTGATCGAGACAGGTTTTGTTGGTTTGTTGGTTGGTTTTGAGATGGAGTCTTGCTCTGTCACCCAGCCTGGAGTGCAGTGGCAAGATCTTGGCTCACTGCCATCTCCACCTCCCAGTAATGGTGCAATTACACAGGCATGCACCACCACACCTGGCTAATTTTTTTTTTGTATTTTTAGCAGAGACTGGGTTTCACCATGTTGGCCAGGTTGGTCTTGAACTCCTGACCTCAAGTCATCCACCCACCTGGGCCTCCCAAAGTGCTGGGACTACAGGTGCCCCGCTCAAGACAGATTTTAAACCTAGCATTCTTGCTCCAGAATTCATGCTGTTAATCACTGCTATTCTGCCTCTCTGTTGACTCTCAGAACCTCTCTTGGTCAAAGCAAGAAGGTATCGAACAGACTTCCTGTGCTGTTTTATAAGCTGCCTCAAATCCTTCCAGGACAGGGCAATGTCTATATAAATAGATGTTATAAAAAGTATAATCTAGGCCCTATTTATTTTTCTCTCAGATTCGTGTCTAATTCATACAGGTTGAGCCTTGCTATTTGAGTTTCACTTAACTCACCTCCCCTCTTTCTCTTATATTTGAGCTTCACATAGCTCACCTCCCCTCTTTCTCTTATATTGCTACCCATAAGGACTAGAGAAAAGATGGATAACATAATGCTGAGTCTATGAGTTGCTACAAATTCCTTATTATAATTGTGTGTCTTCTGGCAAAAATAAATAAATAACTTTCTCTTTTAAAGCCACTTTTAGGAGACAATGCACATTCTGTGTTTTTTCTCTGTGGCTGTGCATGGACACAGACTCTTCTGCCCTTCTCTTGCCTGTTCCTTGATTCCTCATGTTTCTGTCTGGTGCCTACCTGAGATCCAGGTATTCCTCTTTACCTCGTCGTCTTGCTATTTTTTCTGGGGACTTTTCTTCTCCCAAAGTGCTATTGAAACAGGCAAAACACCTAGAAATGGGTCATGTGGGTGAGTAGAGGGGAGTGAAAAGGAGAGGGAAAAAATTCCCAAAGCTCATATTAGGCAGTTACAGTTCTAATGAATAGAAGAAGTCTATTCAGGCTTCTGGCAATATTTTATGCTTACCTAGTGTAGTCTGTATTCCCTTAAATGGGTAAAAGATGCCTTAAAAAGATTGCTTTGAAGGATGAAGAGACTTGAAACAACTCTCTGAACAAAAGAACTTGTTTATTCATTCATTTATTCAGCTCGCATTTATTATGTGCTGGGTATTATGCATATAAATATTTTCTTAAGTTTTGTTTTTAATTAACACATAATAGTATATATTTATGGGGCACAGTGAGATGTTTGATACATGTATACATTATGTAAAAATCAAACCAGAGTGTTTAGCATATTCATCACCTCGTATATTTACCATTTTCTTCTGGTGAGAGCATTCAAAGTCTTCTCTTCTAGCTATTTTGAAATACAACAATACAATATTTTTATCCCTAGTCACCCTGCTGTGCAGTAGAACACCGGAGCTTATTCCCTCCATTTAACTGTAACTTTGTACCTGTTGACCAATCATGGTCCCTATTCTAAAAGTGTCACAGCCTAGGTAGGTTGACAAACAGGTAAATCAGGATTACAATACAAAAGTAAAATACCCTGGATCAAGGAAAGCACAGGTTGTTATGGCAACACAAGAGAGGACATGTAAATGAGATTGAGGGAGGTTCAAGAAGGCTTTTCAGGAGAGATGACTTTTGAACTGAGTTTTAAAGACCACTGGGTAGACAATAGGAGAAAAAAACATTTCTGGCTAAGAGGTTAGTGTGGATGAGCAAGTGGCTCTGTATAGCTGGAGGAGTGTCTGAATTTTCCAACATGAAAAGGACCACAAACTTGGTGGAATCAAACAAAGATTTTTTTTTTCTTTTGTCACAGTTCTGGAGGTCGGAAGTCCAAAATCAAGGTGTCAGCAAGGCTGGTTCCTTCTGGAGGTTCTGAAAATGAATCCCTTCCATGCCTCTCTCCCAGCTTCTGGTGCTAGTGGATGCATCACTCTGATCTCTGGCTGTCTTTACATTGCCTTCTCTGTGTTTCTCCTTTTCTGCCTGTATCTTCTCTTCTTCTAAAGACACTTGCCAGGCCAGGAGTGGTGGCTCAAACCTGTAATCCCAGCACTTTGGGAGGCCGAGGCAGGCAGACCACCTGAGTTTGAGACCAGCCTGGCCACTGTGGTGAAACCCTGTCTCTACTAAAAATACAAAAATTAGCCGGGTGTGGTGGCGCATGCCTGTAATCCCAACGATTCGGGAGGCCATGGCAGGAGAATCGCTTGAAACCCAGGAGGCGGAGGTTGCAGTGAGCCAAGATTGCGCCATTGCACTCCAGCCTGGGCAACAAGAGCGAAACTCATCTCAAAAAAAAGATACTTGCCATTGGATTCAGAGCCCACCTAGATAATCCAGGATGATCTCATCTAGACAGCCTTTACTAATTCCATCTTGCAAAGACTCTTTTTTCAAATAATGACACATTCATACATTCCATATCTTTTGGGGAGACACTATTTAACCCACTACAAGGTATAAAGATGAGCTATAGGCCTGATGAGGTAGGAAAGAGGCAGGGCAAGGTCTCCCAGACACTCATGTACCTGACAAGGTGAGTCTTGAGAGACACAGGAAAACCTTGGAACTGTAATTGTGAAATTGACATCTATCTCTGGAAAATGACTATTACTCCTAATGCCTCTAGCCAAAGACTATCAGAAACCCACCTGTAGCTGATGGAGTTGCATTTGTTACTCATTGTTTCGATGAGGACACACATCATGAGGAACCATCATGTCTCAGCTAGAGGGTGTTGGAGAAAACCTATTGTAGGAATTTGACTTTGGTTGGGTAATATGAGGAAGGGTCCAAGAAAGCCTAGTTCACTTTAGATTAGATGCTGTCAGAAAGCACAGGCAATTCTAAAAATGTGTATCTTGATTAAGTCTTCTCTGTGTGGAACATTAGAGTGAGGATAAAGTTGTAAATGATAAAGAAGTAGCAATCACTAGCCAAGAGAGGGGACTGTTTGCTATTTTGTGGTGAAGCCGTGACTTTGTTTTTCTGTGCATTGATTAAATGAAGATGTAGCTTTGTTTTGCCTCAGTTTATCATGGTCTCAGAGTGACTTCTTCTGAGATTGGTATTCTGTGACATTGCTCATGTGCAATAGAAGAATAACAAGATCTAGCCATGAGTGCCAGGTTACGTTCCAGATGTCACAGGCTGCTCTTTTGTTTTGTTTTTCTTTTTCAATACCAAGTGATAAGAATGAGCATGCCTAAAATTCCAGCAGTTTTAATAAAATACATCAGCCAAAAGGTTCAGACTGTCCTGTAAGACCCATAATAAGAGTCTCAATGTGTTCTTAAAAGAACATTCTTTCTTAGCCTACGTGAACATCCTTGTCTAGACTTAAATTACTTCTGACCCACATGTTGGGCCGTATCTATTTTAAAGACAAGAGGAGCTAACTGCAAAGTTCCTTGTCTGGTAAGCTGTTTCATCTGATAGTTGTAATAGCATTTTCTCCCATCTCACTGTAGGGCCTAACCCAACAAGCATCCTTGTGAAGAAAGACCCCACAGTCCTCTTTTTAAGCTTTCTCCCTCTCTTTCCTGGGGTGCCTTATCTATTTAAATATTAGGGGTGAGTCAAATGTAATTCTCTTTAATGAAAAACAAACAAGTGATAGAACCCTAAACGCTCTTTTGGCAAAGATCCCTTCAGAGCAAACAATCTTCTTTTAAAAGAAGTCAGAGCTAGGAAAGGGCCACAGGAGAGCAGGGATAGCCAACTAAACTATGCAGCAGGCTTCTCTGAAAAAAAGTGAGTGACTTTTTGGTGTGGCAAGAAAAAGAAAAGTAAAGTTTGATATAACTAGTAGTCCTTGGAATGACAAGTGACAAGAGAGGTCTCTTCCCTCCCTATAGTCCCAAGGAGAAAAGGGCTCTGTAAAATTAAAGGCACAGATATTCAGTTGAAAGGACATATTTTTCTCCTCTAACTTATAATTAGCCTGCGATACTGGCTTCTGTAGACTCTTATGAAGGCAAATTGCTCAGGACAGTGACTCTGGCAGATGTCAGTCATACAGGCAAGCACTGGGATATCTATCACAAACACATGCCAGTTGTCATCTTCCAAGGCATCACCTGATTGCCAACTCAGGTCAGGAAGAAATCATTCCTCTTTCTTCTTCTGTGATGTTACTTATCTGTTGCAACAGAGGAGAGGGTTAGCACCTTTCCTGACATATTCCAGCATCCTGTTAAATTGATCAGAAGACCAATTGCACACATTGTCTTCTACCATTGAGACTGGAAACACAGCCAAGGGTGGAGATGGTCAGTGAGGCTTCCCAGTGTCTTGCAAGTTCCAGGTCAGTGGTTTATGCTTAGAGTCCCCTGACAGAGAGATGGATGTGTTAGCAGGTTCTAGGGCCTGTGGTTTCCCTTGTGGAAATGCCAGTGGACCATGTGTGCTCCTTGGGTATCAGGGTGATTGGGCTTGGGTTGGTTGTGGCCACAGCATGAACTGGAAAGTCGGCTGTATTTGGCATGACAAGTTTGGCACAGGCCAGCTCAGACCTTGAAAAATTTGGAGCTGATGCAGAGGTGAATAAACACATTGAAAACAGAAGCTGCAACCTCAAATTTCTACAGGGACCAGACAGGTAATATGCCTGAGTGAAGCAGGCCAGGTGGCAAATTGTACAGTGCAGGCCCCAATCAAAGTGCACAGTGGCCACTCAGCTGCCACTGGATTATAATTGTGTAGAGATGTGAGTTTAGAGTTGTCAGCTTTTCAAGAGAAGCCAACAGTCTGGTGTGTATGTTAAATCCCCTGATTCTGGCATCTAATTAATGCCCTTAGCAGTCCAAACCAAACAATGTGTGAGCTGCCATTTTTGCAACCTTGAGCTAATGGTGTTAACGTCCAGTTTCTTTGTTTCATAACATCTATGGAATGGCTTTGTGAATGCAAATGTTGAAACATTGTGAATCTCATCCCCAACAGTGAAAATAAATACAAAATTTAGGCAAAAAATAAAAATAAAAATAAAAATAAAAATACTTCTTAAATGTCACAGCGCCCCCATGGGGCTGGCTGGGGCAACAAATTAAGGGACACAGCTGAGCTTTCAATTCTGTCAGTAACTAAATAGTAATGGTGCCTCAGGGGGTCTGAGTCATTGAACAAGCGCTACAGGATAGCACAATACTAGGTACACAAAGTTGGCGAGCACAGGCTCCCTACCTTTGAAAAGTTTATAAATTCATTGACGGTATGATGTTTCCATGCACTGGAGCATTAGAGGAAAAATGCCACGATAACATCTAAACAAGAGTGCAGTGGGCCCTGAGAAGTATGATGATTCTGTTTCCTTCTTTAAAGCATCTCTTCTTAATAATGTGCAGTGGTAGAGAGAATAGAAAAGCAGCATGATGGCCATGTGACTTGCTGAATGGATGCCATTTCTGTTGGATGAGATTGGACATCAATAGGTAAAACCAATAAGAGGTTATGTGCATTTTCAGATTCTGGAATTCTGGAATCTATGACATTTTTGGAAAAATAGCTCTCCTAAGACACTGGTTCTAAATATAGCAGTGGGTTTCAATAGTTCTATGAATTGAAATCAACAGTACGAAGGAGCGAAGAGCCTAGATCACTCTCCCAAGAATCATTGCTTAGATGAGTCGTTCTCAAAGTGTAGTCTCTGGCCACCAGCATCACCTGGCAACTTGTTACAAATGCATATTGTTGATTCTCATTCCACAGCTATTGAATCAGAAATTCTGGGACTGAGTCCTAGCAATCTGTGTTTTAAACAAGCCCTCCAAGTGATTTAATGCATGCCAAATACTAAGAATCACTGTTATCCTTGGAAGAGGGGAAAGCTCAGATAACCCACAATTGAGGTCTAGAGATGTTCATAGTCTCTTCTACAAGGAAGTCTTACCAGTGAGCTATAGTAGAGATAACCAAGATAGCATGTAGCTGGAGGAGCTGTTGCTTATTTGACTGGATTTTTTGGTCATTTTTTCTATCTCACTTATGTGTTTGTTCTCCACTTGTTTTCAAGCCCCATTGATTTCTGTATTAGCTTTCTGTTGCTGCTATGATAAATTACCACACATTTCATGGCTTAAAGCAACACAAATTTATGAGAGTTCTGAAGGTTAGAAGTCCAATACAGGTATCTCTGGATAAAATCAAGGTGTCAGAATTAGAGAAAATCCCTTCTTGGGGCCTCTCGGGAACAATCTACTTCCTTGCTTTTTCCAGCTTCTAAAGGCCACCTGCTTTCTTTGGCTCATGGGCCCTTTTCTTATAAATGCAGATGTTGTTTTTAAAAATGAACAATGTTAGGCTGCCTTCCTCGAAGGGCTGTCTCTCTTGTTCTCACTCTTCTGCCTCCCCTTCCACCTTTAAGGATCCTGTGATTACATTGGGTGCACCTGGATGATAGGCAAGCTCCCTATTTTAAGATCAACTGATTAGCAAATTTATTCCCCTGTGCTATAGAAGGCACCATATTCACATGCTTCAAGAATGAGAATATATTGTATCTTTCATGGGGGAGGTACATTATTCTGCCTACCATAAGAGATTGTGTTTGGAGGGCTTGTTTTTTGTTGTTGTTGTTGTTGTTGTTGTTTTTTCACCAGGAAATGGAGCCTGGTGAAAAATGTAATATATAGCCTCTTCCTCCACACTACTAAACTACCTTTCTGTGTCCTACAGAGACTGTGTAATATTCACTGGTGAAGACATAAGCTTTGTAGTCACAAACCTGAGTTGACATTCCTACTCTGGCACTTACTAGATTGATATGGTTTGGCTGTGTCCCCACCAAATCTCATCTTGAATTCCCATGTGTTGTGGGAGGGACCTGGTGGGAGGTAATTGAATCATGGGGGCAGGTATTTCCCAGGGTGTTCTCCTGATAGTAAGTCTCATGAGGTCTGATGGTTATTATAAGGGGGAGCTTCTCTGCACAAGCTCTCTTTGCCTGCTGCCAATTCACATAAGGTGTGACTTGCTCCTCCTTGCCTTCTGCCATGATTGCGAGGCCTCCCCAGCCACGTGGAACTGTAAGTCCAATTAAACCTCTTTCTTTTGTAAATTGCCCAGTCTTGGGTATGTCTTTATCAGCACCATGAAAACGGACTAATATATAGATGTAATAACTTTTTGCAAGTTATGCAATTTTGGGCCATAGATTCCTTTATTCTGAAGTGGAGAAAATACTTTCCTTATACAATTGTTATGTTTACATAAAATAAGGTGCCAGATACATAGTAGAAATAACATAAACGATGTTATTACTTCCTAAAATCCTAAGTTTCATTTCAGATTGCTGAGTAAACCCAGTTAAAGAAACCAGCCTCTGTGTTTTGGTGTTGTCATTAATGCTAAGTTACATTTCCTTAGGGTATCTGCATTAAGCAAATGTAAGATGTTTGAGTTTCAAAGATGAACAAGTGACTTGTAAGTGTAAAGTGGTATGGCTGTTTTTAATAAATAGGTAACACCATCCTTTTGGCGGGTAGTAGAGAAAAGAAGATGAGTTTTTAGAAAAAGACTCAGAGTTACTCAGAATTAAGAAAATGAATCCTTACTGTCAATATGAGTCTCCCAACTGCTAGCGCAAGTGGTGGATAGGTTTTCTTTTCCACTAGATTTACTTCCTGATATACACATTTATCACTCAAGCATGGACTGTTCATCAAGTCATTTTCCATCTATAACCCCAGCTGAAGCCTGACAGGTTGTGTGTTTATTATGTACTCTTAAAAAACTGGAGCTCATTTGCCCCTGCTGCAGGGAGAGCAGACTCAGACAGATAGAGGGATAAGGTCATTCAGTGGAATGCCCATTCACTGCAGTCAAGCCTGAATAATAGAGAGGTGTAAAACAACCAGGAAAAGCTCTGATTATTGCCAGAAATCAAATATTGATCAGATAGTCCCCTAACTTACCAACTTCCCTCTTAATGATCTGATTCCCATGTATTCATTCATCAGTTAGTTGAGCCCCTCCTATAGACCAAGCCCTGTGCGTGGCTATAAAAAACAGTATGTCCATGCCCACTTCCCCCTCTACACTCAATCTGGAGCCATGAGAAATTAAATAACCTTTAATTTCTGAAGATCGGGTGTTCTTATAAAACATCAGTACTTATAATTGTATCCTGCAGTGGAAAATTGTGCAATAATCTTTTTCTGAAGGCATGGTCATGAATTGTACTGTATTACTCCATCTATCTTCTTTTAACACTAAACAAAATGAAGAGAATACATTGTGCATGGCCCCTATAAATTTACCTTCAGATAGAAACAAAGCTGCTAACTCCACACACACATGATATGCTGAAAACTGAATAAATATTGAAGAATCTAAATTCAATTAATTAGCAAGCCAAATCTTGCCTCAAATTATGTTGACATTATCTATTCCTTTGTTGATTAAATGAGTTGCCTCTTAAGCCAAAAGAGAAGATCTTAAGCTCTTGTTTCTTCATTCCAGGTCTCTTCTCTCCAAGGTATTTGGGAAGGAGCAAGCATAGCAGAGGCCAGTTTTACTGCATGCTGGTGCTCAGAGGAAATAGGGTTCATAGAGTAGAAGACAGTGAGGAGAGAACCAGTAAGGAGGTTGGGGAGCTGGATAGCATTTACAGCATGGGTTCATTGATTCATTGGGAGGCTTATAAATTTCCTATGCACAGAAGCACCTGTTTTTAAACAGAGACATGTATTCAACACATGCCTTCGAGAACCAATTGGAAAGAGTCTTTGATGGCCTATCGGTTTGAATTTGCATGACCAGAACTCCCCTATCCATGCAAACACAGTGGACTTGCTGCAATTGTCCTTTGACTTAGGCAACTTTAACAATGCAGGGGAGGAGGGGTGAGAAGAGGCTAGGAGAGGAAGTGTCAGTGGGAGAAGCCAAGAATAATTGAAGTAGTGTGTTATTTCTTTTTTTTAACTATTAATTTTTTTTATTATTATACTTTAATTTCTGGGATACATGTGCAGAAGGTGCAGGTTTGTTACATAGGTATACATATGCCATGGTGGTTTGCTGCACTCATCAACCCATCATCTACATTAGGTATTTCTCCTAATACTATCCCTCCCCTAGCCCTCCACCCACCTGACAGGCCTCAGTGTGTGATGTTCCCCTCCTTGTGTCCATGTATTCTCGTTGTTCAACTCCCACTTATGAGTGAGAACATGCAGTGTTTGGTTTTCTGTTCCTGTGTTAGTTTGCTGAGAATGATGGTTTCCAGCTTCACCAGTGTCCCTGCAAAGGACATGAACTCATTCTTTTTTATGGCTGCATAATATTCCATGGTGTATATGTGCCACATTTTCTTTATCCAGTCTATCATTGATGGACATTTGGGTTGGTTCTAAGTCTTTGCTATTGTGAACAGTGCTGCAATAAACATACATGTGCATGTGTCTTTATAGTAGAATGATTTATAATCCTTTGGGTATATACCCTGCAATCCCATTACTGGTAGTATGGCATTTCTAACAACTCTTTCCTTCCATGAGCTTATGCCTGGGAGTTGCAGTGAATGGGAGCCTTAAATGTACCAAGCTGCAAATTTCTGTGTTCCTGAGGCCTCTCAAGGCATCAACATCTTGAATAGAAAATAAGTCTATCCTTAAAGATACAGTACATTTAAAGATTAAAAAAAAAGCATGGTCCCTAAACACAAATAACTTCATCTGCTGCCCAAGCAAAGAAACAAAGAGATGTCTACTAAAGGCAAAAATGCCAATGTCATGCTTCCTGAGCACAGACATTGCACTGCACAGAATGGACCATTTTGGAGACTTTCAAAGACAGTTTTGACTCAGTAATCTCCTATGCTGACTTTATTACCTAACTGTGTCCTGTGGAGGATTAGGTGATAGTGGCAGGTTAGGTCCATGGGAGATTGGACTCCACTGTGATCAGCAAACAGAATAACCAGCATGTGTGAAGTGACTTTTGTCAGAGGAGTGATGAGGAGTGCTCTCTGAATTCAGTGTTTTCCCTTTTTAATTTTTGCTAATCATGGGTCATTTATCTGTGAGCTACTGCATTGTTTCCACTGCCTGCTCTCCAACCAGGGATAGGTTTTATCTCAAAAAAACAGAAGACAAAACCTCTTAACCTAAAACTAAGACTCCCTCTGGGAGATTCCAAAGAGAGACAGCTTTGATGTGATGGGAAGGGAGCTGATTTAGGGTCTAACAAAGTCTTCTACCAGCTGTGTGATCTTTGGCAGTTTCTAGTTCCCTAGGTACTATTTGCCTATCTATAGAAATGGGGTTAACAGCACCTACTGCTGAAGTTGGTATGGACATAATGAGATACCATACATGTAAGGAAATGAAAAATATTCCACAAATACTCCTTCCCTGAGCTTGTTCCTTCCTTTCACCAAAACACACATCTTCCATCTTTCAACTCTCCTGCTCTACACGTTATGCTTGATCTGCTCTGCAAACATCAAAAAGTGTGAGCAGGGGCAGCCTAGCCTTGATATTGATGTGTTTCCCATCCACAGCCACATTCACCATTAGACCCAGTATTAGTCACTGGGTCCCCGGGGCCAGCATTTACTGTTGCCTTCAAAAATGCAGAATCATTACTAACAAAAGTGGTATGTCCATTATTATGACCTATTTAGTGGCCCAGCAAATCCCCAAATTCTATTGAGCCACATCTGTCTACCGAGGGGCTCTGCGGTTGATTGTCTGAGACGGATCTGCTTGCAAAGAGGCTGATTTGGGAAAGTTCAACAGCCCCACTTAGTTGCTCTGTGACATCCTGACTTCCTACAGGTTACTTCTCATATTGTTGGGTTTCTGTTTGTTTGTTTGTTTGTTTTTTTGACAGAGGTCTCACTCTGTCACCAGGCTGGAGTGCAGTGGCACGATCTCAGCTCACTGCAACCTCCTCCTCCCAGGTTCAGGGGATTCTCCTGCCTCAGCCTCCCGAGTAGCTGGGACTACATGCACACCCCACCACACCAAGCTAATTTTTTTATTTTTTAGTAGAGACGAGGTTTCACCATATTGGCCAGGATGGTCTTGATCTCTTGACCTCATGATCCACCCGCCTCAGCCTTCCAAAGTGCTGGGATTACAGGCATGAGCCACCATGCCTGGCCTCAATGTTGTGTTTTAAAGTTCAGTTGGAAGATACCCTTATTCCTAAGAAATCCACTAAAGAAAACTGTTCTTCCAGGAGTTCCATTTCATTCCCTGGGAAGGGTCCATCCTTTGTTCCTGTTCCCTTTCCTCTGAATTTTATAGGACCTATTACAGCACCTTCTTGCTGCCTCCTTGTTTGTGTCTTTTATTAAACTGTAAGCTCCACACATGCAGGGACTGTATTTATTTTTTCAGAGATGTGTCTTCAACACTGAATGCAAAAGTGACACTTGACAAATATTTTTCAAACACATTGAAATGAGTTTGATCACCACCTGGGCATTCAGAGTAGTCCGGAGGTCCCCTGCACTGTGAGTGTGACTAAAGCTCGGGAAAGTCAGAAAGGCCAGCCAAGGAAGGAAGATGCTGGCAAGACTCGGAAAGTGCAGGAGTGTATGAGATTGAATCACCTGGACAGGGGCACCCAAACAAAGGCGTCTGCTGGCTACGTGACTTTGGTTAAGTTGCTGAACTTCTTTGTCCACAGTTTCCTCAACACTAAAACAAGGAATAATCATTATATCTACTTTATAGGGCTGTTCTGGGGATTAAATTAGCTAATATTTATAAAGCATTTAAAATTATACATGGTATGAAATGAGCACAAATAAGTGGGATGAGGGAGACATAAACAAAAGTTCCCAAAGTGGAGGTTAATTCAGAGCCAAAGACTTTGTCTGGGCATTAGAAGTAGTCAGACATGAATTTGAGTCCCAGCTAAGGCATTTATCAACTGGGTCGGCCTTGAAGAAGCTGCTTGCATTCTGAGTCTTGCTTTCCATAGCTATGAAATGTTCTCAGTCACAGTTATCTCCCAGGATTGTTAAGAGAAGTTTCCTTTAAATGTTCAGAATAGTGAATGGCATTTCTTATGTGCCTAATAAATATTAACTCATCTACTGACATCGCTTCCTTTCTTTCCCTCTCACTCTTTCTCTTTTCCTGGCCCATAACTTTCTGCTCAGAACTGGAAACGTCTTTGAAGGACGTTTGAGGGAGAAGGAGCATGAGAGTCAGGGGCTTGTTTACAAAACAAAACATGGAAATAGTAAAAACAACAAATCTAATAGTCTCTGAAATGATTTTGTCTCCCACTAGGACCAGAAAAAGCAGCAGTATTTTATGTTAATGGATTCGGTGGAAAATACGGCTTTAATGAAACATTGACTATGATTACTCTGTTGTCATTTCTCTGAATTTCTTGTTCCTCTTTCCATCTCTCTTTTAAGAACATCTGAATGGTTATTTCTAAACACACCAGGATTATGTTTTCTTCGTCAAGAGTTTGAGGAACCTAGGGTGCAGCTTGAGCTGCTGAGCTGTCTGTCTTTATTCTGACAGGCGCGGACTCCAGTGTTTAGCTCAAGCCCCAGGGACTGGCTTTTGAACAGCAGCTGTTCTCAGTGAAACTGAAATGTGCAGAGGGGAGGGGAATAGTACACCCTGGGAAGTACAGGGAGCGGGTAAGTTGTTTTGCTAATACATCCCTGGGGAAGTTTCTAGTGTTTCTGGGCATGGCTGAGCGCACAGCTCATAAAAAATGCACCAGATCATTGTTGGCATTTGATGTCAGAAGAAGCTACAGTACCAAGAGACATGGACTGTCTGGTTTCCTGTGACATCCAGGTGACACACCAGGTTTCCACTGCTTTTCTTCATTAGCCCAGATGTTCCCAGTTACTTGGACAGAGAGCCTTGTAGATCCCTGTATATGGAGTCTTCCTTCCCGTGGTTCATTAGAAATGGCAAAGCCAAACTGGCAGTATTCTTCAATTTGTTGATAAGAGTGCTTCAGTGCATGTATTTACAAATACACATTGTTGTTTTCAATTTGTTTATTCAGTGAATCAAAATAGCAAAACACATTAACTATAAGACAAGAGAAGGATAAGGAAGTAACATCTATTGGGTACCTGCTATGTTCCAGGCAATGAAAGAGCTGCTTGACAGAAAATGTGTAATGTCTTCCTCATTGTAGCTACGTGTGGTGTTTCAGGTATGATTACTGCATGTTACAGTGGGAAGTAGCCCAGCATTCTTGAAAGAGTATAGGGTCCTCACTATCTGTGTGAATTTGAGTAGTTACTTAAACCCTCTGAGCTTTATTTTATTTCTGTAAAGGAATTTAACAAAGTGGCTAATAGGGTGTGTAGGGATGAAGGGACTTTTAAGTTTGCTGAAATAAACTGGAAATAGATTAGCAGGAGAAAAGGCGTACAAATTTATTAACATGCAAATGTGCACAGGATCCACACAAAATGGGAAGACTCAAAGAAAGGCCAGATAGTTGAAGGTTAAATACCCTTTTCATAGGGGAGAGGGAAATGGGGGACATTGCCAATCTTAGAGAAAGAGTAAATCATTTTTAGAGGAGATGAGTGGCCTGGAAGAACAGATGATAGCCTGGGACAAAGTTCCTCTGCACTATGGGGCAGGTGATGACAAGCTATAGGAAAGTGAGGGACAGAACTGCGCTTCAAACAAAGGTTGTTTTATTATACAGATAAAGTCTCTCAGGTAATGGCCCTTAGAAGAATAATGGGCAGAACAGGTGAAAACTCTGTCTGGGTGTGTTGTGGGTGCCCTGGAGGTAGAGACTTCTTGTTATCTCTCCTGCATCAGAGTTAATCTTCTCTGGTTAGTGTAGATTTCAGGGAGCGGTCAAAGACCATTGCATTCCTTCTGGATAAACTTTCTTCTGGTGAGAGAACTTCAGAGAGAGCCCCTCCCTACACTTAGGAAAGGAATGTGGGGGGTGGGGAAAGCTGTGCAGGAGAAAGTCAGAGAAAGACCTTGGTTCTGAGGCCTTTCAACCTTCTTTGTTCAAAGCAATCAGTATGCCAAAGTACCATATTTTGGGGTATCATTTTCTGAGCCTCAACAATTGTCATGAAGATTGAGTATGATTGTAATATAAAGGGCTAACATTTTTACTTGACCTACATGAGCTGATCAGTATTGAGAGCTCCTCTTACAAGAAATGAACCAGAGAGGGAGGGAAGGGGAAGGGGAAGAAAGGGAAGGGAAGGGACAAAAAGAAAGAAAATAAAGAATTGAGGTTCAGGAAGGTTGAATAATTTAATTCACCCAAAGGCTTACAGCTGCTAGGACGTTCAGCCAAAAATTACACCCAGGTCTGATTTCAAAGACACTAAAACCACTGTTTACTTTTAGCTACTTAGCGCACCCCATCTCATCCCACCCAATGCCACCTAACTCCCACCTCTATTGTGAGATAACTACATGCACACACTCATTTGGTAAGTGGGATCCTGGTGTGCCTATTTGACTGACATTTGAGAGTTAGCACATACAGGTGGCACAGGTGGTATCTGCACAGAAGGAGGAAGGTGGTGCTGACACCTCTGCATCTTACACTTGGGTTTAGAACATAGCTGGTCACTAAAGCCACAGGGTAGTGGCAGAACATTTGGATACATCTTTAAAGACTCAATTAGTATCCCCTCACTGAGTCCCCATCTTATTCATTGGTTAGCCCCCTAGACTGAACTGTCAAAAATGTCCTAAGTCTCCTTGTGTTCTCTTTATCTTTGTTTTTACAATCACAACACAATAACAGGAGATACTTGTTAATGAATGGGCAGGAACTCTCCACTGAGATGTAAACATGTTATACTGGGAATTCTGCTGCAGGGTTAATTTATGATGATGGAGTCATCTATATCATAGGTGAAAGCAAGGCTTTGGGGAAGTGAAACCCAGGAAAGGTCAGTTGTAATGCGCATTGTCTGTATTTTAATGTAAAATACCAATTTTGTTGGGAAAAGGGTGGTCGGGAAAGAGGTTTGATCCAAAAGGTTGGAAGTTGGGGAAATAATTCAAAAAGAAAACTCCAAGTAAACAACAGAGATGGCTGGTCAGTTAGCCAAAGGACACCTGAGGATTCCTGAAGGTCTGCATGTGGTGAGCACAAACTTGGTAGGGAAAAGGCAGGAATCGGGGTGGGGAGAAGGTACTAGAATTCACAAGGAAGACTCGTCAAATGGAAACTACGGTTGCTGAAACACGTTGTCTACTCTATTAATTTTCTGCCAAACATTTCATGTGCTTTTAGTTCTTCATTGAGCATGACATACTTCAAATACTCAAACCTATTTCCTTCTTGTAGGAATAGCTAGGCATTTCCTCCCACGGTCCAAGGTGAGACTGAAGATAAGTAGAATCTCCACACTTATTTGTTTACTTTGGTCCAGACTATAGAGTCAGGTTAAAAGCCATCTGGGGAAATAGCCAGTAGCCAATGCTTATTAGTGTACTACTTGGGTAGGTGGGAGGACGCAAGAGCTGTCAAACAGCAGCCATCCTGATGAGAAAGTGAAGAAAGCCGGAAGCAACGTCTCTTCTGTGGCAGTCACACGGGGTCCCTTGATACTCAGCCCCCAACATGAGATTGCCTCTTAGGAGAATTCTAGAGGTTAGGCTAGGCTTGAGGCATTATAGAGAACAGGTTACAGCACCCCATTTATGCTTTATTGGTAACTGAGAAAGTAAAATATATTCCTAGCCTCCCAGTCTTAGTAGTAAGAGGTACTTTTAAACTGTTAATTTTTATGAGCAACACAGTGGTATGCCCAGCCCTTCCTCCTCCTTCAGGGAGTTCATTTGATGTAGTTTGGTTGATTCCCATGCATGTGGAATAGCTATGACATCATCAAATTAAGTATACACTATGTGCTAACAATTATCGGGGTGTCAAGAGTGAAACATTCAGGTCCTATTGGCAGTTCTAATAGGTGAATCTCATCTCATTGTTTTATGTGTTCGGTGAAGTAAATCTTCAGTAAGTCTGGAGTAGCTGGGGAGGCCTTCACCAAGAGGTGAGGTCTGAGCTGGGCCTTGAGCATTGCTGAGATCTGAATGGGTGGAAAACAGAAGAGAGGTCATTCCAGTCAAAAGCAAGATGTACTCAAAAAATAGCAAGGAAAAACAGATCGCCTGGATGAGATAGCATTTGGGGAAGGGTAAGACTATAGTATGGTTGAATTTATTGAACAGGCACAGTGTCAGGAATCCAACTGGCTACTTTATATACACTACTTGGTGTTTTATCCTGCAAAATAACCCTAATAACAAGTAGCATTTGCTGAGAGTGTATGTGGGTAGCAGGCAATGTATGGGATGCCGGGAATACAGAGAAGGATGATTCGGTGTTTGCCCTCAAGACCTCAGAATGTAAGTCTTGGATATAGTAACAAAATAAGTTTATTCTAGTATAATAGGAATATATACACTTTACCAAGGAAGCATAGAGAGCAGAACCATTTGCTTTGCCTGCTAGATTTCAAAATGACTTCTCAGAGATGGTGAGTTCTGAGCTGGGTGGTGAAGGATGTGTAGGAGTTTGTCAGATAAGGAGATGAAACAGGCATTCCTGGAAAAGGGAATAGCAAGTTCAGAGACTTGGTATAGTCCTAAATTATGTTTGTCTTCATTTCAGCTAGTGCTATTTCATTGTTGCTGGAGATAACACACACTTGGATTCCATTACGTATTTTCACCTTGCCAACTTGCTTTGTTTGCAGACCATAATTTCTGAGTTTATCTCTACAGCAGGTTTTCAGCCAAATTGCTCTACTGAAATAACCCTAAAAATCTATTACCTCTGTTTTCTGCTGCTGTCACTGGCTGTTTGTGTCCTTACTTTTCAGTCAACCTCAATGGAGACTGGAAAGAGAAATACAAATTGCCCGAGAAAGAGAACACAGGCCCCTCTCTTCAGCAACAGGGTGTGAGTGGATGGGGACCATTATCACATTATCTACCACAGACACCATTTTAATCCACATTGCCAAGGGGGAGAGGAAAATGCATGGCCTTCACAGAACATCATTAGGAGAGTGGGCCATTGTGCAGCGTCTATTGTTAATGTCAATACCTACGAACATGTCCAGACTCTTCCATTCTTTAGCATACTCATTCTCTGAGTGGTATTTTATGTGTATTATTCTCTGAGAGGTAAGCACGGACAAGTATAATTCCATTTCTACGTAAGGGAAAGCTGAGTAAAGAAGATGCTTAAAGAATAAGTGGATAGAAAAATGAAATGACTTCAGCTCATAAGCATTTTGAGTAGCTATTATGTTTTAGTCATTATGGTAGAAACATGGCAAATGGATATAAACAAAAAACATATAATTCCATGCCTCTGTTCAGATTGTTGTCTGCCCCTGAGATTCCTCTTTTTCCCACTCCCCTTGACTAACTCAACTAGCCCTGCTTTTTGTTTGCCTGTTTGTTCTATTTATTTTTTGGAGGACGGGGTCTCACTCTGTCACCAGGCTAGAGTGTAGTGATGCAATCACAACCCACTGCAGCCTCAGCCTCCTGGGTTCAAGTGATCCTCCTGCCTCAGCCTCCCAAGTAGCTGGGACTACAGGCATGCACCATCACACCTGGATAAAAATTATTTTTTGTGTAAAGATGAGGTCTCATTATGTTGCCCAGGTTGGTCTCAAACTTCTGGGCTCAAGCAGTCCTCCTGGCTTGGCCTCCTAAAGTTCTGGGATTATAGGCACCAGCCACTGCACCCAGTCAACTAGCCGTGTCTTTTGGTCCAACCCAATGTTGCACCTTTGCATAACAAAGGCAATTAAAGACCACTTCTTCCCTCCTGCCCCCTGCAAAAACCTAATAGTTCTCAAACACATTGGTTTATAGAACTCATTATATATGAAAACCCATCAACATCCACACAATTAGCAAACTTAACCCTCTGCAGGGTTGGCATTGAGTTGGACCTTAAGATATATTCAAGGCTAGTTGGCTGGGCTTGGCTTGACTCTTCCTTAGCTCTCTCTATAAATGCAATGATTACTGTATTATATTGGTTTTCAAAGAATTCTGTCCCACATTCTGTTCTACTTATTACCTTCTTTGCTTGACTGTGATAGATTGAGGCCATCTTTCTGTCTGTCCCTGTATTAATACATTCAGGCTGCTGTAGCACAATACCTTAGCGTGAGCAAAGGAAGTTAAAGACCACCTCCTCCCCCTGCCCCCTGCAAAAACCTAGTAGTTCTCAAACTCATTGGTTCATAGAACTCATTATATATGAAAACCCATCAACATCCATGTAATTAGCAAACTTGACACACTTGAAAATGCTGCCTTTCAAGTCAGTATTCATATTAGGCAGACTTTGGAGATGTTGTGGATTCTGCTTCATACCACCACAATAACGTGATTATTGCCATAAAGTGAGTCACACAAATTTTTTCATTTCCCAGTGCATATAAAATTTATGTTGACATTCTACCGTAGTCTATTAAATGTGCAATAGCATTATATGTAAAAGTAATGTACAAACCTTAATTATAAATATTTATTGCTAAAATAATGCTAAAAATTATCAGAGGCTTCAGAGAGTCATAACCTTTTGGCTGATGGAGGGTCTTGTCTTGATGTTGATAGCTACTGACAGGGTGGCAGTTGCTGGAGGTTGGGGTGGCTGTGGAAATTTCATAAAATAAGACAATAATAAAGTTTGCTGCATCAACTGACTCTTCCTTTCATGAAAGTTTTCTCTGTAGCATGTAATGCTGTTTGATAGCATTTTCTAAATTTATTTCAAAATTGGAGTCCATCCTCTCAAACCCAGCTGCTCCCTTATCAACTAAGTTTATGAAATATTCTACATCCTTTGTTGTCATTTCAACAGTGTTCACGACATGTTTACCAAAAGTAGATTCCATTGTAAGAAACCACTTTTCCTCATCCATAAGCAGAAACTCCTCATGCATTGAAGGTTTCTCATGAGATTGCAGCAATTCCATCATATCTTCAGGCTCTACTTCTAGTTACCTTGTTCTTTCCATCACATCTGCAATTCCTTCCCCCACTGAAGCCTTGAACCCCTGAAACTCATCCATGAGGGTTGGAATCAACTTTTTTCAAAGTCTTAGTAATGTTGATATTTTGACCTCCCATGAATCATTGATGTTCTTCATGGCATCTAGAATGGTGAATCCTTTCTAGAAGAATATTTCAATGTACTTCGTCCAGATCCATTAGAAGAATCAGTGTCTATGGCACCTATAGCCTTATGAAAATATTTCTTGAATAATAAGACATGAAAGTCAAAATTATTCCTTGATCCATGAACTGCAGAATGGATGCTACGTTATCAGATATGAAAGCAATCATAATCTTCCTGTATATCTCTTTCAGAGCTCTTGGGTAATTAGGTACATTGTCAATGATCAGTAAAATTTTGATAGGATGTTCTTTTCTCTCTCTCTATCTTTTTTTTTTTTTCTGAGCAGTAGCTCTCAACAGTAGGCTTAAATAAACCATGATGTAAACAGATGTGTTGTCATCCAGACTTTATTGTTCCTTTGATAGAACACAGGCAGAGTAAATTTATCACAATTCTTAAGGGAGCCCTAGGATTTGGGGAATGGCAAATGAGCATTGACTTCAACTTAATCACCAACTGCAGTAGCCTAAAACAAGAGAGTTAGCCCAAGACTACACCTTCGTCCAGCAGAAGACTGTTTTGTCTGCATTGAAAATCTAGTGCAGCCATCTTTATCAATGATCTTAGCTAGAACTTCTGAATAGCTTGCTGCAGCTTCTCCATTAGCATGTGTTACTTCACCTTGCACTTTTATGTATGGAGGTGACTTCTTTCCTTAAACCTCATGAACAAACTTCTGCTAAGCTTCCTACCTTTTTTTCCTACAGCTTCCTCACTCTTCTTAGCCTTCATAGACTTGAAGAGAGCTAGGGCCTTGTTCTGGGTTAGGCTTTGGCTTAAGGAAAGATAGAGGCTGGTTGGATATTCTGTCCAGACAACTAAAACTTTCTCATGTCAGCAATCAGGCTGTTTTGCTTTCTTATCATTTGAGTCTTCACTAGAGTAGGACTTTCACTTTTCTTTAAGAACTTTTTCTTTGCATCCACTACTTGGCTCAGTGCTTGGCTTAGCTTTTAGTCTATCCTGGCTTTTGATATGTCTTCCTCACCAAGCTTACTCACTTCTAGCTTTTTGTTTAAAGTGAGAGACATGAGACTCTTCCTTTCCCTGAATACTTACAGGACATTGTAGGGTCATTATTGACCTACATTCAATATTGTTATGTCTCAGAGAATAGGGAGACCCAAGGAAAGGGGAAGAGATTAGCGAGTGGCTGGTCAGTGGAGCAGTCAGAAAACACACATTTATCAATCCAGTTTGCCATCTTATGTGGGCAAGGTGTGTGGCACCCCAAAACAGTTACAATAGTAACCTCAAACATCACTGATCACAGGTCGCCGTAACAGATATAATAATAATGAAAACATTTGAAATATTGTGAGAATTACCAAGATGTGACACAGAGATGTGAAGTGAGCCCATGCTGTTGAAAAAAAATAGTGTGGATAGATTTAGATTTGCCTAACTTAAGGTTGCTACAAACTTTCAATTTGTAAAAAGCATAATATCTACAAAGTGCAATAAAGAAAAGTGCAATAAAATGATGTTTGCTTGTAGTTTTAAAGTTTTGTATGAAAACAGTAGTTGGATAAATTGTTAGTCTAAGCCTCTTTTGTAGTTAGAGGGCTATTGTATGTACTTGGAAAAAGTGTACATGCTAGGGACTTCCAGGGCAGCTTGCATCCCTGAGGATGGGACTAAAAAGAACAGAGTCCCCTGCTTTGTGGGACCTAAAGCTTGTACAATTTGTGTGTGTGTGTGTGTGTGTGTAACGTCTTGAGTAAAAAGAATTCAAAATATAAAAATGATTTCATTTAAAATGAAAAAAGATAATGAAAAATTACAGATTTTAAGAAGTTGGTAAATATCACCGAAATGGATAAATTAACTTACTATTTGCAACTAACTGCTTGACATTCTTCTGTAACACTTTTTTCTATAAAATTAATAATGTTCACTATGAATGCCTTTTCATGTGAAAATTCTGTAATATTCCTTTCTACAGATAGGATAGAAAGGTAATTCAGTCTTCCCTCTGGCCTGGTTCATCAAACTTTCTAAAAAATTATGGATAGTTTTTAGAGTTTATATTGGTAAATTTAAGTGAATTTTTAAAAAATGTTATAACTTCTGGCAAACCTCTATCAAAGTACAAATTCTGGTCCTGGGTGACCAGAGAGGACCCCTAGGTAAGACAGCACTGGGGGTGGGAGGAGCATTTCTGGAAGCCATTTCGACACCTGGACAGTAGCAATAACTTAATTCTACAAGGACAAGATTGTAAGCTTTTTTTTTTTTTTTTTTTTTTTTGAGATGGAGTCTCTCTCTGTTGCCCAGGCTGGAGTGCAATGGCACAATCTCGGCTCACTGCAACCTCCGCCTCTTGGGTTGAAGTCATTCCCCTCCCTCAGCCTCCCAAATAGCTAGTACTACAGGCATGCACCTCCACGCCTGGGATTACAAGCATGTGCCACCAGGCCTGGCTAATTTTTTTGTATTTTTAGTAGAGACAGGGTTTCACCATGTTGGCCAGGCTGGTCTTGAACCCCTGACCTCAAGCGATCTGCCTGCCTCGCCCTCCCAAAGTGCTGGGATTACAGGCATGAGCCACCACACCTGGCCAGATTGCGAGCTACTTAAAGATACCCCACCAAAGAACTTAATGTGTTCCATCTCAGCACCCTGGCCCTGTGTTGTCAAGCTGCTCCTCTCCTCCATCACACTGTGCACTGTATGGTGCCTCTTTATGAACCAGGCGCTGCTTGTGCAACACAGGCTGATCCCACTGCGGAGACTGTATTCGTCTTCTCTTTATTTTACTGGAAGTCTTTGCCACCATCCGGCTGGTAATTGCTCCACACCACTTCTGAATCGATTGCTTTTAGAGTTGTTGAGCTTTTATTACTACTACTCATTGGGGAGAGAAGAGAGAAAGAAGCAGGTTGGCCTGGGCTCTGCAAGAGACGGATGTTGTCAAATTGTCTTTCTCCAGCTGTTGAATACAACTCATAATGCTATTCAATAAAACCAGAAAGAAAATGAGAGTGCAAGGGAAAGAAGAGATGTCAGAAAGACAGAACAAGAGAACATACGAGTCTGCCTTCTCTTGGAATAGACAGCAAAGCCATATTATGATGTTGACTATATCATGCAATAACGGTGAAGAAATGTAGCAAGAAGTAAAAGACAGAGCTATTTAAATATATCTGTGGGCAATTGCACAAATCTGCCACTTTTGTAGGTATACTGATGTTTCCTCATTCCTGGAGCTGAGAAAAAGGGTCTATGTTTTGCTTTATTTTATTTCTTTCATTTAGTTTGGTAGGCTATGTAATTTGATTCAAGTATGATAGAATTCCTCCTTAGTTATACATATTACTGTTATTTTGCTAGTAAGTGGCTTTGTATCCACAATCAGGACACTCTTATGAACTGTTTACATCTGCTATTGATTGATCTAGTTGTGTTTCCTCATGCTTTCATCAAAAGGTAGCAGTTGGCAGGGCCATTCACTGGAGAATGAGGAAGTCGCATAATTAGATTTAGTGAAGAACACCCTCATTCCAATTGGAATCTGTCTTTAAGAAAAGAAAATAAAAAAAGCTCCAGGTTAAGGAGCTTCGAAAGACTGAATACTGATGTAACTTTTGTTCATGCTAATTACTCACAACCCAGATAATACGTCGTTTAATGATTTTATCCCATTTGTTATCCCCTATAACATTCATCTGCATAAATTAGTTTCTTGTCAACCTTTCAGAAAGGGTTTAATGACAGTTCATGGTGTTTACTTATTTTCCAAAAGTAGTCTAAGTGAGTCATTATAAATTGAACATTCAAGTTAAATTTGTCTGAAACATATATAAGTATCATATAAATTTCAGATTTTACACAGGGTTCTCCTCTACTAAGCAGGTGGAATATACCCCCCATTTCAGAATGCCAGTTTAAATTACTTGCCTGGGGTAAAATACCAAATCAGAGTTGGACATAAAACCCAGGTGTCTTTATTCTCATTCTACTATTCTAATAACCAGATCCAATGCTATAATGCTGCAAATTATAGGCCCTATTTTTCGAGTAGGATGCATGTGAATGTCATTTGTCTCTTAAATGCATGAATAATGTCTTCCGTTGTGGTCGCTCTACTGCTTCCAGCCTGTCATGTCAAGCAGCATTGCCTTTATTATTGAAATGAAGAGGATACTTAGATCATTGATCTCAATGGCATTTGGCACCATAAGAACTACCAGTCTGTTGTATCATATAAAATGATACTGCCTGGTATACAAATCAGCCAGTGTGTCAACAGAAATGCTGGCATCAGATAGAATGTCCAAATTGCTATCACTCTGCCAGTTTTACACCTACATCCCTATTAGTTCCTGTCTAATTACCAATGATAAAAGTACTTTGAAGTCCCACTGATTTCCATGTAAATATCATACAAATTTGGATTTGCTTTAACATTATAATTCCATCAGCTTAGAAGTTAAAATTTAGAAAAGCTGTAGTTCATTAGTTTAAGTCACTTCAAAACTTACCTTGCTTAGTTTTCAGATAGACTCCCATCCTATACTTCTAGGACTGTACAAATAAAAAAATGAATTAAAAGACATTTCTTGATGGGTTTAATGTTTTCTACTAATTATTTTGACAGACAATCACAATCTGTTCTGAGTTCTTCTTTTCTCCTTCCATTTCAATTCTTCATAAAACATGGAAAAAACTTTGGAGACTGAATAAGATCTATGGTAATCCACAATAGATGAGGCCCTGAACACAACATAGGGAAAACATGTAACCCACCCCCAGTAAGCTCAACTTACTGTAAACTCTTGAGGAGTAATTAGGGACTTCAGCAGAGTCTCTCTGAAAAAGCCAACTCATTGTAAAACCCTTTTAGTTTTTACATGAATATTAATTCTTTGAAAGTAGATGAAAGACTTTCTTTAATGCTAAATTCTTATCCATAGAGAATAATATTAGAGTGAGGATCTAGTGTATTATTCCCATTTCATGAATAGGAAACGGAGAAGTAGAGAATTTTAGGGACCATAAAAGTGACCCAAGTGCCATGTGTCAAAGCTAATATACTTAACTCAAGCCTATTCCAGTGGGTTCTCACCCTTCACTTGTGCCCTAAGGCCTGGCAGCTTATTTCAGGAGGGACACCTGTTGTTGGTGTAAAGAGCAAGATCTTTTATGGGTATCAGTTTTAAGGGGCTTATGGGAATAATCAATATGCTATGGAGGTAATGAAGATATTTAACGTCCTGAAAATTCTAGTCTAAGCTTTGAGAATGTGACCATAAAATTGACAGGGATTAACTTTAATATTTGACTAGTTAATGGTAGGATTTTTTTCCGTTACTGCGCACTGTGTCAAAATTTGGTCTCGTTAAATAAATTCCTGTTCTATCAGGGATGAGCTTCCCACAAATAATGTTAAAAAAAAGGAAAAAGCACGATAAACCTTTTTTCCTGTTTCTCTTCTTCTAACCACAGGGTGCACTATGGCAGTTGCAGGGCTTGGTAATTGAATTCAGTTCTGCAACCTGAATACATTTCTACTGTAAGTGGATCTCCCTCCTCTACCAGAGAAAGAAAATGGCCTCAAATGATTCTGACTGGGACACAGCAGCCACCTCTCTTGTAAATAGCTGGGTCTTTTTGACTTATCTTGGTAGGGAGCCAAAATTGCTGCCCAGATGAGTCCAAGCAGCAGCCAGAAGAGACCCAGCTACTTATGGGGTCTCTGTCTTTGTGAAATAAGTATTAAGAGGGTCCATCTTAAAGAAGGAAGAGAAGTATGGTCAGGTGAGTCAGGCAATGATGCTTAGTGAAGTACAACCTCAGAGTTACGGTTTTTAATAATACGCAAAGTTACATGTGTAAGTGTATTGATATGTTTTATAATACAGCATGCCCAGAATCTCAAAAAGAAAAAAAAAAGAAGATGTTCCTAGGTTCCAAGTATTTTTCTTTGCATAGTGGTTTGAGGGTGAGTCAAGTTTATAGGTGTGCTGACCTTTAAGAGAGTTAGGAATAAAAGAGGGCATTGAGAGAAAGTGCTTTGGGTGGCAGACACCATCCCTCAAATAGCTGACAATGAAGGTCTATAATAATAATTGGCATTATCTCAATTTGCCAGGTATCTTTAGCAGAATGTGCTTTTTCTAATACCCAAGGTAGGGTTTCAACAATGTTGAGAATCTATTTATGAAAAGGCCAAGATGATAATGTTAGCTAAGTGCTAAATATAATAAAAAGTAGACATGACCACCATTCTAGAAAAGCCTCATTGTCCCGCACACTTTATCTGGACCTGTGGTTTCTGGATGGTTAAGCAGCTTGTACTCACAAAGTCAAATTGTGCATTCTTGGAATACATTCTTGGAGGTCTGAGAGTTTTCTGTGAGTGGTGCTGAAAGTGTATATTTCATCTCAATGACAATCTCAAAAAATTATAATGCAAGCATATTCTGAATGATCTTGTTGACCACCTAATAACTAGGTACTTTTATAGAATTTTAATGCCTGTGTTGAGTTGTGTTCATGGGGAACAAACCTGTCATACCTTATTTGGTAAGGACTATTGAGAAATGAGCAGAGCCAGGTTGAGAACATAAGGAATGCATTTATGTCAAGGAAAAAAAAAAATGATGCCAGAGTCTGACTTTAAAAACAAAGCTATCAAATGGAGAAAACAGGGAGGGAGAATAAAATCACAGCAAGCTTAATTAGGTGTGAGCATCATGACCTCAGGAGAACCTGGGCCAGAGAAGTCAGGAGTATTAATGTTTACTATGGAACTGGTAATTTCATTTAAACCAAGCAGCATCAGCTGTCACATTAAATTAATATTATTGAAATTTTATAGCATTTATATTTATTTGTATTTAATTTATAAATGGGTGTTGGTTGTGTAAGTGCTATAAGTATAAATGGATTGTAGCTAGTTTTATGTTTGTGTATATATATGTGTGTGTGTATATATACATATATGTGTGTATATATACATATATGTGTGTATATATATACATATATACATATGTGTGCGTATATGTACTTATATACATATATGTGTGCGTATATATACATATATACATATATGTGTGTGTGTATATACATATATACATAGATGTGTGTGTATATATACATAGATGTGTGTATATGTACATATATACATAGATGTGTGTATATGTACATATATACATAGATGTGTGTATATGTACATATATACATAGATGTGTGTATATGTACATATATACATAGATGTGTGTATATGTACATATATACATATGTGTGCGTATATACATATATACATATGTGTGTGTGTGTATACATATATACATATGGTGTGTATATATACATATATATACACACGTATGTATATATATGTAATGCTAACATAAAATAATTTGAATGATTGCCAGGGGTCCCCAAGAATGAGCTTTTTCTTTTAAAATTGGCCTGTACTTTCTTTGAGAAGTCTTGCCATGGGTAGAGGAGCTATTCAGTGCCTATTGAGTCAAAATTTGGCCTTAATATAAATGGGGAGGTTTTCCCTTGCCATGTTTGGTGCCTGCTAGGTATAGTCACTTGCTCTAATTTCAATAGGGTGGTGGAAATTACCAATAGGCAGAAAAAGACAGCTTTGTTGACACCTATTTGGTTGAATTTTACAAAATGGAAGGATGAATAATACCTCAAAGGCAATCTGGTAGATTATTTGAGGGAAAGAGATGTGTCTATGTACAGGGAATAAAGCTAAGCACATTGACTGTTCTTAGGTTAATGGAAAAGAATGAGGCTAGTGTGGGAGCCAGCCAATTATGTTTCCTCCATAATCAGAGTCTTATAAAAATATCAGCGTGAATTACTTGCTAAATACAAATTACAATCATTAATGTTTGTTAAGAAAAATAATTCAATTTAGAGCAAGAATGAAAGAAATACAGGCACCCAAGAACAGGCACATAATACAATCACTTTAACCAAAGCTTAGCATGGATTATTTTCCCCCACTTCAGCTTCAAGTTTATTCTAATCTTTTTCTGGGGGGCAGGAGACAGTCAGAGAGGAATGCATCTGTATGTCCCAGCTGTGTGGCTTCTGAGACTGACACCCCTGTGCTCTAACAAGACCCAGGGAAGAAATCCTTAGCAGGCTCTTACCCTTATCAGAACAAAGCTATTTAGCTGCCACCTTAACTCCAGTAATTAACTCAGTGGAGCAAATTTCCTTATTTCATGTAAGATGTGAGTCAAAAGCTCTCCTTGCTGCACTTCTTCTATCTCTGGGATAAAGCCAAACAGAGAAGAAACTCAAGGACCATAGAATCTTTCCTTGCTTTTAGTTTTCCTTTGAGGAACCTACCTCCCAACTCCCTCCTCACCTCTCTCCTTGACCACTGAGTAGTACCACTACTCAGTTAATACTGAATTTTCTTCTTTTCCAAGCCCTGCAGTTTACTCTAGAATTTCTACTGACAAAGCCAAATCTTGCTGTGATTTTTGCCCCCATGGAGAAGCATGTATTATAGGAACAACTAACCCTTTATAACTTAGGAGGCCCTGGGCTTCATTGCATTACAGAGTCATACAACCATAAATGCCCAGCCATACATCACCAGGGTTAAATCATTTTCAGTATGAAATGATGTAATCCAATCTGAACACTGCCTCAAACCCCGTGCCCTTCATGTGGTAAGTATTCAATACATACCTAATATTTTAACTTTATTTATTTTTACCTCCTCCAATACAAAAAAATGTAAATAACCCTCAATGATCTGAAAAAATCACTTAGTTGGAACACTTTGTTCATTCTCTAGCAATGTCTGATAAGTTAGTTATCATTACATCATGAATCATGATACTCCTCATCAGGCAGTAAAAATACAGTAATTTCGTTTAATTGAAGGGAAATACATGTTTACCTTGGTAAAACTTATATATTATCTTTAAATAAATAAAGGGTTATCTTGTTCAAATAGCTTAAACCCATAATCAAATGTTGCTTATAGAGGTCCTCCTTTAAGGATCTCATAATGATTTGCATATCATTAGCTTGTCAGAATACCATCCTAAACCTTGCTGATATCTGCTCTCTTTGCAGTTCATTCTTTGTTGCATCCAAGTATTACAGTAAGTTGTTCTCTGGCAATTTGTTTATACTAATGATTTGACAGTTATTTTTTGACCCTTGAATGACATAATTATGTTAAATACAGTTTAGGCTAGCTTGTGTTCAAATTAACATGAATTTTTACATTAGTAATGTTGGTATCTAGTGCATGACAGAAATGAAAAATAACGTATTTTGTATTTATGCAAGAAATTATCTGTACCGATCAAAACTGACCTCTGGACACAAGACCAGACTGGACTTCCATATGTTAATGGGAAACAAAATGGGGAAGGGGCTCCTAATTACTTAAGTTTATTAAGAATCCCAGGATACCTCTTAGAATGATAGAGGTGATGTTAGCCCTTACGTCCTGGACATGATCCAGTTTAGGTAATTGCTAATTACAATCTGTCTACTTAATTCCCACGGCCCTTGCTTCTGAATGTTATTTTCTTCACTTAGCAATATTTAACTATTATTTGCTCTTGGTGTGTGACTGTTGGAACATCTGCTGATTCCTCCTTCTACGTTCGGCATGATTTGCTTTTCATTTGGTTATTTGATAATTATTATTTTCATATTATTTTTGTTCTAAATATGTCTGTAGATAGAAAACAGAAGCCCTGTAAAAGTTTTAGCTATTTTTTAACTCCGTGGGCTGGACTATGCTTTGTCAATCCAGCATACAGACTTTCTGGATGTAAGTTTGGGAACAGTGGGCATACCACTGGCCCATGAAACACTCACTATAAGATAGTGTCAACTCAGAGGTGAATCACAGATAGACCAGGGTTTTCAGTGTCTTCAAAACTAGGGCTGAAATCAGAGTACTTAGGGGCTCATAACTAGATCCCTCTAAGGATCCATCCTATTCTGGAGCCATTCCAAAACAGGGGTACCTCTGTTTTGGGTGCTAGAGCATGCTTTGTTTCAATCACAATTAAATGGAACTGAAGAACAGAATTAGAAAGTGATGAGTCAAAAATTCTTATTCACCACAAACACAGGGCTAGATAAACTCCAGGTATTCCACACAGTTTCCATCCCTCTGAAGGAAGCAAGATTACTCTTGTGTCCGTTCAGCTATGAGCACCTTGATTTGGGATATATTGCTTGGAGTTCAGATGGAGAAGACATCCAGGTTTTATCTATAAGCTACCCTCCATATCTCTAAAAGTTACTTAGAGGAAATCACTGAGTTGAAACTTCATTCATTCCCTAGCAATGTCAGATGAACTGAAGCATCTTTTTCAATAGTCAATATATCCTGAGCCTTCTTAGTGAACACAGTGCTTAGAACTTTCAATGAATTGACCTCTCTAAGATTATGGACTACATATTCCAAATGTGTAGATTTTGACCTAAATTTTACCCATTCTACAGAAAACCAACAAACTCCACCTCAGAGAGATGTTCTCACTAAATCTACCCACCAGGGCTTACCAGTCTAAAAGGCCCCAATATTTTCTCCTGTGTTTTCTGAATGATTGTGTTTGAGCTAGAGCCGGGAGACTCCTCCTGTGGCTTTTATTAATGGACCAAAGTTTGGTTCCTGTGAGGACTACAATGTGTGACTCAAATGCCCAGTCCATGATTCAGCTAGTGAGGGGAGTAACCCATTTTATCAGTTGTGCTGTCTTCCACTGCTGTTCTCTATATTCCATCAGAGGAAACAAATGGCTTCTATTGTGCCTAAGAATGCCATTTAGTCCCAAGCACCATTTGAAATGGAAATGAGGAGTAACAGTAACAGAAGAACATTGGCTAATAATTGTGCTCTGAATAGCCATTTGGCCATGTGGGCAGGGTAAAGGTAATTGTGTCCTAGAGTAATACATCTTCTGAGCATTCCCTGAGACTATAATTGCTATGTTGATGAGATGCATTTTTAAACATGTGATTGCGGCTCTTAGACTTAAAAAAAAATGGCTGTTTTCAGAATGATCTGACTTTAAGATGTCAGGCAAGATTTTGAAGTCAGAATAACAACACACAAACACAGATCTAAGATGTATTATTGTGTAGCTACTTGTCTAACTGCATTTTTTTTTCTTAAGTCTCACCCTGTCTTGGTGATACACAGATTAATACTAACCTCCTACCAAACAATCCCTGTTGCCACTCTACTGAAAATATATTCTTGCCTTCCACAAGCAGAAGGCTGAGTGTCTTTGTGGTTTAGGAGAGAACAAAAACACATCTATGTATTCATTGCCTTGTTCACTTGCAAAAACGGAGAAAACTCTTTGAAAACATCTTCCTTTCTCCTGAGTGAAAGAATGAGCAGGCGCTGCCTCCCCTGATTTACTGCACCCATCCTAATCAGGGTAGATGATTCTGATCTTGCATTAAACAATTACTATGCAGGCTCTGGGCTTAAGTTTTGACTTAAGTTTAGAAATTGAGTAGTTCCCACAATGCCCTCCATTTCTAAATGTATGAGAAGAGGATCGACAAAGAAAAAAATTAATGGGCTTTTGAATGAGCAATTTGTGTGTGTGTGTGTGTGTGTGTGTGTGTGTGTGTGAGGGAGAGAGAGAGAGAGAGAGAGACAGAGAGACAGAGAGAGGCATGATCTTGGCTCCCTGCAACCTCCGTCTCCCGGGTTCAAGTGATTCTCATGCCTCAGCCTCCCGAGTAGCTGGGATTACAGGTGCCCGCCACCACACCTGGCTAATTTTTGTATTTTTTGTAGAGACCAGGTTTTGCCATGTTGGCCAGGATGGTCTTGAACTCTTGAGCTCAAGTGATCCACCCACCTCAGCATCCCAAAGTGTTGGGCTTACAGGCGTGAGCCACTGTGCCTGGCCAACAGAACATATTTTAATGTCTGAAAAAAAAGAAGAATCTACTTTAAACATCACCAGAAGGGATACACCCTTCGGTGTCCCCAGGCCTTGCTGGCTTGCTGTGGGTATAAAGCATTAATTCTTGTCATTTGCTGGTTGTACTCCTCCATCAAAACTCTTCAGTTCTTGGCCTCTAATTCAAGCTTTCTTCCAAGCTTCTCTCCACTCTCACCGTGTCATTTCTAGGAGGCCTCAGAGTTTTCCACGCCGGAACACAGTCGGTACTCTCGTGTGTGTTTTCATTTTAGCCTCTTTGTTGATGTCTGCTGCCTGTCAATCCACCTGGGTTTGTAATGTCCCTGAAGCAATTCCTGCCATGAGAATGTTCCTTCATCCAGAATGCTGCCTTCTATGCTCCCCAAACCCAAAGACCTTCAGGGACCAGTAAACTCAACTGCCCAAAGCCAAGCACAGCTGTCCACAGAATTGGGGCAGAGATTCTTCTCCATAGGACTCTGGCCTGGTGCATAGGTTTGGCTGAGGAAAAGATATGCTTTTCTCCTTCCCCTTTTCACTTCTATCCCTTTTCACCAGGACTCTTGAAGAATATTCTCACAGGCCTCGTTTCCCCTCAGGTCAGAAAATATGTGTGGAACAGACCCTGAGATGCTGACTGTGCAGGGCTGTTCAGACCCAGTCAGGTCAGGCCCTGAATCCTTGTGATATGGAATGAGATATGATAAATTGGAAACTGTCTTTAATAAATTGCCATTCATGATAATTCTAGTGATAATTAATCTGCTGAGGCTGCTATAAAATATCATAGACTGAGAGGCTTAACCAATATATTTCCACACAGTTTTGGAGGCTGGAAGTCCAGGATCAAGAACAAGGTGCTAGCCAATTGGCTTTCTGTGAGGGATCTCTTCCTGGCTTGCAGTCAGCTGCCTTCTTGCTGTATTCTCATATCACCTTTCCTAGGCAGATGCATGCAGAGAGGGCAAGTGAGCTGAACAAGCTCACTGGAGTCTTTTGTTGTAAGAACACTAATCCTATTGGATCAGGGCCTTCACTTTTGTGACCTCATTTATCCTCAATTCCTTAGAGGCCCCATCTCCAAATTCAGCCATATTAGGGGTTAGGGCTTCAACAGATGATTTTTGGGGCAAGTATTCAGTCTATGACAATCCTCATTTAAACTCATCAGGGACCATTGATAAAATGCTATTCGTTCTTCCCTATGCTGGTGTGGAAATTTGCCATCCAATGGATGCCTGCAATATATGCCAGAGACTTTAGGTACGCTGTGGCATGGCTTAGTGACTATGAGAAGACTGATATATTAGCTTGGACTAGCTTTTGTTAAGCAAATGGACTATTTTACAATCCAAGAAAATGAACAAAATTCCGTTTTACTTACTCAAGATAAAAATGCATTGATACTGCAAGACATATCCTCACTGAAAGATAGGGTCACTTAAAATATCCCATTTAAATGCAAAGGACACTAGAAAGTATAGCAAGACAAGGTAAAGAAAATAACAACCTTGCTAACATATGACTAAAATAGGAAATGGCAGCTGGGGGTGATGAGAGAAACAAAGGCAGTCAGCTACACACTGACTGCCGGGGAGCATCCTGCACCTCAGGTAAGGGAGCTTCCGCAATGAATGCCTGGGCCTTTGGCTTTGTTTCAAGTGTTTTGATCTAGCGGAGTCCATAGGATCATTTTTCCCGTGGGCCAGACCTCTGGAGAAGCAATTGGCATTGTTAGTTTGCACTGTTAGTTCTGAAGCTAGTTTAGTAACAAAGTTATTGTAGTAAGTGCACTTGTGTGTGTATGTGAGGGGTGTGGATAGATGATCATGTTCAAGTCTGTAGTAGAAAATTTCTAATTATTGAGTCAAGAGAACTAAGAATACTTTTAGGAAGTAATTAATCCTTACCCGACATTTGGAAAATGTCTTATAACCCTTCTGTTTAATTTAACAAAAATATAGTCTACTATTCAGATGGTTACCACTCGGAGCAACTCAAACTATTTCCCTACAGATTATACTGTAGAGAATGAATGAGAAATTTTTTTGTTTGTTTAAGGCCTGAAATTTTACTACCAAAGTCAAATTTTGAGTATTGATTGTTGAGTCCTGAGGATGGTTATATTATCATGACAAATCTTGCTTATTGTTTTTAATTAGACAAAATTTTCAAATAACTGTGAGTTATTACATATCTCTTTTAGTATAGTGTTCTATAGATTGTATTTTGTTTCATTACCCACACTACACACACAAACCACATATACACATGCACAACACACACACATACTTTCTATACTTCATGTAAATGCTTTGAGACAATCCTATTTAACATTGACAATGAACAGGACAGCTGGTCTCTCAATAAAATCTAAGATACCACAGTAGTATCTGCAAATAATATACAAATTAGAAATATTTGGAATGTTTAGTTTATTTGCTAAAGCTCTTCAGAACTATAAATTACAATATTAATGAACTTATTTTTAATTCCCATCACTTTCATTTTTATAGAATCCAGAAATAATGCACGTAACTTGCCACTCCTCCCCATTAGTACACTTGAGTCCAAAGGAGAGGTTCACAGCATCGTGCTCTTTTGTGATGTGGTTGAGAGGAAAACCAGCTCAGGACAAGTGGACTCCGAAAATAGCAGACTTTCCTTTACTCATCTTTTGAGTTTTCAGAGAAGAGTAGAGATTCAGTTCATTGAATATTTCCTATGTACTAGGCTCCATGCTAGAAATTGGAGAAAATGATAAATGAGAACCTATCTTTAATTACCATTCTGGAAAGAAGACATGTACATTAAGGATAATATGTAACGGATGTCATAATATAAATATGTACAAAGACAAGGTGTAGCATAGAAGGCAGATGAATTGTTATGTTGATTGGAGTGTGGTTTCTGTTAAGGGATGACATTAATGAGGTATTGCCTTTGCAACCTCAAGAATGAATAGAAGTTAATCAGACCAGAAAAGAACCATTTCACAAGGAGCAATATGTACACATAATTCAAGACAGCCAGAATGTGAAGTAAGAGGAGACTCAAGTTTTGTCAGCATATTATATGAGTGAGGGTGAGTTTTGGCTTTGAGAGTTGCTTTGTTGTGTTTTTCCAGATCGATGTTTTTCAGATATCTTCTCCCCTGTGAGAAATTTCTGCAGGTTTGATTGATCCTTTCAGATGCTTTTTAAATATATATTAGTTTCATCACTTTACGACATTGAGAGTCCATGTATCTTTGACTCAAATGCCTAGGAACAGAAGATGTGAGGAAAGGGAGAGAGAGAGAGTCTGTCATTTAACAATTATTATTCAAGTACCTAAACCAAATCGAAATGCCTAAAGGAATGCAGTGGGTGATGTAAAAGAAGGTATAGGGCAGGTGTAACAACACGGAATGGTAGAGAGGTGGGAGGTGGGGGGACGGGAGAGTACGCAGCTCTTCTAAGGTGGGCAGCTGCCTTATAGCTTCAGCCAGTTGTCGCACAGCACTGGTTTTGTCAGTTTTCAGTTCTTTGAAAAAATTGGAAATGTGAAATTTTGTATGGAACTGTCAATTTGTGGAAGTTAGAAACCACTCACGGGCCAGCACTGGGAAGGCCATATCCAGCCTGACTTGCTCTGCTTTATAGACCATGCACTCTCAGTGGTTGCCTCAAGGGCTCTAGAAAGAAGGTCAACCCTTTGCCTTGTGGCTTTTGTGCATTGCTTTCTTAAGAGGAACATAAGGAAACTCTACTGTTCTCAGCTGCTGTTGTGGTTACTTGGCCATTTGTAAGACTTATATATAATAACGAAGTTGTCTTGGAGGGCTGCCATGTCCGTGATGTAGTTGCTTATCTAATTTTGTAATCTTTTATCAATTCCCTCTACATCTTGAAGGCCAGGCTGAGGGTATGGTACAGAATACTAAGTGGTTTCAAATCAAGTCCAATTTCTGTTGCAATTTTTATTGTGATAACAAGATATATTATTAATAACAATAAAAGACAATAATAATGTATTATTATATTGTAAGCTTACCATGAAGTGTATGGGCAACCCAAAAAGATATTCAGCCATCATTAAAATCTTTTCTAATCACAGCCACACATTTCGTATTATATTAAGGAAAAACATAAAAGCAATCTTGATGTTAAGTAGAATTAGTAAAGACCTAAAGGAGTATAACAGAATAAACACAAAGTAGAATAAGTAGGCCAGAATATGATTGTATTCCATCAACAATGTTATATTTGCTTAGAAATCTCTTATATTTCTTCCTCCAAATATGCGCGCATGCACCCACACACACACACACATACATATATACATATATGTATATCTGCAATTGTCTAAAGGTAGATGGTATAGCATAAAGGTTAAGAGTGTAAATTTGGGGTTCATACTACTAGAGTTTCACAACTCCCTATGTAGCCTTCCAAAAATATTTAGCATCCTGAGCTGCAGTTTTCTCATCTATAAACAAGGATTAATAATAGTATTTATCTTTGTACTATTAGGTATGATTGAATAAGATATTTCATGTAAATCATCTAGCATACTGCCAGATATATTTTATAGTCATTATTAATGCATATCGTTATTGTATCATTATTATTACTAGAGTTTTAACTCTCTGGCTGTTGGCAGGAGGCCTCAGTTCTTCTACCCATGGGCCTCTCCAGAGAGCTGCTTGAGTATCCTCAGATGTGGTGGCTGGCTTTCCCTAGGGTGAGTGGACTGGGGGGTTTGGGGAACAAACTAGGGAGAAGAACACCTCTACCATGTCTATTCTTTAGAAGTGAGTCATTATGTTTGGCCCACAATAAAGAAGAATGGAAATATTTGCTAAAGATTTTGCAGATGTATTTTAAAGCCACAACAAGGCAAAGGGTTATTATTCTTAATTTGCAGAAGTAATTGAGACTCAATGAGATTAGATAACATGCCCAAGAAAACACAGTAAATTGCATAACTTATTTACTGGAGCTCCTCCCCAAACCCCTAAACTATGTGACCTTCTTGCTTTAAAAAAAAAATGGATTATACAGCACGTATCACCACTGCATTCTCTTTTTTGTGTTGTTCATGTGTGTCTGTGAAATGTGCCTTCTAATAAAAATTTGAGGACCTTATACTTTTCCAGAATCATTTTGTTGAAGTCATGTTTTGGAGTACATTTGTATGCAATCCATTTGATAAGGGAAGTATATTTCTCACTGGAATTAGTATATGCGGAAAACACCATCAATCGTAGTCATCACAAAGCAATTAAGTACCTAACTGTGCATGGCTCTGAGTTTGCTACTGAAACAGAAAACTTCTTAGGCTTCTAAGCCTTCCTGGGGCTTGGAATCCAAGAATTCAGTAGAAGACAGAAGCATGGTGAGGAGAACAAGAACCGAAGACATAAACAAATTTATTTGAAATATGGTGGCAGTGGAGCAGGGAGAGTGGATTCAGGGGAAAGAAAAATAAAATGAAATAAGATGCTGAGGTTCAAGAAAGGATAAAAGGTAAAGTGGCTGAACTTAAATGACCTGGGTTTCAGTTTTTAACAAAACATAAAAATAACTGAAAAAAGGCTCTATATTTTATTTAACAATAACAACAACAAAAATCAAAGTGCTGTTTATCATTGGGACTCAACTTTTGCAGAGTTTTTGCCTTAAATTTTTTCTCTCTAAAGCAGAATTTCCCATCACTTTAGATTCCTTTCCGTGTCAATGATGGCTTTTAATCCCAATTTCCATCACTACCCCTCAGTGAAATGATTGCTTCCATGTTTGAGTATATATACATATGTCTGAGACTTAGGTCAATTATTTTCATGCAGAAATCGGGGAGGGTGCTCCTGTTTTTCATATGCATTTGTAAATATTTTCAATCAATCATGCATTTATAATCCAATTGGGAAGATATGATTCAGACACAATAGCCCGTCTGCTGCAAGAGTCTGTTATAAAATTGATCAGTTGGCCAAGTTATGCTATTTTTTTAAGTTACTTTGCTTTCTTTCTGGGAAGAAGAAAGACAAAAAAGTCCAGAAACCAGCAGCAGCAGGTGCTGCCAAAATGGTATTCTTCTTATCTGTGCTGATTTCAAGGGGTGTGCAAAAGAATGTGTAATTGCTTTTCTCTCTGGCTGTTGGGATGGCGTCTGTCTCTCTGGCATTATCCACTTATTTGATCTAGCTAAGGATAGGAGCAGATATAAATTAAAAATGCATTTCCCCAGAGGCCCCAAGGATGTTATTCACACATTCTCCCTTCTACTGATCTCTGCCAGTGGTGTGTAAATATATATTTAGGGGGAAGTGGCTGAAGTCAAAAGCTCTATTGGATATTCTTTCCCTTTCAGTTACTTACCTTCTTATGCACACATAGAAAGAGAGAAATCAGAATAGCAGAGAAATTAACAGACATGATAGCACAACACTTTCTTTCCCATGTGCCGATTTGAAGAGGCTCATGTATTTATGTCACAAATGTCAAAATTCAAGTTTCTAAGCAAAAGAAAAAAGGAAAAAACTGCTAAATGTTAAGTGATTTGCTTATTTGAAGAGTTGTATTACAAAGCAATGGAATGGGAGAGCTCTCCCAGCCCAGGAAAGACAAATGGGAAGACGGGTCTATTCTCATTTTGGCATTGGACAGAAGGCAGCCTTCTGGCCTGCTGTCACTTCCTATCTGTTCAGTCTTCGTTTTGCTTCCCCGCTGACCATGGATCGGATTCTGACTCATATCAGAGACTCCCTCTTCTGATCCTATTTATTTATCTGAGGATTTTTTTTTCTTTTCTTTTTCCATAGACTCCTAGAATCCAGAGGAAACTCAGCGGCATCTCTCATATTATCCTAAGCTTTCTCAGAAATGTGACATCAATATTTTAAAATTTTCAGTAGTTATCAATATTTCTTAAATCTAGCAGTAAGGATGGTCTTTGAAATATCTTTTCTAAATTCCTTCTGTTATAATAAAAGTCAGTGCTCTTTTATATGGTTTGGCTGTATCCCCACCCAAATCTTGCCTTGAATTGTAATGACTCCCACGTCAAGATGGGGCCAGGTGGAGGTAATAGGATCATGGGGGCAGTTTCCCCCATACTCTTCTCATGGTAGTGAATAAGTCTCATGAGATCTCATGGTTTTATAAATGGGAGTTCCCCTGCACGAGCTATCTTGCCTGCTGCCATGACTTTGCTCCTCGTTCACCTTCCATCATGATAGTGAGGCCTCCCAAGCCTTGTGGAACTGTGAGTCCATTAAACCTGTTTTTCTTTATCAATTACCCGGTCTCAGATATGTCTTTATTAGCACCATGAGAACAGACAAATACACTGTTTATCATATTCTTGATAGCAATAAAACAATTGCTTACTGTCAGCTGTTAACATTCTTTAGTATAATTAAGATAGTCTATTTGGATTCTTTTTCAGAGCCTTCTATTTTTCAGTCTTTTGAATGTATTCTTATTGCTAAATTTGGAATATTTTTAGTTTTGCTGCATCATTTTTTGAATTTACCTTTCTCCCCTCTTTTGCCTATTCATTATTCAAAACCAGATCAAACACTCTTTCTGTGAAGTCAGTGACTTACTCCTTCAGAAATGTAGGTACATTGAAATTGGTAAACATTATCACACTTTGTACATACTTTTACAGTGACTATGTATATATGTGTGTTTGCAAAACTTTCTGCCTCATTGGACAATAAACTCCTCAAGTGCAGAGATCTTGTGTTATTTATCTGTGTGTCTTCAGATACTAAATGTGGCACATAGTAGAGCTCCATACATGTGTATTGAGTAATAAATTAATGAATAAATATGATGCTGGTGGCAGGTAAATTCTTGGTGTTTACTTCGAGGTCCTGATCAATACAGGATCAGGATAGTGCTTCTCTTACATCTGTTTGCATGGCAGAACTGTACTGCACTGACCAGATGTCTCAAACTAACGTCCGTCTTGCCTGGAAGTGTCTTTCCTTACTTGGGGTCTTTTACCTTCAGAAATCCAGGTGCATTCACAATCTGCACTGTTATTATACCAACTCTAGGTGAAGGATGCATGATCCAAAGGTCCAGAGTTTGAGAGCTTGCAGTCTGCAAAACTGCCCTCACTTCTGATTTGAATTGCAAGTTCAGGGGTTTCTCCAAATCACTTTCAGATTTGATAATTTGCCCGTAGGACTTACAGGACTAACTGAAAGCTGTTGGACTCATCATTGTGATTTATTGTAAGGACAGGATACAGATTAAACTCATCCAAAGAAAGGGACACATGGTGCAAAGTGAGAGAGCTCCAGATGTGTAGCTTCCAGTTGCCCTCTCCCATGGGGTCAAATAACTTCTCCAGGCAACAGTGTGCGACAATAGGCACGATGTTGCTGACAAAAGAGCTCTCCTAAGCTTTGGTGTCTGCGGTTTCTGGAGGTCGAGAGGGTGCTCCAGCACATAAACATGGTTGACTGCCCATATATATAGCTAATCTCGGTCTCCAGCCCCTCAGGAGATAGACCTGAGACCATGCGCCCCAAGTCCCACAACCTAAGCCACATCGTTGGTGTGACTCACAACCCCCACCATAAGTCACATTGTTAGATATTCTGACATGGCAGCACCCACACTAAACAAAGATGTGGCTCTGCTATTCCTAGGGTGAAAAGATTTCTTCCTAGAAGCCAAGAGCAACAGCCAGACCATTCCTTGGGCAAGATTAAATTCCTTACTGAACCACATTTTAGTTCTTCCACACAGGTCTCACCAAACCTATAATTTCCAAGTGAGAGAACAGGAAGCCTCATCTTGCTTTCACAGCTTGAGACAAGGCAAAAGGAAACGCTGTTTTGAACTTTGTAGTCAGGGTGGGTGTGTTTACAAGGGATACAATCCCCTCAAGTCAATTTAAATCAAGAATCTATATGTACAGTGGCATACCCAGGGTATGTGGCTGTAAGTGAATCGTGTTTTAACTCTCTCCCTCTACTTTCTCCCTCTCAATAACAAAATTATTTTCAGTAATAATTATTTAATAATATAGTAATTCTCACCATATTTTAAAATTGCTCTTCAGTTTTAAAACAATTTACAAGGTAGAAGCATACATTTCAATTTTACAGCTATTATTCAAATTCAGTAGAAATATTTCACATATGACCTGAAATTTGAACTTACCAAGCAAAAATATTATACAACACAGACTTTTTTTTTCTACTTTACTGAGCGAGTGGACACAGATGAAAAATTCTAAGTTAGAAATTCTAAGTGGTCCTAAGGAATGACCAAATTGAATAACTCAAGTTTTCTTTCTTTTGTCATTACAATCAGTGTCCTATCATTTTTTATTTTAAATGTTGGTTTAAACAAATGTGTATGTATGTATGTGTGAGATATATATATTTTATATATATATAATATATATATATATAATTTCAGCATTAAAGAGACATTGTGCTCACATAAAGTGACAATGAGACTGGAACATTACAAACTTACTCCTTCAACGAATGCATGTAGCCAGTCTATGTGTGATGGGACTGATAATATAACCAGGAGCTCTCCAAATTATCATTCATATACAATATAATGGTTTTTAAATAATCGGTAATAAAAGTTATTAATTTGAGGCTTACATATGAATCTGAAATGCAACAATGTCTGTAGAAATTGTTTAGAATTTTGACAAGATTTGTTTGTGGATGGAGTTTCTTTTTAAAAGATTGATATATAATATTTTACATATCAGTGGGGTCCATGTGATATTTTGTTGCATGCATAATGTGTAATGATGGGTATTTGGGATATCCATCACCTTGAGTATTTATCACTTCTATGTGTAGGTAACATTTCAAGTTCTCTCTTCTAGCTACTTTGAAATGTACTTTGTTGCTAACTATAGTCACCCTACTCTGCTATCAAACATTAGAACTTAAACCTTCTATCTAACTGTATGTTTGTAACCATTCACCAACATCTCTTTACCCCCTCATCCCACCCACACACCCATTCCAGCCTCTGGTATCTATCATTCTACTCTCTACCTTCTTCATAAGATAAACCTTTTTAGCTCTCATATGTGAGTGAGAACGTGTGAAATGTGTCATCTGGGTCTGGCCTATTTCACTTAACGTAATGACTTCTAGTTTCGTCCATGTTGCTGCAAACACATGATTTTATCCTTTTTTATGGCCAAATAGTATTCATAGATATATATCACATATTTTCTTTATCCTTGCATCTATTGATGGACATTTAGGTTGGTTCTATAACTTTGCTGCTGTTGTGACTAGTGCTGCAGTAAACATGGGAGTCCAAATGTCCCTTTGATATATTGACTTCTTTTCCTTTGGATAAAAATTCAATAGTGGGATTGCTGGTGGATGGAGTATGTTATCACTGACATTGTTTACAATTGTGAAGGGAAAGCAGAATTAAATTTTCTGTCTCTTTAAACTCAGTCATCTTTTCTCTATAGCACAAAAGATTATGTTTTTTTTTTCATAACTCAGCATCTTTGTGAGCTATGAAACTTGCCCTGATAGCCTTTTCTTGCCTAGGGTGGGATATATTCTGAGGAAGGGCTGGGACTGCCCATGCATTCCTGCAGAGCATTCACGGGTGCTATTTACAGTCCTAATTAAATGGAGGATTATTAGAAATGGGAAGGCAGCTATAAATAGCATGGTCCATTTTATCTGTTTCTTTGGTGTGTAGGAAGAGCATTGCTAAGATTCTCCCTTGAAGTTCAGTTAACTCAGAATGTGTTCTGCTTTTGTTATTCCCCTTTGGCTTAAAAAAAAGTCTCCTGATGCTGTTCAAAGTGGGGAAAAGAAAACAAAAACAAACAGGAATCACTCTCAGTCATTTTAGCATATGGACAGAAGGAACACAGAATGAAATAGAGTTGGGGAGGGGTGTGCCCGGCATAAGAAAAAAAAATGTGGGCCTAATCCTTTCCGCTAACTTTTTTTTCTGAAAACAACTATTAATAAATCTTATTTCCAAGTCTGTAGAATATTGGTTCTCTTCATCCAACTGTAATGTGATCAGTCTGTTCAGGGAGCAGAGGAGTGGGTATGGGAGCCTTCCCTCTCCATGGTCCTGTTAGGGCACCTTTTCCAGGGAGTGGGGACTCTGCTGGCTTCTCTTTCAGCACACTGGATGGTGCAGAAATCAGCTCAGCTCTAGAGGCAGTGCTGGGATTGGAATGGAACTTGACCTGGATCAAATCACCGAGCCTTTGCAAATTCCTGATTTTCCAAGTTAGGACATATCTTTAGACACAGAGCCCTTAATCTTGGCTCTTGGGATAAGCTTCCTTACTGCTTCTCTCAACACTCATCTCCACCTCCAGCCTCTGCTCTACAAGCTGCCACTCATCTACCTTACAGCTCTGGTCCATCCCCAGTATTCAACAGCCTTCAGCATTTCTTGGTTACCTGTTTTAAATTTCCCAAGTTCTTAACCTGTGTTTATAACAACTCATGAACTTCTTCCAACCAACACATCAACTCCAGCTCCCTCCAGTACTCCTTGTTTCAAAAGGGTTCTAGTCAAAGGGGTTTGCAGGCATTGCTTAAGCTCATGGGGTGTTTTCGTCAATGCCCCATTGGATTTGTTCATGTCTTTGTTTCTTTGATATATCATCCTTGTTCTCCTACTTATCTTAATTGATCCCAAAGCTCAAGTCAAATTATATTTCTCCCAGTTGGTAATTATTTTCCCCTTACTTTAAATTCTGAAAACGCTAATGACTGGGCTTTTCATTTAGTACTAACTGGATGGTTAGTTTTCTTTGTGTATGTGATCGTTTACGTGGTCGTTTTGTTTCTCACCAACACATTGAAAACTCTTTTAGAATTGTTATCTAATAGAAATATAAGTAACATAAACCTGTATTATATTTTTGGAGCATCTGAAAGATTTCTCTCAAATGGTCTCATTTGATCCCCAAAGCACCCCTCTCAGGAAGTAATTTTTTTATTTTTATTTTTGGGGAACAGGGTTTTACTCTGTTACTGAGGCTACAATGTGGTGGCACAATCACAGCTCAATCAGCCTTGGCCTCCCAGGCTCGTGATTCACCTGCCTCAGCCTTCCCAGTAGCTAGGACTATAGGCACCTGCCACCATGATGCCCAGCTGTTTTTTGTTGTTGTTGTTTGTTTGTTTGTTTGTTTTTTAAGTAGAGACAAAGTCTTGCTATGTTGCACAGACTGGTCTCAAATTCCTGAGTTCAAGCAGCCCTCCCTTGTCTTGGCCTCCCAAAGTGCTGGGATTACAGGCATGAGCAACCATGCCCAGCTGAGGAGGTATAATATTATCCATAGTTTCATATGTAAGGTAATAGGAGCTCACAAGGGTTAAATAATTTGCATCAAATCACTCAGCTGGTAACTTTTAGATCCAGATTTAAAAATTCTCAACTTCTGACTATATCCTGTGTTTTTTGTTTGGTTTTGTTTATAGCCTACAGTTGCTTTTATAATTATTATTTTTTTTGAGACGGAGTCTTGCTCTGTCGCTAGGCTGGAATGCAGTGGTGTGATCTCAGCTCACTGCGATCTCTGCCTCCTAGGTTGAAGCGATTCTCCTGCCTCAGCCTCCTGAGTAGCTGGGACTACAGGCATGTATCACCACGCCCAGCAATTTTTTTTTTTTTTCTGGTAGAGATGGGGTTTCACCATGTTGGCCAGGATGGTCTTGATCTCTTGATCTCGTGATCTGCCCACCTCAGCCTCCCAAAGTGCTGGGATTATATGCATGAGTCCCCACTGGATTTGATCTTTACAAATTAATATTAGCACTTGTTAACTAAAGGAATGAAGAAATAAGTGAAAGAATGAAGGAATAAATACATAACAACATTATGTATAACACAGATGAGTGTAATGATTCAGCAAAACTTCATTATAATCTCTTCAGGGTACCTCCTGGGAACCTGAGAAGTAAAACTGTTTTATTACTGGTACTTGCCTTTCTCAAAAACTGATAGTAAAAGTCCTGACAAGTTAGTCTTAGGTACCTTTCCTTCAGTTCAATAGCAAATGCTGTTTAAAAGCAAATACACAGCATTTATAGAATGTTTTTGCCTCTTCATTATATTTTACTACATAAAAATCTAAAACACACAAAATAGTAAAACACAAAAACAGTCTAAAGTGTGACACTGATTTCAGTACAATACATCTAGAGGGAATAATTTTTCTCTAAATTCCCAGGTGGCTAAAAAGAGGGCTCTGTGGATAGATGTGGAAAGGGTGAGACAGATGCTTCTCTGAGCCTCGGGTTTCTCATCTTAAAATAGAGATAATTACAGTACCTACCTCACAAGGTTGTGGGGATTTGTTGGGAGGATCTAAGTAAAGCCCTTAAGACACTGCCTGGGTATAAAGCAGCTATGTAGCTTCTAGTGTCTTAACATTGCTAAGAAAAGAAACACACTTGCCCCCTTTTTGCAGAAGTAAGCTCCTTTAGTGATTTTCATCTAATTTTCTTCTATACTTTTTTTTTGATATTTGTTGTGAGCACGATCTTCTCTTTTTTAATAAATTCATATTTTTCAATTATTTTTATTATTAAGGTAAGAAGTGTGCTTTTGTTGGTGGAGGAAGAAGGAAGCCCCTACATGCATAGCAACGTCCATGGGAATGAATCACTGTTCCCTTCTTTTCTATGAACTTAAGATTATACTCAAGCCACTCCAGAAAATGACCATGCAGTCATTGTAAGCAATTCCTCTAAAATTATTAAAAACTGTTTATGTTTGGAGAAAGGCAGCCCCTCTTGCAGTGATAATGACTGCTATATGAGAGGATTAAGCTGATTACATCTTTGGAATACTGAGATTGTGCAAAACAGAGGGAACGATGAACTCTCCACATAAGCTAAGGAATTCAGCAAAAGGATGAATCAACAGGAGAGAGAGAATATGAAGCCTCTATTTGGAAAATGAACACGTAGCCTCCCAGATAAAAGTGAGAAAGATTTTGAGTAATATCTGAAGTCATGTAGCTGGGAAGTTCCATCTACATTTGAGAATAAAAACAAACAAACATAATCTAGGCGATGTCTGTGCCAGTTCCATGAAGTCATCATAGACTTGCAATCAATTGCTTGGGAAAATAGATTTTAAAGTTGAATTTCTGGCTAGTACTAGGATGATTTTTTTCTCCTGGACATTTTATGTATTTATTTATCTACTTTGGTCAGGGTGACAAATGGTATGTTGTATGCAGAGCTTAACTACTACCCCTAACCCCCAGGCCCCATAATCTTTTAGTGGATTCAGCCAAGCAGAAATGTATGTTGAATAAAACCATGTCCAGGGGGTGAGCAGAAAGAAATGCATTTGAGGAAAGGATATGATGTCAATCCCAAACTGAATGAAATGTTCTAAGAGTATCCCAGAGATTGGTTCTATGAATCTAGTGAAACAGAGAATACCCTGCTCTTCACAGATAGGTGTTTATTTGCATGAGTCCATAGGCATGTGAGCTTTTGTTCCTTAGCTGGAGGATTAGAGGGAAGAAATGACATAGGTGATTAGGGACGGGGGAGAGCTGGGATGAATATGGAGAAAGGTTAGAGAATGCAGGCGGAAGCTGATGGCAGCAATTTGACTTAGAACGTTATGGGACTTGGGACACACGCACTGTAACCTTGAGACCTAGATAACAGTGTTTTATACAGATTTGGAGAAGAGATTTTTTTTCTCCCACAACCCAGCTACTGCTATTGGTACAGCTTTAGTGCTCTGCGGGCTCAGCTGACCACCTGAAGGTGACTGGCTGGCTTGGAGTGACAATAGAAGAGCCTATAGCACTTGTAAGAGCAGGGTCCTCACTGAGATTGTGCACAGCAGAGGGAGCCATGAACTCCCTGCATGAGCTAAGGAATTCAGCAAAAGCATGAATCAGCAGGAGAGAGAGAATATGAAGCCTCTATTCGATGAATGAACATGTGGCCTCCCAAACAAAAGTGAGAAAGATTTTGAGTAATAGCTGAAGTCATCATGTAGCTGGGATAGTCTATAAACATTTGAGAATAAAAACAAGCACAGCAACCAATGTCCTTTCTGTTCTAATTAGGACTAACTTTTGAGTGCTAGAGACTAGAGGGCAGGCATAGCCCTCTAAGGAGATGGGCTGTTCAAGTTTTAATAAATGTGTTGCATTTGTCATCTTAGTATGGCATGACAAATGATCTCTTTTATATTAGGAGCTGCCCAAAGATGTTGGGTTAATTTTAGTCAAAGTGATTTTATGCCCACAACATCTGGATGAGTTTGGTCAAAGGAAAGAAGTTTAGTAGACTCATAACCAGAAAGATCTTTGTCCTCACCTGGGCTGCCAGACTTCTGAGGGAGTAATCATGCCCAATATAGTAACTGGAAGGACGTGCCACTTGTTTGGAAGGATAGAGGCATAGCCTGAGAAGATAAAGGTGAAATCTCTGAAAACTTTGATAAAGAGGCTGGGCACGGTGGCTCATACCTGTAAACCCAGCACTTTGGGAGGCCAGGGCAGGCAGATCACTAGGTCAAGAGATTGAGACCATCCTGGCCAACATGGTGAAACCCCATCTCTACTAAAAATACAAAAATTAGCTGGGTGTGGTGGTGTGTGCCTGTAGTCCCAGCTACTCAGGACGCTGAGGCAGGAGAATCGCCTGAACCCGGGAGGCGGAGGTTGCAGTGAGCAGAGATTGTGCCACTGCACTCCAGCCTGGTGACAGAGCGAGACTCCATCTTAAAAAAAAAAAAAAAAAAAAAAAAAAAAAAACAACTTTGATAAATAAAATATAACTCTAACTCTAGATAGGGACCGAATGGGGGTATAATGTTTGTTTAAGTTTTTGGAAGACACTTGATAACACAACCTGGATATGGTGGAGTGCATTCACATTCCTTTTCAGTAGTAGCCTCTTAACGATGAGGTATGGATGAACAGCAAATTGCTGCTGACTTATTAATTAGCGTGCCCACACCACTGATTTCCCTATGTCTTACCTGCGCACACACATTGGCTTTACAGCATGCGAAGGCCAAGTTTGTGGCTTAGCATATGGTGCTCCCTCAAATAAGCACAACTGTCTGCCTCTCTGCTTATCTAATCATAGCAACAGAAAAATTGACTTTTCAGTTTTCGTTTCCCCAGGCCCTGGGAGATGCATATGCCAAATACTTGGCATTCTTTGTAACAGAGTCAATCATAATTAGGATTCCAAATTAAAGTACACTGCCAGCCAGGGCATGTGGTATTTTATATTATTGGTTTGAACAAATGTATTATAACTTGAAAATGGCAAAGTAAAAGAATTAAGTAAAGCTCACACTTTTTATATGTAATCATCTTGCGGAGTTTTATTTTATCAGAATGTTAGATGAAATCAGAAAGCAAAGAATGTAAAATAGAAAAATGTATCTGAAACTTTATTCTTTTAAGTAACAGGTTTGGTTTTTTGTTTTTGTTTTCTTTATTTTCATTTTGTTTGGTTTTTGAAATGCTCATTGTAGAATGTTGAATATGGTCAGATGTTGGGTGTGAAGTTTATTAGAAATTAACCCTGAAAAACTATGGTATAGTCATTCAGTTACCTTTTCCAGTGGAGTCTGATTTGGCCTGGTGGGTGTGGTGAAACATTAACTACACCCTCCTCAACCACCCAAAGAGCTGGGATCACAGGTGTGAACCACCGCGCCAGGCCCTAAAGCACATCTTGATTGTAGGTTGAGGGTGCAGTGCCAACAAATTCTACTTTCATGGCTCTTGAAATTCTGTGAACATTTAAGAGCCACTTTGACACGGCCATTTCTTATTTTTTGAGAGAGGGTATTATTGAAATTCTTTTTTATCTGAGATTTTTGTGACAATTTCATTCATTCCTACTTTCTTTACACCAGTAGTAGTTATTCATATGCATTCTTCTATTTTCTTTGCATGATTAACTGGCATACACTAGTTCTTCACATTATTAGCTTAATAATAGTAGTTACAGGCTATAGTAGGCTATTAATTCATTATCATCTCCTGACTCAAGTGAATCTGCTGGTAACTGAGAGCTCCTACTCTTGTCAATGGCTTTGATCCCACTGATGACCATTTTAGTGCTATTCCCTTCTCACCGTGGTTGAGCCTTTTCTACATATTCCTCTCAGAATGGTTGTGCCAGACTTTCACTGGGAGCCATTTTTAAAGCTATCCTCACTACAGAATATGGCAGCATTTCGTTGGCAGTAAAATCAGTTAAACTGCGTATAGAATGCTTTAGTTTCTTCTGAATAAAATGTGTTACACAAACTTAAGTCACTGCTCTTTTTAAAAACCAAAGCAGAATAAACCGTTTTGTAAGATAATTTTACCACTATAAATATAGTTTCCTTTGGCTTCCTCTTGGAAAGATTTTATTTCAGCTTGCACTGTGAGATCTTTGTCGTTTTCACCACACATTTCCGTCAAGGAAGCCCTTGGATCACTGCCATGATTTGCCTCTGCTGGACGCTTCCTTCAAGGGCTGTCAACACCTCTCTTAATTGTCTGGCTTAAATATCAGGCGAGCAATGTGTTAAAGTTAGATGGCAAATATACTTAAGACAAATATGTAAATTTTTACTCTTTCAAATATGCATTCAACTGGTATGTATAGATTTCAGAACAAAAGCGAGAGAGAGAGCAAAAAAGAGGGAGGAGAGAGAAATCTATATGTATAAATACAAAAGCCAAGGTAGAAATGCTGTGTGTGTAAATACCCAATTTCTGGATTAAGACGTATCACAAATACATATGATCGATACTTATGTACATGCAAGTGTACTGCCTTTCCAAACACCAGCAAATCTTGGTGAGCAGAAATCAGTAGACTGTCCATAGTGGGATCTAGAATTTGAATGGAAACGGTCTTCAATTTTAAATATTCATCTGTTTTTTAATTTTAAATATTCATCTGTTTTCATTTGTAGATATGACACTCACTTTAAGAGGTGATCTGAGTTCAAATTCCCTAAATTATATTTGCATTTGACTTCTTACACATATTGTTAGTTGTCCCTTGAATTCCAGTTTCTCTTTGAGTAAGTTCTTAGATGATATATGTAGCTAGGTGACTTACAGTCACCTCTTAGTCATTCTCAAATATGATTATAGGCTATTTCAGATTCATTTCAGGAAAATGTCATGTGTCAAGGTGTCAATTCTGAGCAATTTTTACATTTTGCCAATTCTATTATAGAAGTGGCTCTCACCCATAAGTAGCTTGAAGGAGTCAGTATGTAATGTGCCGGTCTCATTTTCACTTTATGTGGGCACAATGTCTCTCTAATGCTGAACTGTTATATATATATAACCTGTGGTCTATCTGACTACCATAGCTTCGTAGATCAAAATATTGTTATGGTCATATAAACGACTATAATGTGGGTGTTTTAGAATTGCACTTTTGTTTATGCGTAACTGGTCCCAACTCAAATCTGCTTCATCATTTTTTAGTTAAAGGATAGTTTTTCATGTCAGTAGTACCTCAAACTCCGCTTGTGAACTTAACACCCAGCTATATCCTGTTAGTTTTTAGTCATGAGGGAAAAAAAGGCTGCTATTTGAGCTAAACTGACAGCTTTTGTTGACGAGCTGTTAGACAGATTAAATTCTGTCTTGCTCTTCAATTGTTCTTGAGGCTCTGTGGGACTTACAGTAATAGAATTTTATTTGTGTCAGTAAAGTTGACAGCCCTGATTCAGAAGACCACAGGGAGCTGAGATGTTGATTAAGGAGCATCATATTGACCACGGCTTAAGTGGGTAACAAATGAACTGAGAGAGAAGACTCTGGATCTACTTTTGCCTGTCCATGAACTCGTCCAAAGCAAATATGCTTTGAGTTTTCATTTCTGTTTCTTAATTTTTAGTTTTTGTGGATACACAGTAGGTGTAAATATTTGTGGGGTACATGAGATGTTTTGGTATAGGCAAGCAATGCATACTAATCACATCATGGAAGATAGGGTATCCATCCCCTCAAGCATTTATTCTTTGTGTTAACAAACGATCCAATTATACCCTTTTAGTTATTTAAAAATTCTATTGAGGCTGGACACAGTGACTCATGCTTGTAATCTCAGCACTTTGGGAGGGCAAGGCAGGAGGATCCCTTGAGCCCAGGAGTTCGAGACTAGCCTGGGCAACATGGCGAAACCCCATCTCTACAAAAAATATAAAAATTAGCCAGGCATGCTGACATGTGCCTGCAGTCCTAGCTATTTGGGAGGCTGACGTAGGAGGATTGCTTGAGCCTGGGAGGTTGAGGCTACAGTGAGCTGTGATCATGCCCCTGCACCCCAGCCTGGGTGACAGAGCAAAACTCTGTCTCAAAACAAGCAAACAAAAAATTTTTAAATCATTATTGACTAGAGCCACCCATTGTGCTATCAGATACTAGCCCTTATTCATTTACTCTATTTTTTTTTGTACTGAGATTTTAATTTCTGTACTTAGTAATAGCTTTCAAAATTGTCATGTTATCCCAGGAAATTGTTATTTTTATTCAAGGCTTATTCCATTTTTTTTTCCAGTTGTTTGGGCCCCACAATATTGTTTCTTTTAGAAATAAAGTTAGAAATATTCAGAATAATGAACACTTAAGAGAGAATAAGGAGTAGAATACCTAAAAAAAAAAAAAAGAAAAAGGAATCAAATAAGGAAGAGATAGATAGTAAAAGAGAAGTGGATGTAAGCAATTTAGAATATATTTTATCAGAAATTGCTTTTTAAGTGGCACTTTCTCTTGCTGCAGAAGACATTATTGAACAAAAAGCAAGCCCAATGCAATTCAATTTAAATGTATCACTCTATTACTTTAATATATTTACTCAGGGTTAACAACTCATTAAACACCAAATTGCTCACTCTTAATGAGTCTCTGATGCTAAAATTGAGCTGACTTAAATTTTACTGTAAAATAACAGCACCATTGCATAAAAATGTAATAAAAATTAACTAAAAGCTATTGAATGACTGTGGAGTGGAAAACAGATTTGTGACACAAAACAGAAAATGTAGCACACGATATGTGGCTGGCAGAAACATGAGTAATAGCTTTTATTCACCAAAACATGATAAGCCCATTTTTCTTTTGCTGTATTGGAGTCTGTGAAACATGAAGTCATGTTTTCTTTTTTTTCCCCCATTACTTTGTACAACGAGGGCCAGTGGTGGAATGATACAGTTTGGCTGTGTCCCCACTGAAATCTCATCTTGAATTGTAACTCCCACAATTCCCACATGTCATGGGAGGAACCCAGTGGGAGGTAATTGAATTATGTGGGCAGGTCTTTCCCATGCTGTTCTCATAATATTGAATAAGTCTCAGAAAGTCTGATGGTTTTAAAAATGTAAGTTTCCCTGCACAAGCTCTCTCTCTTTGCCTGCTGCCATCCATGTAAAATGTGATGCTCCATCTTGCCTTCCATCATGATTGTGAGGCCTCCCCAGCAATGTGGAACTGTAAGTCCATTAAATCTTTCTTTCTTTTGTAAAAAAAAAAAAAAAAAAAAAAAAAAAAGATTATGATAGCGCTAGTCAATACTGAGTTGACTGTCAAAAATAAGCACACTTTACGTTAGCCAGTTATTTCTGGGACACTGTTGAAGAGTACGTCACATGTACCCACAAATTAGTCAAACATCTTTAGGCATCACATGATATCTAAATTAGTCTTTTTCTCCTTCTCCATCCCCTGGTTGTCCATGAAATATTGGCCTCAAATCAGCTTGCCTATGGCCACCATGGAAACCATCCATCATGAACAGCACCTATGCCCCTGGTACAGGAGTGCATTTCTCCCCAAGCCTACAATCTTCTGTGTGTCACAGCAATGCTGAGTTTCCCACAGAGGTGGCGTTGATGGACTCTTTCTCAACTCTTTGCTATGGAGTATCACCTGGGCTAAGAAGTTCTGCTTTTGCATCAAATTTCAATTTTTTTCTTTTTATTGGATTTGAATTGTTCTGGCACTTTTGCCACTATGCTGTCTCTCAAGCCCTACCATCCCCTCCATCTTTCTAAGGTCTCTCAGAACCTTAGCTCCAACAAAACCCCCTTCTTTTTCTCTCATCATAACACAAATTTCCTGTGAATATCAATGAAGCAAACAGATACAGTGGGAGCTTGTGAAAGACAAAGGACACCGAGCTAGTATTTTCATTAACAACATGGGCTCTTGTACTGTCAACCAACAAGAGCTTTGTTATAAATTTATTCACAATGGCAATGGCTTTGGGCAACATTTAGATGGAAAGTATTTATGAAAAATATACTATTTATGTTTCTGGATAGGAAACATACTATTCATGTAACAAAATATGACATTTAAAGGAACTCACTTTTTCCTTTTTGATGACAGTCACCGTGTCATCAAGGAAATCAACGTTTAGAAATTATGATTGTCACTAGCTCACTCTGAGCCATGGCTCTATATTTTATCCTTGTCAATAAGCAATCCTGTGTCAGGATTTTAAAAATTGTTTAAAATATCCATACAAAGAGTTATTTTCTCTCTTGGTCCACAAATTTGTCAATATTTTCCACAGCATCACAATTGTCAGAAAACACAGTGAAGCTTAAGTTAAAACAAATCTGCAAAGAAAAAGTCAAAAAGAAAACTCTTCCATAGATTTTCAGAGAGATGATTTATTAGTCCAAATTTGAGCATTGAAACTAGCCTATATTCTAAGTTTAAGAAAACTGTAATTTTCATGTTTCTTTCAGTTCAATACAGTTTATATATTGAATACAAAAGAAAGAGATTTTCACTTATTGATATGGCTTTCTAGGTGTTTAAATTCTAACTCAATATTTTAAGGATTCAGTAATAGTAGGGTTTCCATTTCTACATGGTAGGCATTCTCTAGTTTACTTTTCCTCTTCTTTCTGTAGAAATTAACTATTTTTGGTTCACAGTCATTTCTTGATAGACCCGATTTCTTACACTGAAATTCATTTTAATGTTTGGATTGAGCAATGGTTTGCTTTGGTCTTAACTTTCATTTATTGAGGTATAACTTACATACAATGAAAATCTCAAATCTTACATCTACTGTTCAATGAGTTTTGACAAATGCATACCATTGTGGACTCCATCCACATCCCTATAACAAAGCAGGGAACTTTTTCACCTTTTCAGTACCCTGTAAAAGTTACCTCATGCCCAATTCTCCCCTTCCTCTAAGCAACCACTGATCTGATTTCTATCACCATAGTTTACTTTTTCATGTTCTAGAATTTTATAAAAATGAAATGATATATTGTATCCTTTTCTTGTCTGGCTTCTTTCACTCAGCATACTGTTTTTGAGACTCAGCAGATTGCTTTTTAATAATATAGTTACGACTGAGTCTCAAAGATTTGAAGAAGTCAGAATTTCTTATAAAATTGGACATTGTGGTTTGCTACCTGCTGAATGATGAAGATGAATAATGTACTTCAGTGCCCTGAGATAGTTTTTGTCTACTGTAATGAAACATTTCCAGTCTTCTCTGTTTTTGCATTCTTCAATTATTACCTTGAAATTTTAATGTTTTTTAAAATAATGAATTAGCCTAATTGTAGCCTCAGCACAACTAAGTTACATATTCAGTAAAAAGACTTTTTCTTTGTAATGTTATATGTTCATGGTCAGCCTCCTAGATACTGATGAAGCTCATCAATTTCTACTGATAGTTAAGATCAATTAACCAATTAGTTACCCATTTTCATTTTTCCTGTATATTCTTTGTAGATCACTTACTAAAATGATTTTCTAAGACCTTCATTTTCTTAAGTAAAGAAAAACAATTTGACTGAGACTTGGCCATTTAGCTAAAATCTTAAAGAGCTATTTAATTTAAAGTATAAGTCAAGCAGAGATCTTATCTTCTGTCCATAAATAATAAGAATTATTGTTTTTCTCTAAGTGGAAAAAGTGAGATGAGACAAGAACGGTTGAAGAACGCCTAGCCAGGTATCATATGAAGCCTACAAGTTTCCAGCTGTGGGTCTGATGAAAAATAATGAGACATCTGATGGAACTTAGGATCTTATTTGAAAAATAAGCCATCAAGTACTTTAACTTTCTGGTATTTCAAAAGTAAAAATATATACTAATCACTTGTCTTTATTTCACTTATTTGACACTACACATCTGTCTTAGTACAAACTCATGTTTATGCAATGAGATTTATTAGACTGATAGTTCATATCTTAGCCCCTTTTCATACAGAATCATTGAAAAAAAAACTGTTCACTGTGAGAAAACTCTCTCCCCTCACCACTGATTGCTTATAGTACCAATTCAGTATATGAGGAGACACTATTTTTACAATTATTCACATCCTTAAGAAAATAAAACTCTATAATTTAAACAATGGGAGTATAAAGGTATTTTAGAACGTATTTGTATATGTTAAAACAATAGCATATTAAAAATTTACCTTGAGAAGGCTGGGAGTGGTGGCTCACGCCTGTAATGTCAGCACTTTGGGAGGCCGAGGCGTGCGGATCACCAGGTCAGGAGATTGAGACCATCCTGGCTAACACAGTGAAGCCCTGTCTCTACTAAAAATACAAAAAAATTAGCCGGGCGTGGTGGCGGGTGCCTGTAGTCCCAGGTACTCGGGAGGGTGAGGCGGGAGAATGGTGTGAACCCGGGAGGCGGAGCTTGCAATGAGCTGAGATGGCGCCACAGCACTCCAGCCTGCACTACAGAGTGAGACTCCGTCTCAAAAAAAAAAAAAAAAAAAAAAAAAAAAATTACCTTGAGAAAAACAAGCAAACACATGAACCTAAAAAGGCAACAGCAGATATAGTGTTGATTGATCCACTGCCACTCCAGAATTATTTATGGTAGCAAAAATAATAATTTTCAATTTGATGGATTCTTATTTAAGCAGACTCATTATACTTTTTGGAAAATAAAATATTAACATTCAATATAATATGACTACCTCAGTCACTTTAGCTCCACAGGCGATTGGGATAGCGCTGCTGGCCTGAATAATAAAATGGTAATAACCTCAGTTAGAACAAATAATTGTTTTACTAGTTCAGATACACTTAACATTATAATAGATGCCCTCATAAGGTGCTATGTATAAATCCTGTTTTTAAAAAAAACTTGAATCATCATGTAAATGGTTTAGGGCAACTCATTGCTTAGAGAAATCCTATGAAGTTTTCTTTTATAATGCAAAAACTCCTACTGCCTTATCTGTTTTGTAAATTAGGTTGTATTCGTACCAGTTTTGTTGAAAAGTGAAACATTCTTCTAAGCATGAAAGTTTTAGAAATAATGTCTAAATATATCTAAAGTAGCTATTATAGGACATAAATGCATTGATATTTTAGTGGATCTCAGTCTAGAGGTGAGAAGAGGGCTAATCATCATAATTGGGACTGAGTGTGTTAGAATTACACGTCTTTCCCCTGCTCTGATAAAAAATATCCTGCCATAGAGAGCCACTGATACTAATCAGAGCATGTCATATCTTTCAGATATTTGGGGACAGAGAAAAAAAGGTGATGAATTACAGTACTAGAGATACTATAGCCTTTAAAATAAATATTATATACTTTTGGTTCTACATACTTTTAAATGAAGATGGTCCATAAAGTAAGTTATGATCAAAACTAATGCAAGGCCTTACAGCCTAAGAAGAAAGTCCAGAATTTAGAGAATGGTGACTTGTCTTTTCTTGGCAACTAATAATATGAACATCAATTTCTCATCACTTTGTGGCTTCAAGAAATTCTCCCATCATAGAGATGAATCACCTTTCTTCCAGGTCTTCAAAAATAAATAAATAAATAAAGGTCTGTGGGAGATAAGCTTAGAAACAGTGGCTGAAAAGGAGAAAAATTCAGATTTCAGTCCTCGGGGGTTTGCATAACAAATGATGTAGTATAGTCTTATAGCTCATGTAAGTACCTTGGTGCTTCTTTTGGGTACAAGTCCCTGTTTATTGGACAGGCATGGTGACTTCTAGATACATTCTTCCAAGACATCAAGATAATTTTACTTCTTAGTTTTTTCACATGTTAGGCAATTCCAAGATTAATCGTGTATAAACTTGTTTGACACTTGAATCAATTTTTGGTTTTACATAAACGGCATTATTTCATGCATACCTCAGCTGAAAATTAGCAGTTATGTATTAGTGCTTGATTTTCTAGACCAGTATTAAAATTACCTTCCAAAAATGTTTCAGTTGCAGAAAGTATTGGTGGCCAACAGGTCTTCCATGAGTCGGGACACATTAGCCAGGGTCACCCTTTCTCTAGCCAGTCAGTTCTACGAGAATGGTATTGGAAGAACAGACAACCTACCTGCAGCACTTGCCCTGTCCTGTTCATATTGTGGACAATCACCAAAAGATAAAAGGGCATATGGAAGATTTATGGTAAATGTCTTCCATTTTCTCTGCCTTGAGTACACTGGAGTTAGCTTTGATTTTCATAGTTGCTTACTATGAATGTCTTAGATGTAGCATGAGAAAATCTTATATTTTCTTTTTGTCTAGAACTCTGCTGTTCAATATAGTAGTCACTAGCTATTACATAATTAAAATATGGCTAGTATGAATAAGCAGATAATTTTAATTCTTATTTCAGTATAATTTCCATTTAAATTTAAAAACTCAAGCAGTGTAAAATAGTTTTCATCAAACACAATTTTTGTTCTAATAAAGCTATGTTTCACCTAAAGCACTGAAAATTTAGCATTGAGTTTCAGCGTGCTGTTAAGTATAAAAATATACTAGATTGTAAAGACTTCATATCAAGATATAAATTATCTCCAACAATTTTTATATACATTAGATGTTGAAATAATATTTTGATTAGATTGGGCTACACAAAATACATTATTACAATTAATGTAACATTTCTTTGTACAGTTTTTAAATGTGAATCCTTGGAAATTCATAATTGCATATGTGGTTCACATTATGTTTCTCTTGGACAGTGCTGAGCTAGAACATTCTGAAATATGTAGCAATTATTTCTCTATGGCTTCATAAAGAAAATGTCAATCCAAGGCTGAGGATTTATTTATGAAAATCTAAAGACAGCCAGTTTTCTTGATGGTTCATGCCGTGGGGGAACGGGCCTCTTTCCCAATATATAAGAGGACAAATCTTGGGATGGGTTGTTTTTTTTTTTTTTTGGCCTTTTATGACATTCTTTAATGATTTCTCCTGTGCTTGCCATTCTGCCTTGTACGTAATACACCCTTTCTAGCAATGGGTTTAAAGGTTTTTCCTTCCTCTCCTTTTTGAGCTGTAAAATATGCATTATGGGGAGAGGTGAGCTGATAGTTGAGAAAGGTCATTAAGGGTTCAGCCTGGCTTAGTCGGAAAGATGTGAATTCAAATTGTTGTTCTCCCAGATATATACTAACATGACCTTGGGGAAATTGCTTAACTTTTCTAAATTTTAGTTTGCTTCATCTGAAAAAGGTACCTAATAGGGAAGTTTTAGATATTAAAATCAATGAAATTTAAAAGAATCAAGAAATATGATAATGCCTAGTATATACCAGGCCCTCAGATGTGTTCTGAACCAAGAGATCCCTGTAAGAGTTAAAGAAATAGGAAAGAAACACGAAAAGCGGCTCAACAGTCAAAGACAGGTTAATTTTGCAGAATAAACCTGAGAGGGGCTTCTGGCCAATTTTTGGACAGGAGCACTCTCTCTTACAGACTAAGAGTATTTATTGGTTTTAGGGCGAGAGAGCTTTATCACTGGCTTGGAATGTTTCTGTGTGGGGGAGAAATTTATGGTGGGGTTGGAATGTCTCTGTTTGGAAGGGAAGTTATCTTGGGGCTGACCTGTCTCTGGTCGGGGAGGGGTTTATCTTATGGTTGGAATGTTTCTGGACTGGGATGTTATTTGTGGTTTATGGTCATGCTGACCTTTGCTGACCTTAGCCATTAAGCTGATGCCCTTTGGATTTAGGCAGTTTTTGATCAAGGGGAACTTTAGAATGGTGGTGCTTGTCCAAGATAGCGATGCTCCCGCTGTGTCAATCCCCAAGTTTTAAATGTGTATCTTTACTTAGTGACTTATGGAGTCATAACTATTAGGACACATACAGCAGTAAGTCTAAGGCATATAGCAGCTTATCAGATGGATCCCCTACCTGGCAAAGGGAAGATCCTCTTTCTCTACTACCTTAGCCCTTCTTTTTATACTCTGTGCAGCTTTTCAGTTCTTCCACTTGCATTAAAATTAGATTACCTCTTAGATTAGATCAAAAGATTGTCCCTGGTTGTGTGAAGAAAGAATACTTTAATCTAGCACTAATCCCTTAATACACCATTATATTTGGGTACATTTTTTTTCCTAGCAGAAAAATTATTTTTCAGCCTTCTCAGAAGTACTAAAAGTCCTTTGCCAACATCAGCCCAGTGCAAGTTAACCTGTTATGAGATTTGTTTTGTGCTTTGGAAATGCTTGTCAGACAAGCTTTCAACATTGAGATGTGTGATTTACATTAGTTTGCATAAGAAAATGTAACGCCAGGGACAAATTTCTCTCTTTATCCCTTCTTATACTACAAAACAGACAAAGAGGGTTAGGTGGTTGCTTTTTAGTATGTGAGTAATCACTTGGGATTCACAGAAATATTAGATGCAGTGTTATTAGTGAAACCTTAGTTCCCTTTATAGATAGGTCTTATGTCCCATTTGTAATATTATTATTCTTGTTACCATATGCAAACTTTATTTCTTAGTTTGGATGCTTGGTCTCAACCAGACCCATTACCTCCTTATCTTCCTATCTCTTAGGGTCACTTCATGCTTAGAGGCAACTTGTTGAAAGTGGAGGTCAGCGTGATCCTTTTTCTTAGAAGACATAGCCCTTTCCTGGAACTTACGTAGCTGATTCATAGCCTGAGTCAGTCTCTTGGATCTGTGAGAAAAAGGAAAAATGAACCAGACATGGTGTTTGCAGTCAGTCTTCTTTGAATATAAAATATATAGGCAGAGGAAAAGATTAAACCAGGCAGATTAACCTCAAGGCATAAAGACAAATGCTAAAATGTACTCTAACGTGAAGGGTTAAGCATTCCAAGATGCCCGTTGGAAGGTTCTTTATCCAACGCTTCTCTACCCATTCCAACCCCAGTGTAAACATTAAATAATTCTTTTAAAATTTGAATACTCAAACAAGAAAGTAAAGCATGGAAGATAATTTTTAAATCATTATGTAGTGATTAGAGGAAGAGAAATAAAGGGTAATGTGAGATTTTAGAAATAGGTGCTTTGAATAGATAAACAGATATTGCAAGGATAGATAAACTCACTATCGTCTTTGCAGTATAGTATCATTGGTGCGGAGGATTTGGGATAGAAATCCAGTCTGGGGGCCGAGATGTGATCATTATGTGCAATATCATCTTCAAAAAGTCAGGTCATGGTTATCAGTTTGCTACAAAGAACATCTTAGTCTCATTTCCTGTCCAAGGCAGGAATTTTCCCCTGAACATTCCTGACAGAAGATAACCTGTTTTGTGCTCTAATCACCCAGTCTTCTACCAGAGGTTGAAGTGACGTTTTGGCTCCATTTTCTCGTATTTTATTCAAGAAGCTGGGAATTCCAGCATCTTACTCTGCTCATCAGGGATCCTGAGGGAGCTGGTAATATGCAGAAAGGATGTCAAAGGGCCATGTTACTAATAGCTGTGGAAGCTCCACTATCCACAAAGCAGAGATTATGAAACAATCTATACTTTGGCTAGAAGCCTAAGCAGAATCTCTTCTACTTCCCTCAAAACCTATTTCTTAGCACCAGCAAGACTGGGTCTGTCCAGTGGGTCATGTGGGTTTGGGGAGAAGCAGAGGAAAGATTGACATCATGTGGAATCTGGAAGAGACAGAACACATCTCTTGGTGCTTTTGAAGGTACAGTGACTCCATCTAGTAGTAAAAGGTGTTCAAATGAATGGCTTCAAATTTGACCAGATTATCAAATGCTGCTTCCCTGATAAACAGCTCAGACATGGGTTAGAAGAGGTGGCCCTGGGGTGGGAAGCAGTGCAGACTCTCATGTATGAACAGCTCCAATTCTCAAAAAATTCTTTTAGTTAACTGCTGTTTGTCATCTTCTACATTGCACTCAAGCCTAACTCTGCACTTTTAAAATCAACATATAAATTATAACTTTCTCTCCTATGATAACTTTTCAAATGTTTTTTGACATCTATTCAGTACCGAGCTCCCTTTTGAAAACTGGGCCATCATTTCCCAACCTCCAATTTCTGACTGTATTTCCATAATTTATTTAAAGACTCCTAACAATGGAGCCACAATCATAACTACAGGTCCCCTTTATATCTCAGGATGACATTCATTTGGTTCTAATCCTTGAACTCATTTGAAGATTCTAATTGCTCTTGTATTCTCTCCTCTTCTATCTGGAACTTATCTCCCTGATAAGCATCTGTGTTGTGATTCTTCTAGAGTGGAGATTATTTCTCTTGTGAGGAAAAAAATTAAAACTACCTTGTTCTACTTTGTCTGTTGCATCACACCTTCTCTCTTAAGTAATAGTCCTAAACCTTCTCTGTTCTTCTCCAGACAGATCATAAATGTTACACCCCAACCTAAAACAAAACAAAACAAAAACTTCCTTCATGAATTATTATTGGCCTTGTATGCAAGACTGAGTTGATCCCAGTCTCAATTTACCTGATACTATCTATTTCAACAATAACAATAATAACAACAATAATGAATATTTATTTAGAGCTTTCTCTGTTCCAAGCACTGTTCTGACCACCTTATGTATATTTACTCGGTTGACTCTAACAATAATTACTGAGGTGGGCCAGGCACAGTGGCTCATGCCTGTAATCCCAGCACTTTGGGAGGCTGAGGCGGGCAGATCACCTGAGGTCGGGAGTTCAAGACCGGCCTAGCCAACATGGCGAAACCCTGTCTCTACCAAAAATACAAAAATTAGCCGGGTGTGGTGGTACACGCCTGTAATCCCAGCTGTCCAGAAGGCTGAGGCAGGGGAATCTCTTGAACCCAGGAGGCAGAGGTTGCAGTGAGCTGAGATTGCATCACTGCACTCCAGCCTAGGCAACAGAGTGAGAATCTGTCTCAAAAAATTAAATAAATAAGTAAATAAAAATAAATAATTACTGAGGTGGCTATTACTAATTTCTCTATTTTGGTGATTTGGAAACTGAACTTAGAAGTTAAAGGGCTTGAGCAAATACATTGGACTAAAAGGTGGAGGAGCTGAGGTTTGAAGTTTCAATGCAGGCATCTGGCTCCAGGGTTCATGGTCTTTTACCATGACGCCATGCTGCTATGTCTACTTATAGGAGTATGCACGCTTTTATGTTCTTTCCTGTTTTTGTGAGCCTTATTCTAGCTTTTATATATTTTTAAACTCTGAGCTCCTTAGAGAGTTTCCAATGGCCAGTCAAATTTATTTAGGGCCTCTGAATAGTCTCTGAATGGAAGAAAGTGTTTTTCATCCCTAAAACCCACATGTATACTTCAGATGCACAAGGTTCAAGGTCAGGGCCTGAAGGAGAAAGTATCACAGCACAAGTAACAATGTTAAACTTCAAAGGAAGAAAAAACCTCAAAATAAGATATTAAGGTCAAATACTAGAATCTGCAGGGACACTGTCCTGGTTAAGAGGCAATAGAAAGGAAGTAGCATAAGGTGATTCAGCAGGGGAGAGATGTGAGACCAACGGCATTAGATCAGTGGGGCTGTAAGAGAGACTCTCCAAATTCATTTATGGAGGAGAATGCCAGAAGAGTGGGGAGAGAGTGAGCTAGAGATTCCCAAGTCCCCTGGCAACGCGAAATACCAGGGGTACTAGCACCCAGGTCTTTGCTTCTAATGCCATTCTCTAATAAAAGGGACAAGGCATCCTTGGAAAAATGGCTAATTCTAGCACAGAGCAGGGAATAGACAAGATGAGCCCGGAGAATCTGGTAGTGACAGAAAGGAAGAAAGTGCAGAAAGAAAAAGGAAGGAAGACAAGGGAAGGGAAGGGGTGGTGTGAAAGGAAGGAAGAAAGGGAAGGAAGGAAGGAAGTCCAATGAATGGGATTGGGTTCTATTTCTATCTGTGTTCTTAACAATCTTCTTCATCAGGGATTAGATTCTTGTTTTTTTCTTTGTTGCCTTTTTTTTTTTTTTTTTTTTTTTTTTTGAGATGGAGTCTCACTCTGTCACCAGGCTGGAGTGCAATGGTGCAATCTTGGCTCACTGCAACCTCCGACTCCATGGTTCAAGCGATTCTCCTGCCTCAGCCTCCCGAAAGCTGAGATCACAGGTACACGCCACCACGTCCAGCTAATTTTTGTATTTTTAGTAGAGATGGGGTTTCACCATGTTGGCCAGAATGGTCTCCATCTCCTGGCCTCGTGATCTGCCTACCTAGGCTTCCCAAAGTGCTGGGATTACAGGCAGGAGCCACCGTGCCCAGCCTGTTGCCTTGTTTCTGATGGGAGTCCAAGAATCTCCAAGCTATCTATATGACAAAGACAAAACTACTCTTTCTATCCTGTACTGTAATCCTACCTGACAAATGTATCCTTCACGCTCCTTGTCATTTTTAGCAAATAGCCTGAGCTTACCTCACTTTCATTTGAACTTCCTCCCTCTTTATTGCCAAGGTACTACGTTCCTTTATCTCTGTGCCTGAACAAGCCCCCCTTGCTATAATCTTCATGCTGACCCCTCGTTCTCTAGAGTATATGCTGTTTGCTGCAGCAGACTACACGGCCAGTGCCCTTGCTTGGAGCAGATCTAGACATCATATCGCCACGGTCTTCATTCTGAAGTAACCTTAGAAGTCACTTTCAGTTCATAACATTAAAGCACAGGTAACTACTCATATGACTACATGGGCCATATAAAATAAATGAGTCAATGTGCCTAAGATCAGGAAAGTGATAGCTCAGGCAAGACTGACACTAATTCTTGGCCTCTCTGTCTAAGAGACAGAAGAGAGTGCTAGAGACTATGGCACCCAGGAGAACCCAGACCGAAGAGGGCAGCCACTGCTCAGCTGCTGCCAGTCATCACAGCACAGGAGCAATGGACCAATATTATGAATTTATCTTCTTTTGAAAGACAATCCAGAAGTCGAGACTTTTATAAAAAGTCTGAATTCATTACCTGTATTAAATTTTCTTTGATTTAAAACACTGATCAGGCTAAATACAACATACCTGTAAGATACTACACACCTACTGCAAGAACCCTGCCTCTGCATATAAAGGAGAAAGATAAGCACAGTTGATTCGCTTCATAAGCCCTGTGTCATGCAAACAGGATTAATAGCCCAGTTCTAGGCTAACAATTTCATAGCAACCATGTGGTTATTATGTGTTGTATATATGAAATTATGCCATAATGAGCTGTCTCCTAACAAGATTGTGCAGGCTGTAAAGCTGTTTTATAGCTCCAAGAGAGTTGCTCCTGAGTTCATTGACAGTGGTTATTGTTTCTTTCCATCTCAGTTACTTTTGAATTAAAAAATGCTCACCCTACTCTTTCTTCTCGGCTACAAGTTTTACCATAGTGCACAGTGTTTCTTCATCTTACTTTCTTTAAAGAACCTTTCCCATCTCTTCAGTTATTTCTACCTGTTCCAACCTCCCTCCTGATAGCACCCCAGTAGTGGGATGGAATGTGCTGGAGAGGTTTGGCCAGTTCTTGGGGGAGTTTCACAGTCACCTGTCTACAGTTTCGGTGAGATGGGAATTTAACAAGCTGAAATTAGCAAAAGACAAAACTGACATTGTTTAAACACATACTTAACAAAAGATCTAACCAGTTCCTCCTAGAACTAGAAGATATTTGAAAATTAGAGAGGAGCTTTTTTTTTCCTATCGCTTTCTTTAAAACACACTTTTCCATAGATAATCTTATCTTTTTGGCATCAATGATTATTTATAATTCTTGAACCATTTCCAAATCTAACTTGTAACCATATTTCCAACTACCTGCCAAGTGTCTGTGCTGGAATTACCTAATGGCATTTGATCGTGGCTCAAGTGTGCTCACTCAACTTTATTCCGTGGGCTGCTCACCTCCAGTGTGTGGAGCCTGGGAGCCTCTGAAGGCAAATCTTGACTCATCTCTCACCTCTCAACTGATCAACCAGTAGCCACACCTGACTTAAATGCCATCTGGAATCCAGTTCTCTTTCAGCTCTTCCATTTCTTACAGGAACTTTTACAGTAACTTCTAAACTGTTACTCTTGCCTCTGAACTGCCTCCTTTCCAATTTATTATTCACAGGTTCCCTGGAGTTATTTTCTTTAAAACAAAATGACAGCTTTGTTTCGTTAAAAGACTGTCAGGTTACTCCATTGGCCAGAGGGAAAGGGAGAAAGCAAGTACGTGCCCACACAATCTCTTTACTGTGGTATTTGGTAGCTAATACATCTTTCAAGCCTCATCTACTTCATCGCCTCCTGCACCCCCAGCTGGAATTACACGTGTCTTATTGCCCTGTCCCTGCATATCTTCTGGCCTTATAGACCTCTGTGCCTTTATCTATGTCGTTCCTTCTACCTCAACAGGTTTCTGTCCTACCGTGGATTGTCTAATGCCTTCTGCACATGTTCTTTATCCTAGGAAGCAAAATATTTATTCCTTTTCCTGCATTCTTTAATACCTAGTTTATGCATGTCTCATTGCACTTATTCTAATCGGAGCTTGTTCTTGTCATTTTTTTTCATATTTTTTTCCTTTTTTGGGGGAGTTTAGGACCCAAGTCTTTGTTCTCTTTTGGTTTAACTAGTACCTTGCACAGAAAAGGTAGTCAATAAATGTTCGGAAAAAAAAAATCCCAGTTTGATAATTAGTTGAAAATTTCTTCAGTTAATGAAAACTTGGTACAACCAAAGGAAAATGAATTTTCAGAGTTTACTATGCTCCATGAGATATCTCTTTTCATACAAGTATGCTGCAGAGGAATGGAAGAGTGGGAATATAAATAAATATGAAAAATTCTTAGAACAATCTTCTTCTTATTATTTGAGACAGAGTCCAGCTCTGTCACCCAGGCTGGAGTGCAGTGGCATGCTCTTGGCTCACTGCAAACTCCGCCTCCCAGGTTCAAGCGATTCTCCTGCCTCAGCCTCCCGAGTAGCTGGAATTACAGGTCCCCACCACCACGCCCAGATACATTTTTTTTTGTATTTTTAGTAGAGACGGGGTTTCACTGTGTTGGCCAGGCTGGTCTCGAACTCCTGACTTCATGATCTGCCCGCCTCGGCCTCCCAAGGTGCTGGGATTACAAGTGTGAGCCACCGCGCCCTGCCAGAACAATCCTATTTTCTAATTGGGGTTTTTCTTTGTTTTTTGTTTCTTTGTTTGTTTGTTTGAGACAGAGTTTCACTCTGTCACTCAGGCTGGAGTGCAGTGGTGTGATCTCAGCTCACTACAACCTCTGCCTCCTGGGTTCAAGCAATTCTCATGCCTTAGCCTCCTGAGTAGCTGGGACTACAGGCGCCTGCCACCACGCCCAGCTAATTTTTGTATTTTTAGTAGGGACGAGGTTTCACCATGTTGGCCAGGCTGGTCTTGAACTCCTGACCTCAGGTGATCCACCCGCCTTGGCCTCCAAAAGAGGTAGGATTACAGGCATGAGCCACTGCTCCCGGACTTTTTTTTTTTTTTTTTTTTTAATCCTTCTACTTTACTCATACTCTCCAAAGTCAATTCACACAAAACCTCCCCAATAAAATGGAAGTGAGGTTTAAAATCAGACCATAATTTAACCAGCTGACCAAATGCCATTTTGTATAAGAAAATAAAAAGCTACCATTGTTGTTATATCTCAGAGCAGAAGCTCTTTCTTCATTTTATTCTTTAAAAACATCATTCAGGGTTGGGTGTGGTGGCTCATGCATATAATCCCAGCACTTTGGGAGGCTGAGGCGGGCAGATCACTTGAGGTCAGGAGTTTGAGACCAGCCTGGCCAACATGGTGAAAATCTGTCTCCACTAAAAATATAAAAATTAGCGGGCATGGTGGTGGGCATATGTAATCCCAGCTACTCAAGAGGCTGAGGCAGGAGAATCGCTTGAACCCAGGAGGTGGAGGCTGCGGTGAGCCGAGATCAAGCCACTACACTCTAGCCTGGGCGACAGAGTGAGACTCCATCTCAAAAAAATTTTAAAAATAATAAGTAAAAAATAAAAAAAACCATTCAATTTATAGTTAGTATGAAGCTACACCATCACTCTTTCCTCGTGTTCATGATCATGGCTCAGCATTTTTCTGAAGTGTCATTAATAAGCCACGTTAGCAGGAATGACCTACACATATGCATGTCAGGAGGGCTTCAGGCCACTGCTGTCTGTGTGTCACCTTGACGTCAGCCTTGATAATTGTCCAGGGCCTCTGACTTCACAGCAGTACCCGGGCCTATGTCAGGTTGAGTTCTATGATCACACACTATTTTCATCAGAAATTTTAATAAAATTATTTTTTTCTCAGATGACTTCCCGCATACTACTAAGTGATCTGGGAGAAGGAGTCTTAGGGTCTGGGTGGGACTCTGCCTTGGGCATATTTTGCTCTACTGGGCCCTGGAGTCCTTGCAGATGCTGTCAAGATACTGCACTTTTTTTTCTTTTTTGAGACAGAGTCTTGCTCTGTCACCCAGGCTGGAATGCAGTGGCATGATGTCGGCTCACGGCAACCTCTGCCTCCCAGGTTCAAGCAATTCTCCTGCCTCAGCCTCCCGAGTAGCTGGGACTACAGGTGTGCACCACCACGCCCAGCTAATTTTTTTGTATTTTTAGTAGAGACAGGGTTTCACCATGTTGGCCCGGCTGCTCTTGAACTCCTGACCTCAGGTGATCTGCCTATCTCGGCCTCCCAAAGTGCTGGGATTATAGGCATGAACGACTGCGCCTGGCCGATACTGCAGTTTTGATGGCCATCACTGGTACAACACCCTGCGTATGCCAAGACTGTCATGCCTTGTCAGCTATAATAAAAAGCAGGAGACAAACGGCCTTTTGTTACCTGAAATGATGGATCAGTATGTATGTGCAAGGATGCACGCTGTCAAGTTTTTGTGGGTTAATCATGCCAGGCTGATGGAGGGGCTCCACGAGTTCCAAAGTAGAAGGAGCTTGAACTCCAGGCTGTGGCTTTGAAGCAGTTGTTTTCTCTGGAATTAGCTAATGAGGCTCTCTTTGTTTGAGGATTGGAAAGCCTCCAAAAACCCACTCAGGAGGGAAATTAACAAATGTCTGTTTTGTTACCTACGGATAAATCTTCATGATGAAATGTGCGGCCGGTCCACCTCTTCAATCTTCTCTCTTCTTCTTCCCCAGTGGAAGCTCAATTACCATGAAGGCCAAAATAAATAAATAAACAAACAACAAACCAACCAAATAAATAAATAAAGCAGATAAACCCTGGTTCTTTGCTTAAAAAAAGTTGCAGCAAAGAAAAGCTTTAGAGTAATTTCTAGTTAGAAGTGGCTGTGAGATTCACTGTCTTCTGGTGATATTTGAAATATACTATATTCATGCAAATGTTTCTGATTATTTAAACACATTATCTTTATCTATAATTATCAGTAGCTGCTGGCATTATCTGAGCATGCAAAAGTGGGAACAGCAGCAGTAACCTGACTCATTTCAACCAGGATGGACCATCTCAGAGGGTCACAGTTACTAACCTCTGCATGAACTAGATTTTATAAGGTATTATGATTCTTTCATAGCTTGTAACTTTTCATTGATCGTCAATTTTACTGATTTTTGTTAATACTGGAAATTTTAATACATGGGTTGTGCACAAGTACTTATTGAGCATCTATTACGTGCCATAGAATATTCTGATTATTAAGGATGTCAAGGTATATAATCCAGAGTCATGGTTTTCAAGGAACTCAGTCGACAATTACAAGCTAATACATGGGTACCACTGTTCTAGGCACAGCGTGGCAGAAAAGAATAGCGTGGACACACATTCAGGGGATTTAACTAGGAGAAAACAGTAAGGAAGGGGATCTTAGCAGAGGCAGTATGTTAACAGATGTACATGACAACTTACACTGCTATAAGTCATCCTGTTTGGCTGGCAAGTTTTGCTTTAGAAACTGGGTAAATATTGTTCATGAAACTTCTGTGTAAGTTACACATGAATGTTTTCCTATGTGTATGTGTGCATGCTTATTTGCATTTGTGTGCACTTGTGGGTATGTGTATTTGTCCTGTGTCACAATAAAATGTATCTATTTCTGGACTTTGCAGTCAAAAACATTGGAAAACTGTCTGTGTAGGTAATGGACACAATAGAATTTAGAAAGCAACTTTTACAAACATTGCAGATTTGTAATTTTATTTTCTAATATCGTTGATATATAAAGTTGAGTATACCAGACAATTGTAAAGAAATAATCTTTTCCAATGAAAACACAGGTGTTAAACAGAACCTTTCTTTTGGCCTACAAATCACTCTTCTAACACTTGGAAAAAATTAAAGAAATATTCAGCAATGTGTAGAATTTCAATCCCAGAGAGACAGGAAGAGACTTTATAGCTGCAGATGCAATATGCTTGTTATTTTGGCAAAAGCGTAACGTAAGAAGCCACCAACTCTCACAGAGGAAGCAGAGAAATTCAGTATTTGCTTGTAACTTAGATATTTCTTTCTTTGTTTTCCCCCTAAGAAGAACATATCTTTTCTGGTGGGAAAAGGGAATTTAGATAATTAAAGCAGAGGGAATAAACATTTTCAGGACCGAAGAGAAAATAGCCATTTGAGCCACATATTTACATGTTAATCTACAATTTTTTTTTTTTTTTGAGACAGGATTTCACTGTGTTGCCCAGGCTGGAGTGCAGTGGTGCAGTCTTGGCTCACTGCAACCTCCCTTCTCCCCTCTTGGGCTCAAGCCATCCTCCCACCTTAGCCTCCTGAGTAGCTGGAACTACAGGCATGTGCCACCATGCCCGGCTAATTTTTTGTCAAGACGGGGTCTCACTGTGTTGCCCAGGCTGGTCTAGAACTCCTAGACTGAAGTGATCCACCGGCCTCAGTCTCCTAAAAGTGCTGGGATTACAGATGTGAGCCACCACCGTGCCTGGCCATCAAATGTTTTTCATAGTGGACTAGGGCTTTATGATCCCATAAAAATTATTTCCCTCATGGAACCACTCCAATTATATATTATAAAGCTGTCAACATCTGATTTTATTGATAAATATCCCTGGGGTTTTTGAGCTTTTTCTTTTCAACATGGTGCCTGTGTTTTATCTTGACATTTGCTTTAAAATTACTGCTAGATATAATGAGGATTCTGGAAAGAGCATGGTTCAAGATTTTGTATAATTGATATAATGATTCTGAAGCAAATAATGGGAAAGGGGAGAGTTTGAGAATTTGGTGGCCTTAGGTAAGCTTATGATTTGTTTTATCTTTCCTCATATCTACCTAATGCTGTGAAATTTTGGGATTAGATTTGGATTGGGGACAAATGAGGAGTGGAATTAGTGGAGGGAGAAAGGGTTAGGAAAGTTACAGAACTTGGCAAGGCTGTTGGAGATGGTGGATTGATTTCTCTGGTGTTGTGAAATGTCATCTTCTTTCTTCAGTTAAACTGAAGTACAGACAAGCTTCTCCTGCTGCCCCTCAGTTTCACTGTGTCACCATTTTTAGTAGGGATAAGCAGAGACTTGTTGTTGGTAAGGACAGGAAGGAAGGTGATGCTGATGAATTTTTGCTGGTGCTAGGTTAGCTGCCAGCCGGCCTGGCAATGGCTGTGGTCCAGCCAGCCTGGGGCGCTTCTAGTATTCTCTGTCATGGGGCAATATGTTAACGAATTAAAATGCCAAATAGAAATGAGACACAATTCCAAAGACATGTAAACTGAAAAACACCTGTTCCCATTTGTTGATTTTTTTTTCCTGCATATACTTAGAAAACCCCAAACCTTTATGTAAGAGTCTCAGGAGTGCAGTGAAAAAAAAGTGTTTATTGATGAGCCATTTCCAATTTAGGCCTTAAACTTCAAGACCCAATTCTAAGACCCATATGCTTCAAAACGTTCTATATAATTCAGCTCAAAAGGATCTTCCTCTCCTCTAGATCTATAATGTTTATTGACTACATCCCTCAAAGAGCAGTAATGCATCATGGTGAAATAAAAATTGAACTGCAAATCCGAAGACTTGAATTCTAGTTCCTGATCGTTTTTCATAGTGTATTTAATCACACAGTTTAACCCCTAGGTCTCCTTCACTGTGACTCATTATGGTGAGTTCGCGTGAGAAAGTGTCTACCATAGGACACTAAATTCAAAAGAGTGACCGGTAATGATTGCTGTCCCAAGGATGTCCAAATGGGAAAACCATTATCGTCTACACTCTAAACCAGAAGTGACTTATTCCACCAAAAGAGGTTAAGGGCTCCTTACCACAGTCACAAAACCAGAATATATATTCTTTCAGAGGAAAACCCAGATGCAGGGCATGAGATTAGAGCCGTAGAATGGCATATCAAAAACTTCTGGAGCCTGTCGAATAGAAGTTTGGAGAACAAACAAATTGATAGATTGATATTTGAATCCCCGGCAGAGTAAGAAGAATAATAAGATTTTGAATCAAGAAGAGGAATTCTGCTACATGCAACTAGGAAGAAAAAAGCAAATTAACTGTGACAACACTCATTAGGGATTATCATTATATCTTTAATGAGGAGGTAATAAAGACTGATTATTTACTAGGCATCCCTTATTGATCCCTATTTATCACTACGTAGAGTAAAATGTACAATTTTTCCTTTCACTTGTGGACTTCATTAATTTATACAGTCATCACATATTGATTGTACATATACTGTATACCAGACACTTTATTAGCTTTAAGAATACCAAAACGAATATGCCAGATATAGTATCTAACTTCATGGAGTTTGTAGAGAGATTTTTTTGAACTGAATTTCTCAGCAAACTAACACAAGAACAGAAAACCAAACACCATGTAGTCTCACTCATAAGTGGGAGTTGAACATTGAGAAAACATGGACACAGGGAGGGGAACATCACACACTGGGGCCTGTCTGGGGGTAGGAGGTTGGGGGAGGGATAGCATTAGGAGAAATTCCTAATGTAGATTATGGGTTGATGGCTGCAGCAAACCACCATGGTACTTGTATACCTAGGTAACAAACCTGCACGTTCTGTACATGTATCCCAGAACGTAAAGTATAATAGTGAGAAAAAAGATGCGCAAATAGTGTCACATATAGTATAATAATGATATGGATATGGCCTAACTCATAGAGTCAACATTCTGATACTAAGAGAAAGGAAAAATCAAAACAAAATAAAGAAAAAACAAAACAGACAGTAGCCTTTAACCGTTTCCTTTTAAAGAAACATTGTTATCTGGGTTCATTACTTGTTAGAAAGTAATGTGAAGCACTTAATAAACTTCAGGTGGTGGTATTAGGTAATTAACATGTGAAATTCCTCATATGGTTATTTAAATTTCGTGGTAGTATTTAACAGTTTTCATGTTTATGGCCTTTTCCTGCAACTAAGTTGTAAAATCCTTAAGGGAAAGGATGAGGAAAGGAAGACAGGAGAGAAACTAGCATTTGTTGACTGGCTACTACGTGCCAGCCACAGCACTAGCTACTAAACCTATGTCACTTTATTTAAATATGAAGGTCAGAAAGCATTTCTCATGTTCCTGGTATCTCCTGCACTGCCTAGTATAATATTTCATACTTACAGGTGCTTCATCAATATTTGTGTTGGTTGACTTAGCAATTTAAACTGCTTCTAAATAGAGTTAAGTGAGTTTTCCCCAAAAGACTCATGCCCTTTTTTAGGAGGCAAACTAGCCCTTTCCATGTCACCTTCCTTAAGAAGCAGGGCAAAGAGGTGACAGTTTTTATACTGAAATCAGTTGTTTAATTGTTCACCCATTTATCAAAGCCTCTGTAGAGTTAAAGACAAGTACAGTGCCCATGTACCCTTTATGCTGCAAGTTCTGGACAGATAGCTGCCAATGCCTGAAAATAGTGTAAATTCACTGGGTGAAGAGAGCAACTTGCCAGGGGGATGTGATGTAGCCCCTTCTAGAGTATGGGGTTTTCTTCTTGGGCATAGTCAGCTGTTAGTTTGTTGGATTGCTGCTGCTGGGGAAAGACCAGGCCACTTCATGATGGAATGCATCAACTTTTGGAAAGTCAAATTCAGGGTGCAGTTTCAACTAGTAGTAACTATATTTTTCTATCTTTTAAAAAGCGAAGGAGCAACAGACCAGTCTAGACACGTGGACGGGCTTTAGGGCTCCGTTGCTAAAGAGATAGAAGTAAAATATTATGGAAAATGCTTATAGTACATGTTAAGTGAGAAAGGTAAGGTAAAAATGGTTTATGACCTCTAACTGTGTGAAAACTAACCAAAGAGACACGTATCATTTAAAAAGATTTAATGTTGTGCCTGTAATCCCAGCACTTTGGGAGGCCAAGGCGGGCGGATCACAAGGTCAGGAGATCAAGACCATCCTGGCTAACACGGTGAAACCCCGTCTCCACTAAAATTAAAAAAAAATTAGCCAGGCATGGTTGGGGGGTGCCTGTAGTCCCAGCTACTTGGTAGACTGAGGCAGGAGAATGGCATGAACCTGGGAGGCGGAGCTTGCAGTGAGCTGAGATCATGCCACTGCACTCCAGCCTGGGCGACAGAGCGAGACTCCGTGTCAAAAAAGAAAGATTTAATGTTGGTCAAATTATACACAATGATTCAACAGTACTGGAAGTTGAGGAGGACGAGCAAGCCAGATAGCACCAATGATCATGAAGAAATTCCTTATCTTTCAGAAAGCATTATTGTTCAGTGGTTTCAAGTTTTGGATGTGCACTCACATTGCCTGTGTGGAATCCTGGCTCCACAAGTAGTTGTGTGAGATTGGGAAAGTTGCACTTGTTTAATCTGTAAAATGGAAAATATCTGAGGATTAAATTAAAATATAGCTGGATCATGCATAGCATAATACATGGAATATACTAAGTCATGAATAAATAGTACTGTTGTCATTTCTTTGACATTAATTATTAAGGCAATTAGGAAATTTTCCATCTAGTTAACATATAGCAAATCAAGCTAAGCTGTGAAAAATATATAATATGCTATGGTAATAAGACACTGAACTGTGATGCTATTATTGGGGTCTGTCTAAATCCACAGAAGCATCAGAAATTCACATAAATCAATGCTAATGTCAAAGCCTAGTAAATTATAGTCTCAGAAACATAAAGATTCTAGATGTTTTCCCCTTCTTTGCACACTTTGTTTATATTTCACCCTATTACTATTGTCACCTATATTTATGGTTTTTCAATCATTTGTGAGTGCTTGGAGGAAATTCATTGGTTCAGCAGTTGAACCAGGGTATTGAATAGTACATGAGGACTCTCAGACTCTGAAGAGCTGGTCGGGTGTCTCTGGCTAACACACTTCCAGTGGATAAAGAGCTGCTCCAGGGACATCTCCTTCCTCTGCAGTACAGTGATCTTTTTGCTGGTGACTAGAAAGTCCAGGGGAAAGGACAGCCAGCCAAAGGGTGGCAAACTGATGGAAAGTGGGGGCAAGCTTTCTGTAACCATGTAAAAGAAACTGCCAATTCCCATGAAAATCCATTGTCTCTCTTTCTTATTAACAAATCCCCAACAAGCCACCGTGGCTCAAGCCTGTAATCACAGCATTTTAGGAGGCTGAAGCAAGAGAATTGCTTGGGGCCGGGAGTTTGAGACCATCCTGGGAAACATAGTGAGGCCTGCATCTCTACATAAAAATTTTACAATTAGTCCAGTGTGGTGGCACATGCCTGTAGTCCTAGCTACTCAGGAGGCTGAGGTGGATCGCTTGAGCCAGGAGTTCAAGGCTGCAGTGAACTAGGATCAAGCCACTGCACTGCAGCCTAACTGACAGAGCAAAATCCTGTCTCTAAAATAATAATAATTTTAAATTAAAAATAAAATGCTAAAATGAACCAAATTTCCAATTTTATTTGAAATAACACTGCCTTAGATTTTTAAGAAAGAAAATAAAACATTTCTCACCTTTTCTAACAGTCAAGCTGGTATGTTGCTTTAAGTTTGGTGAGTATCAGGTATGCAAAAGTGTTGAGTGGCAGATACAGAAAGACTGCTTAAAGGCATCTGACTCAGTTGCAAAGGACATCCTTTGTCCTTCTTGCTGCCTGTACTGTGAATGTAGTGGTTGGATCTTCAGAAGCCTATTTAATCATAAGGTAACCTTAAAGATGGAAGTTATGATGAAGAATGCCAGAACACAAAGATAAAAAATATAGAAGTCTCAGATGAAATTTCTGAATCAGCCTTAAACTATAACGCTTAAACTGTTTAAATGTGAAGGGATAAAATTTGGGGCATTTATGCCACTATTTTATGTTATCGTTGTTACAGTGAGTACAATTTTTAATTGGTATGTGTGTAAGATTTGCTCAGATCTCAATCAATGGTTCTAAGAGGAAAAAGCTTAATTCCAAGCTGCCTCTCTCCTGTCTATGATATCCCAAGCATCACAAAGTACACTTCCAGCTCCTCAGACCCTGTCCTTGTTTTGCATTGTTTAGCCAAACCACTTCTTAACTTCAAGTAGCAAATAGATAACTCACATTAGCATTAGGTTCTCTTATTACAAGTAGTTGACGAGAATTGTACCAGTGATTAGGTGTTGCCCAAAGATCTTTTAAAATTCCATGTGACCCAAATACTACCAAATCCTAAAAGACTTAATTAACTAACTGGCTCACTAACCAATGCACACACATACTTACTTATTTCACCCAGTATGTGTTGACTACCTTTTGCCCACCAAGAGCTAGGCAGGTTCACAGTGCCTAGCTCCCAGGCACAAAGATAAATCAGAAACCATTCTGTCTAAGTCAACCTTTCATTTTAGCTTAGCAGGAAACACACTAAACCACGGCTGAAATATGCTAGGAAGTTGGTAGCTGGTGATGCCTCTACCACACCACAGTGCGGTTAATCCAGCATTAGACTTAATCGAAATCACTTTTTTCTTCCAATACTGGCATTTTTATGGATGGATGGTTGGATGGATAGATGAATATCAGTATCCAAAGGTCCATGCTTTATTTTCTAATAGCAATTCATGTCCAGTTATCTGACTACTAGCACAGTTATCTGCTATGGTTGTTAGAAACTTTAGAAAGCAGTAAATCCTCCAAAATTGTCAGTTTTAAAATCATCTGAGAGAAAACAGAATGAACAGATAAGAGATGCTTCAAGGCAGTTCAGCTCTGTGATGGTTCCGTTGAGATAGAACACACATATACAAAGTGTTTGAAGTAAGAATTTCCTTCGAGAAGAAGCACAAAGGGAATAGAAGGCCCAGCATTTGTTACTGGCCTTAGATAAGCTTACTGTTCATCTATTTATCAATGTAAAAACGCCCAATTAGTTTTTAGCTCAAGAAAGAGAGGACATGGCCAAAGATGGCCTTCATGAACTTTTTTTTTTCCTGTGTGAAGTACGGAAACTCATTTTCAGTATTGGATTTTGACTGGATTGTCTTCTACCCAGAAGCTGGCTCTGCAGAAGTTATGATCAGATCTTTGGAAGTAACATTTGATCTACTGCTGAATATAGATCCCCTTCCTTCCCTCTTCTACTCCCTCCTTGCTTTTCCTTCTTATTACACTGATTTCACGCAAAATTAATTATCAGTCCTGTCACATCTTGCACTGCTAACAGTGGTCAGTATTGAATTATGGGGAACGTGAACAGAATTTTCAGCAGCCTAATTGCTTCTCCTGTGCCCAGCAAAATGTTACGTTAAATACTCACAGCAAGCAGACTGTATTCTATTTCCATAACAAACTGGCGGGATTTCATTACCAGAATCCCTAGCATCTACTCACATGACTCTTTCCTAACTGCCCTATCAGCCTGGTCTTGGATAAAGTAAATTCCTTTCCAAAGCTGCAGCTGCCTAGTTAGGTATTGAAATATTGTATCCACTTGCAGGTCAAAAAGGAAAAAATAACAACAACAGCAAGTGGTCCATGAGAGTGAAGTGGAGGTATTAAAACTAGGCTGGGTCTTCTCTTTTGGAAGATGACAGACTGAGTCCCACAGTGCCTCACTCCATTCAAAGCAATTAGGAGTGTAGGATTGCAGTGACAACGGATCTCCAGGGCTATCATAGTGCTTTACCTAAAGATAACAAGAGATTAGCCCTTAGTGACAGATGACTAATATATTCTGTGGACACTGACTGAGAGTTTGGGAGTTTCTACTGTCCCTCTCAAGGAGCTTAGAGAATATGTACACGGGAAGACAAAAATTAAAGAAATGTAATGCACTGTATAATGCATAATGATAAATGCATCTTCAAGGTACCTAAGTAATTTAGAAGATATTGCAGTGGGAGAAGAGTACTGAGATATTCACCAAATTCCTACCAGAAAAAATAACACTTGAGTTGGCTGATGAAGGTTGACTAGGAGTTCATTAGACATAGTGGAGAAAGTCATTTTAGAAAAAATGATAATAACCAGCTTTGATTGAGAGCTCAATTTTGCTTGTCCTTTTTGGAAGCGTACTGTATGTATGTATTAGTCCATTTTCACATTGCTATAAAAAACTGTCCAAGACTGGGTAATTTATAAAGGAAAGAGGTTTAATTGACTCACAGTTCTACATGGCTGGGGAGGCCTCAGGAAACTTACAATCATGGTGGAAGGGGAAACAAACACATCCTTCTTCACATGGCAGCAGGAGAGGGAAGTGCAGAGTGAAGGGGGGAAAAGCCCCGTATAGAACCATCAGCTCTCATGAGAACTCATTCACTATCACAAGAACAGCTTGGGGAACCGTCCCCATGATCCAGTCACATCCCACTGGTTCCCTCCTACAATACGTGGGGATTATGGGAACTATAGTTCAAGATGAGATTTGGGTGGGGACACAGACAAACCATATCAATGTATTAAAACAGTTAGTCTTTATAGTGATAGTGATTCTTTGAGGTATTATTCCCATCTTAATGAGGAAACTGAGGCACTGAGAGGTTAACTCACAGCTAGTAACTAAGAGAGCAAGAATTCATACCCAGCAGTATGAAGAAGTGAAGGATGAGTTGGGAATACAGAACTTGATCATTGAGAGTCATACTAGTCACACCAAGGAAGTTAGAGTTAATCAATTGACAATGGGGAGCTCTTGAAAAGAACTGACAAGGTCAGATTTGCATTTTAGAAATATTGTTGTGGAAACAGAAAGATTGATTAGAAGGAAGCCAGAACTGGAGCCTGGAAAGTTGGCTACATGGCTTTCACAGTAATCCAGGAAGGGGATGATGGAAGAGAGGCTGGAGCATGGGAGCAACAGCTGGAGTGAAGAAGAGAGGATATGTGTGGGAAATCTTTAAGGGGTACATTTGGCACAACTAGGTGATAGACAGAAGTGATGGGTGGGGAGTAGAATTGGTGCATCTACTCTTCTGACTGCCTTTCCCTATCTCCAGTCTCACCAAGTTATCTTGAATTAGGAAGCAAGGAAAACGGGTCAATTAAGAAAAAGAGAGAGCAAGGTTAATGGAGAACATGCTCAAGAAGGAAGAATTTAAAAATTGGAATAAGGCAGGAGAGGATAAAGAAACTACCTATGGAGTGCTATGCTTGTTACCTGGGTGGCAAAATAATCTGTACACCAAATCCCCATGACATGTGATTTACCTGTATACCAAACCTGCACATGTACCCCTGAACCTTAAATAAAAGTTTAAAAAAATAGAATGAGTTAAGGGATTTGGTAATCCTGAGAAATCTCTGTGAAGTGTCCATGTATTCCATGGGTTCAACGGGGATCTGCCATTGAAATTCATAGACCTGAATATCAGTGAAGGGTAGAAGATTAGAGAATTTGCTGTTTGGATAGTCGAACTCCTTCTTTCATAGATGAGGAAAGTAAAGTCTAGAGAAATTGGAGAGACTTGTGTCATATCACTTAGTTTGTTACAGAACTAAATTCATACCACCCATTTCCATGTGCCCTCAAATAGTAGCCAACCTCTTCCTTCCTGGGAGAGAATCCTTAAACACCAAGTCCTGATCTCATAGGCCTGATAGTCAATCCTTGGAAGGGATACTGTGGTGCATTGCCTAGATCCGTCCCACTTAACCCTGGGACCCACATACTCACTCCCCAACCTGCTGGGAGTGCTGGTCACTGACCTGTCTCAACTAGGTTGACTCCAGGAATTGCTCTTTGCTAAAGGATTTTTTCTGTCTCAGGGATATACCAAAATGAAAAAATAAAAATTTTATATAAAGAGCATTTGTTGCCTGGGTTGTATGCCTGTAGAATACATTCAGAGGTAGAATTACTGCTTCAATGGTATTAATAAATTTTTACCCAATGGCTTTTCAAAAGTGTGCATCCCCAATGGCTTTTCAAAAGTGTGCATCAGTACACACCTAGAAATATGCAGTAGGATCAATTTCACCAATTATCTCACCATCTTTTTAGAAGCTAATTCATTTTGCATTCCTAAATTCCACTAAATTTCAAGAGAGCAGTTAAAGAATAATGCAAAACTTTGAAGCACTAAATGTCTATATTTAAGATATTATGTCTTCTGTAGTCAATGGCAAATATCAAGAATAGAGAAGATGCACAAAACTGACCAGTAGCAGAAACAGAGATCCACATTCTAATCTCACGTCTTTCTACTTTGGTTAAAAGCAATAATTCCTATTTCACTCACTGATGAGTCTTTCCCTAACGAGAATGTGACTAAAACCAGTTGCGTTTGAGAAAGGGATGTAGAAAGAGACAATAAGGTAAAGGTGAAAAATGAGACTGACGAAGTGACGTTGGTCAATCTCCTGTTTACTGACTGCAGGTTAGGAAATAACATCAACTGGGTTTTCTGGAATTTGAGAACTGAGTATTATAAAAACACTGACTCCATTATTATTATTATTGTCATTTTTAATTTTGGATTCAGAGATAGCAGCTGAATAGCAGCAAAAAAAAAAAACATGCTTATGAAGATCTGCCTAGTGAAAATGACACTCCTTTGGCTTAGAAAGAGAAAGAAAATGAAAGCCTTACTTCTTTCTTCTACTGATTGAAGTTTTTACTTTCTGCTGTTTACTTGGGTTTTTAATATTGAAGACTTCTTTGTAGTCTCTGATGAGTTTTGAAGATTAATTTTGCAGAAGATAATATTCCTGTTTACCAGAAATATTTCTGACCATAAGACTCATTATTTATTTATTATGGATGGTCATTTTATATATTTTTAATGCTTATTTAAGACTCGGGAGTACATGTGCAGGCTTGTTACATGGATAGATTGTGTGCCACTGAAATTTGGTGTAAGAATGATCCCCTCATCATTCTTAGCATAGTAGTCAATAGTCAGGTTTTCAAGCCTCAACCCTTCCCTCCCCCTCTAGTAATCTCCAGTGTCTATTGTTGACATATTTATGTTCATGAGTACTCATAGTTTAGCTTGCAATTGCAAGTGAGAATATGTGGTGTTTGGTTTTCTGTTCCTACATCAATTCACTTTGGGTAATTGCCTCCAGGTGCATCCATGTTACTGAAAAGAACATGATTTCATTCATTTTTCTTTTCTGTGGCTGTGTAGTATTCCATGGTGTACATGTACCATATTGTTTTTATCCAATCCACCATTGATAGGCACCTAGGTTGATTCTATGTCTTTGCTATTGTGAATAGTGCTGCAGTGAACATACAAGTGCATGTATCTTTTTTGGTAAAATAATTTGTATTCCTTTGGGTATAAACCTAGTTATGGAATTGCTGAGTTGAATGGTAATGCCATTTTAAGTTCTTTTGGAAATCTCCAAACTGCTTTCAACAATGTCTGAACTAATGTACATTCTCACCAACAGTGTAGCATTCCCTTTCCTCTGCAACCTTTCCAACATCTGGTTTTTTTTGTTTGTTTGTTTTTCACTTTTTAGTAATAGCCGTTCTGACTGATGTGAGATGATATCTCATTGTAGTTTTGGTTTGCATTTCTCTAACTAGTGATATTGACCACTTTTTCATATAATTGTTGGCTGCATGTATGTCTTCTTTTGAGAAGTGTCCATTCATATTCTTTGCCTATTTTTAATGGAGTTATTTGATTTTTTAGTTGAATTGTTTAAGTTTCTTATGGATTCTAGATATTAGGTATATGTTAAATGCATAGTTTACAAATATTTTCTCCCATTTTCTAGGTTATCTGCTTACTCTATTGATAGTTTCTTTTGCTGTGCAAAAAGTCTTTAGTTTAATTAGGACCCACTTAGCAATTTTTGTTTTTGTGGCAATTGCTTTTGGAGATTTAGTTGTGCACTCTTTGCCAAGGCCAACGTTCTAAATGGTATTTCCTAGGTTTCCTTCTAGGATTTTTATGATTTTTAGGTCTCACATTTAAGTTTTTAATCTATCTTAAATAATGTTTGTATATGGTGAGAGGTGTAGGGGTCCAGTTTCAATCTTCTGCATATGGCTAGCTAGTTATCCCAGCAATATTTGTTGAATAGTAGGGAGTCCTTTCCCCATTGCTTGTTATAGTCAAGCTTCTGACCATGAGATTTTATGTGATGTTGAAACCCAAAACTACCCAAAGGAATTAACTACTGATGGTTAATTGTACCTATATTAAACACTTTCTTTATAGTATTTTCCTTATTTGGGGGCCATCTCAAAGTCATAACAATCAGAATTTGTGTCTTCTCATATGATTTTTACTCAGAATTACACAGAATACAGTATTCATAAAAATGAACCAACCATAAAATATTTATTCTTCTACTGTGTCAGGTAGTCTTGTAGGTTCCTAAGAGATACCAAAGACAGGATCATAATTCTTGTCCTCAAAGATCTCCCAATCTCTACTGATAAAGCAAGTACCATATGCATGAAAAGATAAATGTCTTTATAAAGTTTCTTAATCATGAGTGCCCATTTGAGTGGTCTGTGGGTTTTTAAAAGTTATTCACAGAAACGAGGCTCCTTAGTTCTGACATGGGGACCATTTGTTTTTATTTTCAAAAAGCTCTATGAAGTGATTTGGATGTAAACCTCTGAAAAGAAGTTATTGTCTTAAATATTCACGGGAGGCTAGGCCTACTTGCATCTGGAGTTGGCTCCGGAAGTCTTTACAAAGTTAGCTTGGCATTGGCTGGGTTTCAAAGAATAAATAGAAGGGGATAAACCAAGAAGAAATGTGGGTATATATGGGGCACGATTGAATAATTTCCAGAAAGAAATCAGATAGTACAAGGAGTGTCCAGAGAATGATGTATATGGCTGAAATAGAAGTGTTATAGAATGGTAGTTAGTAATAAAGCTTTAATATAACAAGCATATTGAAACAAATTGCATGTAAAACACTGATGTAATAAAAAGATTTAGATTGTTGGAGTATTTTGATGTCAAGTACTTGTCTTCCTGGTGATGTGAAACCATGCATATGTGTTTTAAGTAGAAATGTGACTCCATGGGAAAACAAGTAAGAACATGAGCAAAGATGGATGAGAATAGGGTGAGTGTGAAGGGAAAACTTATTAGGATGCTAGTTCTCTGAGGTTATAAAGACCATAAGGTGGTGGCATTGGAGTACAATAAAAAGATGATGACATTTTAAAGGAAGAACCTCCCTGGCAGCATGGCTGAATAGACCTGGGAAGAAAGAGAATTTATGCCTGAATGAGTGGAAAACTGATGATTTTATATCTCAAAGTGGATAATTTATTTAGAGGCAACTGGCTTTGGAGGAAAGAGAAAATGAGGGGTTTTCTAATGTTTGAGATGATAGAGAAACAGGCGAGCATAGATACTTTGGAGGCAGTTGGATATGTAGCATTGGAATCAAAGGCCAAGTAAGAGGTAGAGAAAGAGATTTTGGGGAACTTCTCATGGAGGAAATACTTGAAGTCTGGAGAATGGATGAGACCTGAAGGGAATAAGATATGTAGACAGAGACAAAAGTTGAAGGGTAACACTCAGACTTTGGGGGAGATCTACATTTAGGAAGTAGGAGGAGAAAAGTAAAGGCACAGTAAGAAAAAGAAAGATTCAACTAAAGAAGAGAAAAGGCCAAAAAAGTGTAACCCACAGAGAAAAGAGCATTTCTGGGGCTAAGGAGTGATCAACACTATCAAAATACTACAGGTAAATTAGTAAAACAAGTAATGTCAGCATTAGTTTCCTTGTCTGCATAACAATAATAGTTATTATGAGGTATTTTTGTGAATAAACTGAAATGATGACTATTAAGCATTTAGCCCAAGGCTAGGTAAAAGAAAAGGCTAGCCAAAAGCATCTGTTACTATAAATATAATAATTACTAATCAGCACCCAACTATGCCGGGCACTTTTCTAGTTACACATTTGAATAAGATGCAACCCTCAATTTCAAAGAGGTAAGTGTCAATACAAAGATAAAGATGTGAAGAACAGATAGATACCATTTTGTGGTATTGTTTCTACAAGAAAGATGTAAATACAATGGAAAAGGTGCCAGTGGAGAAAAGTGAGAACTTTATGAGTCCTTTGCCAGACATAAGTGATAGGGTTTTCTGTACATATTACATGTTATTCTTAGACTTGTGCAATTTGCTAAGCCAGTTTATAGACTCTTGAATCTGTGTAATTGCTATGTTCTTGGCTCAAACCTGAAGGGACAGACTCTTGGGAGGGAATAGCCAGGTTCAGCCTTTTATCTTTCTTCTGTGCACAGAACTCTTGCTTACTTTCTCCACCTTGGGTAAATCAGAATGGCTTTGAACAATGAGCATTTTCTGCCGCCTGAGCAGCAGTTGCTCTTTAGACCCAATTTACAAATTAGGAAAAACAAATAAATTATTTATAGCATGACAAAAATAGGATTTGGCTTAATCCAACAGCTTTCTCAGTTACAATGCTTGCTGCTCAAGTAATGGATCAATTCACAGTTGGCTAAATCCAGGTATTTTTTCTTTTCAAAGACTAATGTTTTTTCTTTTATTATTATTATTATACTTTAAGTTCTAGGGTACATGTGCACAACATGCAGGTTTGTTACATATGTATACATGTGCCATATTGGTGTGCTGCACCCGTTAACTCATCATTTAGGTATATCACCTAATGTTATCCTTCCCCCTCCCCCACCCCACGACAGGCCCCGGTGTGTGATGTTCCCCACCCTGTGTCCAAGTGTTCTCATTGTTCAGTTCCCACCTATGAGTGAGAACATGCGGTGTTTGGTTTTCTGTCTTTGCGATAGTTTGCTCAGAATGACGGTTTCCAGCTTCATCCATGTCCCTGCAAAGGACATGAACTCATCCTTTTTTATGGCTGCGTAGTATTCCATGGTGTATATGTGCCACATTTTCTTTCCTTTTTTTTAAATTAATTAATTAATTAATTTATTTATTTTATTGTACTTTAAGTTTTAGGGTACATGTGTACATTGTGCAGGTTAGTTACATATGTATACATGTGCCATGCTGGTACCAACCCAAATGTCCAACAATGATAGACTGGATTAAGAAAATGTGGCACATATACACCATGGAATACTATGCAGCCATAAAAAATGATGAGTTCATGTCCTTTGTAGGGACATGGATGAAATTGGAAACCATCATTCTCAGCAAACTGTCGCAAGAACGAAAAACCAAACACCGCATATTCTCACTCATAGGTGGGAATTGAACAATGAGATCACATGGACACAGGAAGGGGAATATCACACTCTGGGGACTGTTGTGGGGTCGGGGGAGGGGGAAGGGATAGCACTGGGAGATATACCTAATGCTAGATGACGAGTTAGTGGGTGCAAATCCAGGTCTTTTTGAACCTTTCTATTTAAAGTGTGGTTCTCTGACCAGCAGCATGGAGATCCCTTGGATATTTGTTTCAAATGTAGAATCTCAAGCCCCGCTCCAAACTTAACTGGATAAGAATCTGCGTTCTGTCAACAACTTTAGAGGCACTGTATGCAGATTGAGAGGCACTGGGCTAGAATACTGAATTAGGGCTGAGGAACATCATCACATTCTCCACGCTGTCCCAGTATACTATTGGATGATGTCAGAGCAACGTGAAAGGATTTTGGGTTATGGTTTAGCTCATAGTCCATGCAGAAGAGGCCATAATTAGCACAGGGTACCATGGCACTTCTCATCTGAGACACATGACATGGATTTGCACAGATGAGTATTTCTGACCTATTAATGTTAGTAGTAGAAGTGATCCTTTTGTCAGTGGAAAAAGCTGCCAGACTCAGAAGCAAGTAAAACCTGAAGAATCTTTTAGAACTGTTAGTCAAGAACTTCATAGGTGGTTTATATAAAATTTATTATCACTTGCTAACTGCATGGCTTTCGGCATTTCTTAACCTTTCTAAACTTCAATCTTTTCATTCATGGAACGTAGATAATTATTGTACCTGTATGACAGGGTCAATGAAAGGTTAAATGAGTGAAGATACATAAAGTAGTTAGCACAGGATCTGGGATTTAGTGAGGGCCCAGATACTACTTGTCTGTTTTTATTTAGTTTATTTATTTTATTTTTATTTATTTATTTATTTATTTGAGACAGAGTCTCACTCTGTCACCCAGGCTGGAGTGTAATGGCGCAATCTCGGCTCACTGCAACCTCCGCCTCCCAGGTTCAAGGGATTCTCCTGCCTCAGCCTCCTGAGTAGCTGGGACTACAGGCATGTGACACCACGCCCGGCTAACTTTTTGTATTTTTAGTAGAGACGGGGTTTCACCGTGTTAGCCAGGATGGTCTCGATTTCCTGACCTCGTGATCCACCCGCCTCGGCCTCCCAAAGTGCTGGGATTACAGGCGTGAGCCACCGCACCCGGCCTATTACTTAGTTTGTTATTATTTCATTATTATTGAGTATCTATTATTTGATCTTTTATGTAATAATAGTGAAATAATAGACTTCTGAATATTTGCAGAGAAATCCAATAATTTTAAGTGATATTGGCAAATACTATGATATTAGAAATCTAGGTGGTACTTAGGAATCTATTTTCTTAGTCTCTATTCTGTGGCCGGGGAAACTATTTATTCCTTTTGTCCCTGCTATATTTGAGACAAAGATCTTGAATGCATCCACTCTTCCCTAAGGAAATGCCATCAACTCATCATCCCCATACCATGCAAATGCCTTTTACAGCTGCAGAGCAGGTTTGGGCAGATGAATACAGCAGCATATGAACACATGTTTACCCTCCTTGGCCACACTTTGTCTTGCTCTATGTTTTCTAGGAACACATTTTGGGGTGGAAATGCCTTTATTCCACTTATATTTAGTCAATTATCTGGTTTAGCTTCCATTCTTACAACCTAATTAAATTCAGCACATCAACTCAGTTTAAGTCATAGCAGCTGTAGACACTTCGTTTATCTACTTGGAGAGAAAAAAGATAAGTTGGTACAGGGGTTTCCCATCTTGTGAATGCAATTCCCATTCAACTACATGCAACTGAATATGAGCATGGGATGGTATTCTGGACCTAATGTTAAATTCTGCTACTAAGCTATCATAGTTAAAATAATATACTCAACTGCAACTTTACATATTTTCCAGGGAAATGCAAATGATTGCTTTTAAAGGAATGACAACTCATTTGCCTGCAGATTTCATTCAGGATATTTAATTCTGAACTACTAGCCTATCACCCATTAACTGCCATTTCTAATATCTTTTGACTCCCTCAAAGAGGGAAACTCATAATTTGTTTCACTTAGAATTTACATTTTTTTTTTAATATTCTAGAAACCATGAAAGAAATTATTGAGTCCTTAGCTCCTGTTTTTTTTTTGGCTGTTATTAAACTGTAGAATATTAGAATGTTTCAGTTTTACTGATTGTATTTGTTAATCATTCTTCTTCCACCACCGTTGTCTTTTTCCCATCCTCTTGGAAGGGTGTTAGAGAAGACTCTGTATCTCACCTATAGATGATTTCACCTAGAAGCTTAGCCTCCCTTCATGACTACTGTTAAAGATAAAGACTGCCTTTGGTTGACACCATAACCCACAAGAAATGATTGCATTCCTCCTGGATGGGGAGCAGGTGACATTGCAGATGTTACACTCCCACATGGCTAAGCCACTGATCGAGATTAAAAATTCAAAAGACACCAAAGAGCCACGTTATTGTCCCCTCACAGGGAGCTCTAGAAATACATGACCTAAATTGTTTCTTCTAAGCATATTATCAGTTCCATTTTCAAGGTATCAACATGATATCTTTCCATTGGTTCACAGGAAGACCAAAGAGTGGCAAGAGAAAAATGTTTCCATTTGTAGTTTTTCTACAGACTCATGGTATGGGTCAGCTTTTTTATTGTAAATATTTAAGATGTACATTTAAGGTGTCTCCATATACGTGTATATATATATGTATACATAGTGAAATTACTAGTAGAGTCAAGAAAATTAACATATCCGTCATCTCAGTTACCTTTGTTGTCATAATGGCACATAAAAATCTACTCTCTTAGCAAATTTCCTTTATACAATACAGTAGTATTAACTATGGTTATCATGCTGTACCTTAAGTCTCTAGATATTCATTCTACATAATTGTAACTTTGTACCCTTTAACCTACATCTCCCCATCTCCTCTTCCACTGCATCTGGTAACCAACTTTCTACTCTGTGTTACTATGTATTTGACTGTTTATTAGTGTCGACTTATGAGTGAGATCAAACTCTTTCACTCTCTCTTTCTTTCCCGTTTTTTTTTTTTTTTTTTTTTTTTTAAACAAGATCTCACACTGTTGCCCAGGCTGGAGTACAGTAACATGATTCCAGCTCACTGCAGCCTCAACTTCCCAGGCTCCAGGGATCCTGTCACATCAGTGTCCTTAGTAGCTGAGACTACAGGCATCCACCACCACATCTGGCTAATTGTTTGTTGTAGAGATGAGGTCTCACTATGTTTCCCAGGTTGGTCTCCAATTCCTGAGCCCAAGTGATTCTCCCACCTCAGCCTCCCAAAGTGCTGGAATTATGGTGCGAGCCACTGCTCCTGGCCTCTACAGTATTTTTCTTGCTGTGTCTGGCTTATTTCACTTAGCATAATTTCTTCTGGGTCCAATCATGTTGTTGCAAATGGCAAGATCTCCTTCTTTTTAAGACTAAATAATATGCCATTTAATATGTATATCTACCACAATGTCTTTATTCCTTTAGCATGAGGAGAAAATTGAAAATTACTTTGAGAACTAGAAAAAAATGAACATGTGGGTTATTTTAGTGGTTAAAAAAATAGGAAAATAACTATAAAGACATGAACCAACTATCAGGGGATGTTTGGGTTGTTTCCATATCTTAGCTATTGTAAAAAATACAAGAAAGAACAGACATCTCTATGGGGTGCTTATTTCATTTCCTCTGGGTGTATACCCAGAAGAACAATTGCTAGATAATATGGTAGTTCTAGTTTTAATTGTTTGAGGAGCAGCCATTCTGATGTTATAATGGCTGCACCAATTTATATTCCCACTAACAGTGTACAGGCATTCCCTGAACTTCACTCTATATTTTATTTCCCAAATGAGATGGAAGTATATGGAATAAAGTAGTATTCAAGCCAGTTTAGTCTTCACATTCTAAATCACCCCTCTATGAAACCTCTCCAGATTACCTTTTCTCCCCATGTGGATCTGAATATGCTCCTTTATTCCCAGTTGTCCTGTATGTATCCAGTTTTACAGACATAGCATCTGTAAAGGACACTGTTGTCTTATACCGAAGTGTAGCAATTAAGAACTCAGGGTTTACACCTTTCCAGCTTTGTAGACTTGGGCTGGCAACTGAGCCTCTTTCACCCATAGTTTCTTTATCTAGAAAACAGGAGTGATGCATGTCTCATAGGACTGGTGTAAGGATTAAATGAATTGTAACTAGAAAATTGTTGGGAAATACCAAATATAATTATATAATGACTAGCCTCTGTAGGTATAAACAGTTTAATTACTTATAAGTTTACATGTCTGCCTATATTAAAGAGGGCAAGACTTAGATTGTAGTTCATTTTCATGTCTCTGTAACACAGCCCTCTGTTTAGTAGTTATATAAATAGTGATTGAATGAATGTACAAGTGAGTGAATAATCATCTCAAGTCCGTCGTTTGTCAAGGAAAATTTCCAGATAGAGTTCTTTCTCCTGTAGGGGGTCTTTAAGATGGTCCCAGTGCCAACCCAAGAAGAGCCAGAGCTAGATCTTCAAGGCAGTCTGGGACCTGGATCCTCCCCTCCAGATGCCTAGAGGTATCTCCTGGGACCATGATGGGTCTCAGTCATACCCCTTCATTCATTGGTTCATGTGTTCATAGTCTTTTCTTTTTTTTTTTAACCACTGAAATAACCCTCATTGTTTCTCATTATTTCTAATACTCAATGTAGTTTTAAATTTTCTCCCCATGCTCAAGAAGAGAAATGGAAATATGGCAAACATCTCCATGAACCCACATTTTCTCACCTCTTTAGATCAAAAACTCTTATTCTTCAGATAAACAGGTTGTAAAATTTTCAGTGTTGAAGAGAATGAAATATGACATTTGATTTTATTGATTCATTGCCTATTTTTGGCAGAAGTTATCCTTTATTCAGTTTCATCTCTTTATGTCTTACCACCTCTTTGTGAACTAGCCACTTGCCTTGAGGGTTTACAAATTCAAGATTTCTCAGCACGATTAGCCCTAATAGTACGCTTTCCTTCCAAGGTTTCCAGATTATCCAAATACAGTATTATTTCTATCCCAATCATGTTTAAGGATTATTATTTTACTAGAAATAAAGAAAGAAAGGGGAACCAATACAAAGTGTTAGAAAGACAGCTACGATTAATATGTTGGACTGGCCCATTATCAGACCCTCTAGATTTTACAGGTAGCCTTCTGATCAGAAATCTCGGGTGAGAAATAGTAAGAATGATGGCCTTAGTTAAATCCTCTATCAATATGACAGGTTAAAAAAAAGACATATGAGTTAGTTAAAAGCACCTCTCCCTTGGTAACTCTAAGTGTTTTAGTTTTTCAGATGGCAATTTATGACTTTCTATAGCTTTTTCTTGAGATGAATTCATGGACCAGTTGGATAGTGATAGAAATACAGGACTTGCTAAAAATTACAAAGTGTTTATGGCAGTTCTGGCAAATATCCTCTGGATCACCAGATAATGCTAAGCCAGCAATATTATCAATAATGAGTTGCCTACTAAGAACCAGGGGAATGGGGGCATGGACTGAAACTTTACCATAGACATCTTTGCTATTCTGGACTGTTGGTTTGCTTCCTAGTGTGCTTCTGCTTATCCTTTCTTCCCTTTGGCTTCATTGAGATCCTCAGCCACTGAGTTCTATCTTGGTGCATTCCAGCCACACCTCAAAAGAAGAACAAGAATGAATAAGCCATCCATCTCTGAATGTAGAGCAGGTTGGAAAATGATAACCTTATTCATTATTATTGCTTGATACATTTCTGAATTTGTGTTATCTGTCATTAAATAGCTACCACAGCCTTCTTTCATTCTTCTCAGTATCAGTTTAATAATTTGTTCAATGAATATCAGAAAGAACAGGATCACATCCAGATTTTACCACTTACTGGCTGTGTGACACTGGGTATGGTTATTAACCCCATGGAACCTCATCTTTAAAGTTCAAATGATGGTAACTAACTCATGAGGTTGCTAGGGATTAAATGAAGTACCATGTTTAAGGCTTCTGGTGTGGGTGCTGAGATATAGCAGATAAGAGATGGTAGTCAAAAAGAATGTGTCTTACTTTTTTTATAGTATATAGAGTGACAATTTTCAATACAAATAGTGTCTGTATATATGCAGTCTTAACATGGCATTTTAAAATTTCATTGTGGACTTTAAAAAACCTAACAAATTGGATTTCAGCCTCTTTCTTACTATATTAGAAAATAAAAGAAGATTAAAATAAAAAAGGTTTCCTTTTAATCAATCTATTAATAAAAAGATAAGTACTGAGATTCCATTGACATAAAAAATAATTGAAAGTTTATAGGCAAATTCTTGAAATAGAAAGACACTTTTTTTCCTCATAAGAGGACAGTTTAGAGGATTTAAAAAGCAATCAAAGGTCTCGTGTTTTATATGATCAATTCAAATTGACTGAATTTTCATCATCATCCTCCTCCCTCCCTCTTTCTTTCTGATAGTCTACATTTGTGGAATAGAGAGATTTTTGTCTTTCAAATTCTAACCCTGAGGATTTTTGCTAGGCACAAGTTAAGACCTGTATTGTTTTCTCCTAACGGTTCCTATGACATTTTTAAAGTATTTTCTTTATTCTAGTATGTCTGTTCTGTTGATCTTCGAAGGACCTGTGTCTCTAGGTGACATCTGTATTCAACCAATTTTGAAGACTCTTCTGATTGGATTTAACAGGGGATTTGTAGAGTGTGGGGCTTTGACTAGGCCCAGGTCCTTTGCCAGCCAGGCATAGTTTGTCCTTGTGAGGGCAGATATTGGAAAGGTGGAGGAGAATTATGTTCTATGGCACTTTCAGAAGCTCGAGAATACCTTGGCAGAGCCAAGCCTTCTGCTTAGGGAATGGCTAGCAGTAACAAAGCATGATACCTGAGATTAGGTACATCACATAGTCAAGAGTTAGGTTGAAAGTCGAATATTAACCTGAAAAAGGAAGATTTGCCAGCACAGTGTATCTTACAGTCCCAGGAAAAGAGCCAGTTGACATGTTATGTGAGACTTCAGAAAACTGTACGATGTGAAAGTAGAAGCAATTCTAATCATAGTTATATTTTGAGTAATCTCTTCATAGTAGAATGAGTCCCCCAACACTGGATGTACTAAAGCCAAAGGAAGGGCCACCACTTTTCAGAGTTATTGAAGGAATTCACCCATCAGATACGTTTTGATTTTATTCAGTGATTGTTCAAACTAGATCCATTTCTCTACCTTATTTTCAATGGGCAGTGGTTCTCTAGTTCACCAAAAAGTTTTTCCTCTGGAATTTTTGAGAAGCAATAGAAATCCAGAGCATTTAAAGGTGATGATTAATTAGTATATTAATCTTAGATAAATGTCCCCAGATAATTTTTAAATGATCAAATTTGTATCAAAGACATTATTTATTTTAGCATCATTTTGATTTCTTCTACTTTGTTGCTGGGGTTGGGGTAAAAGAGGGAGAAATGGAGACCATATATAATTCTGAAATCAAAAAAAATAAGCAACAATACACTGAATTTTCTTAGAGTAAACATAATGCTATGCTGGGTTGTTATAGCATTTACAATGCTCATCTTCCCTTCCACTTGAATGACTTCCTCCTGGATCTGAAACACCTTCCTCAAGAGCATCATCACAGGACTGTTAAAAATCCTAACATGTTACAATTTTACTACCTTTCTTCTTCCAGTATTCCAGCTTGGAGACTTTGCATAGCCCTGGTTAATTAATGTTGAACTTTTCAGGGTATCTTGAATCATGGTGGGGGATAGGGTTGGGGACTAGAATTTAATTAAAGGCACAAGCTACATGGGGATTGTGAATTCACAGATTCCAAAAGGGAGACAGCCATTCTAGGGAGACTGCTAATAGGGAGTAAGCAGGGTGACAAAGTGTGCAGGAACTGAAGGAAGATGACATTCAAAGGTCTAAACAGGGGAGAAGAAAAACAAAGAGATCAGCATGTTACAGCTGAGCCTTTTCAGATGCACGGTGATAAAGAACAGATATGTTTTGCGTGTGTGTGTGTGTGTGTGTGTGTGTGTGTGTGTGTGTGTGTGTGTGTTATGCACAGTGGCTTGAAGGTAGCAGCCCTTTTCCTTGACAGAAATTTGATGATGGCAGCAACAAAACCTAAACAGAGAATAATTAAAGAGTAAGGGGGTAGTTAATGAAATGAAAATAACTTTAAAAGGATGAAAAGAAATTGTTGTTAACACACCATGTGGTTAACCTATGAACCTAGCTGCTGTGGAAACATAATAACACAGAGTCAGCTCCTGCAATGCAAATAAGCCACTTCCTGGGTAGAAATGGGGCTCTTTGGAAAAAGATTAACTTTTCTGTCCACAGGGGTATTATTTAGCTCACTGGAATAGCAATTTGACAAATGGTGCCTTTATGGCCCAAGTGACTACTGCTGGTTTCTGCTAAAAGGGCAGGTGCTACAAACCCAAGAAGAAAAACATTCTTGCATACTTGCCCCCCTCAGCATAAGGACAACTTTGAGCCCGTTCATTTTTGAGAGTTCCAGCAGTGGAAAGAAAGCTCTAAGGTTTGGTAACCTGTGACTCACAGAGAGCAGAATTTCAAGCCTAGTTGAGAAAACATTCCTTCAAGAGGGTGCTGCTTATCTGCTTTGGCCACGTTGGATTTTGGAATCTTAACTGTTCTTGTCACTTTGGTCCTGGTTCAAATCAAAAGAGTTTCTTCTACTTGGGACTTGAATTACGTGAAGACTGACGGACATTTATTTACGTACCAAAATACACAACGTATGTGTTGCAGTTAGTTCCTCCTTACAGAGGAACTGGTAAGCACTTTAGCCAGGTAGGGCTAAGGGAATTTTCACAGTTCTGACTGTATGAGGATTCCTGTTTCTTTGTTGTCTTATTTTATGCATCATCCACTGATTCTCATCTAAACCCCAGGCCATTTTGCGTGAAAATAGTCCTTCTATAAATAAAAAATTTAGACCAGAGGCAAAGGAGCCTCCATCTCTCTGCTTACATTTATTGCTCAATGTTCAAAGTTCTCAAGACTTATCTCTTCCTATTGCAATCCCTAATATACCCGTATATAGATACATTTAGGTCTGAGGATGCTTGAGCTTAAAGAGAGTAAGCTCTTGTTTGGTACAAGCTCTGCATAATACCTCTGAGCTGTCTCCCTGCTTTAGAATGCAGTGGTAGAAGTTTTTTTTTACAGCACTCTGATTTTAGCCAAGGAACTAACAACCGTTGTGTAATGCGCTAGCTAAAATAGTCTCCTTTATCGTGTAAAAGTCATCCATTGACTCATTTATTTATTTACCAAGTGCCTACTATGTTTCAGAAAGGGTTGTAAAGGGAACAGCTAAGACAAGGTCCTTGTCCTCATGCATGTCATACTCTAATGAGAGGAGACAGATCATACTTTAATTGGTAAATTATAGTCAATTGCCAACAGCAGTAAGTGCTAGAGAGGAAAGGACCAGAATAAGGGCAGGAGGTACTTTTGAGAGGTGACAACGTGCTAGCAGCCCTCGCTCGCTCTCGGCGCCTCCTCGGCCTCAGAGTCTGCTCTGGCTGCGCTGGAGGAGCCCTTCAGTCCGCCGCTGGGCTGTGGGGACCCCTCTCTGGGGCTGGCCAAGGCCTTCCCTCTGCTCGCAGGGAGATGTGGAGAGAGAGGCAGAGGCGGGAGTCGGGGCTGCACTGGGCGCTCGCTGGCCGGCACGGGTTCGGGCTCCACGGCTTCACACTGGGCGCAGCCGGCTGATGCCTGCTGGGCTTGAACAGGGACGAGCTCCCTCTGGGCTGCCGGAGTGCCCGTGTTAGGTTCCAGAGTCGCGCAGCGAGTGCCATTGAGAGGTGAAGCGGGCTGGGCTTTTGGGTGGAGTGGGGACCTGGACAACTTTTCTGTCTAGCTAAAGGTTTGTAAACACCCAATCAGCACTTTGTGTCTAGCTAAAGGTTTGTAAACACACCAATCAGCACTCTGTGTCTAGCTAAAAGTTTGTAAATGTACCAATCAGGGCTCTGCGTCTAGCTAATCAGGTAGGGGACTTGGAGAACTTTTCTGTTTAGCTAAAGGATTGTAAATGCACCAATCAGCACTCTGTGTCTAGCTAAAGGTTTGTAAATGCACCAGTCAGCTCTCTGTCAAAACGGACCAATCAGCTCTCTGTAAAATGGACCAATCAGCAGGATGTCGGTGGGGCCAGATAAGGAAATAAAAGCAGGCCACCTGAGCCAGCAGCGGCATCCTGGTGGGTCCCCTTCTACACTGTGGAAGCTTTGTTCTTTTGCTCTTTACAATAAATCTTGCTGCTACTCACTCTTAGGGTCTGTGCCGCCTTTATGAGCTGTAACACTCACCGCGAAGGTCTGCAGCTTCACTCCTGAAGCCAGCCAGACCACGAATCCACCAGAAGGAAGAAACTCTGAACATGTCTGAACATCGGAAGGAAAAAAATCCAGACACACCATCTTTAAGAATTGTAACACTCACAGCGAGGGTCCACGGCTTCATTCTTGAAGTCAGCGAGACCAAGAACCCACCAATTCTGGACACACTTTGAGCAGTGTGGTTGGAGAAGGTCCTTGGGAGAAGACAACATCACACCTGAAATCAGAGAGATGAGAAGGAGCCAGTGATAACAGACCTGGAAGAAGGGAATTCAGGACAGATTGAGCAGAAGGCTCTAATGTGGAAACAAGAAGGCCAGAGTACCCAGAGCAGAATGAGAAGGGGAAAATCAGGAAGGAATCATATGTGGTTGTTCACTGAGAGCAATCGTTGACAGTCTCACCCATGTTCTACAAAATTTCACTTCATGATTAAAACAAATTATATCTCTGTCTTTGCCTAAGACGTGTATTAAATAACAGCAATACAAATAATAAACATATTAAGTCCATTCTGTGTTCTAGTCACAATATTAAGTATTTTATATATATATTATTTAATCTTCACATTAGTGCTAAGAAGCAGTGATAAAACCAAGATTTTAAAATATTAACCAATTTCCCAAGACTAAACACAGCTAGTAAGTTGCACAACCTGGATCAATTCTCCATTGGCTTGTTTCCAAAGCCACAGGTTTACTTTAACGTATACAGCTTTTATAGCACTAACATTGTGTTCTATGTGTCCGTCACTAAATTGGGTATTTTACACACATTATCTTAGTGTATAAAACAATTATATGCAGCAGATGTTATTACCATGATACTGCAAATAAGAAAACTGAGAAATAGAACATTCAAGGGATTTGCTCACAGCCGAATAATAGTAATTGGCAGTGTTAGGATTTAGACTGATTTCTGTGTGATCTGTAGTCCATTCTGTTCAACACTACACGTACCTGCCTTCCCGTGGTATCATTGCCCCAGTTCTGAAACCTAGGTCTAGGTCGCAGGAGAACTAGCTTGATAAGGATGGGCTTTAGAGCCAAAATTTAAGCCACGCTTTGTCTTATCTGCATAATTTTATGTTCCCAGTCAGGTAAAACCTTACCCATTTATCTTTATTTCCTATCAAATGCAGACTTCCCTATGAGCTGTTGCTTGGTAAGTTCCAACCCAATATGATGTCACCACTGGGTGGACCTCTATGGCACCTGTCTCACTCTGCCTTGGTTCCAGTTATTTTTGTATATGCTTCATTGATTATTTCTACTCACTTCCCAGAAATGTTCCCTTTCCCTGAGAAATAGAGTTGTGTCTCCCTCATTGATGCATCCTCTGTAACATCTAGCTGTTTAATGTGTCACTCAGAATAAGTGCTCAATAAATATTTATCAAAGTAGCTGATGTTTCAGGAAGTCTAGGAAGCAAACCACCTCTTCTGTTCTACTCTTGCATTCAAGAACTTAAGAGGATTTTGTTGGAAATCCACAAAGAATATTTTAAACGAGACACATAATAAGACTCTCTTTTGAGATGAGAGAAACCAACAACAGCAAAAGATGGGTGGTAACAGAATGGTGCTGTTTGCTGCCAGCTGATGTTCTTCTTGCCTCCTGGAAAGATAGAGCCAGAAGTCTTCCATCACTTCTTGGGATGAGCCAACTGGCCTGTTTTAACCTATATTACTTGAGTTTTGGCTACCAAAACTCTAAGCATTCACATGGGCCCCCACGAAGCTCTGCCATCTGACCCTTTCAGCACCTTCAACTCTATCCAGTCTCACTCCTGCTGTACTAACAAACATTCCATAAACACAAAATCAAAACCACTTTAAAAAAAAAAATCTTAGGCTGTCCCTACAACTTTTGCTATCCTCACGAAAGAGTGTTACTCCAATGAGACAAAAGTCCATCACAAGAAATGATTTTTCTACGGAAACAGCTGTGATTGGAGCAAGATACAAGATGAAACGTGTTGTGGTCAAGTTCAAGGAGAAAACAGGGTGGCTAGCCCTAGCAATCCTACTGGCGGACTTACTTCTGCACACTTCATGCTACTATCTATCCTGTGTTGTCTAAGGCTATATAATGTCAAGAGACAGGGGCTAGTCCAGGAATCATGACAGCAAATGAGGGAGAGAGAGAGAGAGAGGAGACAGAGAGATGGCTCTTGCAACCTTTCCAATAGCTTTTGATAGGTTACGTATGGAAAAAGCCTCATATTGGCATCAGGTTTACTTAGGTTCAAGTGAAAATAATGTCTTTAAAATAAATTATCTCTTTTGATGAAGGAAGTCCTGTTTGTTTTTTGATACCATGTTGCTTTTGGGAAAACATGCCTGAAAGTAGGCAAGTTTCTCTAAAGCAAGAACTGTAAAACTCATAGAAACATGAAGTTGACTTGATCGTGCCCATTTTATAAATAAAGGAATGGAGACTCAAAGCGGTTAAGGGACATGTCTGCAGTATTTTACCCGTGAGCTATATGCCCTCTGGGTTTCTCCTCATCCATCTGCCCCCAACAACTATGCTCTTTCCTCTTTCCTTTACTGTTTCTGGGCATATCAAAGCCAAACTTAACAGCACCGATTTCACATTAAACAAAAGAAGAGGAACCTACTAACCAACCTTTCCCCATCCCCACCACGTCTAGCCTCGCCAGACTCTAGTAATCATTACACTACTCTGTAATTCTAAGATCGACCTTTTTAGATTCCATATATGAGTGAGATCTTGAGGTATTTGTCCTTCTGTGTTTGGTTTATTTCATTTAACCTAATGCTCTCTAGGTTCACCTTTGCTGCAAATGATGTTCTGGTGTTCTGTTGCACAGTAGGGTAACTAAAGTTAACAATAATATATTGTGTCATTCAAAATAGCTAGAAGAGAGAATTTTGAATATTCTCACCACAAAGAAATGACAAGTGTTAGAGATGATAGATATGCTAATTGCCCAGATTTGATCATTATACAATATACACAGGTATGGAAACATCACATTGCACCCCATAAGTATGCACAATGATTATGTGTCAATTAAAAGCAAAATAAAACATAAACAGGAGAGAAACATGAGCTAAAAAGAAAACTAGTAAGCAAATGCACTAGCTGAATCAGATCATTTTATGCCTCTTGATCGGACTTTGATGGTGGGAACATCAGGCTACAACTCTTCCCTGAATCCACAGACATGGAAGGCAAGAAAAATTATTTAAGCCTATGCAATCATCCAGGAATGGAAAGTGGGAATGGGGTTCACCAAACGTACTAGTTTTCTAGGGCTGTTGTAACAAAGTGTCACAAACTGGGTGGCTTCAAACAAGACTTATTTTTTTCCTATTCTAAATGCTGGAAGTCTCTAATAAAGCCAGGGCCATGTTCCTGCTGAAGACTGTAGAATCCTTCCTTGCCTCTTCATAGCTTCTGGTATGTGCCATCCACCTTTGGTGTTCCTTGGCTTGCAACTGCATCACTCTAATCTCTGCCTGTGTCATCAAATGGCATTTTCCCTGTGTGTCTGTATTTGTCCGTTCTCATGCTGCTTTGAAGAAATACTGGAGACTGGATAATTCATAAAGGAAAGAGGTTTAACTGACTCGCAATTCCACATGGCTGGGAAGGCCTCAGGAAACTCAAAATCATGGTGGAAGGGGAAGCAAACACATCCTTCTTCACATGGAAGCAGGAGATAGAAGTGCAGACCAAAGCGGGGAAATGGCCCTTATGGAACCATGAGATCTCATGAGAACTCACTCACTATCACGAGAACAGCATGGGGGAAACTGCCACCAAGACCCAGTGACTCCTTACTGGGTCCCTCCCATGACATGTAGGGATTATGGGAACTACTATTCAAGATGAGATTTGGGTGGGGACAACCACATCACTGTCTTCACATGGTGTTTCTTTCTTCTTATAGGAACACCAATCATTTTGAGTTAGGATGCATTCTAATGACATTATATTCGTTTGATTACATCTATAAAGATCCTATTTTCAACTAAGGCCACATTTGCAAGTACTAGGGATTAGGACTTCAACATATCTTTTTGGAGACACAATTTAACCCATAATTCCATGTTATAACTGTACTTTTTCAGAATATCAGTACGATGGTGCCCCTAATCAACAAATATATTGTCACCAATATGCTGCAGTCTGGGAGAACATTCAGGGATTTAATTTTTGTGACACACAGCCTGTGAGTTCTTTTGTTTTTGTTTTTGTTTTTCTTTTTTTGTTTTCAGCACATCACACTCTGGCTGTCATTATCAGTTCCCCATAAACTGATAATTTTTGTGTCACATAGAGTGTTTAGGTTGGCCTCTGATGAAATGAAGCCCAAGTACTTGCTCTTCCAGGCACCTAACCCAGGGCAAAAACACAGAGACCTAAATGCCTTCTCTCAGATTTTTTTTTATTATATTTCCAGTGAGCAGAAACATTACAGATGTGAGACTTGTTCTAGAAATCAGAGTATTTCCCCAGGGAAGCATTATCACTATTCAGATATTACTAAGAAGTGTAAAATGCTGGAGGGCAATTGCATCCACACCGTCCTCTGCCCATCACTGCAAAGGGAGAAAGGAGAAGGCCATGGGGGGATGCAGCAAGACCCCAAGGTCTAGGCTCCTCTGCCAAAGGAGCATGGATGACCAATTTGGAAAGAACACTTGGGAACCTCTGCTCTGTCCTCTTCACTTCACTAGTGAGAAAGCTAAAGCTCAGAAAGGATAAATGACTTGACTAAGCTACTTATTGGAAGGTGGGTGATTAGGATGTAGCATAGGGGTAAGACTGTATAACCAGCTGACACTGCTTTAAATGATAAAGCATTGAGTTGTTTTGTTTTAATGGTACAGAAGTCAAAATTGTTCAAGGATTGAGAGTGGAGCCAGAAAGCCTGGGTGTAAATCCTGGCTCCTTCACTTACAAGCTGTGTGATTTGGGGCAAATCAGGTAACCCCTTCCTACTTCTGTTTCATTGTCTGTAAAATGGATATTATAATAATGTTTACTTCATAGATTGATGTAAAGGTCAAATTCATAATATCCTAAAAGTACTTGGAACATTGCCTTACACAGATGAAGTGTTAAAGAAGAATTCATATTATTATTATTGTTATTGTTATTATTATTATTATCCTTGAGTTCATAATCAGGGTGTCCTGAATATACTACACCCGGGAATGGAAGCCCCACCACATTGTAAAGACACATTCACTTCCCTTAAACCTCAGCATATTTGAGGTGGTTGTAGCAATAGTGGAGGGAGAGCAGCAAGGATGGACACAAAGCTTACAGTCACCCAGCAGTGTAGGAGAGGGGGGAATCCTACTGCACACACTCCCAGACATGGTGGAGGTCCTCAATCACTGCAGAGAAGACTATTGTGGGAATGACAGCAAACATGTAGCTCATCAAGAAAATCAGCTGACTTATTAGTTCTTCTGGATCTGGTTGGAGTCCCTGACCCCAGAGCTAAATTATAAAGGTTATTTTGTTGTAATTTTGATGCTCTAAGAAACTGATGGAAGATATAGAAAAGTTCTTTTTTTTTTTGAGATGGAGTCTTGCTCTGGCACACAGGCTAGAATGCAGTGGTGCCATCTCAGCTCACTGCAACCTCCACCTCCTGGGTTCAAGCGATTCTCTTGCCTCAGCCTCTTGAGTATCTGGGATTACAGGTGTGCGCCACCATGCCTGGCTAATATTTTTATTTTTATTTTTATTGTTTTTTTAGTAGAGATGGGTTTTCAACATGTTAGCCAGGCTGGTCTTGAACTCCTGACCTCAAGTGATCCACCTGCCTCGGCCTCCCAAAGTGCTGAGATTACAGGCATGAGCCACCGTGCCTGGCCCTATAAAGTTCCTCCTATATTATACGTGCCCGTACCTCTCTACTAGTTTTTCTCTCTTAAAGCTACATTGCCATCTCTTGTATTATCCATGCATTTGTCACCTGCCACTTGTCCCCCATGCCCCTCCTTTCTAGCCTGTGGTTTATAACATGCTGTAAGTCTGGAAACCAAATAATCATGTTTATGAGACTTGTATGTAAATCGAACCTAATGCTACTTTCCTTTGTTGTTGTTTTCCTTGATAATGTGGTCTTTTAAAAGAGTAAAATTTGAACTAGGATTTATGAAATCTAGATTTAAATTTGAGTTCTTTTTCTACTTATGTGATCTTATTCGAGTCTCCTGACTTCTTTGGATAAAGCCCAAAACACCATTTTACAGATGAGAAAACTGACAGAGTGACGTATGAGTAGAAAAGAGGAGAAAAGGAATTGAAAATTCAGGTCTGTCAAACTGTAATACCCAGGTTCTTTCTGTTTGATAACACCGTTTTCAAATGTTGAGAATGATTAAAGAAAGATATAGAAATTTGTAACGATTAGGTATACATTTTCAATAATGAATCTTGGTATAAAAACATATTTTTTTATCTAACTATATTTTTCATGCAGACATTTCAGTCAGTATCACCATCTAGGTTTCCTCTAGGGACCACATATCAATGACTCTTAAAATCACTGTTGTGCAAGGTGAGTGGGAAAGGAACAGGATGGTAGAGTTTGGATTGGGGAACAGACTTTGAGCACTGAACAGCAGGCAGCATTGCTGTTGGCAGAGTAACAGAGAAGGCGCTGAGGCTTACCCATGCCATCATGGCAAAAAATAGCACAGAAACAGCTGGTGAGCTGTCAGAATGATCTTAAGGAGGAAATGTGAAATGTTTCTGCTTGGTGCATTAATCGAGAGTTATTTGGACAGAACTGAATTGCCAGGGGAGGAACAAGCAAGGTGGTAACTCACCCTTCCCTGCCCTTTCATCTCTCTGTAATACGGTTCTATGTCATGGGCCTCCTTCACATACACACTCCCCCAGTTGTCCATTACTCCCACCCTCTCCGTCTTACCCACACCTAGAGATATGTGTGCACACATCCAAAGAGATAACAGAAAAAAAATGCATTTGAAATGCTTACAGATATTTCAAGACAAAATTTAAAGAGATATTGGACAGATTAGCAATTATGACTCTTTTAAACTTTTATTTTAGGTTCATGTGAAGTTTTGATATATAGGTAAACTCGTGTCACCGGGCTTTGCTGTACAGATATTTTATCACCTGTGTATGTAAGCCTAGTACCCAATAGTTATTTTTTTCTGCTCCTCTCCTTCCTCCTACCTTCTACCCTCAAGTAGACCTCAGTGTCTGGTGTTCCTTTCTTTGTGTTGATGAGTTCTCTAGAAATCTTTGTGATTAGTTGTAGTTGAGTACTAATGTGGCTTTGTTTTTTTTTCATGGAGTTGTTTAAATATGTGTCCTGATTAATTTTTGTTAACTGTTATACTAAGACTTTGTCACCATCAATGAATTCAGTGAAGGGTTGAAGGGAAGAAGTGCAGGAAAGGAGAACACACAAATGAGAATGTCAGTCTTGACCGCTGGATGAACTTTTTTTCGCTGTAGAAGATGAAACAAATTGAGGGCCAACCTCTTGAATCAAATTGCAAAGTAACTTTCTGCTGGGAACAGTTTGAGTAACACGAAGTAGCTAAGGTCATAAATATTTTTACAGGTGGCTAAGGAAAGAGCATTTGCAGCCATGGAATCAGGTGTTGTTATTTTGGGTATGACCTTGAATAGAGGCTGCTAACTTTTGGCTTCTGTTTCAGATAATAAATCTCCCTCCTCCCCACCCCCACCATCAGCCCCAAGGAAAGATGAATGACTCAGGTGCTTCAGAGACTTCCCAAGAAGTGGTTTCAGTACATGCAGCAAGTGGACATTTAGAGTGGCACAGTTATCCATATAGGAATATTGTTGAGGCTGTTCATCTTGTTGTCCCTATAGTGTAATTCTTTGGAGTAGAAAGCAAAGAACAATAATTTGTCCAATAAATGAAATAAGGAAATGAAGAGAAAATTTACATAAGCCAGGGAGGCCAACTTAATTTTCTAAAGTAGTGAATTGACTTTTTTTCCTTGGATTTTGAAATAAATGGCAATAAATCCAGTTGTGGGGTAGAGTTCTTTGCTTTCAGTGATAGCTTAGGAACATTCTGCAGATTGTGAGGATTGCTTGTATGTGGTTTTAAATGAATGAACCTGTTTCTATACAGCTATTTTCAGCAATTCTATGATCTAAATGTTTTAGATTCAGGCAAATAAATACATATCTATATTGGGAGATAAAAGGTTTTTGCTCAATCAAGCAATGAGTAGTTTTCCCATTCCTAATGTCCACACTATCTTGACCACTACCAAGAAACACTTTTTGCACCATGATGTGCAAACCATGTATTTCTTATCATCTTGATGCTGTTGCTCATTTTGCTTAAGTTTTAAAGATTTGGCCTTTCTCTTTTTATGTTGATTACCAAGAGTGTCTTTGCAAAGCCCTTTATGCAGTACTCAAAGTATGTCCATGCCATTTAGCTCCTATAAAGAAAGCAAGTTTTTAGCCTTCCTAGGAAATTAAGTTTCCTACAAAATATTATATGCTCTTCAAAAGCTCTCTCAGCTTCATTTCAAGCATGGAAAGCTTGCTGGTGACTTTTGTTCTACTTGATACGGCATATCCATTCTTGAGTGAGGCAGAGTACAAACAGCATTATCCTGATGTAAAGGAAACAAAAATAATTCTAACCACTAATTAACTAACAGCAAAGAGACTGATAGTCTTAAATGGAAAGAATACTTCCATGGTCTAGTTTCTAGAGAACACTACCAGGGGCTTGAAGGTAAGTAGCCTCTACTGGAGGCTAAGGGAAGCTAAACTTCACTTAAGTTTTCTTCTATATTATCAGTTGCTGTTTAGAATAAATTATAATCTCCACATTTTTTTTTGAGACAGAGTCTCGCTCTGTCTCCCAGGCTGGAGCGCAGTGGTACAATCTCGGCTCACTGCAACCTCCACCTCCTGCGTTCAAGCGATTCTCTTGCCTCAGCCTCCTGAGTAACTGGGATTACAGGTGCACACCACCTCGCCTGGCTAATTCTTCTGTATTTTTAGTAGAGATTGAGTTTCACCATGTTGGTCAGGCTAATCTCGAAATCCTGACCTCGTGATTTGCTCAGCTCGGCCTCCCAAAGTGCTGGGATTACAGGCATGAGCCACCACCGCACTCGGCCTCTTCTTTACTATAGAGTAAAAGTTGCATGGTCGTTTTCTTGCATTTGGGTCACAGCTTCAGAAGGTTATTACCAATCAGAAAAAGTTTTTGAGTCTTTATTTCCTAAAACTGAGTGTATTCGTTATTGTCTAATGACACAGCATAACAAACCACTGAAATTCAGTGGCTTATCATACCAAATATTTACGTCCATGTTTACAGGCCTGCAGGTTGACTGAAATTTGGCTTATCTCCGCTGGGTTCAGCATGTTGGCTCTCCTTTGGACTGCAGGTCAGCTAGGATTGGCTCCAGGCTGGGATTAGGTTCAGATATGCTCCATGCATGTTTTTTTCTGGGGCTCAAACTGAAGGGACAGTGTCTATCCAGGGCTTAGTCTTTCATGGTACATTTCTGCAGCACACAAAGGCTCCCTCCAAATGCAGCAATTCCTTCCTCAGCGGTAGTAGTCCAGACAGAAGCAGTTTTTGTGGTTGCTTGAGTTCTCCCAGTTGTTCTCCTGTCATTTTGCAGGTCAATCTGCTTCATTGTAGGAACATTCTACTGGAGAAAAAAGTCTATCATTATTCAAAATATCCCTCCTTATACATACTTCCCACTGCTTAGACGTCTATACTCAGAAAAGTTACTATGTGATTTTTCTTTATGGGACAATACTGCGTGATCGTGGCGTTCACATTTCTCCCTCCAAGTCCTTGCTTTTCTCGTTTCTGTAATCATTCCTCAGGTGACATAAAAGTATTTTCCGAAGTTTTGCCATTTTCATCACACAATATTGTGGACAAATTAAAGCCTATTAATGACTTTATTAAAGCAGGGTATTCACTACAAATTAGGATTCTCTGCATTTTGCCTGACTCCTGCAGAGCACAGAGACCATTCTTGTCTCCAATAGCAACACTCTTCTATTAATCAATCAAGAGCTGACATGAATGTTTTTATAGAGATTCTGTTCCACTTAGCGATCCTATTGACCTGGCCATGTGGTATCCCCAGCTCTTCTTCTGAAATCCCATTTTGACCAAGTCATCCAAATTAATACACTTACTGTAGTTGTTCCTTTTCCATAAATGAATTTACATTCATCTTAATTCACATTCGTTGAGATTTTTTCTGTTTCCAAGTCTCTTCACAGCATTTGTATTCTGTCATTCAATACATTTCCTCCAATACATCATATCACATTCATATGCGATATGAATGAACTTGTAACAATATCTCTCTTTTTTTTAAAATTCAAGCCACTGATACAAATATTGACCAGGTAGGTTGTAAAGGACATGGTTCTGTGGCCAGCCCTGCAAGATCTCCTTATCTGTTTGTTTAGTACACCATGTATATAATGTGTAAGCCTTCCTCAATTTTCTTCATGGTGGCCTCAGAGATATCACTGAAGACCTATCTGATGCTTTGCTGTGATTTTTATTCCCTGTTCACGCCATTCTCCTGATTTCCTGTATAGTAACTATATTCTCAAGAAGATGAGATTAGTTTGATGTGACTATTCTTTGTGAAGCTGTACTAGCTAGTTGCGTTTCCTCTTAGTTTCTAAAACCCAGAGGTCCCAAAGTCAAATGCTTTGCAGCCAGGCAAGTAACAAATGGCTGGGTCAGAAGCTGGGTATTATTCATCATTTCATGAACAGAAATATATATCCTCTGAGTAGAAGACTCTGCCAGCAGAACGAAATTCTTCTGTTAGCTAATTTCACTAGCCATCATATGATTTATCTTCTGAAGCAGCTTACTGCTCTGTTATTCGTGTGAACTCATATCCTTTCTCATTTGGAAAGTCAAGACCACATTGGTACACTTCTTATCACAAGTTTAGTAGAGACCATGAAGATGCCAGTTTAGTCCCAACTCACTAAATCTCCTCTACAATGTCTCTAAAAATTATCCAATAGTGTTTTTTAAAATATATATCAAATTACGCTATCTCACCACATCACGGTATAGCTGCTACTATTCCTCCTGTCTTCCTGTCTCAGAGGAAAAATTTGCTTATCCCCTTCCACAGTTGAGTCTACCTAGGTCCTTGGCCTCCTGCCCTTTTATCTTTTCTGAGATCTCATGCCATCTGTTACCTCATCTCTATTTTATCTGTTATAATTCCTCTCCTCTGCTTCTTCTCCAGCTGCTCAGAACATACTGAAATATATGTAAGATTTTGGGGTTTTTTTCTGGTCATTTTGCTCAATGACTTCCTAATACCAACTGAAGAGAGTTTATATTTCTTAATACAACATTGAAAGCCTAACATGATTTGGCCTCAACCTACCTTTTTTTATCCAGTAAAATTCATTTATCTCTAATGTATACTATATTCCATCCAAACCAATCCACTGATTAGACTTCATTTTCCTTTTAATTACTGCTTTTTGCTGTGCTGGTCCCACTGCTTAGAATGTTATTTCCTCAACCTTATTTCTGTTTCCTTCATTTGTTGAAATCCTAGATGTTCTTCAGAACCCAGCCTCTGAGTCACCTCTTGCAGGAAGCCTTCCTTGCTTTCCCTAGCAGAACAACAATTTCTACTGAAACTCTGTTGAATTTTGTCTCCATTATTGCCTTTACCACCTTCTATGTTTTAACAGCTATTTTTACTATGTCTTATCTTATCTACCCAATTGTAAACTTAATGAATACCCACACTGTGTCCTATTTATCTTTATATCTTTAGATTGCAACACAATTCTTTGCACATAGTGTGTGCCAAAAAATCTCTATTGATTGATGGTGCAATTCTGATATTTATTAATAATGATCGATCTTAGTATTTATCCAAATCAACCCAATGCCCTATATTTTGGGACAATTACCCTTGAGATTTTTATAAACCAAATTCACCCCATGTAAAACAGATGAAATTAATCTTAATTTTTATCTGATGTGTAATGGCTAATTGGCTAAGTTTCTTTCATAAATATTACATATGTACTATTTTTATCCCTATAAGTATTGTAATATGTTTGTCTAGATGAAGAAACAGAGGCTAAAAATAGTTAAACAAAAAATTACCTGTTTCAGAGCTTGAAAGCCAGATCTGTCCATGGAAGTCTCCTGAGAGAAGAAGGTTTGGGGATGCATATAATGAGAGCAGAGAACTGGATAAAAAGATGTCTGGGTCTATTTTTGGCTGTTGTTTAGATTTACTTTGTGACTGAAGGAAGTTTATCTGAGGCTTTGCCATTTGTAAAACTGAGATTCATATACAACTGTGCAAAATATGTGTCCCTTTACTTACCTCCCTCTAAGAGATTAATAAGATGATACTCAAGAAGCACTTTGATTTTCTCTGATGAAAGAAATGGATAAGTATGAAATGAAGCATTTACTACTTCTATCGAAGGTTTTTAAGATGGCAGCCTTTAAAAATTATCAAAGTGAAAGCTAAAGGAAGAAACAGCCGTGTACATTTTAAATCAAGTCAATAATTATTGTAGTGCACCTAATGATTCTCTGATATGTGTTTTGTGCATTAAAATTTACCAAGCACTTTTACATATATTATCTCATTTGATCCACAAAACTATCCTGTGAAGTATGTAGGCTAGGTAGTTTTATTACCATTTTTGAAATAAGAAAACTAATACTCAGGCCAAATGACTTGGTCACTGCTGCTCGACTCATGTGAAACAGTCCAGGGTTAAACTCAAGTTTCCTGGATTCCAAATCCCAATTCAGGTATCCTGCATTTCTGTCCACTTGTTAACATCATAGCATGCAAATTGGACCATCTCCTCTGTGTTCACTTACATTCTATCCATGTTCAGGATTGAGTTTAAATCCCATTTCTGCTTTTAAGACTTCCCTTATCACTTTAACTGAAAGGCAGACTTTCTTATTCTATATTTTTTTTGTCCTTAAATATATTGTTTCCTGGAGGTCTTTCTAGTGAGTTGGATTTCCTGTATTCCATTCTTCCTTAAAATAAGCCTTTGGAATTCAGCCCAATTTCCACACTTCTTGATAGCTGCCACCATCCATTTCATTCCTGGGACTGAGCCTCAGCACAAGGATTATTTAAAAGTTAAAAATAGTTGTATTCATAATGCCAGCATTTTGGGAGGCTGAGGTAGGTAGATCACCTGAGGTCAGGAGTTCGAGACCAGCCTGGCCAACATGGTGAAACCCCATCTCTACTAAAAATACAAAAATCAGCCGGGTGTGGTGGCAGACACCTGTAATCCCAGCTACTCGGGAGGCTAAGGCAGGAGAATCACTAGAATTCAGGAGGCAGGGGTTGCAGTGAGCTGAGATGCGCCACTGCACTCCAGCATGGGCGACAGAATGAGACTGTCTCAAAAAAAAAAAAAAAAGTTTTCTTCCGTGTTGGTATTAATACCTGGTATAATACCTCGCACACAGAAGGTGTTCCATATATGCCTGCTAAATAAGTGGCTAGACTAATCAACAATTATGGATGGGAGGGAAGGTTCAGAAAGTTTGGTGACAATACTGGGAAAAAATGTTGGCACCTGATAATGGTGGACCTGGGATACCAGGCTGAAGAGTTTGAAACTTGCCCTTTTGGCAACAACAGATTTATTGGCACCAAGGAATAGTTTTGCTGGATTCCACTTTTGAACTCATCAAATTCCTTGCTTTTCTTTTCCTTGTCTTTTCAATCCTACTGGGACCTCCTCCCACCAGTGCCACTTTACTGGAGGCTTGTGATATGTATGACAGGCAGTAAAACCCAAGTGAATCAAGGAAGCCTGTTAAGAGCACTGATTTCTATGATGTCTCAGTTTGTTAACTAAATTGCAGGTTGTACTGCTTGGCCAGAGACAGCTGACAGGCAACTCTGCCTGAACAAGTAGCATCTCCAAAATGACATGTGCACTTTAGTTTCATTAGAGGCAGTGGTATCATGATTGCCTGGGCCATTGCAATAAATATGGTGATCATATGTATCCCTTGGGATTTGGGGTTGACAGCATAGTTGGGCTGCACTAAAGAGTCTTACTCTGACATAAATGACGGCAAAGTAGATCTCTGGGCCCCTCAGCAAGGAGGCAGAAGTTCGTGATGCAAAGAAAGTTCCACAGGCCTACTGAAATATTACCAATCAAAATTATAATTTCATTTATTGGCAAGTCATATTTAACATTCTTCTAATGTTTTTTCTCACATGCCAATGTCCAAAAAGCTAAACCATCAGCTGCATGATGCTAAGTCTTTCGGCAATCAGCAGAAGCAGTGGTAGTTGCGAGCTGGTTATTCAGAGGCAGCTACTGTGCTTCACATAACCATAAAGCGAACATTTTGACATTCCCGAAAATGTACCAACCTCCAAGTCACAAATCCTCTGTAGATGCCTGTGGATTGGCTTTTCACATCCTCTTAAAAGCCAATCTGTGGTGGCAGGATTGTCTGAAGAGGGTAGACTTGGGCTTCTGGTACGTTACAGAAGGCATGGTTTCTCCATCTACACTACGCTATAAGACAACTGCTCTTCTCTGAAAAGAAACTACTGGAATCACACTTCTTGTAACTTCTCTCTATTCCTTTATTTAGTTGGTGGGATTGGATGAAGGATCTTCACGTGTCTAGTGAGACTCCTTTCTTCTCTTCTTCCTATCCAAAGGGCTTTTCTTCCTGGGCTGAGTGTATCCAGGCCTATTTCATCTTTGTAGGAGGCAACGGGAAAGAGAAGAGAACTAGAAATTGGTGTAGGAAGACTGATCTGTGGCCAGGTCTAAGTGTTGCCCCAATCCATTCGCCCATCCAGCTCCACAAGCAGTAAAGTTTGCTGGTCCTTTCGTCTATGTCTATTTCTCAATTGGCTTGGATTGCACAATGAAGAGGGCTATGATTTATTGGCTCACTTAAACCTCAACATGGTAGAGTGGCAATTTTGTTTTTCTGGCTCTTATATTGCAATGAATATTTTTTATTTGACAGTCTGTTATAAATGAAAATAATTTTTTTTCACTATCAGTTTCTACTCAAAATTAAATGGTAGCTCTAGAATAGTGGCCTGCATTAAATTTTTCTTTATGGTTATAGCCATGCAGATAGATATATGAACTCAGAGGACTAAAAATGTGTTTCCATATAATTTAAATGTACCTTTCTATACGGAATGGTCTGCTGTCATGCAACTTTCAAATAATGCATTTTATTATCATTATCTTTTCCGGCATTGATTAATCCTACTGTTTATTGGCTAAGTGTACATTTCCTATTGGTATGTTTCTGAGTCAAGGTGAAAGCAGTTAATACTTAAGAGTTGAGAAGCAAGTTTATTTAAATCTGGTCTTTCTTATGAGTCTGCCTAACAGTGATAGATTTTGTTGTTGAGCCACAGTTTATGAAAAGTGCATTAAAACCTCGAGCTGACCCATCTCTCTGAAGCAGCAGTTGGGCCATTACATTTTGGCAGGCACTTCAGATGTGTGTATGATTTTATGATCGGGTCTGCTTAATTCATCCCAACTCTTCAAAGAGGAAGGGAACTAAAATTCCTTGAGCATCTTCTAGTATGTGCTAGATGCCTGCATATGTTGTTTTATCCTCATGACAATCTCTCATGGTAGATAGTATTTTTTCAGCATTGAAGGTGAGAAAATTGAGGTTCAGAGAGTTTAAATAATATTGACAAAAACATATAGGGAGTGATGAAGTTCAGCTTTAAGATCAGGCCTGTCTACTCAAAAGCCTGTGATTGTTATATTAAGGGTTAAAAAAACAAAAAAGTTTGCAAGAGACAGACAAGTTATTTAAATAGAATGAAGTATAAGAAAACCTGTGCTTTCCTTAATTTTTCTTGAATCCCGTGGCCTTCTCAGTCTATCCTTTATTGAGGTTCAGAGAGGTTGCTACTTATATGGTAGCAAAAGTATTTCCCTTCCCTACTTACCCTACTATACAAGAAAAAAAAAAAAAACAAGCAGAGAAAACTTGATGATAAATGTCAATCAACACTCAGCCTTTGCATCTGAAGAGCAACAGAAATTAGTGGGGACTGTGGTGAATTGGAAAACTTGTGCCTTTCTCTCCCAATCAGCTCTGGCTGATTGTCCTACAGAAAATGTTGGCTCTGTGTTACTGAATCTTACCATTTTTTAAAAGAACAGTGTAGCTGTTCACGAGAGATCTGATCTTAAAATGTTGAAAACTAATTCACATAGAAAAATACTATGTAGTACCCACCCCTCAAAAATAAAACTTATGTGAGGACTCGATCCAGCATAAAGTCTCTGAATTTGTAAGTTCTGTATTACACAAGACAGCTAATAAATAACTACTGGGAAAATAATTAACAAACAAAAATCAAATCAAAATAATTTTCATTACTCTTCCAATAATTGTGCCTTCCAGATTTAGTACTGTTTGTGTATTGTGCCTCTCTGTGGTAGAGGTATGACTTCTGGTCCTCTATCTGCCCTTCACAGAGTGGAGATGAGGCCAGTATGCAATGACTACTCAAGTTTTAGATGTTCTGAGCACTTGTTTTTGTGCTTTCTCTGGATAGATCTGGTAGTTTGGTGAGCAGAGGTGGCGTGGCTCATCAGCAGTCACCCTTTGGCAATTGAACCAGAAAAGCATCATGCTGTCTATTAAAGAATGTGTCTGTGCTTGTAGCTAGTTTCCTAAGATGTTTGCCTCTAGGTATTTGCCTGCAGAAAGTTTTTTGAAGTCAGTACAAAGTAGAGTGGCAAGCGATGCATCCATGTTTGAGGATTTGGGAAGCATTTTTCTGTATTCTTTCAAGTAAGGCCTGGTCGATAAGTTTAGCCACACTCAATCTAATTCCTGGTCTGTATCCTTATTATCTCCCCTCCTCTTCTTTAAGTTTTCACTTTCTTCTGACCTTAATCACTCCCTCAATGAACCCATATGTATCACTGAACATGGGTGTCACCAGTTAGCAACAGTAAGATAACCGCTAACTTCTGAAACATGGAAGCTCTAGCATTGCTTGGATGATGTCTTCCCTGATTGCCTCTGAGCCTCTGGCCAGGATCCAGGGTAAGTGCCTCACAAATCACTGTTCATCTAAACAGCTAAAGCTCTTCTACTGATGGAAGAGGGATACCTACAGCAGAAAGCAAGGGAGTCCACAAGGCATGTTTGGAAAATAAAAGATTTTATTTATATTTATTTTGACTCTATAGTTTCTAAATTCCATAAATAAAATTTTGCCATTATCAAGGAAATATTTGCTAGGGGATATAAGGAAGGCCCTTTGGGTAAGAGAGAAGGTATTCTCTAAGCTGTAGCATGTTGATGAACCTTAAAAATTGCTTGTCTGTGTTTGTATATGTTCAGCTCTGAGGTCTTCCTTAACATTCAAATGTCTCTGTCTTGGCAAAAATTAGTGAGGTTTTAGAAAATAGAAAAGCTGGTTGATAGTGTAAGGAATTTTTAGGCCAATTTTCTATTTTTTCCTTCTATAGACTGAATTTTATTTTATTTTTTTATTTTTATTTTTATTTATTTATTTTTTTTTTTTGCGACGGAGTCTCGCTCTGTCGCCCAGGCTGGAGTGCAGTGGCGCGATCTCGGCTCATTGCAAGCTCCGCCTCCCGGGTTCACGCCATTCTCCTGCCTCAGCCTCCCGCGTAGCTGGGACTACAGGCGCCCGCCACCACGCCCGGCTAATTTTTTGTATTTTTTAGTAGAGACGGGGTTTCACTGTGTTAGCCAGGATGGTCTCGATCTCCTGACCTCGTGATCCGCCCGCCTCGGCCTCCCAAAGTGCTGGGATTACAGGCGTGAGCCACCGCGCCCGGCCGACTGAATTTTATTTTTATACCAATAGTTTCAATCTTCTAAACTTCTCCCATTCCTCTTTACTTTCTCAACTGCATCCACTTAAATACATCTTATTGTTTCAGTCAGCCTTGGCTGCTGTAACAGAATGGCATAGATTGGGTGACTTAAACAACAAATATTTATTGCTCCCCATTCTGGAGACTAGGAAGTCCAAGGTCAAGGTGCCAGTCAATTTGGTTTCTGCTGAGGGTCCATTTCCCGACTGACAGATGGCCACCTTCTTGCTGTATCTTTACAAGGAGGAGAGAGAAATCATGCCTAATGTCTTTTCTATCTCCGGGCAGGTAGTGCAGGAATTGAACTTGGTTGGAGGACACCCAGCTGGTGTCTGCTGCAGATTGCTTGCTTGCTTGCTTGCTTGATGTGTGGGGAAAAACCTCCACACATCTAGTGTCAGAAGCGTCTTGTGAGAGTATAGGAGAAACTGAGTTTGTTTTTTCTACACAGAATAATTTCCTATCCTGAAGGCCAAGTAATGAATCCTCTTTCTCTGGTTACTTGGGCAATTTATCAATGACTGTCTGTGGATATTTATTTGGAAATATTATATGGGAACGTTCCTTCATTTTTTATATCTCAATTTAGGAAATCATGTGCTTCTTTCTCATTTCTCTTTTGTCCCCATCAGTGATCTATATTTTTTTAAATTGTTATTAGAAACATCTCTTATTTAATCTCCATCATCACCCAACAAACTCAGCAATGTGACTTTGTCTTACAGATGAGGAAACTGGGTGCAGAGTATTTGTGGCTTTCCCCAAAACCTGCAGTAAGCGAACAACTAGAATTATATCCAAGCCTTCTGATTCAAATGCAGTTGCCCTATGCATCACACCGAAGTATCGTTTACACTCTTGAGGGCTAAAGAATGCCAGATGTATTTATCTAACTTCTGATGTGCCTCCCAAAATGCCCTATACAGAGGATAGGATCAATACACACTTGATTTCAAAATTTCTGTGACTTGATTCTACTTACACATCTTATTGATTTGGAGAAATAAAGGTACTTCTTGGGGGAAAACATGACTACATGTAAAAATTCTGAATTTGGCAAGTCTAGTGCAAACTGAAATGGATGGTGGTTGAAGTACAGCCAACTCATGGTGGTCCAAAAGACTGTGGTGAGGGGATGGCCTCCCAAGAGGCAGGGATTGAGCCCTACACTGACCAGAAATCACTGCATTACAGAATAATGGAGAAGGCAAGACAATGAAACTGAGTTTCTCTGAAAGCTTGGCATCCTGGATATTTCAAAGATTAAAGTTGTATTTAATGGGAACCAAATGGTTCAATTAACTGGTAATAGGATGGATCAGTGTCCACCTCTAGGACTTCAATTTGAGTCTAATCCAAACACAGAAGCAGAGTAGGTTGAAGCCCTTGGTAATGAACACTAAGCCTTTCACCTCCCCGTCCACAGAGAAAGTTCCCCTCAGGCCACAGAGGCCTGCTGGCAATTTTCCTGAAGACAGTTCGGTAGACTATGTGAAACAAGTGAACAGCTATGATCACCTGAGAGGTAGTGGTACTCTACATTTTCAAAAGTTCTCTCCCAAAGCAAAACCGTAGCAAAAATTGAAAAGCAGTAAATGAACCGTGGGTGGAGATATTGCACTATGCACTTGTCTTGCTAGCTGAAGAACGCAAAGGTGCTTTCACCATTGTGTCAGATGCTTGGCTGAACATTTATTAAAGTTTTGATATGGAGGAAGACATAGAACATAAAGGTGCATTTTCTTCCCTCACAACGTTCATGGTGTGACAGGAAAAAAAAAGAATTGTTCCATTAAAAAAACATTGAAATGAATCAACACAAACTGATGTTATTATTGAATAGATAATGGAGAGATTGTGGGATAATTAGAGAATAAATCTGGTTATCAAAGATGTCTCTGGAAGGCACGTGTGTAAAGTTGTTTTCAGCTCTGTACACCTATGCACACTGTCCAGGAAAGCTGGACCTTCTGCAGAGAAAACTCTCTTCTCCAGATAGGAAAGTGTACCTCATTGAGTTTTCGGCTAGGCCAGAGCTAGAAGATCTTTCCTGTGTTTGGGTCATTCCTAGATCAGTGATCCCTAATGACCAGTTCCATTCCCTAAAGCTAATGTTGACTCCAGATCTTTCTGATATTTGATTCATGCTGGAATCCATAGTTTGTTTTGAGTCAGGTCTATAATAGATTCATATTCCTGAGAGGCTTCCTATTGAAAGTGAAGACTCAGGATTCCACTGACTGTTCTGCCACTGTTTAAGGGCGATATTACAGTTGGATTATAGATGACCTCCAGTGGACACAGAGGGGCTTAGATTCTACTGAGCCACCATTACTTTGCCTAAAAGAAAATAAGAGGGTCAAAGGGACTAACTTTTGTGTAAGTTTTAAGGTTTTATTCAAACACAAACACACACGATCACACACACATTTACATGGCAACATATCTACAAATAACTATTTCTCTAGCATTATGTTCCTCAGCCTCTTGAATGAAATCATTTACCTTCATCATGTTAATGAACAAAATTGTAGCTCACTCATAAAGAAGAGAGAGAAGAATGTTTGTGCCCTTCAAATGTCAAAAAATAAATGCTTCTTCGTATTGTGTATGAGTTCACTATAAACTCCATGGATAATTTGTGTATCTGAAGCTCTGACCGGCTTCCAGAGGGCTTACAGTGCCTGCCATATCTTAGGGGAATAATGACCTCATGCTGTTCCAGGGACATTTCTATTTCTCCATTTGGCTGAAACTTACTCACTTTATACTTTGGTAGTATAAAGTAAATTAAATAAAATTAATAAAGTAAATTAAAGAAAGTAAAAGTGAATTCAAGTAAATTAAAATTAGGAGATGTGTTCTCTAATTATTCTATCGAAAGAGCACATAGCTTTGAAATAATTCTCAATGCTAGTAAGGTGGACTCTTTTCAAAAGGTATGAGTCAGCTCCCTGTGACATGTTTTCCAGTGTCTGGTTGGGGTCACCTTTACTAATTTCATCAGGACTGAGGGAAAGCACTTTCCTCTTCATATTTCTGCTTGGGTGTCCAGATCATTCTCCCCTACAGAGGCTTTGATGCTGTCATGGAGGTCATAGGGCTGGCCTTTTTTTGAAGTACTGGAGCTTTTTAAATTTCACTTTTTAAAAATTTTTTGTTGCTTTTATTATGGTGGTTGGGGGTAAGTAAGAACCCACCTTTTGAATTAGAATTACTGATCTTATCCAAGAGAGAATGTTGTAGTGGTGATAGTTGACGAAGAAGAGAACCATAAAATATCACCTGGATGAAAGACCTAACTGCAGCACTATCTCCAGGACACACACACACCAGAGTCCCCACGTGCAGACAGGCACTGCTGATATATTACAGTCTGTTGGCCATTTTGTTTACGATAACTAGGAAAGGAAAAATGAGCGCTTATTTCAGGGTGTTCATCCCAAGATGATGACACAGTAGATTCCCCTTGCAGGTAAACTGAGAGAACTCAGTTAATCACCATTTATCACTCAAGTGACTCAAGTATTTTGCAGATGCATTGGAGCCCTGGAGACTGAGATATTCATTGGGCTGCAATGCTATTCTCTTTTCTCATGCCATCTAATATAATAAACTCAGATCCTAACATCAGAGTGATGTGTGCTATCTTTTAGAGTCCCAAGCCTTTAAAATGTATTTGATTCACTCCCATAGAACTAGATACATTTTCCGAACGAAATGTGATATCATTACAATTTTAATGACTTATAACTTTGCTCCATCTCCTCCATTACCAGACTATTCCTAGCTACTACCATCTTTTGCCAGAAGCCTCTAATTTATTTCTCTGCATCTGCAGCTGACCTCCTTCAAACAGTGTTATTTTGAGTTGATTTTAGTATATAAACCACTCTCAGTGGGATCTAAGATAGATTAGTTTATGCCTAATTGAGTGAGCTTTTGTATATCCTCTTATTTTATATAACTTATTAGAAAATATCTAAGATACATTGTTCTATTTGCCAAATAATGATTGTGAATCAGGTTCATTGTACACTGGTTACCAATATGCCTGAGCCTAGTGAGAGAGAACACCCCCACACACAAGTCACATAAAGTGGGTTTATTACTTACATATAGGCAGGAAAGGACAGCAGAAGCTGGGGAATCATTTTGAGCTCATTCTCCAAGGCTCAGGAAAGCTGCCTATGGCAAATGGAATCCACCTGTGCCTGTACTGCACCTAAAGGACCTTGGAAAGTACCCCACTCTGGGTTTTATACCCCAGGGGCAATATGACTCAATAAGCTGAAGTGTTGAAGGACATCCTGTTCTGGTAGGAAGTGGAACAGAGACTTGGCTATTCCAGCCAGTTCCTCCTTATCTGAGAATGTTACATTTCTGGTATATTCTATAGTTATTTTTGAGAACTACAAGTGAGAAAAGAACACAAACCAGGTTGGTCCGAGGATACCTAGAGAACTTTCTTGCAGTAGGTGAATGAGCAGGTATGATACAGGTTCCTCATTTGATCCTCCCACCCTATTTGAGTTATTCTGACCACTTGTACATCAACTATTGATTAAAATCTGAAAAAAGAAAATCATAGGTGACCTTAAATTAAACTTAAATTAAACTTAAAAAAAAAAAACTTTAAAAAAATTAAATTAAACTTAAAAAAAGTTCCACAACAGGGGTCAGCAACTTTTTCTGTAAAGGACCAGAAAGTAAATATTTTAGGCTTGTAGGCCACATGATCTCTGTTGCAACTACTCGTGTCTGCTGTTGTAGCATGGAAGCAGCCAAAGATAATACATCAATGAATGAGTGAGTGAGTCCAGCCGTGTCCCAATAAAACTTTATTTATAAAAACAGGGAACAATTATATTTGGCACACAGTTTGCTGATCTCTGCTCCAGGCCAATCTATCTCCTCCAACTTTTGCATATTCATACCTCAAACATATCATAAAAAACTGCCACAATCTAAACCGTATTATCTGATGACCCTAAGTACTAAATCTCTCCATTCTGAAATGTGTATATTAATTTTTTTTCAGGTAGAGAATGGTATAGAATTTAGACTGGGAATTTATCTGAGGGATTGACTGAAAATGCCTTACTTATGAAAAAAGAGTTCTTGGTTGGTGTTTATTATTCATGTAGGTCCATTTACCTTGAAGCCATAATGCTAATATAGCCTGTCATTTGGAAGTTAGATAAATAGTAAAGCACTTTAAAGAATCACTAAAAGTTTCCTCATAACCACAGAATAGGTCTTGGAGGGTTACTCACTCTTTGCTGATCTCTCATTTATAGAGGAGCAGCTGCTCATTTTTGGCCTAGAATATCTACTTCTAAGAGAAGAAATTTCTCCTTTGCATCCTGTTCAGAGCTGATCATGCATATTCTTGGAAACCAACTAAAATGACCTAGTCTGTAGTAAAGTAACTAATTTAGAGTTGGGACTATCAACTAATGTTATTTTGCCAGAGGAGATGAATGAAAAGACTTCCTTAGGGACTAGCAGCAATCAGTCAGTAGGGAACAGGGTTACCAAGACCAGATGGAGAAAATGGCACAGGACATGTGTATTAGACCTGCCACTTTCTGGCTCTGTGAGCATGCATTTCAAAGTTTATACCTGCAAAGTGGGCATTTGACTGACAGAGTAGGGGACAGTCAGAGAGGTTATCGATACATACTTATTGCTCCCCTTGTGTTCTGTTTGCTAGAACACAATTTTAGATCAAATATTTAAAAATTCACACATGCGTGCTCATGGCTGTGCACTCATGTGCATGTGTGCCTGTTGTGTGCGTGCATATATACCATACAGAAAAGTACTGTCTGGAGAATACATTAGACTATGCATGTAAATGTGTGTAGAATGTTTTTTTTTTTTTCATGCAATACATGCTCTATGGATATTTGTTAAGTGACTGAAGTTTTGCACTCCCTGGTGCAGTTTCTCAATAGTGGCACTATTGATATTAGAGCCAGCTATTTCTTTGTTGTGTATCATTGTATATTTAGCAGCATGCGTGGCCTTGACCCACTAGATTCTAGAAGCACTCCACTTCAGTTGTGACAGCCAAAAATGCCTCCAGACATTGCCAAATGTCCCTGGAGATAAGCATCCCTGTTGAAATCACTGCCTTAGTGAACCAAGACATTAATGTAAGAAAGTGGTTCCTAAACTTTAGCATCTGAATCACCTTAAGTTCTTGTGAAAATACATGTTACTGGGCCTCACACTAGAGTTTCTGATTCAGAGGGTCTTGCACTAGCACTAGACCCAACAATTTACATGTCTAATGAGTCCGCTGGTGATACTGCTGCTGGGGGTCTTAGAACCTCGCTTAGTAAGCACATAGGTAAGGTGTAAGATGTTCTGGAAAAATTCCAGATGAGTTAAAATGCGTTTCCTCATTTCAAGGACTGCAATGTTTGTTGTTAGTGTGAGCACAGGGCTTAAGGTTTCTTTATGAAGACCGCTGGGTGGTTCCTCACAGCTGTGGTTGAGATTTAGCGGGGAAACCGGACATTTATGGGAGACGTTCAGTCTGTACTGGATTTTAGTCAGCACTGCCCTGCCAGCTGTCACCTGAGTCCTGCCAGGAGACTGCTCCAGGTCTTGGCACAGGGCTGGGGCACCTATGGAAATGAACTTGAATTTTGCCTTGCAGTCAACTTAACTACCAAATAAACCAGCATGACATTGGGGTCTGTGAATGAGAAGTGGATGTTCCGAGTAGATTTGAAGGACTTGATGACTCAGGATGCCAGTTGTGACTGGTGACTTAGAGCCGTGGTAGCTTTGACTTGCATCTTATTTACTTGCATCGGCTGTCTTGTCCTTCCTTGCTTCTCGCCTTTTCAGGTCATGGTTCCTGATGTCCTAAGCTGTCATCCCTACTCTCTCTCTGTTTTTTTTTTTTTTTTTTTTTTTTTGCTTGGAGTCAGAGATGGAGCTGTCTCAAGCTATTTATCAGTCTTATCTCTCTGGGCCCTCTGTTAGCATTTCAGACTGTGGATCTAATCCACTTTAATTGATTGACCTCGTGCAACCAGACATCAGTAAAACACCAGGTGAAGCACAACTGCAGCCAGGGGAGAGGTGGATGTAACTTTCCTGGTTGGGTGCAAAGTTTGCTGAGGCCTGTAAAGATTTAGAAAAGGAGAAATAGTTTTTGAGCCATTTAATATGAATTTTCTAGGGACAATGTATACAGATCCCAGAGTCGATGACCTTGACTGGCAGACAGTCGTTGTAAATAGAGCAGTATCCTATAGGGAGTGTGCAAATGCCTCTGACTCACCTGTCATCCATATTAGTACTATTTCTCAGCTAGCATCACTATTATCACCATCTCCAAACCCATCATTAACATATTTTTACATCATTGTTTGTAGATACCTTCAGAATTTGCCAAGATTTTATTTCTCTTAATAAGTACTATTTAACACAAGTATTATTGTTGCTCTTGTCTTCATATCGTTTTTCTAGACAAAGCTTGAGCCATGGATAGTTGAGGGACCTGCTCAAGATCACATGGAAAAAATAATGTGGAGCCTCAATCAATCAGTCCCAATTCTTTTGATTCTAAATCTCAAATTCTTCTAGAACACAAAGTAGACATTTTCCTCTCCCCTGCTTTTCCTGCCACAGCCACACTTCAGCTTCTCAAGGGGAGGGGACTGGGTCATTGTCATGAGGTGATCTTGGAGTTTGAAAGATCTTCAAGCTCTACAGCTGTGGTCTTGTCAGTTTGGGTGATTTCTGAAAGGCGTCTTTTCTGATATAGATTTTTCAATGGAGAGACCTGGTCTCTTACCTCTCTTGAAATACCTTAATAATGAAGTGCTTACTCTGTGCTTATAAACCAACAATTGTCCAGAGTGTAGAACAAGAAGACCATAATGTTGAAAGAGTAGAGACTAATGATCTTCACTGAAAGACACTTAATAGCCACAAAAAGAGCTCAAATTATGTTCTACTGAGTTCAATGTTTTATTCTAAAGAACTTCAGTAAAAGCCTCTGTTAGTCAAAGTCAAAACTGATCAATCAAGTAAACTGTAATTCATCTTTTTGTATTTTACAGATGCATTTATAAAGCATAGTGAGATGTTTTGCCCAAGATTTATTGCACAAAATTTGAATATGGTAGCAATAATTTATCCTATAATACTGAGATCATATTTGGTCTCTTATGGTACAAAAAAAGATTCTTATAATTTTTTAAAATCACAACCACACATTCTAATTCATTATATATTCATTTCCATGTCCATTAATTTAACAAACATTTACTGAGCTCATGTTAGGATACTTACATTTAAAATACTCACAATTAGGCTAAGTGGACAGATAAGTTAGGCATACATAAAATATGTAATATGTAACACATGTATTCCTGTTATAGAAATAACTAACTCAATTGTAACATGTAAAAGCTGTGACTGTGGAAAATGCATGGATTTTAGAGTCAGACCTGGATTCTATTTTTCAATAAGTCTCTTATTGTGTGAATTCTCTTGTAATTAATTGTAAGAATTTGAATATACTTCTATTATAAAAATATTTACTGAGCACCTGTTCTGTCCATTTAGGTAGCCTGGTTTATGTTGCAGTGACAAAAGCCTCAAACACTTGGTGCTATAAAGCAACCAAGCTTTATTTCTCAGCCATCTGCATGTCCGTAGCAAGTTGGCTTATTGCCATCCTCACTCAATGACCCAGAATGACAAAGAAGCCGCTACCAGGAGTTTGCTGGGTGCAGTGGTTGACAACAAATGAGAGAACTCTCGTGGGTCTCACACCAGCAACTAAATGCATGGCTCAGGAATGATATTCAATTTATCAGTTAACACTGTTCTCTTGGCCCAACCCATCAAAACGAGACCCAAAAGGCCTCTCTTACCACAACCCTATAATGGAGGGGAACTAGGAAAATGTGGTAAACAGTGCCGCTCATTATTTTCTTTACTAGGAACCAGACTTTGAAATGGGTATGGAAGACCTTGCTGTGCCTGGCCCACAAGAGGCATTATTTACATATTCCCTTCCTTGTGTTCTTGCCTAGCACTGAACTAACAAATTCTGTGGGAAGCCTAGCAGTTAAGACACTGAGAACTGCTTCCATTGCCCATATCCCTGGCATACATTTGAGAATCCCAGTTCTGTTTCTGTCAGCTGCAATTTTCTAAAATAGCGGATGGTGCATTCCGTCTTCCCCAGGGGCAGTCTGGAATTAATGAAGAGATAGCCTTCAGGGACATCTTTATTCCTGAGAATTCTTCTTGCCCCTGAGCATTTCTGCTCCTGGAGTCTGACCCTGGTGTCGGTAGCATCTCTTGGGTCAGCACCAATAACTGCAGTGTGACTGATTGAGGATAGGGAAGCTGAAGCTGGACTAATTTGGGGAGCCAGGTGGGCTTATAAACAGTCATTATTGATGAAGAGTGACTTACTGGCTATTTAAAGACAGCTGGTTTCTGTGCTGTTCAGTTTTTTTTTTCCTGAATGCACTTGAGGATTCTTTGGTAATGTCTTCTGATTTACCACTTGTTTTTGTTTTTAATATCAAGGAAGAATATAGATTGAAGCAATTGTCTTGGTAGCAACTTTAGTGGTGATGGCTGTGGAGTTATTAAAATTTATAGTCATGCTGTTTTTGCAGCTACACTTCACATTTCTTAGAGAGGCTTATAATATCTGGTTACAAAGAATGTAGAGAGATTGCAACTACCAAATTGTGATAGGAAATCAACCCTGCATAAATTGTTTTAATATATATTCTGTTTGCTAAAATTTACATTTATTTTCACAATATGTCTTGATGACAGTGCCCACCAAGCCAACTAGCCCTTAGCTCATGACACTACTTTCAATTATACTAATGAGGAGAAAGAAGGGAGAAAGAAGACTGACATTTTGTGGGTCCAAAATTATCCACAGTGAATGCCAGGTGCTTCACATGTCTGTGCTCTCCTATAACCCTCACAGCAAGCTTCAGAGGTAACAACTGGCCCCTCTTTCCCTCCACACATCTCTTTATGAAAGAGAAATCAGAAGTAAAATAACCAGACCAGGGTCATACAGCTTTAAGAGCCATCGCTGTTATTTGAACCATGCTAGGCTAAAACCCACATTTATTCTATTGAAACAATTAATTTCTCCAAAAATCAGAGTGTTTTATATCTGATCAAATGATTGAGTGGTTCCTTCTCCTGATCTGTTTTATCTCATACATTTATGTAATGTTTTATTACTTATAAAGTACCATCATGTTCATCATATTGTATCATCCTTACAACAGCCCTATGAAGTATGTAATGCTGATATCCTGTCCTTATAGTGTATTATCAAGAAGTGGCTTCAGAAAAATCAAGTAATTTGCCCAAGGTCAGTCAGGTCTGACACCAAAGCCAATGCTTTTGTTCCCTCACATCTTCTCTTGTCTAGACACATGAGCCAGCTGAGTTGATTTGCATGGCAGCTGAGCATGATAGTTTCAAGCCTGGGCAACTCTATGGGTATTCGCCACAAGGCTTCCGTGACTTCTAATGAACTGAAACAAAGCAGTTAGCCATGGATTATAATGCCACTATGGTCCCATGACAAATGACAAGGAGGTTGCAGTAATGAAATTTTATTACTGCAAATAGAGAGACCACATCTGAGGTCTAGCACAGCCACATTTACCATTGTGGGAAACAAAATGAAACACCTGGGGAAGGATCTCCACTGACTTTGGCAGTGAGCTAACAGGATTAAGAAGATCTCCCAGAAACACTGATTACAATGGCAAATGTGTGGCACCTAAGATAAGGACCAAATATTTATTCTGGCAGAGATTAAATCTTTTCTTTTCCTGAATCAAATATGGATCTTGCAGAAAATCTGCCCAAGAATATATCTTGCTGATCAGCGAACTCACTGAGCCAGAACCGTACTTGGCCACTGCTGTCACTGAAAAGCTACAGAACGCTGGTTTAAAGGTCTCCATGCTTCCCCTAAAACTGTTTTCCATCCATGATTAGTTAGTTAGTGACTTAGGGGTGAATTGAATCACCAGCCGTCCTTTCCATGCATCCAGGATTTATGTACTGGTTTCTCATTGAAGAACAGTGGTGCAATAAACAGCCCTCATCTGTGGGGTGGGCAGAGGAGTAATGGTGTCTGCAGTCATGGTTTCTTAACTCCTCTAGTACTTCCATTCTGCTAAGCAGGTTATGGCTCACATTATTACAGCCTAGCTTATTTAGGCATGAGGGTAGTGGGCAGTGACACACACACACCCTTAGAAATGAATACCAGTTCTTTAAGAGAAAGCAGAAAAGTCATATTACCGTTTCTGAATTCCTTGAGAAATAAGAATAAAATGGACAATAATATTAGTTACGGGCATGAAAAGTACAAAAATAACCCATAATCAGGTTCATTTATATATGCATGCATCATATTTTAAAGCTAGGTGCTTTTCCTAGTGGAGAGATGTAGATAGCGGTTTCAACAAACAGATTTACGAAATCATGAGTGTGTTTAGTCACAATTTTGGGAGGTACCTGGAGCTCTTTTCCCAGAGAACAGAACATGGGGATTGCAGACATCATTTTATATTGCATATTATGTAATCAGGGCACGAAGGAAATACTGAGGTCCACCCTGTATCTCTGCATCCTTGAATGCTCACAGCCTCCTTTGGTTGATCATTCTATATCCCTCGCTTCTAAGATCAAGACTTCTGCATGACTTGTCCATTCTTTTATTGGATACAAGATGAACTGACATACTAAGTGATAAATGGAAACTTGAGGAAAGCCTTCATTTTGGGAAAAGATGTGAAGTGTACCAAACTGTATATAGAAACCAGTGTCCCTCCCTCCAGAACTCCTCTTAATTTGTTGACTTTAGGTGTAGTAGGTGCTTAATACATTTTGTGTTTGTGTATTTAATGAATACATGAATGAATAAAACAAATGACTAAATCTGAGATTTAGAAAAACTCTTTTCTATATCTTGATTTATATGGATTCTGGACTTTTCTCACATTCTTCTTTTTCTCTTCCTCCTTCTGGTTTTCCTCCTTCTCTTCCTTTTACTTCTTCTTGAATAAAAAAATAGAAGATAACAAAGGATCGTGAACTAATACTATGACTCAGTCTTGTAGAATGTCAGAATTACTACTGATATGGTTTGGCTGTGTTCCCACGCAAATCTCATCTTGAATTATAGTTCCCATAATCCCAACGTGTTGTGGGAGGGAGCCAGTGGGAGGTAATTGGCTCATGGGAGCAGTTACCTCCATGTTGTTCTCATGATAGTGAGTGAGTTCTCATGATATCTGATGGTTTTATGAGGGGGTTTTCCTCTTTTGCTCGGCACTTCTCCTTCCTGCTGCCACGTGAAGAAGGATGTGTTTGCTTTCCAGGCCTCCACAGCCATGCTGAACTGTGAGTCAGTTAAACCTCTTTTGTTCATAAATTACCCAGTCTTAGGTGTGTCTTTACTCACAGAATGGAAAGGACTAATACAACTACTAAATGTTATTATCTTTGAATGCCCAACATATTGCCAGTAATTTGGAAAACTAAACTAAAGAAATTGAGCAAGACGTCTCCCTTCTGTCCTTACACATGCCTCCAACACCCTGCAATGCTATGTCTTTCCAAGAGCTTAAGAGAGGCTGATTATATTTGAATAGTAAGGTTACATTTATTTCATGTCTCATTGTGAATACTAGTTCCAACTTTTAGTCATAACCAATTATTAGAGAAGAGTCAGAGTTTTAATAGCATTATTATGTATGCTTTGTGTTTTAGTGCACTTCCCAGGAGGTTGGTGATATCACCACCAGCATCACCATTTGCATCATTATTATCTGTATTAGTCCATCCTCACATTGCTATAAAGAAATACCTGAGAATGAGTGATTTATAAAGAAAAGAGTTTTTAATTGGCTCACAGTTCTGCAGGATGTATAGGAAGCATAGCAGCATCTGCTTCTGGGGAGCCCTCAGGAAGCTTCCAATCATGGCAAATAGGGGAGGAGGAGTCTCACATGACAGGAGCAGGAACAGGAGAGACACAGGGAAGATGCCACACACTTTAAACAACCAGATCTCATAAGAACTCACTCACTATCACGAGAACAGGACCAAGGGAATGGTACTAAAACATTCATGAGAAATTGTCCCCATGATCCAATCACCTCCCACCAGGCCCCATCTCCAACACTGGAGATTACAACTGAACATGAGATTTGAGTGGGGACACATCCACACCATATCACCGTCTTCACTGCCATAGTGTTACTCTTATCGAATTCATTGCAATTTCCCTTCTGATAAGTCTTTGATGGCCGCAGAGGTTCTCTTCTGCTGTGTTGCATAAGCTCTGGTCTTGAATATCTCTCTCTTTGGATTAATCTGAGGAGTAGGGCTACAAGTTGGGAAGCATGGCAGCCATCTAATCATGAAAATTCTAGGTGAGTTTCACTGGCCTCTACTGGGGTTACCTTTTCTATGTGGTTTGGAACTGCAGAACCATTAATGTGCATGCGTGTGTGTACGTGTGTGTGTGTATATATATATATGGATATACATATATCCAGCTCCTATGACATTGGCTCCTAACCATTCTGTACACCTCTGCTTTGCCCTGATCGCATGAAAATATGCTGAGAAGCTCATACATATTTCCACTTTAATTGTAAATCTGAATTGATAAATGATTTAAGGTCCAGTGTCTCAGTGTACTCTCTTAGTAAACAAACAGGCCTAATTCATCTCACAGAAATAAACTTTGCATTGTCATTGCATAGCTACTAGGTAGTTCCAGGCCTGATTTGCACTGAGGGGAATTGAATGATGTAACCTGTGCGGTGCAGCCTGTGAGAGCAATTTGGGTGGTTTTTATGCCATTGGTTTTATGCTCAGGATGAAAGCTCATGGAGAAATATAGAATGCTATTATTATCTTCATGCTGACAGCTCCCTCTGGGCACCTACAGGTTTATTGCTGGTTGGAGGATCAAGTTTAAAGGGAGAGAACTTCGTGGTTGGTGATAACTATGCCTTTTGTGTTTCTTTATTATAGGAACAGGGGAAAATTGGAGTTGTCTTCAACATTGGCACAGTTGACATCTCCATCAAAGAGGAGAGAACCCCTGTAAATGACGGCAAATACCATGTGGTACGCTTCACCAGGAACGGCGGCAACGCCACCCTGCAGGTGGACAACTGGCCAGTGAATGAACATTATCCTACAGGTACATGTTGTTCGCTCAATGGTCCTACTCTTTTTGACTCTCCCATTCTCACTTTTCAGTGGTGATTTTTCTCATGACTGTCACCAAATTCCAAAACACTGAGTGAAGTACACATTCATGATTTTTTTGTATGAGAAGATAAGTCATCTCTTTAGGACTTGATCCAGTATAGGGAGCTTCTGGAGACTTTACCAACTATGCACTGGAAACTTTTTGTCAACCTTTGACTGATACAGCCTGACTGGCTCATACCAAAGACAATTACTGTAGATTTTGCAGGGCCTGTAGATGAGGAGCAGCGAAGGGAAGGATCATCTCTATCATGAGCTAGTGTCGATAATCATAAGATGCTCCATTTGAGACCCAGACTTTGTGGTGCCATTTAGTCAGGTGCGGTTGAAGGTGCAGATGCCAGAGAGAGACTCTAAAAGGACAATTACTGAACTTGAAGACACAGATCAAGTCATGGTAACAATGAGAGAAAAACTAAGGTGGAATTTTATTCATTTGGTGGACTTTGCTAGTTTTTATTTTCTCACTTACCCTAAGCCTGCCTGGATATTCAAAGGTTGGTCCTAGTAGTCATTTTAATAGCAAGCATGCTGGTGTGGCAGGAAAAGGGGTTAATCATCTGTTTAAATTTTACAGTCAAGAAACATTCAGCAACAAATTCCCAGAGCCAGATGGCTGAATCAAGGACAACGGGAGAAAAGGTTGCCTTCCTTAAAAGAGATCATTCAAATAATCCCTCAGCTTTCCCTCTTGCCTCTCACTTCTCCCAGGAAAAGTCCTGAGTGCTGATCGTAAAAGTGCCAGGAATGGAGGGGACAACCCTTCAGCAAAGGGCCATTGTTCCACAATTGCACTGTCATCTGATGGATGCAAGAGAATAGTGAGAATATTGCACTTCTCACTAATGTGGGCATGAAGTGATGTGCTACTCTCTATCCTACACACCAAACTCCTCACAATTTTCTCACCACTTTTCTCTAACTTGCTTTACAGTGAGGTGGGCACAATAACAGAGAAGCTTGAAGCACATTTTCACATGTCTAAGAGCCATTAGCTAATAATGGTTATGCTTGTGAGAAAGATACAAAGTGAATTTGCCTATTTGTAGGCCAAGACTTTGAATGGCTTGAAGGCTGTTGTATCTCCACACCTAACTCAGCATTAATTCTCTTTAAAAGCCTATCAGAAGTATCTGCGCTCTTGGGTTGTTCCCTAATTGCTAGAGTCCCGCTATATCTGTTTAAGAATTGTAAGAGCATCTGGAAACAGCATGCAAGACCCCCAAGGTATTGAGGCAAAAAGCTCCACCCACTATTGATTTGCCATCTCGGTTTCCATAAAACAGCCAGCTTAGCCATTGCTAGGGGTCTCAGAATTTCTTAGATTAAGGTACATAAATGCCCTTATTTGAGAGGTTATCTTTGAGTATTTGAAGAAAGCCAAAGCTATTAACAGCTTCTAGGAATTTTTATCATTCAAATTCACTACACGCTAATAGACTTAATTTTTAAATGCTTCTTGCTTAATCCCTGATGGATGGGGGAGAGGGTGAAAGGAATAAAAGCAGTCCAATACCTTAAAAGCTGTTCATAGGCTCATAGAAAAAATCATATGTGTTATCATTGGCCTTGCTAGTGTTGCTGAAGGGTTTGTTGTATTTCTATTAGGAATTTCAAAGATTTCTAAATTGATGTTAACCACTTGCCTTGAGCCAATATAGAATCTACAAGTTTGCTGCCAGCAATGAGAAGGCTCTTTAATGGTCATTTTAAAGTCACAGCTATGCAACAAAACCGGAGATTCTTGCTGTGCGCCCATCTTTTGGTGTCTTTAGTTCCAAATTATGGGTTGCTTCCTATATGTTTTCAAAACAGATTAAGCCTTTCTTTAATAGCATTGCTCCCTCCTGAAAATTATTATTATCATTGGAAACTGTTATTTAGTAACAATATGTGTTATTATTTCAGGACAGGGTACAGTATAGCATTTATAAGTATGGGCCTTGGAGTCAACTGGCTAGAGTTGGGATCTTGGTTTCATCACCTGTGAGTCTAAAGACCTTGAAATGTCCTAAGCATTGAAATATTTGGTGCCTCTCCCCACATGTAATTCAAAATACAGTAACACTGAACCATAAAATAAGTGTAAGAATTTCTAAGAGTTTTTATTTTTCTCCTCTGATGATTTCTGTAATGCTTTCAAAATATATTAGATTCTTTCTTCCCAAATTCTCATTTTGTACTTTCTCTGTTTTGTTTTTCTTTAAGAAGATGTTCATTCTTCTCCCTGAGCCTGTTTCCTAGTCTAGACAACCAGGGTAATGATAATACCTGGTTAATGTGAAGATTAAGTGAGTTGACCGCATGTATAATGCTGGGACAATTAAGTCAATCCTCAATAAATGTTAGCTGTGAGGATTACCAATCATTTGGCTAGCATTTTAAATTAGGACATATTTTTGAGTACAGATTTCTTCATTTTGAAGATGAAATACCCTATCAATTAGACAAGGTAGTATTTTTTATTCTCCATTTCAAATAAAAACAGAGACCCAAGGAGGTGCTATGCCCTTCCTAAGGTCACATAGCAAGTGAAGGAAGACCTAGGACAAGATTTTTCTGTTTCCAATTGGGCAGTTTTCACTATTGCTCCCCCAGAGAATTGGGGGATGTTCTGAAAAATGCATAGCTAGAAATGAGTATTTTTCTTCTTGTGTCATCTTAGATTTCTTTCTTTCTTTCAAGAAGTGTCATATCTCAAAGGTCACTTTCCAATGATCACACAAAAGTGGTTATTGTGAGGTGTTGAGTTCAAAATCCTCATTTAAAAGTTTTATTGGCACCAGTGACCCCAAGCTGTCCTCCTTACAACAATGGCAATGTGCTCCCATGAAGCAGCTGAAAGAATAGTGAGTATTTAAAGGAGCTATCCCCTTACCTTGCTGCCTCAATTAAAAAGTTGTTGTGTGATATACTAGATTGAGGTTTATGTTCCACTCTGCCAAGACTGCCTAGGAGCGGTTCACTTTTTGAGCCTTGGATACCTTATTTTCTCTCCTGTCTGCTTCCCTGTGCTATTAAAAGGATCAATTTAACTATTAATAATTTAAAGTATCATGAGAAAAATCTGGCAATGTTTATTTTAAATCATAAGATCAAAATTCCCCGTGTCTGGGCCATCAAACAAAGCCATCAACCTGGCAAGGCAGTCTTGACACAGTTTCTACAAAAATGTGTCCTTTTGTTTTCTAAAGTCATTCTATTTTATCGATAACAGTAGGTTTAGAAATCATCAAGGGTTTAGTCTCACTACTCATTTATTACTAATGTTTAAACAGTGAAGACATATAGAGTAGCTGCTATAGAAGATTTACGTTAAGTTATCTCACTCGGAGACCATGCTCTCGGGGAATTGTTCCTGCCTACAAGGTCTGAATGAGTCAGCTGTGCACCGGGATGAATGGGTCATCTCCACAGTCTTCTCATGGGCATTTATGGGGCTCTACTGAAACATCCCACCGTGAAATATTTAGAACCCAGCTGGGCACAGGGCATGTAGCACTGGCTCTTTCTTTGTGAATCAGGGAAGAAACAGAATGAAAATAGTTCTATAGCAATCGGAATCTTATATCACTAAATTCTGGGAGATAGAACTGAAAAGCAACTTCTTTCTTTGAACCTGAAAATAGAAAAGCTAAGAAACAGGAGAGGGAAATAAAAGAAGAATCAATCAGCCCAGAGCTATCATCCAGGCACTGACAAATGTTCCTTATAAAGTCTCTGATTGTTGTCCCTATACAATGCGGTGGTAGGAACAAGGGAGGGGAGGTGAAAGGTGACCTGAGTATGAGGAATTAATTTTAGCCACAGCTCTAGGCCCCCTGGAAGGCTGAGCTGACTGGGTTTGTTCCATATCTTCTCTCTGCTATGAGTGGGTGGCCGGTGGTACTGTCACTGCTGTAAGAACCCTGAGCATGGTCCAGTAAAGGCTTTTCCGGTCCTATCTAGGCTTCCTGGGACATGCAGACTGATACACAGCTTCAATCTTTGCATGCCAGGGGGTGCTGAGGAGAGCAGGGCATACCAACTCAGTTCAAGTGCTCTTCACAGAATTCCTCTTCTTCAGTCTTTAAAATGCACACGGATGACCTACATTTAAATCCTATTTGACCACCCAACTTAGAACATGAAAGAGGTAAAAGTAGCTCCCTTTCAAGGATGCTACATTAGAAAACTCTCTTTATATTTGAGTTTGTCAAATTCCACAGAAACTTGTCTTTATAGGAGTTGGAAGAGAAAACATTGCTATAGTACTTACTGATGATCAAAATACCTTCATATACGTTATTACATTTGAGCCTCACTCCGTCCTGTGAAGGACAGGGTTTGGCATTATTACTCCTGCCATACCCATTTTAAGGTTACGTTATCAAGGCTCTGAAAGGCTAAATAACTTTCCCAGTGTCACACAGCTTAAGGAGCAGAGCCAACACTTTTCTATCCTGATCCTCAGACTGCACAACCTCAAACTTTCTGCTCACATTCCTATTTCTCAGAGCCACGATTTTATTAATAATGACAGTATTTCTTTTTGTAAAAACATATTCTCAAATGGAAATCTCTGCCTGGAGTAGTCTAGTTAGTAAGGTTTTTCAACCTATTGACATTTGGGGCTGGACACATCTTTGCTGTTGGTGTGTAAGGAAGGGGGCGGGGTACTGTTTTGCACATTGTAGGATGTTTAGCAGCATCCACGACTTTTACCCCCGGATGCCACTCTCATGTTTCCACAAGTGCCAAATACCCTCTGGTCAGCAAAATCACCCCCATATAAGAGTTGCTGACTTAGAGAAAGTTTCCAACATATTTTGTTGTAAATGCTCATCATGTTTTTGTAATTTAGACAGTATACATCGGTATAAGATTTTTTTTTTTTTGTCCACATCTCCTCCTAAATTATTGAGACTTTAAAGGATTAAAAACAAGTCTATGTACTTGACATGATGCTGAAATTTCTCAGGCCTTGGGTTTTCATTAATTCCTAGCCAGGAGGTTTACTTTCCTTTTCTTTGTGTCTTTGCCTGCGAACATTTGAGGCCTTGCCAGATTTGAAGCATGCATTAAAACAAGCCTCATCTACCTGCTCATTCATCCGTTCCGGACTAGCGTTGCTTTCAGTTCAACAGGGGGAAAAACAGAGAGAGCAGAGTCCTGCAGAGGGAATAAGAAGTATAAATACAATCAAGAAGGAAAGCCATATTTGAACAAGGTTTCAGGACTACAGAGATATAAGGGCAACCAGAGAAAGCCTCACTTAATGAATGTGTTTGAACATTGTGAGGAACATTTTAAAGCCATCTTATAAAGAAGGTGCTCCAACATTCAGTCACAAAATGTATCAATTAATCACTCAAACTAGTGTATGTTGAATATTCGCACTGCTAACTAGTCATCCTTTCCAATTTGTCAGAAATGAATTAGGATTCACATGTTTGTGAGTTTCTATTTCCAAGGGAATTATTTCCACATTATGCAGTTTGTCTTCGGTTAACAAAAATGTTTTAAAAGAATGTTTTCAATAGGCACTTATATATACATATTTATGTAAAGCAATGGTCTGCAACCTGGCTGAAATTGAGAACCCCCTGAGAAGTTTAATAAATTGCCAGTGCTCGGGCACTGGTCTCAGGGCATCTAATTTAACTGATCTGGGGTGTGGTCCATGGATCAGCAGCATCAGCTTCCCCTGGGAGCTTGTTAAAAATGCAGACTCTCAGGCGCCACCCCGTACCTGCAAAATCAGATCCCCCAGTGCTATGGGTACATTGTAAATTGAGAAACACTGGCCCAGGCATTTTTTTGTTTGTTTTTTGTTTTTTTTAAAAAAAAGCTCCTAAGGTGATTCTCTGTGTAGCTAAGTTTGACATTCACTGATATGTAGAAGCTAAAAAATGTGTCTTTTTTTTTCTTCTTTCAGACTGACTACCGGTACTGTTCAATGTGGTAGCCGCCAACCATATGTTGCTATTGAGCAGTGTGGCTGGTATGATGGAGATTCTGAAATTTTTGTTTTATTATGTACTTATGTCCTAGGCACTGAAGGCTTTAAATACATTTCTCATTCAATCCTCGCTCCAGCACTATGAGGCTATAGGTTAGAGGCTAGTATTAGCCAGTGCAGGACTACAATATGCCATCTTTTATTTCCTTTTATGTGTTTTCTACCATGTAAACGATGGGCATTTACCTTCATGTACCTTCTGAACTCATCTAATGAGTTTTGATATTATACAATCACAGGGACAATAACTCCACCCTATCCAAGCAGCTGTTGGAGAGGCATTAAAGGGTGATGATTAAGTATAAGGGTTTTGGAGTCAGACTTTCTGGGTGTAACCAAGGGCCCCTGGCCCTGTCACTTGCCAGCTTGCCCACAACCTTGAGAAGGTTCCCACTGTCGAGAAGTTTCTCTATGCTTTGATCTCCATGATCATATATATGCATTTTCTCGCATTAAAACCAAGTGAATGCTCAGATTGACACTACTATAGGACACTTCACAAAAAAAGAAAGTACTGGCTAGAGGTATGTTTCCTAAACACACATGGCAAACTACCCTTTCTTAAGCTATATTTGTATGCTCTGACAGCATGGCTATGGTGCAAATCTATCAGCAAACTTGACCCTAAGAAGCCAGTTACATGACCTATAAAATGGGGATCGTGTTCATTGTTCTGTCTTAGAAAGTGGAAAGTTCTTTGAGTACCTTAAAGCATTGCATGAATAATAATTGTACCTGCAGGTGTATTGTCTGGATTATCTACCACCCGTATACATTTTAGGACCATTTTTTATCTTGAAAGACTTTCTACAATGAAGTTTACTTATGAAAGGTGAGAATAGGGGACTAAGAGATTTTTCCATCTTGCTTTCTCAGCCTTCATGGAGAATTCCGCAATAGTAGAAACGGTTCCAAAGTGAGGGGCATGTGCACTGAATAAACACTTTCTCCCAGAGGTGTAGGAAGTGGCAGATGGTGCCATTCACCGTCTTTCAGCCAAACTCACCCAGGTGGTGGTGGCTGCCATTTGCCGAACATTTATGACATACTCCCCAGTTCGTGGGCAGCATCCTACTTAGTCTTGAAACCACCCATTAGGACAGCGTTGGTCTTATTCCCATTTTTTTAGATTAGGAACAGTCTATGGGAGTGTAGCTTAGTTTGGGAAATGCTGGTATTCAACCCAGAACCATCTGACTTAAGAGACTTAATGTTTAATCACGCTCTGCTCCTTCCTTAGATTCTCGTAAACACCCTAGAACAGTTGCATATCCTAGAAATTCTGGGTTTAACTCAAATCTTGACAATTTAGAATTTTTCTCTCAAGTTAAATTATAGAATTCCCCCCTCAGGTTAAATCTCTAATTTCTGCCCAGTCTAGAAGTCAGCATTTCCTTGGGCATCTATACATATTTGGCTTTATCTATATCATCGGTGTGGCCTCTGGAAGCCTTGTCAGCCTCTTTCTTTTTGTGATCTTGTTTTACCTTCTAGTGCCATGTCTATGCAAAAAGAAAGAACTTTTAAATGAAGGTTTGTTTTGCCATTTAATAGTCTTGCTTGGGGAGTGAGAGAGTGGCAAGAAGGTGCTTAGTATTTTTTTAATTTAATTTTTGTTTTATCAAGGAAACTTCCTTTCTTCTCTGTGAATTCCCAGCCACAAGATAAACAGTCTTGTATCTTATAAGTTAAATACAATTACTGCTATCAAACCTAGAGCCTTTTTCTCTCTCCCATAAATGTCTCTAAGAAGCTGATAAGCATTTCAAGGCAAACTGGAGCTTGGACTAATGCTAAAATTAAACATAACCACCCAGAAGACAAAGAGACCAGATAGAAATATATAAAACATTTGAGGTCGCGGGAACACATGGACACAGGGCACATAGAAACTTGCCCCCAAAACATTAGGTTAATACATAGCTCAAGGTTATTTATAAAGGAATTAACATACACAAAGGAGCTTTTTATAATTATAAGGATTTACATCAGATAATAACAATTGTAGTAGCCAAAGATATTATTTATCTAGAATTCTCTTGTGAACAGGGCAATGCTTTTGGTCTACAGGGCTGTTGAGCAAAAGAATAATTTTGCTGCAACCCTCTGTAGGACTTTATAGGATACACATTTACATTTTCCCCATTTTTAGTAGACTATCTTGGGATTTAAAGAAGAAGTTGGAATTTTAAAAATTAGAAAGCACATCATATTTATTTAGCCATATGTTAAATGTTATAAATATTATAGTCTAGGGACTCAGTCAAATGAATAATTAAAAATTTGAGGGTCACTTCTAGGTACAATGTAACCAGGGATGTAAGATAAAGAATTTCTTGATTTCCAACCATAATGCATCTATTTTAATTAAATAATATCTTTCAAGATTAGAAATGCAGTGTAGTCACACTTTATGGGATTTTTTAAATTATACTTATTTGAAATAGTGTGACATAAATAAAAATACTAATAACATCTCCCTCTACGTGAGGCATCAGTAATAACATACATTCTTCTGAATTAAAACAATCATCAAATATTGCATAATTTCAAAGCTGGTTAGTGAATTACAAGTTTTGTTTTCCCTATTGTCTCATGGAAGCTCTAGTTTAAGTAGTTAATACAAATTCTGGCCTGCAGAAGTTGTCTTTAATTATGAAAACTTAGAATTATTATCCCAGCCATAAAATACAATTACCCTGTACTGTTTTTCCTCTGCCCCAGAGCTGCCTGAACACCAAGTATCCTACCACCCATGCAAGTGCATAGTTTTATTTATGGGAAAAGTTTCCAAGTTCCAGTCTCTTCAGTTTAAATTTTGCACAAGGTTGCAGAGTCTCTCTAGTTATTTAAAGTCTAAAAAGAACACCGAGCTTCTTTGAGAAAGGTGGTACATAAATATCCAATAATAATAATATATATTCACATACAGTATGTCATTTATACTTCTATAAAGCAGAGAAGGTAATGAAAGGTGCTCTATACTGTAAATCACTCAATCGATTGTAATCATATTGCAGCTCATCTCAAAGAGATAAAGACCTTCCACTCCTCTAAAATCCCTGTCAATATCCCAGCAGGCTGAAGAGAGGGGAAGGGGGGTCAGAGGAGGAAGGAGGGAATGAGTCAAGGACAAAGAGGCACTTTGAGTCTTCAGTTCATGGAGTTAACATGAATTTGATTGGATTCCCAGTGATATTTACAGTTTTCTCCATAAGATGCATTTATTTTCCACATGGTACTTTCACAGCCTTTCAGTAAGTCCCTGATGCTCTGTGTTGGCCTTGATGGCATAGTTTACTAAGTGCCAATGGGAGATACATAGCACAGCATAAGAAGACTTAGGGACTAAGTTTTTAAGTAGCAAATGTCAATTCGACAGAACTTAAATGCTGAAGTGTATATCAAACAATAGAAGTTGATTGATCATGGGCTAGCAAAAAATTTATATTGCACTTTCAAACAGCAGAAACACTGTAGAAACCTTTTTACTAACTGCTGTTGCCTTTATTGTAATAGAAGTATTCCCCTATCCTCATCACCGGGGTAGCTCTGAGTGGAGCCATTTCTTTATGCATTTATTCATTCACCTTCATTCACTATTCAACAAATATTTGTTCCACATCTACTTTATATGTGAATTCATACTAGGTGATGGGTATATGGTGAAAAACGAAATGCAGCTCCTGACCTCAAGGATCCTCAAGTGTAGTTCAAGAGAAATACAAGTACACAAGGAAGACATTTTTATTGAGCAGTTATTAATCGCCAGGTAGGGTACTGAGTTCTTGTATCAAGTCTTTGCAGTAGCCCCAAGGGGTAGATATTACCGTTATCATTTCACAAATGAGAATCTGGAGCTTCTCCCAGGGTCAAGCTAGCACATGAATACCTGGAACTGAAGCCTGTATGTCTTAGAAGGCAAACCCAAAGCTCCCGTACGCTGCCCTATCTTGAACCTACAATTCCACAAAGTGAAAGAAGGTGCTACTATTGAGGTGAGATCCAAGTTCGGTAGCGGGTACACATAAATGCCTGATGGAGCCTGAAGACCAGACGGGCAAGCATGGAATACAATTTGGGATGTGACCTTGAATTATCTGGAACAATGCCAATAAGCTCTGCTCCCCTACCTAGTGTGAAAGATGACATGGCAACTTATACCTTTCACATTGAGGAAATTAATGATCATGGAATTCTTTCTTTTACTTAAATTTTTTTTTTACAGTTTTATTGAGGGATGATTGATAGGCAAAAAATCCTGCGCATACTTTGATGAGTTTAGACATGTGCATACACCTGTGATACCTTCAACACAGTCAAAATAAACACATTCATCATACCTTATTTTACTTAGTGTCATCTCCCCAGTGGTTCCAAGGTAGAAGTATTAATCTCCCTCGTTTACAGATGAGTAAACCAAGGTTCAGGGAGGTTGAGCACATTTGCTGTGGTCACTGTCCACCAAGAGTCAACTCTGAGATTCCACACAGATTTGTTTGCCCTCACAACCTAATACCCAGGTTGCCCACTCCACTTTTCCAATGTCTTCCAAGAGCACTCCAGTTTGCATCACCTACAGAGCTCAAATTCACATGGTTGACAGATATAAATTCACATGCAAATGTACTATTATTTCCTACATCCCAGTGCATGCAGAACACTGTAATCCCATTATTAAACATTTACTAGAAATGTGCTTCTGCCTGATGCACAATTGCCAGCCTCAATGTTTAATTAAACTAGATTTGTTTTCATTTTAATCACATTAGAGAAATGTGTTTTTCTCAGAGTTCGGTGGTGAAATCTTCATTCCAAATGCCTCCAAGTAACTGAAAACTGTATATCCCAGAGGAAGGGATGAGGGTATTACAACCTATCCTTGCATAAAATATTTTAGGGGAAAAATATTAATAACAGGTAAGACTGGGATACACTATTTGATTTTGAATCATCATAGCATCCTGGAAAGGGGTCCTATTATTATTATTACCATTTTAGAGATGAGGAAACGAAGTCTGAGTGGTTAAGTAACACACTCCAGTGTCGCACAGCTAGTAGGTGGCAGAACCAACATTTGGAAGTAGACAGGGAAACCCTGATATCTTTATTTAGATTAGGGATCACCAAACCTTTTCCCCCAAAGGCCAAATAACAAGTAGCATAGGCTTTAGAAACCAACCTATGTTATAAATGTAAATATATTTAGATATTAACTTCAATATTTTATTAATATATGATTTGCATGATCTTTGTTGCAGTTATTCCAGTCTGCTGTTATAATGCAAAATCTACTATAGACAATACATAAATGAATAGGCACAGCTGTATTCTAATAAAACTTGCTTTACAAAAACAAGCTGTGATGAACCACATATGCCCATTAGGTGTAGCTGGGGGACCCCTGATTTAAATCACGGATAGTTGGAAGCCTACAGTTTTTACTAATCCATCAGCTTTATTTTTTGAATTGTCTTATCTGTTTGGAATAAAGAGAGTAAGAGTATCTCTAAGTGGATGGGTTAAATCTCTAGAGAGACAGAGAATAGTACTACCGTGTAGGGTGACATAGACCTACTGGTGAGGTTAATTCAGGATAAAGAAATAAAGAGATACAATACGTAAGAAGGACAGGCACTCCATTTACCTATAGTTAAAAATGACAAACAACAAAACAGCTAAATACCATTTTTTTAATTCAACACCAAAGAAAGACACAGATTCCATTCTAGAGCAAGATTTGAAGATGACAGACAGAAAGCATTGTTTCTTTACTTCTGTTACTTCTACTTAATAAGCTGTGGTGATTTAAATACACCCCTGTCTCCTAAAAAAATAGTGCTTACTTTTCTTTTAAATTTGAGAATTTTGATTAGCCACCCTAGCCTATTTCTCATAGCCCTTATGCATAAAGGTGCCAGTTGATGCCTTGCATTGATCTTTTCTCCTACCCGCTCCCTGATATGTCTGTCTTCTAAGTCTTAGAGAGCATTCCCTTCATTATCTCAGCATCGGTTGTCCCTATCTTGCTGCTGAGAGCTTCCTGCTTGAGCTTCAGTTCCATTTTCAAGCCATTGATCTGATGTTCTGAGGATGGACTAGCCCACTTTAGAGGTGGCTCAGCCCACTTCATGCTATTGAGTTTTAGAGATTTTAGAATCAGATCCCCTATTTATTAAAGCAGCAAGACCAGGCTATCAGTTTTTATAGATGTGCATATGCCTAAAACCATGTAGTATTTAAAATAAATTTTGACCTACATCCTCCTATTCCCCACCACGCCTGGTACCCACTATTTTACTTTATCTTTCTATGTATTTCCTTCGCTTTTATTTTTTTCTTTTTGGATTCCACACGTAAGTGAGATTGTATAGTATTTTTTTTTCTGTGCAAAGTTATAAGGGATGAATAAGTCTAGAGATCTAATGTACAACATAAGGACTATATTTAATAATATTGTATTATTATATATTGATAATTTGCCAAGAGAGTAGATTTTAGATATTCATACGACAAAGAAGAAAGAAAGGAAAGGGAGAGAAACAATCACTGTATGAGATGATGGGCATGTTACTTTGCTTGACTACAGTCATTTCACTGTTTATATGTATATCAAGATTACATATATACCTTATATGTGTATATACCTTAAGTATATACTTTTTTTAAAAGCCAAACTAAAGCACACTGGGTTTTTATTTACAAAATAGGGACCCCCTTCACAGTTTGCTGACCTCAATTTTGACTCCAATTAAGTTATCAAAGTTCTAACTACCAGAATAGAAAGCATATACTGCCAGATTTGGCCCTATAGTGCAAGAAAAGTGGTCACAGTTTTCTTAATCCTCTTTTAAAAAGGAAAGAAACATAGTAGGTAATCAGTAAATATTAAACTGTACAACTGAGATTTTTGGAGCTTTCTGACTTCAATGACTGCATATACACAACAAAAATATAAGTTGTTATACAGCATTCTTGACAAGCATTAACTATAAATACTTTTATAACAAAAGAAAAATATCATTTACTACAAAACTTTTAAGCTTTTACTTTAGAAATGTTTCTTTATTGAAACAAATATGATTTTATTGAAATATTTTTTATATTAGTACGATGACTCTTTATTGGTCTCAAAGGGTGGATTGCCAAGTATAATTAAACAAAATGATAAATAGGAGGAAGATTTCAGTATCCTTGACAGAAAAATACATATAAATCTAATATAGATATATATGTAAAAAGTAAATCTAAAATCTTAGCCAAGGTTTAGAAATCTTATTACTTCATTTTTATACCTTTATAAAACTGTTGCGAGGTGCTGTTTCAAATAAAATAAAAATTTATGTAAGTAAAATACAAGCTAAAATAGAACTGAAATGTCTTTAGGTTTACAAAATGAATAGCTGGATTAGTTTACTGAATTTTTTTCTGTGGTATGGGTGGCACTGGATCTCTAGAATTGGTAAAAATAAAGGCAATATATTGTTCTCAGGGAGCAATTGAGCTCTCCTAGAGGAGGCAAACCAAGTGAAATCTAATAGTTTTGCTTCATTTTGTGACTTTCCCCCGCTATGACCTCAGAATTTTGAGCTACAAGTAGGTCTATAAAGGGAATTTTGGAATACTCTTAATAGATCTGTTCTTGAAATAAGTCAGCTAAACTGAGTGAGGTGCTTTGCCAACACATTAACTGAAAGTCCTGACCAACCCTGATCCCAGACCTTCACAGACAATTCTCTTGTTTTATTTCCATTTCCAGTAGTTGTATGTAATTCTTCTAAGAGACTTGTTCCAAGCCAACCTTCCTAGTGGTCTTGTTGAAATGAGATAGTGGTTGTAGGTATCATTGATGAACACATAGGCCAAAACATTATTGAACTATTCAGAAAGTAAATCTAGCTTATTCTGTGGCTGCATAATTATATAACTGTAGCTTTCTGTCAGGTTACAGTGGCTTTAATTTTCTGATCAAATAAAACAATCAGTATAATTGTACTTTGTTCCTCCCTCTTCTGGCTTCTATTCTTTGATTTGTGCCACTCAGCACTCTCATTCTTCCAACCTCCCCCTACTCCACTGGCCCCTGCAGCTACTTAGAATAGCTAGCTGTTGATTAAAGGGACCAAGAGTTTGAGCAGTTACTGTATACTTTCAAACCTCACTGCCATTTGGAAGTGAAGTCCCAACTGACATAGCCAAACTGTAAGGACAAAAGCAACTCTAATACCTGCTTTCCTTTGTTTATAGCAACTGCTCAAATTCTCCTCTAGAAGTATTCATTAAGCATCCTTCTCTATAAATCTCTGTGGTAGAAACTGAATAATAGGAGTTGAACCATTATTCAATCAGACCAAGTTTAAACCCAGGTTAAGGAAAGAGGAAATCTACACATGTCTTTGCTGCTCACTGTGTTTAGTATATATCCTCTATAATTCACAATCAAAAGTAAATCTTTGGACAGCATTCTTGTTTGGGTTAGAAGAAAAATTTCAATCCTTGTTCAGAAGTCTAAGCACTTGTGAGGATTCCAATATGATTTTTAAAGGCCACCATCCCTGATAGTCAGAAATAAAAACATTAAACCAAGAAGACTGCAGGCTTTCTTCTCACCTGTCCATCTCTTGTCCTAATTACACCTTATACTTACTAATGTTGTAAGTGCTTTTTGACAAGACAGCAATGGTACATCAATAGATACTGCATGAACTTGAGTAGGCAAATCAAGTCACTCAGAGGCCTTCTTTTAATCTCTTGGATCATTATCGCAAAGATAAAAGCAGGTTTCTGAAGGAGTGAAATTCAAAGGAACCTAGTAATTATAATGGTGAAAATACCAGGTCACCTGGTCCATTTCCCTGCTTGGTTCAGATATTTCTAACAATATGTACTAGTTTAATTTTATTCATCTAATTTAAAATGAGAGACTTTATCTTTCTTCCACCAAGATAATAGATCTGATTTCTCCTCTTTGGCTTAAAAAATTTTTTTTCATTCACATCTTTTATTATTAGGGTTGTCAGTTGAAATTATTTTGAATAATTTCTTTAAATCATGGATTTTTTTCTTACATCTCATATCTAGGAGCTATTTCTTGTTGCAAGGTGCAAGGTTCTATGGCACATACAAAAGCATGCTTTCATTTGGGATATTTATAAAATCTCTCTATACACACACACCCATCAATGGGCAAATATAAAAAGTATTGCCTTTGTGCTAGCATGTAGTTAATATTCAATGAATATCTTTAAACGTAAAATCACCTATAATCTTTAGACATGTTCCTCAGATAGCCAAGATTTAATATTATATATAAAGTCATACGAAATAGCTTAAAGAAGGAAGAGGCACTGTTATTTTATGTATATGTCTCAAATGTTGTAAAGATTATAAGAACCTTTCTGAACATCGAAAACTTCAAAGCTAATAGTTTAATAGTTTGTTGGATACCTGCCATCTTTTGAGGTGGCCAATAGTTGTCAACTTTTTGAGTATTCTTGAGCACTTAAGGTATGTCAATGTTTGGTTTCATTGTGTGTTAAGGAGGGAATTATGGAAGTAGAATGGAGTAAAAAGCTTAAAAAAGAAAAAGCACTGCTTCTAAGGTGATTCTAATTTCATAGGAAAAAAATACTTTAAGGACTAATATTCAATACAGAGTAGCGGAATCTGGGTGCCAGATAAATATTTAACATTTGTGGATAATTTTACATAATCATTGGCCACTTTCTTAAAAGTGTTTTTTTAAAGCCCTAATTTTAAAAAATGCTATTCTGGCCATCACATTTACAATGTGAATAATATTTGAGTCATGACGTAACTATAAGTTACTTCTAATGATTGATTGTCACTTGAGTTGTAAATCACAGCATTTAGCAATGCTAGTTGTCCTTACTTTTGTTAACCCCTTAGTCCCTGGATCTTGATCATTTTGGGGTCTTTGCTCTAGATTCTAGCTGCCATTCACATGCTAAAGAAATGCCCCTTAAATAGCAGCTATAACATCCTAGGGAAATGATTTCTAAACTCTTCTCAATGAGTTTAAAAAGGCTGCTTTTTGCTAATCCACAAACTTTAACAGGGGCTGAAGAGGCAGTGCCTGCTTTTTAAAAGCCAAGGTTGCAGGCTTGGCGCAGTGGCTCACACCTACAGATGCATGCCTATAGTCGCAGCTATTTGGGCGGCTGAGGCAAGAGAAGGCGGGAAAATTGCTTGAGCCCAGGAGGTGAAGGTTGCAGGGAGCTAAGATCCTGCCATTGTACTCTAGCCTGGGCGATGAGAGTGAAACCCTGTCTCAAAACAAAACAGAACAACAGATAAAAAGGTAAAACCAAGGTTGCAAGGTAGGACTGTTTGTGTGTGTGTGTGTCTAGTTTTGCTCTTTAATGAGAGTTTTGGTTTGTTTCTATTGTTGTGTGTTAGTAGGGAATGTGGTGGAGGAGTGCCTTTCTAGTCTAAGTATAGGTAAGTGTATTCATGACCAGTATTCAAAGGGTATTCATACCCTGCAGGGACATAAATGGTTTTGTTTTGGAATGTTAGGGTTAAGAAGGAAAGTGATGGCCCTGTTTGCTCAGAAAAAAAGAAGGTAATCCTTCAGTGCTCTCTGTGAAATCATGTATGGAATGAAAAATTCATTGACGGGGTGAGAGGTCTCAGTGCCAGCAAGTCTTACTAGTAAATTCAGAATTCAGCCTGCTGTTCCTAGAGATCTTCCTCTCCACTCCTCATCCAAAGAGTGATAGAAGGAGGTCAGATAAGTAGCCCCTTGTCCCTTTAGGGAGGTACTTAACTCTACTCATTATCGTCTTGGAGTCAATCCCCACCTCATTCCCTGCTCTTCCCCTAGTCTGTGTCTAGAATCAAGGATCAGAGAAGCATCAACACACACATCAACCTTTCTCCAATTTTCCTTCCCTTTCCCAACTCCCTCAGCCTTACCCTCTCCTCTCAGGAACTGCATTATTGCATCTCTTCTTTTGGATTTGGTAATTCTTTCCTTAGAAAGAGGAACAGGGCTAAGGATAGGCAACAGGGGCCCAGCTGTCCATGTCTCCATCCTTGGACCCCTAAGACTTTTGCCACACAAACTCCTTTGAATCTGGAGACTGCAATGGAGCTGCTTCCCTCCTCCTGCTGAGCCTTCATGGAAACCCTCATAGGAGATAGTGTTTCCTTTACCCACTCTCAGACCCCTGTTCTTCCTGTATCTCCTGAATTCCTGGCTATATCATTTAGGTTCGCTGCACTGCAAACCACTCCAAAATTTCCGTGGCTCATATGAGTGTTTTTTTCTCTTCTGGGTTGGCCTGGATGGAGCTAGATGATCTTGATGGCCTCATGTACCCCTCTGGGGTCTCAGTTCAGATAGCTGAGTAGGTTCACATGGCTGGGTTTCTTTTCTCATGGAAGTTCACATGGCAATCTCAGGTGTAGGCAGCAGGCAAGGGCAAGCATTCATACACAGATGGCTCTTCAAGCCTCTGCTTATATCACATTTGCTAGTGCCCATATGCCCAAGCAAGTCTCACGGCCCACCCAGAACCCCAAGGGTGAAAAGATAGATTCAAACTGTTATGAGAGGAGTAAGAGTCTCACTGCCAAGAGACAGATTTTGAAATGGGATTGTAGCTATTTTTTTTTTTTTTTCCAATTTAACACACTGGAAAAGAAGAAAGGCTCTGGTTCTACTAATCATATTTCCCTCGTAAATTTTCTCCTTCCAACCCTGATTCAGGTCTCAAGCTGTGGTTGGAAATCAGTGACTTTCACTAAGGGATTGTCCTTTCTTTTCTTTAGGACATGGCTTTTTGAAATTAATCTTGATTCTTTCTGCCATATCCCAAGCCTTACATTTTTTTTCCTTTTTTCTCTATGTCTGATCATTTTGCTTTAAGTCAAATTGATTTTTTTTTTAAATTAAATGCCCATTAAGAAAATTATCCACATTCACGTTCCCTTGGATGCTTTCAAATATTTTATTTTCCTTTGCTTTTGGCATTTACGATCTATCAGTGTTATTTGTAAAATGTCTTATATTTGTATAGGGTATGTTCTCCCTTTCCTCTTTTCTTCTTTTCTTTTTAAACTAAGATAGATATGTTATAAAACAGCCCCCATGCTGATCCATACTTTTCTCTAGACATTTCTGTGAGCTTAGTACTTTGTTGTTTATCATTATCCTTTGTTTGTAGCCAGATTTGAGGCCATGTTGCAGTTCTCACAAACAAATCAATTTGAATTAATTTGCCAAGTAGAATTAACGAGGCATTGTATGAATTCAAGACATACTACAACTACTGCATCCCCTGAGGTTATTTCTTCTCTGGGAAAATTTTGATTCTTGTACCACATTTTAATAGTGTATATCTGACCTTTGAATCTTGCACTAAATGATACATGGCTGCCAGCTGGTTTAATTTTTGAGAAGCCTTAAAAATTCTATGCAGCCAAACAAATAGGAGTGTAGACAATTCTTTAATTATTAACTTTACGGGGAGAAAAAGTTGTTTTCAAGATCGATACTCTCTGATGCTTGCTTGTTGCTAGGAGCTCTTTTTCTAATGATGTTCTAAGCAGAGGTTTGAGAAACATCAAAATAGAGAATATATATTTCTTAGATGGTCTTTGAGGTCTCCACAACCTAAAAATGATGGGCTCCTTCTCTCAAATTATAAGCTATAAATCCCAGCAAACTCTACTCCCAGAAACTGTTTTTATTTAATTAATTATAAAATAGGAAAGCATTTACTCTAAAGAGGGACCATGGTGATTACCTGAAATTCCTTCACTCCCTAAATGGACATCTACATCTGTCACTAATATATTATTTAGCAAAAAGAATTTCCTTCAGACTATAATGACCAATGCAAACAAAATAAATAAGAAAATCCAGTCCCCTCCCACCCCTCACACGGTGAGGAAATGGTAATAGAGTTCTTCAAAGAAACTCTAATTTCTGGGTCTTAGATGAATGACATTAGAAGTGCTTAAGGAACTTGAATTCTAAGCCCCTTTAATGTTCGGTCAGAAATAATTAACAGGAGCCAGTCAGAATAGAAAACTAGTCTGGGAAAAGTGTCCTAAATTTTACACTGTATAATAGGATGGATCTCTTAAACTCGGGACTGATATATAAAACTTCTCCAGTGTTTCATTTGACCAAAAATTGGTACACATTTAGCTAGATTTAAAAAAGAATATGGTGATGGCTGAGAACTAACCTGGGCTCATTAAAAAACAAACAAACAAAAACTCACGCATGCTAGTGTAACTTTCTCTTGGATAGCAATAGCAAATTGGCAGGTGAGGAGGATATTATAAATACCGTGCACAGTGTATCTTCATTTCCCTAAAGCAGTATACTGTAATGTACAGAGAACTATGAAGGGATCTTAAAGAGACCTGCCTGTGTTCCATCATTTGAAGCTTTCTGGTTACACTGTAAAGTCTGAGGTAAACTAAAATAATAAAAGTAAAATTTATTATCTCACAGTTTCTATAGGTCAGAATTTGATAGCAGCTTAGTTGAGTGATTCTGGCTTAAGGTGTCTGATGAGTTGCAGTTGGTATGAACTACAGCTGCAGTCATCTCAGTGTTATCTAGACCTGGGAGATCTGATTACCTGGAAATCTTTCACTCACATGGATGTTGACTGGAAGCATCAGTTACTCTCTGGCTCAGTTCCTTGCCTTATGTATGTTTCCATAGAACTTCTTAAGTGTCTTCATGACGTGAGTCTAGCTTGCTCGAAATGAGTGGTCCGAGAGAGAGCACCTTTTATGACTCAGTCTCTAAGTCCACACACTGTTCCTTCTACCGTGTTTTACTCTGTAGAATCAAGTCACTAAGTCCAGCCCACAATCAAGGTTGAAGAATCAAACCTCACCTCTTACACAGAGGAGTTTCAAAGTATTTTTAGATATTTTATAGCTCCATCATAATCTTCCTATTCAGGGGCTAGAATGAATGCACCAAAAATATGCTTATTAAATTTGCAGATAACACAAAGCTGAGAGAGGTATCTCCTACCAGAAACAAAAAATCCTAGAGTTAAACATTTTCTTACCATGTTTGGATGCTGTTATGAAACAAAAAGAATACATTTAATGAGATATAAATACCTGTTGGACGTTCATAAAGTATGTTGTATGAATGCAACATGGAACAATTTCTTTGGGAAGCCATTCAACTAGAAACTGGCTTGAGTTTTAGTTAGAAACAAGCCTAATATGTGGTCCTGTTATGATGTGGTTGTTGAAGCAACGGTTGCAAATCAGTATACTAGTCAGGCCTCCTGTGGGTGGTGACTAGAACAGTGATTGTTACTTTTAGATATTTTGGGAATAATAAATTCATTCTTAGGCAAGGGGGTTCAAGGATGGTCTAAAATGTCTACAATTTTATAAACACTGGCAATTCTATAGGATGTATACAGAAGGATTACTATGTCATAAGTTTCTTGAGCATCGGAGATATTAATAATAGCATGACTTTCCTGTTGACGGGATGACAATGTTCCTCTGTTGTGCAGTGGAATTGTCCTCCCAAACCTCCTCCCTGTCCTCTGAGCTGTGTGGGGACACCACATATGTATGTTTAAATGAACAGAATTTTAAAAAATCAAATATTCTGGCATTCTGGCTTCAAAAACCTTGCGTTTGATGTTCTCTACTTAGAAATAAATAACCAAACATGAGAGGAATGAGAGGAGATGGGGATGGGGAGTGGGAGGAAGAGGGTAGATAGAAATAAAAGGAAGAACAACATTACAGAGAAGCGGAGATGACACAGAGGGTGGACACGTGGGAAGGCCTGGATCACAGGGGAAAGAGTGAGCCCCAAAATAACACTGTGGCTTTTGCAGCAAGGAGGAAATAAGTGATAAGAGGAAAGGCACCTGGGGAAATCTTGAAGGGATCATATGTCAAACGGCTGAAGAGCAAACATTAAAGCTTTATTTTGAAAAGGATATTTGAAAATATTTGACACCAAAAATTCTGTAGGGAAGTAATTCTTGTGGAGTTTGCCTTCTTTTTAGTTTAACTCTTCTGAATCAGGTACTTGTTATAACAAATCATATATTGAGGGATTATTTTGTGCCACAGATTTGCAACATGCTTTACATACATTTCCTTTTAATTCTCACCGCAATCCCATGTTGCAATTATTATTATGATCCCCTTTTAAATATGAAGAAACTAAAACTTAAAATGCACTAAGACATGGCTAAAACTAAGCATGGTTACCAGAAAGGAACAAGACAAAATTCAGACATTGAAATCAACTACTGTAGCTTCAGTGCATATTTCAGAATAATTGTGGAAGGAAAAAAAAAGTGACATTTGAGGAAAGAAAGCAAATTTTACAGTCAGTTTATGTTTTGTTAATTTATAACATGGCCTTTTTGAGAGGGGCTCTTAAATAAAGAATTGGTGCCAGGTTAACCTGGCATACTGAAGAAAGTTTCATTTGAAGTTGCTTGAAAATATTCTCTTAAATTATAGGAATGAATAAAGAGGTTGCAGTTGCCTGGGTCTAGTTTTATTAACCTAACTGGGATTGAAAGTATCCTTGATAGAGGAGGAGAAATGAGCTTCAGGAAGTGAGTTACAAATGGTCTCAAAGTACTGAGAAAGGATAATGATTGGTGAAATATGTTGTAATTATTGCATCAAAGTAAATCATTTTAGTACATAATACCTCAGCAGAAATGGATTTTTGATTTGTTTAGGATATGAAAGAGAAGTCTAATATTAACATGTATGCACAAAACATGTATATTCAACCAGCAACAGACGGCAAGGAATAGGGGCATGAACATTCGGATAGCTGGACGTAATACACCAGGGTTACATCTCCGGCATGGTTCCATTCCCATTCCATAGCCTATAAGATATTTGGACATGATAGGCCAGGTGTGGTGGCTCATGCCTGTAATCCCAGCACTTTGAGAGGTCGAGGCGGGAGGATCACGAGGTCAGGAGTTGGAGACCAGCCTGGCCAACACAGTGAAACCCCATCTCTCCTAAAAATTAGCTGGGCATGATGGTGCATGCCCATAGTCCCAGCTACTCGGGAGGCTGAGGCTGCAGTGAGCCAAGATCACACCACTGCACTCCAGCCTGCCTGTCTCAGAGAAGAAAAAAAAAAAGATAGTTGGACATGATAACTAAATGTCTACAGGCTCATCAGAGAGAGGGCACAGGCAGAGGCTAGAGCTCAATGCAAATATCGAGACTGAAAAAGGTTTTGGAAGGCTCTCAAGGCAAGGATTTACCCTGACTCCCATCCCCCTGCTATTTAAGGCTCCTTACTGGGAGAAAGAACTTTCTTTTCTAAGCCTTAGGTGAGTGTTAGGGAAGGATCCTAAGAATTAAAACAAATCACAGGCTCTCTCAACTCCCAACCTCTTTTGATTCCCCACAAGCTAAGCCCTTGCCTGAGTTATTGCATTTAATTTGGATAAAACCATGCAATATAGATATTACCTTTTTTAAAACAAACAAAAAACAGATGAAGACACCAAGACTCATCTAGATTAAATAAATTGCCCAAGTTCACAAAACTGATAAATGTCTGGACTTGATTCAAAGTTTGTCTGACTCCATATCCAATATTCTTTTCACTCATGTTTGGGCCATCTTTGCTTAAACAGATCAACTAGCACAGCCTAGAGTTGGTAAACCCATACTACAACTTTAATTTAGGAAGGAAATGATACTGTCTGCTCGTATATATTTGCCATTATCAGAACATATCCAGAAGACATGTAGAGGTGAGCTTTATCAGCCAACTTGGTGTATGCCAGGGTGATTTGCACTTCTTTCCAGGGTCTCCCTGGCTCAAGGAGCCACTTAAAAAGCTCCCTTACTTAATAATGCCCTTGTGCTCTGGGTCTATTAATTTACTTCCCCCAAGCCGATCAATTTTCTGTTCCAAGACATTAATTTCTTTACCTTGGCACATTAAAGGATCAAGGCTCACAACATATAAATAGTTCTTTTTCCTTCTGCCCCAAAGGTGTGTAGTGAGGATTAATGAGATGATGCTTATAATTGCATTTTGAGCTCCTTGGTCAAAAGGCACTTTATAAATACAAGGTATTAGTTTTTTGCTGAGATCCATCTATCACTTACAAGTGGCCAAACATTCTAGATGGCCTTTGGGTGTGCAACACCTCCCTCTCTGACTCTGAGTTGGTCTGAGACAAGGCCAGAAATGTGGCTCAAGCCAAGTTCAGAGTTTCTGGAGTTCCCTTCCTTTAGTGTCATATACTTTCTCTGAAACTTAGAAAGTGTTCTTCGGGGGAAGAGACATGGCAATAACCTCTAAACTGCCCTAGTACTTGAGGGCAGCAGTACCACTACATTGATTTTCTTTTGCCTCTGGCTTTAATACGTAGCATTTATTCTTTGACTGTTCATTAGACCCACAGTCTGATTTTTTAGTGTCAACAAAGCAATAAAGAAAATTTGTTCCTCCTTCATTTCAGGGCTCAAGACAAAATTCAAAAATACCTTTGCCATTCATTTTGCACAGACGAATGTTGTTAGGATATTCCTATTAGCATGTCCACGTGCTTGACAACATTTCAGGTGGTATTAATGGTCTACCTGCAAGAAAGTGCTTTCTGCCAGCCTGGTGCAAATTGGCAGAACCTTTAAGCCACTCTTTCTCAGCTTAGCAGCAGTATATCATCATTACCTGTGGCTGGACCAAGAAATCACATTTGTCAATGCCTGAATTGCTCTTTTACTTTCAGTGGTTTTAGAAATCCACTTTGTCTTGGAAATGGGCTTAGCTGAGTATGTTAGAAGATACAGAAACACATAAAGTGATAGATAAGAGATTTAAGGGAATATTAAGGATGTTACATTTTCTATGGTCAGTTGATCTTTGGAAGATGACTTTTGTGGGACCAAATAGAATATGGTCATCTTTCGAATGAAGGACTGGTAAGTGGGACCAAATAGAATATGGTCATCTTTCGAATGAAGGACTGATAAGGTAGTGAGACAAGGGAAGCACACCGTGGAACTAATGAGCTTCCTTCTGATCATTAGAAAAGAGTTGAGTCATATTAATAATGATAGTTTAACTATGCTGTACTCCCTATTATTCTATACTAAGTCCTATGGTAAATTGAGAAATGGGGAAACTGAGGCCAAGTGACTTGCCCAAGGTCACACAGCTAATAAGTGATAAAGTTAGAACTCAAAACCAGATTTGTCTCCAGAGCCCATGGTCTTAACTCCTATGCTGTATTGATTATGGCTTTAAGAGTATTAGTATACCTTCTAATTAAATAGGACCCATGTTTGGACCAATAAAGTGTAAGCGCAGTGTTGTAAAAGTTATCTTCCATGCTATACAAGAGTTCTATTTTTCAGTTTTTTCACTTGAAATAATTGTATTCCTTGGAGACTGTTAATAAATTTCGAGTCTCACCTTAAAGAGGAATTGATGTATATTGAGGCCTACTCAAGGGTCAGTTTGCTTTCCATGTCTTTCCCTTTTACTTGTATCCTAAGTGGATTCACCCAAAGTGGAAAATGTGAGGTTGGAGTGTAAAGGTTGGAACTATGAACCAGTTGGGCTTCGATACTTTCACCTCAAAGTATTCTGTTCTTCACAATATTATAATTCCACAGTGCATGTGCTTGTTGCACACGTCTCCAGGAATTGAAATACTTGATACTAGAGCCAGTGGTCCAAATGAAAATGACCAGAAGAGGCCAAATGTATAATGTTCTCAATCCGTTATCAAAAATAGATGGGAATAAACACACATATATTTAAGTACAATAAAATGTGACTAATATGTTTTTTTCTAAAATCCAGTCCCATATAGGTGTCGGATCCACAGAAGTAATTTAAGAACGGTTTATTTGAAGATCTCTTTGTGTAATTTATAGATTTCTCAGTGTGATTAGGAAAGGAAGTTATTACATTTTTTTCTCTAATTAGTAATGCACGTATGCCTCCTTTTAATGATATTATGATGTTTACTACTTATAGGGCCATTCTTTCTTGAGTATAGCCATCACTTTCTGTTGAAGAATTGATTTCACCCTTTGTTTAAATGTACATACTTGTTGCTATATGAAATATATGACTGAATATCATTAAAGATTTAGCAAGAATGTAGGTGAATTTGGTGAGGTTTGTTCAGCTTTTAGAGTAGCCCTGTATAAGAATACTTATATTTAGAAGGTTGTTTGCTCTTCAGTCAAACTAGCAAATGAGGCATGGGGCAAATAACTCACTCTCATGCACATGTTTCTAAAACAGTTCTTACTAATGTTTGAGATAAATTAAAATAAAAACCAACAAGAACATGAAAAGAGACTAAGAACAATGTTAATGCGGCAACTTAAACAAATTTGGTTTTCCAAATGACCTTCCATCTTTCACAACTTTTAACAGCATGCAAGATTGCTATCCTTAGTGCCAGATACTATCAATCTGGTGTGGAAAACTTAAAACTTTTTTCTAAATGTCTTTAAAGCTGAGGTGGAGAAGAATGACTCTCTGTCACTTTCAGAAGGGTCTAAGGTTGAATCATGACCATGCTGTCCTTCCCCATGTCACTTACTGTTTATCTAACATAGTTATCTCTTTTTCTAGCCTGTGTCATGCCCCCAGATTATTTTCTATGGTGCTTTACGTTTGAAAGAGAGTAGATGATGAGGGTGGGGATGCTTAGGAGGGACAAGAGCCCTGTGTATTTGGAGGAAGTAAATTAATACAGCTTCTTAATTAATTTGGTGTATATTAAATTCTAGAAATTTGGAATTTTAGTTACTTCTGATTTTGCCCTGCATTTTGCTAAGAATATTTAGCTTTATACTTGCTATTGACTACACCAATCTATTCCATAGTGAGTAGAATGAAGGTCATTAATATATTTAATGTGTAGCCAACAACGGCAGATACAGAAAACCCAAAGTAATAGAATACATTCAAGGCAGATCTGGCGCAAGCCAATTACCTTTTCTCAGTATAGTATTCTGTTGTGTCTAAAACCCTGGAGGATGAATGACATCCTTTATGATATCTGTCACCTATAGGGCAGGATTATGAGTTATAGATGTAGATTCGTTTCAAAAAGGTACACTTTCTTTTTCTAAGAAAACGTCTAAAAAGTTTACCCAACTTTATTTTGAATGAATAGAATGTTGTACCAAGATCTACCAAGGTAGACCGTTACAATGATCTCTAATCGATAGCTATATTCTTTCACCATGGGCTATTGAAGCACCAATAAAGAAGCACCAATAAATTAACTTGCCTTTCTCTTTTTCCTCCTTGCCTGCTCTCTCCATTTTTTTCTATGACAAATGATTCCTTGAGGAAAATTTTAAATTATCCACTGCAGTTCGAAACTGTTCATTGTTCCTATTGCATTTTATTTTTCAATACATTAATATGTTATACCCTGTACCAACCAGATACGGTCCCAAAACATAGGCTAGAAGCAGATTCATAGTTGCCTCTTTTATGAGTTCTTATTTTAAAAATTCCTGGTAGTAAAGATATGAGTCAGCTTGTTAGAATAATTTGTCTGGATGAGAAGTGAATGGGGAACCTTGTGAACATCCTCCAATATTGCTACCCGTTTCCTATCCTATACCCCCACCTTCACAACACAGAAGGTAGGTACCAGTTTATTCCCAGGTGGAATCTTCTCAGCCAATAATGACTCCTATATGGAGATGGCCCTGCAATTGAAATGCTTTAGCATGCCCCTATTCTTTTGGTCTGATGCTATATGCAATTCTAATATTCTTTATGGCTTTTAGACTTCTTTGTAAATTGTTTCCAAGCCACCTGGTTTGAGATTTTTCTTTCATTTTTAATATTGGTAATTTGGAATGGAGTTCCCCAAGTTTCAATATAGGCCTATGAATCAAAAGTAATGAATTACAATTCACTAATTTCTGCCAGATCAGTGTGAGGTTGGTTGATGAGATAGAACAGTTCCCAAGGCATGGCTTCATCATTTTGTTATTTGAAGCATATTCATTAAGGCTGTATCTCCACAGCACCACTCTCCAAGTCTGTCCTAATTATGGAAACCATTCAGCGGTGGTAATAGCAGTTACGAAGGAAGAGGGGGGGCATACTGGCAGTTAAAACCATTATGTTTGAGCCTTGAAACTAATTAGATATTTCATGCTTGGAAGAAGTATTCCTAACAGGCTTTATGAATGGATGCTTGTTCAGGAAGGTCCTCTTACAGGAAGGTAAGAGAAAGAGAAAGCAGGAGGGAGAGAGGAAAGGAGGGAAGTGGAGGGAGGCTAAATATACAAAATCAGTGTCTATTATAAAATATCGGTGCTCAAAAGTCTACAAATGTTATACCACTATATTATAATTACCTCTATTTCCAGACATTTGAGTTTCCTTATTTTTAAAAATGTGGAACAAATCTGGAAAGATAGTGATATAAAAGCTTATCTGTACTGATCTACCTCTTTGACAAAGATAATGAGATGCAAGGACATCCTTTATGTAATAATAAGAAGTCTCCCTTGGCCATCAAGGCTTAAATTGTCCTCTCTTCCTTTCCCCTGTCGGAACATAAAGCTGTTGCAAACACTTGAGAGGAGAAGAAAAGAAGGACATGGCCCTATGTTTCTGATGGGAATACAGTAGATTAATAGTGCAGCTTGCGTGACTGTGGAGCGAGGGTCCCCTCTCACATGTGAAACTGATCTGGCAGGTGAATTACTCATGGGTCAAGGAGATCCTCGTGTCTCAACTGGCCCAATTAAGGCGTGGTTGAGATGAGACAGAGAGAGAGTGAAGGTAAATCCATTTCTGTAAACGGCCAGACCTCTTAAGGATTCCCATTCCATGCCACTTTTCCAAAACATGATGGAGTACTGCATGGCTAAGACTAACCTGACCTTTAAACCTATCGACCAAGGGCAGAGTGACTTCAACTCCACCTCTACTAAAGATAAATTGATATCTATCTCTAAAAACTTCATAAAACAAACCAAAAAACCTAGGATGTTTTTTAATGACTTATTGACTTTTCAGATTGTTCTTTAAGCTGTTTTTTAAACTTTAAAGGCAACACTGATAATGAACGCTTCCAAATGGTAAAACAGAAAATCCCCTTCAAATATAATCGGCCTGTAGAGGAGTGGCTGCAGGAAAAAGGTAACCGTCATTAAAACTTTCATTTTAAAATCATTTGATCCTAAACCCTCATTTTTAAAGCCTGCAAATAAATGTTCCTTAAATGATAATCGCCTGCTGCATAAATGACTGTTTTAATTTTCATTATAATTTGTGTCAGCTTCCACCTGCCATATGTTGATAAATCATGCTATAATACATTGCCATTAAAATACAGTTAAAGGGACTAACTTCTAGCCTGCTATCAGCATGACAAACACAAACAAGAAATTCCAGGAACTTCTAAAACAGAAATGTATTATGGCAATTTAACCACTGCATGACATTATTTATTAATTTGTTTTAAATTACCTTTTACACCAAAGCTTTCTAAAGAAATTCCAGAAGTGCTTTTTAAACTTACACCTGGAGGCTGTTTTGGCTTGTAGCATGCTTAACAAAACAAAAAACAAACAAACAAACAAACAAACAAAAAAACCATAGATTGACTCTTGTAACTTAAACTACTTAAATATTGTAAGGGGAGTATTTTTTTTTTTTAACATTTGTTCTTAAAGAAAAAAGTGAAAAAGATGAATTTTGCCTTTAAGACCTACAGAGGCAAAATTATTTTCTAAGAGATTAATTGTGTCCTAGTTGCTGACTGAAACTAAAAACAAAAACAAACTTATTTTACACTTCGGTTGTGTGCATACCCTTGTGTATTTGATGTTTTATGCAACAAAAGTGTAAGAAGTTAACATAATGAGTTGGAAAAGAAAAGGTTCATGAAAGGCAAAACAGCAGTCTCTGATTTGCTGGAGACAACAACCACTGTTAATAAAAGAGGGCAGCGGTTATAACTGATGTTAGAATTTTCCTGTGTAGCTTCTAGCTGTTAGGAAATAAACCATTGTCTTTCAATGAAAAACAGTCTCTAAGAAGATACGTATTCTTTTTTGTTGTTGTTGAGCCAGTATAAGCTACTCTTGTCTCAACACCCAAAGGGAGCTCTTAACATTTGTAGAGATTTCATTGAGTTATATAGAAGAAGTAACCAGGTATATTACTTAGTATACAACTTAAAGAGCAAAGGACTACTACAGTTTTAAGTTGGAGGAAGACATTCAGACCTTTAAACGTGGAAAATCCTCACGGAGTGTTAACTGTTTGCCCTGTTTTTAATGTATGTGGTCTAATTAAAAATAAGAATAACTCTAAAAAGCAAATAATTTTGTTTAGTAATCATCAGCTCATAAAGTCCCTTTAACATTAAAGACAATGATTGCCTCACTTTAAACAGGAAAAGCAAACTAGATGCATGTCTGAGTCTCATGTGCCTGAGAAACCTTTTTGTTTCTTTCAATTTTATGTTAATAATATTTTATTTTACTCCATTGCCTTTTAAGTCTAAGTTTAATAGCATGCCAGGCATTTTCATTTGTATAAACCATTATAAAGTTATTAGTAGGCTTTTAGTTTTTCTTACAATAGAATTGTTACCCGTTGGCTTTCACATAAAAGGATGCTTTCAAATATACAAGTTGAGGGGCTGGGATGGGGGGAGGGGTGGCTGAGGTGGGACGGGGGAAGATATCCTAGTTTCTTAAATATATGTATGATTATATATGCATATAAATCTGAAAAGAATTATTTGCAAACCGTGAGTTTCTCTTCTACATTTTGTTCTCTGAAAAAAAAATTTTGTTGTAATTTGGGTGAGTAACATCTATGCATTCTATTGTCTTACCTCTTCCTCTGCCTAGCTAACCTTCCCTTCAAAAGGAATAAAATATACCAAAGACTTGTAAAGACAATGAATATAAAGGATAAAGATAGATGGATGATTAGACAGATGCATTTGGAAGTATTTGGAATGCCTCTTTGGAGTTATTTCTGTCATTGGGGAGGAGAGCTGGGTCATAGCATTCCCAAGTCTCTTTTCTGGCTCTGTCTACTATTGACTAACTTTCTGACCTTAGACAATCCACTTAACCTCTCTATATCTCAGATTTCCCATCTGAGGACGGGCGAAATAATACTGCCTATTCCCCAAGGGTGTTCTGAGGTTTAATTAATTAGTCTTTGTGCAACACTGACTGGAGACATGCGAAGATTTAATTTAAGCAGTATGTGAACTTGATGTCCAAATGAGGTAATAATTAATGACTTCCAAGAGGATGGGTATCTAAAACAAAAAGTAACCTGCTACAATTCCTCTACTGGTGTTTGTTATAACCAAATTTTGCATTAAGAAAGATAAAATCGTTCTCAGATTAGGATATATATGCATAAATATGCACATATATATATATGTTTTTATGTACATATAATGGTCAGTTATTATAAAAATCTGATCATAAGCCATGAGTGAAAATAATGAGAATAATGAGATCTGGCATTGATTTGGGGAAATCTTGGGCAAATGATAAAAAGAAACTGGTCAGTTCTTCACATTCTTCATAGGGAATGAATAGTGATGGTTTTTTCTGTTATTCACTAACCCCTGTTTATCTCAGAGATAAATTAATCAGAGTAAGGGATGGCAGGACACGAAGAGTGCTCTACTGTTCCTTTACTGATTGCTAGCTTTGCTATTAACCACCTAATCCAAGGTACAGGGAGCTAGGAGAGGGTTTTACTACAGCAGAAGAGCAGATCTAGCCAGAAACAGACCATGAAACAAGCAAACAGAAAAGCAAACACTCCCTATGGCAAGATGAAAAACTGAAACATAGACAACCCCCTTTACTGTCTCACTCCACCAGTGTCTTATTCTCAAGAATTGATTAGTCAGATCTCTCTGGGAAAGTAGCTGTAGTCAGGAGTAGAGGGGCAGTTTAAATCTTGTAGCCCAGGAAACCTGCCTTGCCTTTCCTGATGCTTGGGTCAGTCTTGAACAGGCAAAGAGCACTTTGTGGAGTGAATGATGGCAACTGGAATGAAGGAGACTCATCGTCTCTAGCTGGTGTAATTCAGCTTTGCATTTCAGTTTTCTCTGATCCTCTTTTTATTTGTAAGCACTGGCATAATAACACCACTGGAGAAATAAGATGAGAACTATTATAGAGGTTATTATTGTGAAGTATTTTCAAGGATATTAGAATGTAAGATTTTCTACCTGTAATCAAGTATAACTGTTAACTTATCACCAGTGCTGAACTATATACAAAATAAAGAGATGGATAAATATTATGATTCGCCAGCAGTTGTGTGCATGGAAAGTATCTCTTGGCATTAGGCTGTCTAATGTAAGGTACTGAAATTTTTCCTAGAAATCTCCTGCTAGGCAGCTGCTTCTAATTTCTAATTCATTATGTTAAGCTGCTTCAAATGCCTCTGTGGGGTTGAGGGAGAATTTATTTTCCCCTTCCATCATTTCATGTCTTTTGTAGTAAGCTCAGGGCTTCCAGAAAAAAAAAAAAACAAAAAAAAAAACTGTCATCAACAATAAAACAGTAAAGAGGTATGAACTCCAGCACATTACTTAGTATTATTATGCATTGAACTTTCTGCTGCGTCTTGTGTGAAGAGGACAGAGGACAAAATACAGACAGTGATGCATATGCACAACACACTAAATGAATTGCTGAGAAAATGACGAAAATCTATGAGATCCGTTTTGATTGCATCCTTGGGATCTGGGTAATTCTGTAGTCATTAAGGCCAGCAGATCCCGTATTCAGGTTCTGGAGATTTTTACAAAGTATAGATCCTTTTCACTATAACAAAGCTCTCTGGCCAATTCACCATACTGCAGTGTTGAAAGCTTCCAAAGGGCTATTATTTATAAATCATTCTTGATTAATGGGCACTATGAGTTGCCCAGTGTGCAGAATTAACTCTTGTCTAAGGAGTATCCTCTGATTGGATGAGCATTCTCTTCTCTGCCACTTCCATTTCTTTCATTGTTATACATTGAGAAGGTATTTCACATTATACACCAGGAATTCAAGGACAGGTCAACATTGTGTAGCCTTGAAGACCATGTAATAGTGGTAGATTTTTAAAGCCCAAACATGACAATATCCCTCTATTCATATTGGAAATTATAAAGCAAAAAGCTTTATAATTTTGTTAAAAACCCTCTTTTTATTAAGTAGTCATAAATAACAAAATTGTTTCTAGTTATTTCTAGCTAAGGTAATTCAGGTGATTAGATTAAGAATGAGTGGAGCGTTGTTTGATCACTAAGTGGAGAAAACTTCAGAAGGCGTATATTTAATTCCATTAATAAGTCTTTCTTTTTTCCTTTCTTCATATGGAAAAGCAAAATGAAGTAATCTGGAGACGTAACAGTAAAGAAGGCCTTAGCATGTTGCTGTTCTGATAAATTGCAATAAATTTTAAAAAGCTCTTGAGTTTTCTTCGGAAAAAAAAATCTCATACTTGAGAGTTTTATAAGTAGAAAGAGTTGGGAGGAATTTTAGTTGGGTTTCATTCTTCTAAACTCTATACTGGTATGATTTTTCATTTTGATACTTTTCAGAGCAGTATAAATGGTGTCAAAGTGGGAACTCGAAATAAAGTGAACTATTGATATTCTTCAACTCATTAACACACCTCTATGTCATTTTAAGGAGTTTTATGTGTTGCTTTCTTCATTAATATCCACCCATTTTAAAAAATTTATTAAATCTGAAGGACAACTTCCTCAGGACATCTGAAGGACAACTTCCTCAGGACTGGAGCATTACCAATATGCTTATATTTCATACTGAGGGAATAATTTGGTTGTGGGACCATAATCCATCCTCCTAAAAACAAATTAATAGAGATAGGAATTTATCTCTCATGATTTTGTTAACCAGAAAATAGAATATTATGCCCTATGAAGATTTATAGGAAATGATACGTTTGGTGACTAGAAATGATATGTTTGGTGACTAGTAGTTCATTTTTACAAGTATGCAATGAATCCAAGTCTCTTAACTGAAATTTAATTTCAGCTAATTTAATTATCAGACCTGGTTTTTAAATTTAGTTTTCTGAGTCACCTCACTGAGTTTTTTTGGCCATATTTAATTCTTTTCATTCTCATTATTTTACTTCGTAGCTTTAAAAATTAATGCAGTAGGTATCTGTAATTTATTCTGGTCATCACCTGATTTGAGTGTTTCTTTCTTGTCATCCACAATTATATACCCAAGAAGACCGTAATACTTCTTATCATTGAACCAAGATTTCTTCTTCCTCACTATGAAGGAATAGAGACTTGATTGTTCAAGTTATCAAAGATTTTCAGCTAGACAGTGGAAGAGATAACCATAATGAAATGTTACTTGCTAACGTCAGTACTGAGGTTTTGTTGTCTATTTTTTCCTCCCCTTCAATTGCTCAAGGAAGCCTGTTATGATGCCTGGTCCATTCAGACCAGGTAAGGCAAACAAGGAAAACGTATGAGAATAATAATGTTTCCTCCACCCAACCCACTAGGCCGGCAGTTAACCATCTTCAACACTCAGGCGCAAATAGCCATTGGTGGAAAGGACAAAGGACGCCTCTTCCAAGGCCAACTCTCTGGGCTCTATTATGATGGTTTGAAAGTACTGAACATGGCGGCTGAGAACAACCCCAATATTAAAATCAATGGAAGTGTTCGGCTGGTTGGAGAAGTCCCATCGATTTTGGGAACAACACAGACGACCTCCATGCCACCAGAAATGTCTACTACTGTCATGGAAACCACTACTACAATGGCGACTACCACAACCCGTAAGAATCGCTCTACAGCCAGCATTCAGGTAGGCCTTTTTCCAAGTATTAATTGCGTCTGTATTTTTATCTTTGAAACATTGTTATCATGGTCATTGCTTTATGTAGCTAAAGAGTTTGAATTACTATGTAAGAAGGATGCTGGCAGATACTCATAGTAATGAGATCCAGGAGAAGAGAAAGGTGAAGTCATTGCTAAAGAAGTCATAAAAGTCTGTGGCACTCCGGGGTTGTTATTCTTATTGTATTTATCACTGAAATGGTAAAGCTGTTATTCAAAACGAGCAATGGACTACACTTTCAGTATGAAATACTCTCTCCTTTAATTTTATTACCTTTTCAAATAACAGAAAGGGAAAGGAAGGGAAGGAACATTTGTTATCATATGAAAAGCTATATCCTAGTTCAATTTCATTCACATTCTCCAGATGGCTTTGCTATAACATGAATCGTTCATTATTGAGGTCAATGGGCACCATTAAATCAAGGGCAGTTAAAGTTAGAAGTGCAACTACTCCTTGTAAAATGCAGTCTTTATGTTTATTATCAAATCCTGATTAATCATGTGTCAGGTTTGTGCCCATTTTGTTTTCCTTATATTTGATCAAGATACTAATTACAGTAGAAAATTTGAAGGTTTGAGTTTAGCTATACCGGAAGTCCTTGTTTTTGTGGCAATTTTTTTTCCACTTGAAAGTAATTATATCCAAACTAAGCTTAAAACTTTGCTGACTCCCTTGGCATTTCATAAATCTAGTTAGTAGGGGGTAGGAGGTTAACTGAATTATTAGCCTTAAATGCTCTGGCATACCATGAGACATTCCAATCGCTTCTGCGACAATTACTTACCCCTATCCTAGTTAGTGTTTATAGAAAAATCAGTAGATTAGCACTTGTCCTGTTTGCTTCTTTGTTTTAAGACATTATCCAGGAGCTCAGTTGTGTCTTTAACATCACCTTTACATTGACTCCAATGGACGTGGTTAACTTAAAGTCAATAATCAATTATACCACCTATGTGTTCCCATTTTTCAGAATTAAATGTACGTGAGCTAGGTAATGGTAAGTGTATTATCTTTTGCCTTCCTTTTTCCTTTTCCTTGAGCAGAACTATCCAGACAGCTCTTTACATGGCTCCACAGTAACAATTTGGAGTTATATATGCTGACAGTGTCATAAGGGCAATTTTATCGTTTTCAAAAGGCTTCTAAAAACCTGGTTAGCATAGTACTGTTACCGTCACACATGCTATTACCTGCATACTTACACACATGCTCACGAGAAAAAAAATAGCTCTTCTCTACTGATATTAAACCAATAACTCCTGACACCTTGCTCTACTCACTGAAAAGAAGATAAAAGGCAATATATATTTCTATTATGACTCTCTCTAGCTCAAGAGCAGATCTATTTATTGTTGGTGAAAGGATAGTTCTGTCTGCACAGGTCTTGGCAGACTTGTTTTGTTTCTGTCAGAACGTATTCTGCTAACTCTGTGGGAAGCAGAGAAGCAAATGGCTTTTTCTTCATAGGAATGGCTGGTCCTGTAGTTCTTTTTAAGGCCAAATTTTCACTGACCTTGAGATGATTTAATGTTACACGGGGATTCGGGAACCAAGCCGTAGTAATTATTGGTTTTTTGGCTTTCCCTCCTGTAGCACATACATAAATGGGAATAAACTGGGTGAGTTCCTGAACTCTTTCTGCAAATTAAGAAAGTCAGAACTTTGGAAGAAAAGTAGGGTACAAGATACAAAATCTTGCTAGTGATTATAACTCTAAACATTATAGAACCTATGGCCATTTTAGAGGAGATGAACAACTGGGAATGCCTTCTCCAATAGCCTCTCTCTGGCATGTGTTTCTTTAAGTCCAGTAATTATCGAACTACATCTACATGCTTTTCCTTTTACTTCTACCAAGTCTACAAAAATGAGTTATAAACCTGTTGAGACTCTTTGGTTTTAAGGGTAAGTACATCCTCTTGGAGGAAAGCCAATAACCTACAAGAATTGATTAGACTGCGATGAGGGATTTTAAAAGCCCTGAATTTTTTGGAAGACTAACTAGAGGAAATAACTTTCTGCCAAGGGTTTTGGAAATCTTTTTTGTTCTTGATCACTAGTCATCAGAACTCTGCCCTGTGCTCCACTAAAAACTTAAAAGCCTCATCTTCAAGCCTAGTCTGGTCTTAAACACATTTTGTTGATCACATCAAACCTATGTTAGGACTGGGGACCCAACAACTATTGGATTCTATTCAAAGTTTAGGACAATTCCCAGACTCTAGAGACTGCAGGTAAGGAAGGTCAGTCCCGGAAGCATTAATATGCCTATGTGACCCCACTACTTTTCTTAGATGAGGAGGATTCATAAAGTTCTGATCTCTGGGAGATATTTCAGAAGTGAGTGGGGAAAAAAAGGTAGGGAAGACTGGATTTCATATTCACCAGGCCCATTATTCACTTGTTTATCTATATGTGAAATCATACATAGAACATTTTCCAAATGATACCACTGTTCTGTCCTCTTTTGCTAAATTTAATAACATTGTCAAAGCAAAGGTTTCCTAAGATGAGACTCCTCTAGGAGAAAGAAAATAAGCATGTGAGTCCACCAGTATAAAAACCTGTCTGTTCAAAAATCCTCTAGTTCTTTCTTAAAGCATAAGCAAAGAAAACATCCTTTCAAGAGTTCTTTTCTGGTCAACCTGAGTTAGTGTTGATTTCAGATCAAAGGAAAACTGTAAAGTGCTTTCAGTGCTGCTCTTAACTGTGTGTGAATGTGAACAAGTAGTTTTTGAGTTGGTATGTCTGTCTAGTGTTATAGCCTCTTAGAAGTAATTGGTGCTTTGATCTTTCTGATTCCATTTTGTTACAGGTAAGAGTGTAGAACTATCTGTGAATAACCTGGCTGATGTTAATTTACTCATAGCAATCATGCCCAAGCATCAGGTCTTGATCCTACATTGAGAAGGATAGCTCTAGGTACTCTATTGAATTTTAAAAAATTTAAGATGTGCATTGAGAAAGCAGGTGTGTGAGTGATAATTCTCAAGTAAAGGCCTGGTACTTCATAGGTGCTCAGTAAATATTTACTGAATACATCAGAAACAAGACAGGCTTTATTACCTACTTTAGAGTCATTTCACAATGGAAGGTAGCATAGCTTGAGGAAAGTGTTTCCTCCACAGTGATCAGGGTGCTCTGGCCAAATTTGTTGTATTTTTCAGTAGTAAGGCTATAGCATAGTGATTCAGTGCACGTACTTGGAGCTAGATTAGCTGGGTTTAAAACTTTGTTCATCCTCATATTAGCTTACATGACCCCAGACAAGTCATGTAAGTTCTAGTTAATTATTTATATGAAACAAACTTTCCCATAACTTCGTGGTTTAAAACAATTATGTCATTAGATCTCAAAATTCTGTGAGACAGAAATTTGGGCACAGTTCAGCAAGGCAATTCTTCTGTGCCATCTAGAGAGATGATTGTGTTCACTCAGTGGCTGACTTTGCCTGGAGGGTCTGGCTTTATTTACATACCTTGTGCTTTGCTGGATTAACTGGGAAGATGGGACTCAGCAGGGCACTTTTCCCTCTCTATGTATTCTCTGGGATTCTCCTTGTGGTTTCTCTAGCAAAGCAGATGGGCTGTGTTTATAGAGGCTCAGGGCTTCCAGAGAGAGTACTTCCAGGGGCAGGAAGTAGAGGGTGCCACTTTTATATAGCCTGGGCTAGGTAACTGGCAGTGTCACTTGTACAATATGCTATTAGTCTAAACAGTCACAGAGCTTTCCCAGTTTCAGAGGAGGAGACATAAATATCACTTCTCAATAGGAGGAGGAGTAGCAATAATTTGCAACCAACCTAAGTCTACCACATTACTAAGGCTACCATATTATAAAGTAGGGAGGGTGGTATACTTCTAGTGGCTATGTTATATGATTGTCATAAGGATAACTGAGTTGATATAAGTAAAATGCTTAAAATAAGCGTACCATTCAGAGTAAGACTGCATGCGTTTTAACCATTATTATTATATTCTGTTTCCCACAATTGGTGTATTAAATCAAGATCCTCTCAGGCAAATATCTGCCTCAGAAAATGGGGCTGTGACTACCGATAGTAGTGGCTATAGTTTAGAGTAGGGGCTAGGAAGTTTGGGGGAAATAGAGATTTGAAGGTGGATCCAAGCAGAATTTAGGGGCTGAAATTAGTCCTGGCAAATCAAAATTTCTATGATCTCAGGAACAGACTTCTCTGACACCTCACTACCCATCTTTAAATTTCTGTTTTATTTTAAACCAACTTAGAGTTCTATGAGTCTTTGAAAATATGTTCTGTCTATCCACATGTCTTTTAGGGTTGCAAAGAAGACAAATCCAGATTCCTTACCATCGTGGAATTTACAATCTAAATAGGGCAAGAGGGTTTGACATGAGCTATCAATATGAAGTAGTGACTCATGAATGGCTCTTTGTGTTGGGGATGGCAAGTGTTGCATGGTGTGGCTTGACTGGATCTCATGCACTCATTCTACTAGGCCTTGTTGTAAAAAGAGCACAATTGGACAGGTGGTGAGAGGAACATATTCCTGGTTGGTCAAATGTCAGCCAGAAGCTAAGTTGTTAAAAGCAGAGATTATAATGTCTTTATAATGTCTGGGAGAGACAGCCAAGTCCAAGTAGAACAGAGAATGCATAAGAGGGAGTTTGTGAGTAGCAAGGGGTCCAGAATCAAAGTCTTGGCCTGAAACTTTGCCAAGTGGGAGAGGGCCCAGAGGGGTAAACTGAATTCTGAATTGGGTTCCCTGTGTATCTTACTACCAGGAATGCCCCAATAATTGCACAAACACTTCCTCTACAACTGACTCCAATATTGGTGGGCAATTATTATGGTGCTGACAGGTCAGCTTCTAAAATAGAAAAGTTCAACTCAGTCTACACTCAAATTCATTGGTCTTCCTTCAGGATAGAAGGAAAAAGTGAGAAACAAGTCTTTTACCACTAAAGTATATTCTTTTACCTTATGCCTCCGTCCTGAGTTATCAGCAGAAAAAAAAAATAAAAAGCTCAGTGTGTTCTGTGCAAATCGCCATTTGGAATCATTTATAAACTATTTGCAGGATACTGATCATGACATACTTTTTCTGTGTCGGGCATTGGTAAAGTCACCTTGACATTGGCCACTGCTGCCTGAAAATTGCCAGACAATCACAATGCTCAGCATGGATTGGAACTATCCTTATAAATAGTCAAAATGAAAGACTTAAGAGGTTTGTGAGATTTCATTCTCATCTCAAGCTTCACAAACTTGGTGGTTGAATGTGAACCACTTTTGCAAATTCCAGAAGGAAGCCACAATTTCTCTTGTTTTGTAAAAATTCTTATAGGCAAAGTACTCTTAGCTTTTCAATGTCAGACTGGAGACAGTAAGAAGCATGCTTCAGCCTTGATACTGATGATTACAAAACAAAGAAAAAAATGTTGATCCTGCGCAATGTCTGTTCTGGGTAGAGTTTCAGTGTGTTGAAGAGTGTGGGCTTTTGCATCAGAGTTTCTGAGTTGGACTCCAGGTTTTTCCAGTTGCTTAGCTGTATGTATAAGTCTGTTCTCACACTGCTATAAAAAACTACCTGAGACTAAGTAATTTATAAAGAAAAGAGGTTTAATTGACTCACAGTTCCGTATGCCTGGAGAGGCCTCAGGAAACTTATAATCATGGTGGCCGGAGAGAGAAAGGAGAGTAGGGAAACTGCCCCCCTGATCCCCCCTCCCACCAGGTCCCTCCCTCTACATGGGCGGATTATAATTTGAGATGAGATTTGCGTAGGGACACAGAGCCAAACCATATTACTGTATATCTCTGGGCAGGTGATTAGCCTCTCTAAGCCTCAGTTTTACTGTCTGTAAAAGTGGCCTTACAGTACCTTTCCCGTAGGCTCCTTGTAAATAGTAAAGTGCAATCATGTGTGAAAAGCACCCCATAACTTTTCAGTAAAAATTTTCACATAAGGAAACCACTTCAACCTAAGGGACTCTCCCAGAACTCACAGATCTCCCTAGAGCTTAGCCTTCCTGTGGGGCTGGATAAGCCCAGGAACAGTTTTGTTTATACTCATACAAACTCACAAGGACCTGGATTGTGAGTTCTTCTAGGGGCCCCAGATTGAATCAGAGCCCCAAGCTCATCAATCAGGAGAGATTGCTACGGCAGGCTTTTTCATATTCTGGAGTGGGAATTGGCTTTGCTGAACAGTTACAACACATAGACTATTCTATTAGGTTGAAGTGTATGAAACCACTATTTTTGTAGATCAAAATGGTTAAATATTAGCAACATCACATGGTTCTACGATGACACACAGATTTACAGCATGTTGTTATCAATGGCACTTCGAGGCCCAGACTAGAACCTCAGATATTCTCCAGGTCTTCAAATAATCAAACTGCCTTGCACTGGGAGACAAGATAGATCCACCTTATCCCCAAATACTGTGCTATAGCAGGATGTAGATCACACTGTATCAAAACTGGTTATACTTACCCAAAGAATTATCCCCTCTGGGTCCTTCCACCTTTTTCCTGCTGCCACCAGCTTGAGAGAAATGAGATAAGGAATCTACACAGTTTTCATCTCCTTGCTTTTACCACTAGACAACAGAGCCTCCGGGGGAAGTTTATTTTTAGGATCAGGGCTCAACTACTATTGATTAACAGCCTTACATAATGTGAGGCTCCAGGGTTTGTTCTTTTCCTGCCAAGCCTCATAACTGGAGAAGGCGCTGAAGATTTGTCAGTCTAATTAGACTTTAGCTGCCAGCCAAGAAATATCTTCTGTCTTCTCCTTACCCTTACGCAGGTACTTTCTTTTTCCCTCTTAGAGAATAATTTGGGGGGAGAGAAATTGCACTCTAATTTACTTGTTGCCTGGTAAGATTCTCTGGTGACATTTACTCTCTGGAACTGCACAGTTCTAACAACAACAGAAAAGGGAGCTTGATGAGTTTACCTTCCTCTTAAAGACTTAGATGTTGGCAGTACAAATAGGCAAGTGAAAAGAGTGCAGTGTAGTTTGTTTTCATCCTTCTTTTAATACGTAATTTTGGTGGATGGAACAGGTGCTTTCCAAAACTAGGTCTAGTCGATGAAAGGGTCCTGATGGCAGACAGGCTGGAAGTGTGAAAGCTCCCAGGAGAATTCATAGAGATGCCCTTCCAATTAGGGTGTAGTATTTACAGGATGGAATTTCCACCAGAACTACTAATAAAGTGCTGGCTCTTATTTCTAGGCATCTGAACAGCTGGGAGGGAAGTGGGGTCAGCTCTTGGCTACCCACGGGTGGAGGTCCCTGAGTGTTTTTAAACCTCAGGGTGGTTTTTCTAATTATCTAACAGACTCTTTAGCCAAATCTAAAGCCAAAATCCTTGCTGTGTGGCATATGGTTCTCCTCCTTCCTATTGCTCTGACCATATTTTCCACCACGTTGCTCCAATCACACAGGTCTTGATCCTTCTTGAACACAGAGCCAGATGAAGGGTGAAACCGGTGAGGCAGGATTATGCAATTGCAAGCTTAGATTTTCATCTTAAAATTGATATTTGACTTTTTGCTTTTGCAGATTTTTTCCTGCATTAATATTGATTTAAAAATATTTCAGTAAAATATGATTGATCTTGAAAACAAAGTTTTAGCAAACCCCCATTAAATCTTACACCTTAAGCGAGTGTCTCATTCAATCTTCTCAGCCCTGCCTGAATGTGCCAAGCATGCCTGTGCCTTTTCATCTGCCATTTTCTCTGCCTGCAACAGCCCTTCCCTGCTATTCACAGTACTCACTCCCTCACTTCACCCAGGTTTCCGCTTATATTGCACCTTCCAGAAAGGACCTCCTTGACCATCTGTAAAATACAACACTCTATCGCCTTTTCCTGTTTTGTTACCTCTCATAGCACTTATCACTGCCTGACATTATAGCTCACATTTATTTGTTTATTGTCCCTATTTAGTAGATTGTGAGTTCTAGGATGGCAAGATCTTTATTTTAGGCACTCAAATAGCACAGTGCCTAGAACAGTAGCGAGCACAGAGTAATACGCGGTCAATGTTGGTTGAAAGGTATAAATAGTCAACCATCCACCAGTACCTTCTCAGGGAGTCCACAGCCCACACAATATTTACAGGCTGAATCCAAGCCCCTGTTTCCCAGGACCCACTCCCTCATGAGGCTCACCAGTGAGGGTAGGCATCACTGGTTTTGCTGCTCTTGGATCTTTGCTCCAGGAATAAGGAGTCCCAGAGATATCTCCTTGTCTCTGGTATGTAAGATTATTTTTGTTAGCTTCCAGTCTTGTTGCTCAGCCAGAAGCAAGGGCTAATTCTAGCACATATAGTTTTCAAATCACTTTTGGAAATGTAATATCACCCACCTTTCCCTTTCCAGTTTCTTCTTCTTCCTTTCCAAATAACTTAATCCTTAATAATTCTCCTAAAACCCACTTTCAAATATATGCAAATAAAAATTACTTGGTAAGGATGGAAAATTAACTTGAGGCTTTTTTACTTTTTTTCTATGTGTTTGGGTAGATTTTAGGAGCCTCCTACCTGCTTTTAGTTACTGCCTTTTTTTTTTTTTTTGGTCTGTTGAGAAAAGGGCTTGTAGGGTGCCTGCATAAACTGGCCATAAAAATATGGGACAATAAGTTGTTGAAAGCCACAAGAGGCCTCTGAGAAGGAAAGCCTCCTAAATGCCATCATGTTCCCAGGCTCAGAGCGAGATCTGCTCTCTTATCTGTAAACACTGTGTTCAAAGGAGAAAGACTCTCCTTTGAAGCATTGAAATGTGGCCAGATATGCTGGCTCCTAGTGAGGCCCACTCCCCCCAGCTGCTCTCCGATAAATTAAAGAATAAATCAGTAGTTAATTTTATGCTGCTTCAGCACAAAGAAAATTTACCTAAACTGCCATTGCTATAGATTAGGTGTATGACACACTGCCCCCCTTTCACCGTTTCACCCCTGAACATCTGTTTCTTAGAGCTAAGTGATTGTACTCAACAAATAGTGTGGAGACCAGAGCTTGGCGCCTTTGCAGCCTCCATTTTACACTTGGCCCCCGGCACTCCACTCTTTATGCACTCTTAACCTGTCTATTCTCATTCGTTTGTCGCCACCGGACTTCGGGTACCCTACGGGTGGTGCTGAGGCTGGTCCCCAACATTGGTCTAATGGCCGAGTATATTGTGTGAGCACCATTTATTCATGTCTGAAACCCTATAATTTGACTAGCCCCATATTCACCCATTTTTAGTGATAATTTGAAAGAACATTGATGATTGAGAGAAGGAACAATAGCTATGTTGCTCATCATTGGACATTTAGAGCCTTGAATGGTGCCTGCCACAAAGCAGGGCTCAAAAATATCAGTTGAAGAAAAATAAATGTGTTAAACAAATGAAAGTAAGTTGAGTAAATGCTTATCATCAGAGTGAAGAGGCAGTGGGGGCCAATATAATTTATTTACAAAGTAGGCAAAGGGAGTTAGGAGGAAGCAGGCGGGTACGGAGGAAAGTGCATTGAAGCAGGCATCAGAAGACTTAGCTCGTGACTGGAGAAGTTCTTAAAACCATGACTCTAGGCAGACCTTCATTTCTAGCTGTAGAATTTTGGCCAGGGTCCTTTGTGGAGCTATGCTTTTTTATTATCTGAAATATGGGGATGATTTCCAACTTCAAGGGTAGATTAAGATAATATAAGTCAAGGGCTTAAAAGGGTGGGGCTCAAAGATTATTATTGCTGCTGTCTTAAATGGGATTATAATCCTGTCTTAAATGGGATTATAATCTGGTCTCAGCTGATAAACCAGTATTGCAACTATATTTTCTTTTTTATTCTGTTGCTAGTTTGTGGTCTCTGATATGGCAATTAGCTTCCTTGGGCCTATGCTCTTCCCTCAGAAAAGAAAGTTTTATTTTAACATTATCTAGCATAGTGTCTTGGACACACACACACAGGGACAGTTAAATGTAGGGAACAATGAATTAGAAGAAGTAAAAGAAAGGAAAAATTGAGAAGGAGAGGAAGACAGCAGAGATGCTCTGTAATTATTGCTGTAAGAATTACATGCCCATTTCATGGATTTGTATGGCTTAGGTTGAGAGAGATGAATAAAATATCTTTGATATAATTAAAATCGTAATATAAATAATATTTTTTCTATATCTCCCGTCTTTGCTGAAAGCTGTTGGATGAGACATCACAATGACCACTTCTATGTAAAAGGTAGATTATAGATGGCCCTCTGCATATGTGGGATTGCATCTGCATTCAACCAACTGTGGATCAAAAATATTTTTAAAAAATTGTGTCTGTACTGAACACGTACAGACTTTTTTCTTATTATTCCCTAAACAATACAGTATAACAACTATTTACCTAGCATTTACATTGTACTAGACATTGTAAGTAACTTAGAGATGATTTAAAATGCGCTGGAAGATGTGTATAGGTTACATGCAAATACTATGCCATTTTATATTGAGGACTTGAGGATTTTGGCATCCATGGGAGGTCCTGGAACCAATCAATCCCCCACAGACGCTGGGGAATGACTGTACTTGATAAATGTCTCTTGAATCATCCAAAAAAAAAAAGCCAATGGTTTCAGTTTAAACTGAGGTAAGAATTGTTTTTTTTTTTTTCTGAAAATATATGATGTTCTATTTATATATAATAGGAAAACGACTTCAAGCAGCAATCGTCACTTGCCAGGCATCAAGGCGGATATTTCCATTATGTCTATGACAAGGTGGTGGGAGGGGTGGGATGTGGTTTCATACCTTTCTGGTGCATGTTTGAATGATTGTAAAAATTAGAAACACACTGAGGCTGTTATGACAGCCTTGCCTTTTGAAACCTTCTAATTAATGCCTTGGGTTGTCTAGAGAGCTTGTTCTGTTAGCTAAATGGTGATTGTAAGGTTCTCCTTGATTTCCTCATCATTCATGGATGAAATAATTGGGGAAATAAAATGATTGGGGAAATAAATGCACACCACGTCTGTGGTGGCTAGCAGTCACTGAGAGAATTACTTGATGGGAATTTGATTGACTTGTGTGTATAATGCAACCTCTTATATCTCTGGCCCCATCTTATTATGTGTGTGTGTGTGTGAGAGAGAGAGACAGGGAGAGAGGGAGGATGCTCGTGTGTTTGCTTGCACTATGGAGAACAGTGCTTCTTAAACTTTAATGTGTGTATACAGATCACCTGGGTAATCTTATTAAGCACAGATTTTAATTCACGTCTGGGGTGGTAGCTCAGATCGTGCACTTCTAACAAGCTCCCAGATGATCTCATGCTGCAGATATGTGTACCTCACTATAGAGTATAGAGCAAGGCTCTAGGAAATATTTACAGTTCCTTGCTGAGTAATCATGGTATCTGTTTACCTATTTCTTCCAAATGGTCTTCCCAAACTTAGCTCAGTTCTCTTCAAGACAGGAAATTTTGTTAACCCAAAGTATTATGTAAGTGAAAGGGTGGATACCCCACTAAGGATTAGCAGAGAAAACTGTATCCCATCAGACAATGCTGCTCCGGGTTTCAGATGCCCCTTCTTCCTGTCCCTTACTTTACTGCATACCCCCAAGGCAGATGGAAAAAAAACATAGGTAAAATTTAACTTGTTACCCCCAAGGCAGATGGAAAAAAACATAGGTAAAATTTAACTTGTCATAATATTTATCCCCCTTTCTGAGAGGTGACCTCCAATGGAAGCAGAAGGATGTGAATGATTTTAATCCACAGTAACAATGGGGAACCAGTCCTGACCATCTTAAGCAGTATAAATGTATAAAATGACAGATTTTTCTGCTCTGCCTCTCCACTTTCTCCTCCTGGATACTGAGAGATACACATATTCATGCACCCACAACTCACACTATAATGCACAATGAAATTTCACCCAGCCTTTATCTCGGGGCTGCTGTTCTCATGATTAATGCCCCACTGGCTGGGAAGCTATTCCACTGAAGACAGACAAGGAGAGAGGAAGATGCATGAAATATATCTCTGAGGCCATTTCTCATTATTATTATTATCATTATTAGTTCCTTACTACCCTATCTATCCTGTTAGAGAATGCTTGATCTATTGGCAAGGGGGAGGGGATGACATTTGAAAGCAGGTTTTATGAGGGAGAAATGAACAAGGACAAAGAGAGAAATAGACAGTTTTTATGAAAGAGAATTAACCTGGATGGGGTTTTTGTTATGATTGTTGTCCTTTATTTGGGGGTTTGTTTGTTTTATTATTGCTGTTGTTTTCCATTTAAAGTCAAAAATAATAGATGCCTCCATCTGTGGCTTCTGATTTTTTTCCCTAGGGATTTATTTTTGCATGTGTTCTTTTGCCTTTATTGAGTCTCTGTCTGCTAGAATCAATGTGATATAACTTATGCAAATTATATCCCTGACCACTTATGCAAAAAACAGAATAATTTTGTTGCTCTGTAACACTCTTAATATAATTACCTCCATATCCTGGTTGATTTCAAGCTTTTGAAAGGGCTACTTTAAAAAAAATAATAAAAATCTATTTATGTGTTGTATAAACCACAGTGTCTGATTCTCTCCTGTTTCTCATTCAAAGAAAGGGTGACTGCTAAATGATTTCTGGCTCTGTCATTTAAGAAGACTGCACAGCAGTGGTCTTAGTTGGGAAGTTGGGACCACAATAAGAGTGCTATTGTAACACATGTGTCTACTGATAAAATGGCAAATTCATTAGCCTAGACAAGGAGTACTATGATCTGATTTCAAAAATGCTGTATACTTCCACAGTCCAGTTTATGAGGACATGAGATATATAACTGAGGTGCCCCCATGTTACTTCAATTTTAGTTTGATTTTGAATTTCATTAACAAATATTTGAGTTATTTGAGTGCCTAGTATGGGCTAAGTACTGTCCTGGGCACTTGAAAAACATCAGTAAACAGACAAAAACCCTCTTTTCTTATGGAGAACATTTTCTATTCCACAAACATTGGGTGTCTCATAAGTGCAAGACTTTGGAGAAATAAAGAATGAAATAGAAATTTTTCTGCTTTAAAGGAACACACAGTCTGGTACTGTTCTTAAATATTTTCAGACTACCAGCGGACTCACTTGCAGCCCAGTTTTTTACAAAAACTTTAGCATGCTGATTGGCTAGTACAGTTGCAAAGGCAGCAGCCATCTATATTTACAGAGGTCTATTCCAAGAATAGGGTCTTTAATTTCTATTCAAAAAAGACCAAATTTCAAATGTAAACAATATATGTTTTGACTAAAAAAGATGGAAACCGTAAAGCAAGTTACAATAAAGTGATTGAAACATATTTTGGTCCTGGAGACTAAATTTGCAATGTTTATGGCAAATATCTTCTTGTGTTGGTTTGAGATTATAGTTTTATGGAATGTTTATATTGGAAGAATCTCAGAGATTGAGCCCCACACAACCAGATGAGCTTCAGAGATGGGCCATTCTGGTTTCAAGTACTAGTTTCATTGCTCAAAGCTCTATGTCCAGGGGCAAATTGCTCAACCACTTTATAAAAAATGTAAACAATAGGTAATTTCACATTTTAATTTATTTTTATCTAAACAATATATTCACATAGTTTATTTTTAGTGTATATATGTATATATATTTCTATTTATTTATTATTTATATATTTATTTATAGAGATGAGGTCTTACTTTATTTCCCAGGCTGGTCTCAAACTCCTGGGCTCAAGTGATCCTCCTGCGTTGTAGTGCTGGGATTAGACGTGTGAGCCACTGTGGTTGGCCTAAGTAATACAGCCACATAATTTAAAACCTTGAACTGTGCCTAGATATCCCCTTTGGGGAAAAGGCATCACTTTAGCTGCCAGAGTGCTGGCTGTTGGCTAAATCCTTCACCAAGAACTGCCTTTGACTATTGAAGCCACCTTGCCCAAGGTCAAGCCCCTTCCTGAAGGGTGGCCCATATCCAGATAATGATGGTGAAGGGTGGCCCATATCCAATTAATGATGGATGATGGAGCTGGGGGGATCTATCAAGACTCAGCCCATTGTCTCAAGACTGGATAACTGGGAAGGGCCTTTTAGCTAGAGAGTTTCCTAAGGCCAGCTGAGGTCTCTATTGCATGAATGTTCACCTCCCCCTTCTGCCCAGACTCTGATGTCACTCTCCCCAAACTTCCCAAACACGATACCGGGCCCCAGACTTTGTTTTCTGAAAACGCAGCTGAAGATAGCATCGTGAGACTTAAAATAAGAAAACAACAATAACAAAAGAAAAACAGTAGTATCTTTCTAACCTTGCCCTAAAGTCCTGCTCTATACTGGTAACCCTTTTATATCCTTTTCAGACATTTCCCTTCATAGTTCTAGCAGTATGCTTGCATTTCTATTTCTTGACTTTTTCAGTTTTACATATTAACTAATGACTTCTGCTTCTGGAAGTAAAAGTTGAGCTTTCTCATGCTCTCCCTGCCCTACAACCCACACACACTTTTTTACCTTCCAGTTTCCCAGTAAAATTCTATCACATTTCGATTAAATAAATGTTCAGAGTTTGTTATTATGACTTTGTAATATCACCTATTGAAAACAATGTAAGATCATACATGAACTGACTTGTTCCACAACTATTCACCAGCTGCATAGAATGTGCCAGACACTGTTCTAGAGACTGAGGATACAGCAGTGAAAAATAACAGACTATATTTCTACCTCTGACAAAACATTCTACTGTTATGACTATTTCTGTTTTCCTGTAACTCTTTGTTAATGAATACCCTCGTTATCTCGTTAGCTTATTTTTCTAGCCACCCATCAGTGCTACAGCCAACAACTACAAAAGACCTCACAAGATAAACCGACAGGACTCCGTTATTTCTTTTTCTGTCTTGGAGGTCTCCCTTCTGGAGTCGTCTGACCTCCTGCTTTAGGCTGGGCTGGGCGCTCGCTGAGCCTGCCTCACAGCTATCATCCTGCGTCTTCCTTGCTCGTCATGCTGGAAAATCCCTGGGCCCTGCTCCTGTATTAAATCCTAGTTTCAGCTCTATTTATTTCCTCATTTTCAAGGTGCACATTGTCCTGTAGCCTCCTGAGAAAGGATAGCTAAAAAGTAAAATCATTGAGACATTGCTCATCTGAAGAATGTTTTATTCCATTCTCACCCTTGATGATAATTTGCCTGGGAAGGACTTGTATGTTGGAAATTATCTTCACTAATAAATTTAAAAGCATCCGTCCAATGTTTTTGGGCATCCAGTGTTGCAGCTGTTGACATCACAGTTTGGTGTCTAATTCCTTGACTGCACTGATTTTTACTTTTTTTTTTTTTTTCCCCTCTCTCTGAAATATCCTTATCAGTGGACCTCAAAGTAGCACTTACAACTCAGGTGTCTTGAACCACATGCTGCTGCCCTCTATAGTTCTTGCTTTTGTATAGTTGTGGTTATTTGCCGATTACCTGCCCTGTGTTGGCATCCTGACTTTGGTATGATTTGATCAGCTAAGCTATTACTAGACTATAACACACACACATACACACAAAAAATGAATAGCTATAATTAATTAGCATAAAGTTTTGAGGGTAACCAACTTTAGTAGAGATCTGAGATATATATAATGTATATATATATATTTGAACATTTTGCCTTGGGTTAGAGAGGGAATTGGTGGTACAGTAATTCTTACTGGAATTGTGTAGTGCTAGCTAGTTTATATATACATACATATGTATATGTATATGTATGTATATATATGTATATATGTATATATACATGTATATACGTATATATGTATACATATATATACATGTATATATAAACTAGCTATCACTACACAATTCCAGTAAGAATTACTGTACCACCAATTTCCTCTCTAGCCCAAGGCAAAATGTTCAAATCTTTTTTGTATTCCCTTAAAGCCCTTTTTTTTTTTCAGTTTCACCAATAATGTTCATTTCTTAGCCACCTCAGAAAGAATGAGAATTAAATAATATGTATAAACCCTTTGAATTTTTTACATCCAGAAATGAGCATAAGCTCATTCCTCTGCTTCACACCAGATGCTTATATTTTTGAGAGGAGCAAGGATTAGAATTGTCACTCTGGAATTTTTATGCTACAAAATGTCAATCAATATGTTTGCATGTCACTGGGTTCCATCCTACAGTGTTTGGTGATAAAGTCTTTTCATTTGGCTCCCAGCTTTATCACCATAATGTATTTATTTACTTTACCTTACATGTGCTAGTTGGTAGAAGCTATAGAAAAAGAATTACTCCCACATATTTCTTTCCCCTAAAGAGAAATAATATATTGTAAGAACACAGATGGGGCTCCACACAAAAAGAATGCCGAATTAATGTTGGATGGATATACATATACAAGAACTTGCTATCAGTACACAATTCCAATAAGAATTATATATACACACACTGAAAATAGAATTTGATTAAATAATTACACTAGATACAAGCTACATTTTACTTCGATTGAAGGAGAACTAAGTGGAAACTAGTGTGAGACAATCAATCATGAATAGAAAAGTGCAGAGGGAATTTTATGAGGATGTTCCCAGGGCTATTTCCAGCCAGAAAATGAAGCTGGAGGCTTTGAAGTAAATCAAAATATTTGAAGAAGTAAGAGGATAAATAGAAAAACTCACTTCCAACATCATACTAAAAGCACCATGCAACCATATAGAAAACATGCATAATTTATTTTGACTCAAACAACTATAGGGAGATTCTTGTTTTTTTTAATTAGGAGATTTGAGGTAACTGTCTAGACTACCTATTTTTATGTTGCATTCAGCAATATGTCTGCTAATAATTAGAGGGAAACAAATTACATAAAACAATGCCAGTCATGTCATTGATAAAAAGGAAATTAAAGTGTGATTGTGTTTCTCTTTCTCTCTCTCCCTCATTTTCAGTGAGCTACATTCTCTTGTTGTCCTCCTCACCTGATTAGGCATTTTTGTAAGGGAGTTTGCCTCCGTCCTCTGTTGTAAACATTTTCCTTACCTCAGCATCCTTTTTAAATTCAAGAGACACTTTCCTTTGCAATGCACTATGAAAGGCGATTGTGTTAGAGAATATCAGAGATGGCTTTGTCATGTCTGGTGCTCTTAAATCCTTTTCTTTTTTTGAGACAGTGTCTCACTCCGTCACCCAGGCTGGAGGGCAGTGGCGTGATCGGGGCTCACTGCAACCTCCGCCTCCCGGGTTCAACCATTCTCCTGCCTCAGCCTCCTGAGTAGCTGGGACTACAGGTGCCCGCCACCGCACCTGGCCAATTTTTTGTATTTTTAGTAGAGATGGGGTTTCACCGTGTTAGCCAGGATGGTCTCGATCTCCTGACCTCGTGATCCACCCACCTCAGCCTCCCAAAGAGCTGGGATTACAGGCGTGAGCCACCGTGCCCAGCCTCTTAAATCCTGTTGTGTCCTAAAGAGTCCACTAAATGAGGTTGAGGGTATGATTTGACAATTGAACAAGGCCTCAGCCAGCTCTCCTAGACTGCCCCAAAACTCCCTGAGGAGAGAGACCCAGCTGGTGATGGAAGTATTTTTCCTCTAAAAGACTATGGAGATTCTGGCAAACCTATATTTTGGGTTTAGCTTTCAAGGAAGAGGTGGCATTTGAAAAGCCAGGGGCCTTTGTAGCCATTTTATTCACTACCTAATGTGAAGGTGTGGCAGGGAATGGAAAAGGGAAGATTATTTAGTCAATAAACACTTAATGGCCACTGCCTGCTGTGTGGACAGATCTGGATAGACTTAAAAAGATAATAAAGCAAGTGTAGGATGCCTGTCTTCATGGTACTTATATCATGGGAAGAAGGCATGAACAAACCAATTTTACACATAATTATTTAATCACAATCATGACACAGTGTGATAAAGGAGGACAGGCTTTTAAGACAGCAGAAAAGGACCTGAGGTAGTGTTGTCATCTGGGGAAGCTTTCTTGTAGAAGCAGTATGGAAGCTGTCCTGCGCAGGATGAGATATTAGATTGCAAAAGAGGACAAGGGCCAGTGTTCCCGCCAAAGGAAATAGCCTATGCTGAGGCCCTGCTGTAGGGATCATACTGTATCGCGTTCCTCTGGCTTTGGACTACGCATTGATGCTAAAGTCTGGAAGCATATCATATTCAACCAAGTAAAGTGACCAGTTAAGGTCCCCACTTAATGGGCTAAAGATAGGTCATTCCAAGAGTGACCTTCCCATTATTATGACTCATGACAAAGGGGTGTGGGACTGGTTGGAAAAGAGTTTCCAAAGCTGGACTGCATCGCATGGTCATGTGGAATGGGCTGCCTGCTCTCCCAGTCTGAACCCTGCCTCTGTGCTATGCCGAAGGTGCAGATCCCCTTAGTGAAAATTGGAGACATGAATCATTTAAGGCAATGCCTCACAGACCCATGTGCAAGGTTCCATGGAATGTGTTAATATATCACACTCATCTCAATTTTGCATGGTACATTAAACTATGCTTGCTAATGAGGGACCATACACATTGAACAGATCATATAATGGTTATGGATGTCATGTCAATATTGTCATGGAACCTATCGTATGTTGTAATATCAAGAAACCATTTAGCATGTACATTTGTGTAGGTTTCTGGACTTTACAGCCTTCCGGTATTTCACTTGCTTGTGTCTTTCATTGAACACCAGTAACCAGAAATCAGCAACTTGAAAATTTGATTCTTCTTCCTATTTTTCTCATGCCTTACTTTGGTCTTTCTTTCTGCTTGGTGGAAACTGTGGAGTTCAGTGGAAGTTTTCCTGCAGTCTAATTAGCCTCTCTATTTAATTTTGTAATAAAAACGCTGAACCAGAAGCTGGAGATAATGTGCCCAATTCAATTCACAGATGTCAATTTCTTTTTAATTGTAATCCTTTTCTTGAGTTCTTCCCACTCTTACTTCCCTGGCACAGCTGAGGCTTGGGTGATTACAAAACTTTCATGCCTGCGCTGGAGATTATGCCTCCTGCTTTAGGATTAAATTCATTCGTTATCATTGTTGTAATTATTAGTAGTAACAATGGGCATTTCCACCCAAACCTGATGAATAGTAGTTTTCACAGTCTTTGCCTCCAAACTTAGCTTATTTCAGTTCTTTGCCCAGATAAGTTCTTCACTCTTTAATGGCAGGGAGCATTCCGTTTTCTGTTGCATTTAAATGCTGTTTTGAGATCATTCAGAAGACAAGGCTCTTTCTCCTTTTTAGCAGATTCTCCTGGGTGTGGAGAGATGGCTTCTTTCCCCAGAGTAGGAGTCACCACTTAGTGAATGCTAATGGGGTCTTTTCTTCGTGATGCGACTGCTGCTTTGAAGATGCATTTGAACTGGCAAGGGGCACCTCTTAGCTGCAATCTCTTCCTTAGAAGGGTGCCAGCTCCAGGTCCTAAAAAGCATACATAGCTTTGACTTCCATGCTGACTCCAAAATAACCTTTTCTCTGCCTTTTCGATGGAGTAGTCCCTACCACTAACAGAACAGCAGTGTGGCCCAACCAACTTAAAAATGGAACTGGCTCCTCAGCAACATGCTAATTCTTCCTTGTCAGACTCAAATCTCAATGTGTCTTTTGTTCTTAAACTGCATTTGTAGTAAGATCTTCAGGAAAAGCAATCAGTGAGAGACGGGGTCAGGCTTTTATTTAATTACTTTGCACTTTTTTTCCCCCTCTGAACCTTCTCCAAATCAAAAGAAAGCAATGCAGTTTAATTCTGAATATATGAAATGTTTGCACTTTAAATTATAAATGTCTCTCAACGATAACATCTTCTGAAAATAATGTTCCATGGGCTCTCTAGAAGAATAATAGTTCATCATCAGGTTTAAGGTGCCCAAGCTACTATAGTGCCCTTTCTTATCTTGGTTTTATGTTTTTTCCACTATGGCTCACTGATATAATTTCCTAATCCTTCTTATCTCAAATGTCTCTTAGACCGTTAAACCTTTGCCTATAAAATGAAGGGGTTTAACTTTGAATCTAAAGGAGTGGACCATCCCTCAAGCACCCTAGTCTCTCAGCTCATTCATTCCACAAACATTTTTTTGGGAGAGCAGAGTGATTCCTGCTATGGACCCATCACCCTTGTAGACTCTGAGGCTGCAATGAAAATACAATAAAATCAGTAATTCTAGTTCTTATGGAACATACATTCTGGGGGCAGGGGCAGAGACTACCGATAAATAAATTAGCAAGAGAATATAGTATACAGGGACAAGTGCTATCAAGAAAATAAACCTGGGCAATGTCACACAAAATGCCTGATGGGTGGGTAGCTAGTTTAGGGGAAGTTACTCTAAGGAAGAAACATTTAACCTGAGATTGGAATGATAAAAGATGTCAGGTCTGTGAAGTCTGGGGGAAGAACATTTACAACAGAGGGAATGGTTAGTGTAAAGGCCTTTAGGCTGGAACATGTTGAGCAGTGTTTGAAAGATGATGAATAGGGCCGTAGCAGAAGAAATCTGGTGTGAGGTAAGATCTGAGAAGTGGCAGGGACTGAAACAGACAGGGCCTGTTCGGCTGTGGAAAGCGGTTTAGGTTTTATAAAAGTGCAATGGCAAACTATTAGAATGTACTAAGTAATGGAGTGACATGATGTGACTTATGTTTTTTAAAGATTACTCTGCCATGTTGAGAAAATATTGTAAAGGAGCAAGAGAGGAGGCAGACAGACCTAATACATGGCTATTGCTTTAATTCTGATGAAGTTTGATTGTGGTTTGAACTAGTATAGCAGCCAGGCCCCCACTACAGGCCCACCCAGCTTGATGGCCTCACCCTGCATCTTGTCCTGTCTCTGAACTGCTAAATCTCAAAACTTTAAAGCCCTAATATCTTGCTGATTAACCATAATTTCCAAATCTTATACTTAAGTCCAGGCAGTTTTTTATTTTTTTTATTTTTTGGCTTCAGCAAATTTTTCATTTGTCTATATCTGTAAAGTACTTCTCATCATCAACCCAGGTTCCTTTTTCTGTTGTGTTCATTCTAGATCATTCCAAATGGTCTCTGTTCCTTCTGCCTTCAACCTGGTCTTAGAAGACTTCTCTGTTTTTCATCTCTCCCCCATTCCGCCTCCAACTCTTGATCAGCACCTATTTCAAACTCTCAACTTGGTCTCCTTTTTCACTTTTACACCCTTGGATTTTAAATGTTACCTTCTTTTAGAAAACAATGCTGACCAGTCATGAGTTTCTTTGAATTCCTCCATGCTTATCCACATCAGTCCTTACTTTAGGGGAATCCCTTCGTCCCTTTGTTTGAAATCTTATGCTAATTATCTCTTCACTCGGGTCTCTTCCCAAGGTTTGGACATCATTTAGTGTTCTCATTTTCCACTGGTGCCATTAATATCATCCCTTCATCATAGACATATATATATATGTGTGTGTGTTGTGTGTGTGTACATATATATGTATGTATGTATGTGTATATATACACGTGTGTGTATATGTGTATATATATACACATATATACGTATTGTGTGTATGTGTATGTGTATATATATATATACCTTTCCCATTTCAAAAACAAAATCAAAACAAAAAAGGCAATTATCTATGAACCTGATTTCTGTCCCTTCTATTAGCACTTACTGTCCCCAGATGAGGACACTCTTTCACTTCCCCATATGCTCAAATATCCTGAATTTTATACTCTCACTGATTTTACTTTCTAAACAAGGAATATATACGTATTGTAGAAAAAAATCACGGTGAAGTAAATTCCACCCGTGATCCAACCCTCCAGAGAAAATCGTGCATAAAAGGCCCCGCAGATTCCCACCCGTCTTCCTTTCCTTCCTTATCTACCAATATTTTTTCACATGCATGCAACATTCTAGTCATACCTTGTTATACTTTCAGACACGTTCTTTCTACTTGAGCACATACAACATACAACTTGAGCATGCTTGTTTATAAAATGAAGATAATATGATCATTTCTGTAGGAGTTTTGAGTCAAAAATAAATTTATGTATTTCAAATGCTTAGAATAGTGTCTGTTGCATAGTGACCTTTCAATAAAAATTATTATTATTGCTTTTTGTCCACTTTATCTACCTGGAAAAGTAATAATCCCTCAAGACTAAGTTGAAATATAACATCCCTGGGGAGTGTATTAGTCTGTTCTCACACTGCTAATAAAGACATACCTGAGACTGGGTAATTTATAAAGGAAAGAGGTTTAATAGACTCAGAGTTCCACATGGCTAGGGAGGCCTCACAATCATGGTGGAAGGCAAAGGGGAAGAAAGACACGTTTTACATGTCAGCAGGCAAGAGTGTGTGTGCAGGGGAGCTCCCATTTATAAAACCATCAGATCTCTTGAGACTTATTCACTACTGTAAGAACAATATGGGGGAAACTGCCCCCATGATTCAGTTATCTCCTCCTGTAATAATCCCCTTGATGCATGGGGATTATTACAATTCCAGGTGAGATTTGTGCGGGGACACAACCAAACCATATCAGGGAGTTATCCTTCTCCTCTGCCATCCTGTTTCACTCTGCCAGGCTCCTTTTCTCAGTGCCTCCACAAGTGGTTTACTTGTTGTGATGAACACTACGCACAGCAGAGAGTTTAAGGACCTTAGTCATGTTTCCCACCAATCAGCGGTTGGCTTCCTATTAAACCTTTCTCGATGTTCTGGACCTCTAGAGAGCCATTCTGTGCTGCTATGCAATCTATAATGACTCTTCAACTAGGTTTCTATTCATTTCCACGTCTTCCCTACCACTGAGATACTTCAAGGAGATATGAGTGGATCATGAATAAATATCCTAAAAATAAAGACAGTTAAATCAATTGCACTCTCAATATTATCAGACTATTTTAACAAATATGCTATAGACAAATAATTCTTCAGAATGGCGTTTGCTTTGTGTGTGTCATAAGAGATTCTTGTCTTTAGAGAATAAGGGAATAATATTAAAATGAATAAATAGTAAAGGTGGGAATATTTTTAATATTATTAAAATAAATAAATGATTAAAGTAGGGAGCATGTTTGAAGGTCCATTTTGAAAAATATATGTAGACAGAGGAAACCTAAGAGTTAAAATACTGAGTGAGTTTTGCTCTGCATCAGTGGAGGCTATAAAATGCAGTATTTATCTGTATATGTGTTCTATACCAATGTGATCTATCTCTCTAATTAGATAGTCAACTATTTTTAAAGAGCTGCAAATAAGCCTTATAAGAATGTCATAAATGCATTCCATTTAGAAACATCTTGCAGATAAATTGTATTTTTATTCTTCCTGCAGCCTCCTGTAGCCTTAAAAGAATAACAAAAAATAAATTCTTACTACCTAATTCCAGAAACAGATCATTACTACCAGTAGTATGTTAATCATGCTTGCCATTCCTTCTCCTTCGATATCATTATGCTTTAGGATAGAAAAGGTGGGTGGTATGTGAGCCTCCTTGGATAAACAAAATGTTGGCGTGCACAGGCTTCTCAAGAGGTACAATGTTATTTTCATGCAAAAAAATCCCAAGTATTACAAAGGGGCTTGAAAATGTTGAAAACACATGGTGAATAAGTAGAATTACTAACAAGAGCACTGTATCTTTTGCTTCGATAGGCTCTTTCAAGATGTAGACAAATTGGAGGTAGGCCAGACAGAATCTACGGGAATGATTAGGGGAATTGAAGGAATGACTTCGGAAAAAAGATTAAAAGAGCTAAATACGTATAGGTTGGTTAAGTGCCAACTCAGAGAAAATGACATTATGGGCTATAGATATTTGAAAGTGGCTGGCTATAAGCAAAGCAAGGGATTACTTAGGTAATGGGATTAAATCAAGGGGGTAAACATTTTAAACTCAATATCTGGATTTATTTTGTTGACTATAAGAATTATTAGATTTTAGAACTATCCCATAACCTACTGCTTGGATTAAAGCAAGAGGTAGGGTGTGGTAGCATGAAGTCTCTAATAGTTTACCCAGTTCTGAGCATCTTGTTGCCAGGAAGCAGATCTTACTCACTTTTAATCCCTAGGATTTAGCACATTAAAAGAACTCCATAGAGAGCTAAGTCATGTTTAGTTCAGTGAGAAGAAAATGGTCTGTGGAGTTAGACATTACAGATTTTATATCTCTGCTGTTTTATTGTTCTATAACAGTCAGCAAGTTACTTAACCTAAGCCTTATCCATAAGGTGCATATTAATATCAACTTTATAGGATTGATGTGAAGTTTACATGAGTTGTCTTGATCTCTTCTTTTACCTATTTAACAGCTGTTAAATACACCCCTCCTCTCCATCATCATTGCCATTGTGTTCCTTCTGACTTTAGTAATGTCTTCAATGGTTTCCTGGATTCCAATTTTGCCTATCTTCAAGTTTCCACAATATAGTCAGGAATAACTTTTTGCAGCACATATATGAGTAAGCAAGCCCTAGCTTAAAAACTCCAATGGATCCCATTGCCTGCAGGATAAAATCGAATATCCTTAGGATGACAAACTTCATGCCATCATGCCTGTCTTTCTAGTTCCAACTCATATTACCCTAACCTTCTCACATAATGCTCTAACTACATTCACTTGCTTGAGTTTTTCTTTTGTACCTTGTACAAATGTATAAATATGCTGGTTCCTCTGCTGAGAACCCACTTTCCACTCCAATTTGCCACTTCTTTGCCACTCTTTGTCTTCTGCCTTGCTTCACACTCTTTCTAAAATGCCAAGCTCAGATTTTACCTCTTTTGAGATATCTGGGGTCCAGGTGCCTCTCCCATGTGTTTCCACGGTAAATGGAGCTTATCATTATCCTGCTATTAATTCTACTGTGTTCTAAGTGTCTTTTCACTCTGCCTCTCCTAACAGATGTTAGGATTCATTTGGGCAGATACTTAGATTAGTGCCTACCATTTAGTAGGCATTCAACATATTTTTAGATTCAAAGAATGATAAATGGTAGATGGATAGATGGATGGATGGGTAGGTAAAAGGATATATGGAGTGTAACAAAGTACCTACAACATAAGAAATTATCAATTAATTTCAGTTTTCTTTCCTTGGAGTTTTGAGATTAAGAAATGCACTTCGTTGTCCCGAATAAGCATAGTCTTGAGTGGGCTTTAGTCAGAGTTATTTGTGTGCGTTTATGTCGATACTACCCACTCCAGTCTATCATATTGGGAAAATAATGCAATCTCGAAGGAATAGGAGTCTAGGAAACCTAGGATATAAGTGAGCACATACCGGAGAAAAATATGTCAATATAGTAGCTTGGAGGAAATACTTGGAAATATCTTGCCTTTATAGCTAGATATAGAACTTCATTTTTTACAACTAGAAGCTTTGTGACTTCTGAGACCATGACTGAAGAAAAATGGAAATGAAGACAAAGGGGACTGAAATGGGAGTGGAAGTAGGAAAAGGGGATCCATAGACACAAAACAAACTTTTCCTTTTACACACTCCATTTCCCTCTCTGGTGCTTGCCCATGGCCCAGCTATTTAACCTTAAGACACATGGCCAGCCCCCTTGTCTAGAGTTTGCCCTAATTGTTGGGCGCATTGTAGCGTCTTAGATGATCAATTGCTCATGCCAAAAGCAGAATGTTAAGATTCATGAAATTCGAGTCTGTGCTATTAATAACCTGAGCAGGGTTTTCATGCCTCCTTCCCCTTTGTTTTCTCCTTTGCCAAGTCTCCATTCTCACTCTTTTGTGGATATGTGTGTTATGGAGATGAATGAAATTTCAGACACAGCAATGAATTGCCACCTAAAAGGATACACCCCAGGGTCTTCTGTGTTCCTTTGCAGCTGTGTGATAAATTGCCATCTCCAAAATTAATTGTTACCTTTTCAGGAAGTGTTTACTCATTTTCATCTCTCACTGGCATCAGTGAACCTCTGAGCTAGAAAAACCAACTTTCCTTTCCCTTCTCAAGCCCTTGATATGCAGCTAGAACGGCAATCAGTGGAGCTGACAAGGGTGAGCAATGGTACCTCCGTGTTGTTCTCTAGCCCATGAATTCAATGAACATCCAGGCTATGCCTTTCATCTCAACTGCCTTTTAATAGACTAACCCATTTCTCTTTACTTCTGGCTCCACATTAAAATGTCTATAAAATTTTACTCCAAGCTAGGTCTTCCAGGTTTACGGAAGAAGGAACATACATTCAGCAAAACAGTTTTCTCTTTTTGTTAGATTTCTGCTGTTCTCAAGAGCTGAAAAAAAGTGTGATACTTCACATGTACTCTTTACAAACCTTACTAAGCCTGCTCAGCTTTTACACAGGGTACGCCGGCACACAAGTGTGACCTGGTCCTTACTCCATCCTCAAAGATAAGTTGTCCCCACAGTCTGCCAAAAAGATGTCCCTGATGCCATGAGAATGAGCTGGAGTCCTGACTGTGCTACATTTTTAGTGGTATCCTAACTCTCTATTCCACAGACATCAGAAAATGTCACAACATACTCTTTGTAACTAGTCCCTTTATTATGTCCATGAATGTAATATATACAATGATTTTCAAAGAGGGTGATTTTTCACCCCTCTTCTCTCCCTGCCCCACATACAAAGGAGACTTTGCCTATGTCTGGAAACATTTTTGGTTGTCACAATTGAAAAGGAATGTATGGAGGTGTTGCTGTTATCCAGTGAGCAGAGGCCACAGATGCTGCTATATATTTTATAATGCACATGAACTCTGGAGTATATAAATCAAGTAAATCTCAGTATTCTGCCATGTACTCTGGGAGATACTTAAAATTATAAGCCATGACTTCTATTTTCCAAGCATTTTGGAGAAAAACAACCAATTTTGTTTTTGATTTCTGACTATATGGTAGAGTTCAGCTACACAGTATATGGTACTTTAACAAAGCTATACGGTAGCTGCAAGACAACATGGCTGGGCCCTTCAGAGCCTCATAAGTGTATTGGGGACACTGAGAATCTAGTGATAGACTAACACATATGTACCACCATTGAGTGGCATCAAACATGCTTTCATTTAGTGCTGAAATTGATGATATAATGGAGGTTAGAAAGATCTAATAATGAAAAAAAGGAATTTAACCAGTCTCGAGGTGATCAAATGAGGAAGCAGAAAGGTAGGATTGATTGTAATGTGTGCACAGAGGAGTGAAGCCTGATTACCTGTACTAGTCATTGCCAGACCTTCAAGAATCGCGTGCCAAGTGCCAGGTGCAGAAGTTGCAAAACTGTTTGGGAGATCAAAGAGAAAATATCAACCTGGCTTTCAAGTCTTTTCAGGGTGCTTTCTTAGAAAAACTGTTTTTGGTCTTGAAACATGGGCAAACATTGGCTGCGGGCCAAGAAATTTACAATTCCTGAGGAACTTTAGATTGACACATGTCTGACAAGTTCCATTTTGCAAAACAAGAGAAGGCAAAAGTGGGCTTGGAAGGCATTCATTCTTTGATGTTGTCTTTGCTTCAGCTGAGCAGAAGTGAGAATTTAGACACACTGAGCCATTACCAGAGTTTAAGAAAACTTACCATCAGCGTGGTTTCCCCCTTTCTCTCAGTCAAGCACATGCGTGTGTCTCATTCTGCTTTAGCTGCATTGGCTGTTGGATGGGTGTGTGTCATTGTAAAAGGACTATAGGATTGGAAGTGGACACGTGAGTTCCGTTTCTTACTCTCCACTAACTACCTGAGTGACATTAGGCAAACTTGCCAATGTGGAAGTTGGGCCGGGCTAGGTTATGTTCCACTCCAACCTTAAACACTGATTTCCCCATTGACTTTCTTGTTCCATTCAAAGAGATTAGGAGGGAAAAAAAAGTGGTATATCCCAGGCACGTTTTGTGATATTTCAGTGAAATATTGAAATAAGCAATGTCAGCAGCCTCATGTTCTCGCTAATGGTCTGGTATACTTTATGAATAAACAACACTAGCTTTATATTACTGGATCTCATTTCCAGCAGATTTATAAAATTGTAACTCTACAGTGTTTTCTGACAGAGCTTCTGGAAGGGGAAAAATGACAGTGCAGTTGTTTGCTAACATCTGGGTGTACTTTTTGCACATGGGGAGAATTGTTCCAAGGCAGGGAGCTAATCTGATTCATATCTCTACCTAGAAGCACTTAAAGAAGCTGTCAGATGATTCCCACAGTGACAAATTTGAGTCCCAAGGAGATGATGGAGTGAAATCAGACACATTTTGGGAAGAAATTCCTACTATCTTTTCAAAGGATAAACTCCCACAGTATTTGTGCCAATCTCTTTTACAGCATTCCTATCTCAAAAACCAGAGACTTAGGCTAATTTTTTTTGTTTCTGTTATTCTCTAATATATTTGTTTAAAAAGGAAGTTTTAATGAAAAGTCAGTCATGTGACTCAGAAAATTAAATGTAGGGCTCTAGCAAGGATTTGCTTTAAAATGTTTCTCTCCGATTTAGTTGCTGCACCTGGGTAATAACTACCTTGGAAGTATTAGTGTTGTTTCTCTGTCATAAAATTGACATGCTTGGTGTGGATAAGAATATTTGATTGTAGAACTCCTTCTACTTAACTGCACTCTGTTATACTAACAATTTGGCTAGCAGAATTTTTTTTTTAAATCCTCCATTTGCAGCTTTTTGTACTCTGATCACAATATGTTAAATCCCCTGGAAGAACTACTACCTTGAATACAAAGCACATAGCGGTGCTCTTTTAATTGATTTGTAAAGGTTAGTTGCTCAGTACTAGTGGAAAGTTTCATGATTACTTAATTGAATTACCTGCTTCCCCCAGTAGAGTGCTTACTGGGCACCATACAGTAAGCTGAGAGTTTTACATGCCTGGTACTATTATTTCCCCAGTTTACAGATTAGGAAAGCAAGATGTAGCTTACAAAATATGCTGAAAGGCCGCTGGCATAAAAGCCTTTTAATTCCTTGCTGAAAAACTCCCTGGGCTTTTGAAATATGATAAACTAAATTTTTGTTGTTCTCTGAAGATTCAGGTTCATATAGTATGACAGTTTCATTTTTGTGACTCTCAATCATGTATAAGATAAATGATGGGGGAAAGAGACCGCTTTGAGGTCAAGCAGACCTATGTCCAATTCTAACATCAAGGAGAAGCCACGTGCTTTGGCAAAGTTTGTGTATTTACACTGTTGGGAAAACTAAAAGTAATTTATATAAAGTACCTAGCATAGTATCTGGCAGGGTAGGTGTTCAGTAAATGTTGCTGGTATTATTTTTGCTAGTGATAACATTATTCAGCCATATAAACACATAGCACTAAGGTTAAGCAAAATATGTATTGACATTACAGCATGCCTAGGTATTTATTGCCTAAAATATATTTCCGATAAGCTTTTCTTAGCATTTGCTGCTTTCTACTAAGAGTTGAGTGAAACTACGATGACCACAATTTAGTCTACTTATTTAAACCTTTAATTGGTTGGCTTCCGGTAAATTGCAGTTTGAATGACTAGCCCAATCATGTATGAGTAGCCGGGAATATTCGATAGGTATAGAATTCTTCCTGCCTAATCAAGTCAAGGATACCGATGTTAATTTCTGAAATAAATACTTTCTCCTCTCAAGATTTACCCAGTGGTTCGTTGCCCCTTGGAATTACTTCCACTTTTCAACAAAGAGCAAGGGACAGTAATTGCAACTTCAGGGTAGAAGGAGAGTTTGCATGCCTGGCCCAGAATGAAATAAATGTGGAGGAACAGAGCCCAAATGACTTGTATGTTTCAGGTACAGCTCCATGTATGCTGCAGATGATTTGGGTTAAAAAAATTGGCCAGCCTAAACTTTGAGGCAAAGAAATTGCATTTCCCCATGTCTCATTTCTCTTTCCTTTTACTTTACTTCATCTACTGTGAATGACCCTTATTTTTTTGTTGTTGCTTTATGGCAATAAATAAACGAACCCCCATTGTGCAAATATTATGCTCTTCTCATTGGCCTGGAGGGAAATTGCTACGAGAGAAATCCTGGACTTTTTTCCCCTTTTTAGAAGGAAATACCAGGTTACGAATGGCCCTTCTCAGTCTCTAGATTGAGACTAGGATTCTTCTGTCACCTCCCCAGAGCCCTGGATGCAGAAAGCAATTCCTTTCACATGTGTGCAAATCAGACACAGAAATTCTGCAAGGCACCTCTTGGCAGTAAAAGTGGACTATTAACTCTCAAATTGCTGGCCTCTACTGAGAGGCAACTTCTCCCTGAAGCCAGGTTGGGAGTGTCCCTTTGAAGCCTTACACAACCCGACTTCTCTTGCTAGGGTAGAGCACTTTAGAGCAAGAGTAGTCCTGCGGTATGTTAACTGAGTAGGTGTTTCCCAGAAAATTAAAAGCAAAAGTAACTACCTGGAACAGTCTGATTTTTAAAGCAAAGCAGGATCTTTGTACGTTTAAAATTTAGTCCAGCTACTTGATAGCCTATAGAGCCCCCAACTCCTTCTTCCAGCCCAAGGAGAGTCTGCAGTGAGCAAGGTAAGAGGTAGCTCCAGCATTTTCAGCATGGGGTTAGGTTGGAAGTCCCAGTTGACAGGGACAGTCCTTCCTGCTCTCACCTGCCAAAATCTCTCTCCTCCCAGGAGATAGCTCCCTTTTCTCCCTGATTGCTTCCTCTCATGAGGAGAAGGTCGTTGACGCTCACCACTTCCAGGGCAACCCTTTATGCAAGCAGTGGGTGCCTTTGAAAGGCAAACCGCAGCAGGAAGACTTTGAAGGCAAGAAGAGACTTTTTCATCTTTGCAGGCCCCAGCCAGAACATTGGTTCTCAGTGCAGTACAAGCAGTTTCAAAGTTATCTCCCTTGCTGATATGGATGTGATAACATGGAGCGGAGAGGTGCCATAATGATTTCCTTTCAAATGGCTGCCTCACCATTTATCTTTGCACACTGTCAAAGACTGATATTGTCGGGAGTTTTAGCAGTGGCATGGAATAATTAATCTCGTACGGGGGAAGTAAGTTCTTCATTTGTCTCCTGAGAAATTAGCACTGCATTGACAGCAAAAGTAGATGATATCATCGGAAAGGGAAAGGGAGGTGATCTTTGTGACTCCAGATGCCAAATTGTAACATTGATTCAGTTCTGTGAAGTTTTGATTGAACACCTACTATGTGCCAGGTGCTAGAGATACAGATACAGATTCCTGTGCTACAGTAGATCATAATCCCTTGAGGGTCACAGCTTATTTCAAAATCCTTGTCACCTTGACAAAATGCTCAAGACCACCATGGTCACATGTGTGCCACCATCATTATTATTATCTAAAGAGTTTTACCAAGTGTCTGTATCATTAATATTTATTGTAAAGGCTCAACTTTTATGAGAAAGAATGCTTGTCTCCCACACCACCAGTGCAAAGTAGATTAACAAAGTTGGCATTTATTTATTTTATTTTTTCTTTAGGGGAAAATCAAGAAGTTAGTGATCTAGGGCTAATGGGGATATTGTGTTACTCCCAATATGTGGTTCCCATATTTGGATTCAAGTTTTTCCTATTTTCCAATCAGTGGGAGGAGAAAAAGAAAAGCATGCCTGCTTATATCCTATAAGGCCACACCTGTCTGCAAAACAGGTGGGATCCATGTGAACCAGAAGCAAACTATTAAGGATGCAAGAAAATGTAGTGACTAGTTGGATGGCCATATACCTTGCTTAAAACCAGTTAGGGTCTTTTATTTCTGAAAGAAAGAAGGGAAACTAGATATTTGGGGATGATAAGCAATCTCCCCACAGAGATTCTGGGTGAAATCCTTTTTGCTTCTCTGAATTTCCAATAACTCACCTCTTAAATGAGAGAATTGAAGGAGGTGTGCTGTGTAGTCCTTTTCAATTTCAAAGTCAAAATAACAACTCTAGGCTCCTCCTCCTTCCTCAGCTTCTGCCAGGCAGTAGGCACAGTGATGGGCTCTGTGCTGGGAATTTTGTTTTGAGCCTGTTTCTTTTATTTGGAAACATCAGGTGCTGAACCTACCCTGGATTCGAGTGAGTGCAGGGCATGGCTCTAAGAAGCATTTTGTGGAAAGAGTCAAGCTTGTCATCCTCCTCCTTTGAGGCACTAATTGGGCTGACTGGGCCAAGCAAAACAATGGTATGATCCATGTGAACCAAAAGCAAATTATTAGACTTGGAGAGTGGTGGGTAGTCAGAGAAGCACTTCTGTTGTAGACAGAAAAACAGCATCATGCTTCTCAGAAAGAAAGGGGGCTGCTATCTGGGTGGAAAGCTTAGAATCAAGGGAGAATTATACATGTTTTTAATGGACCGAGGAAGAAGCCAGATTTGTGTATGCGGAGTTTGATAGGGAAGGGCTTCTCTTCTTTTTCCTACTAAAGGAATAGTGTTTTTGACAAGGTGCCAAAAATCTAGGCCACAGCATCCCACTTTGTGCCACAGCATCCCACTTTGGTGAGCCATACCAGGTTGCAGAAAATTAATTGCTTTAGACTTTGGGCTGGCTGAGTGGGGCCTGAAGCCACCGTAGTCCCTGGGCAATCCCCCTCCCACCACACAGGCCTCCTCCATCTCCCTCATTTTCTCTGTGTGCTGTGATTTGGAAAAAATTGACAAGCACTTGATAGAGGCTACCAATTAGAATTGGTTCACACGAGACACTTGGGAATGAACTCAGCTGGTCACTATGGTGATTTAACTAAATTGTGTTATCCAGACACATTAGTGAATCAAGTCTGGCATTTCGATTTTCTCTATAAGATGAATTGTGGAAAGAAGTTCATTATAATAATTAAGGAAGATTTATGCAGTGAGTACGTTTTTATCTCTGTAGCCTGTTATAATGCTGGTATTTTGTGACCAAAAAAATTGAGTTGTAGATATTAACTATGTAATTCCACAAACTGTGCTCCCAAACGAGTTATTTAAATAGTTAGAATTTAATAAATGGAAACTTTTTGAATGCACCTGCTTAGGAAAATATTGAAAGAAAACTTACTGTAAGTTTTTCAGCACAGTGAACAATCATCCCCCAGTGAACAGAATGCTAGCCTTAACCCGGTCAGTAAATTATTTGGCCATAGGCAGATATCTCATCTCCCTGTAAAGGAAAGCCAGTTTCCTCCACTGTAAAATGAGTCTTAGTAGGAAAGGGGGCATTAGCAAAGTAATCCCTGTGCCTACCCAATCGTTCTAATGTGATGTTTCCTTTGGAAAAAACCTACAACTCAGAAATACATTAAATGAAAATCTCCCTATTACAGGAAGACACTGCGGGTTGCTAGGGAGTGTGGTTTCTGTGGTTGGAGTAGAGAAAAATAGTGGTGTTTTCTGAGATCTCAACTCAACTGTGCAGGGTAGATCGAATGAACACAGCACAAGCCACAGCCACTGTTCTGCTTCTGCCTGATTTGCTTCTCCAGAAATTTCCCAGATTACAACAATGCCGAAGTGCCTATTAGCTACCACGGAGATAACTTCATAAATTGTTAAACAGGCAGAGCTGAAGTTTAAAAAACTGCCTTTATTTTGAGCTGTGATTTTACTTGTGTTTCAGACATTCCCTCAGATATTTTATTTAAAAGATTTCACAGGAGCATCATGCAAAATGGTAAACAATAAAACATTCTATAAACCACACATCCCATCTAGGACTAATCATTATATTTTCCAATTTAACATTCATTCCTTCCAGATATGTTCTTACTCGTTCTTTAAAACTATCATAAATGGAAAGCTACCATTTAAGCACAAATAAAACTCTTAAGAAAGCTAAGAAAATCTGAACTCATTAAATATTTCTAACTAGTGAACTCCTTGGTTCTCCAAATGACCTATTTTTTCCCTTCCTTCTTTTTTTTTTTTTTTGTATTTTTAGTAGAAACGGGGTTTCAACATGTTAGCCAGCCTGGTCTTGAACACCTGACCTCGTGATCCACCTGCCTCAGCCTCTCAAAGTGCTGGGATTACAGGCGTGAGCCACTGAGCCCACCCTCCTTCCTTCCTTTTTTAAATTAGAATTTTTTATTTTTGATTTTTTTTTAATTTTTTTTTTTTGGTTGCTTTCAGCCACCTCAGTTACCTACACCATCCGATTTCACTTACTGTAGCCAGATTTCTAAAGTATGTGTTTCTGTGGCTTTTCCATAGTTTTTTTCCCCAATATTTTGGCAGTGGTTGAATAGAATCCTTTTATTCCTCCCTCCCTCACCCCTCCCAATCAGCTCCACCTATAGATATAGAAATACAAAGTGAACAAATGTGCCATGCAACTTCTATTTTTGTGCCCGTTCTTCCTCTTTGTCTCTATTTTTGCCTCTAGCACATAGTATCCTGGTAAACTGGATTTTTTTTAAGAGACACGGAGAACACAGTGCAGTGCTCATTCTCTCTCAGCCTCTCTGTTTTTACCGTAATGAATCTATTCTACATACCATGTTCTCAGGATCCCACTGTATGTCTGATAAACTAAGTCAAGCTAAGGTCATTATTACCAATAAATAATCAATAAACTCAATGTTTACCCTAAGTTTGACACGGTAACTTAGTTATTTTAAGAGGAAATTTTAAGTTCTTGTGTGTGTGAGTAAGAAGGAGCATGAGAATAGGGAAAGGGCCGTTTCACAGAAGCGGTCCTATCTGGTTGGCCTCAATTGTGCCTCTCAGGCTTGTATCTCATTCTGCTTAGCTGTAAGGCCAGTCCTGTTAGGCAAGAAAAAATTTAATTTGCAACCTATTTTATGAAAGGATAAATTAAGGGACCTTGTGGGAATTTAAATCATCTAAGGTAATAGAACATGAAACTTGCCTAGATTAAAAACTGGGTCTTTTGTGAGGTTTCATTCATAATGGCCCCATAATAATAGCTACATGTGTATGCACTTTTGAGCTTGGGTCTGTTTAAAATACTTTTACATTTATTATTTCACTTAATTCCCACAATAACTTTACAAATACAGTTCTCTTGCCTCCATCTTATATATGAGAAAAATTAGGAACAAAAAAACTTAAGAAATTTCTTTCACTTTCTATAGCTGATAAACTTTGGAGATCAGTTTGAACCCATATACTCTTAAACACTATTTATACAGTATTAATGTGATTTGACAAAAGTGGCATAAAGAGCAATGACTCTTTAAGACTCAAAAGAAAATGTTCAGATTTATATTTTGATATTAATATTAATATCAGCAAGATAAGCTGTTAAATAAGCGTTACATGTAAGAATCCTGACCTTGGATAAAATTAAATCTTTGTCATAAATCTACTACTGTGACAAAACTGCAAAATATGTAGTGAATGAATAATTGAATCCAGATGTCTCTTCCGGCAACAGCAGCAGCAAAAACTGGAGGTGGGGGTGAAGGGAAGATGGAAGTGACAGACTCCATATTCATAAAAGCTCTTGATACATTTTTTTTAAAAAATGTGTTTTAAATACCAGTCTTCCATGAATCCTAAGAATTGCACAATAAAAAATAAAATCTGCCTACCATTTAACAGCCCGCAATACAAAAACCTTACTGTGTCAAATGTAATATGCATAACTGGCTTCCCAATTTGGTTTTCTTAAGGAGGAGTAATTTAGTTGTCATTAAACTCTTTGGGAAACCGTTTTAATAATGTTCTTTGGTTATCAGGGGTATCCTTTTTTTCCTTAAGGCAAAGAAGAGAAAATGTGCCGCTAAAACCTTTACTGTGTGTGGTAATGAAGTTGGTCCATTTCTGTGCAGGATTGCAACAATTCTTTATCACTCAACACGATCGGAGGTGTGAGAGCAGACAGTTTCTCAAACTGCAGGAAAATGCTGAATTCACCGATTGCTATCTTGACACAATGAAGGGACCATATATTATATGAAGCCCACATTAGGTTTGCTGTTTTTTTTTTTATAACTGTGATTATTTTTTGATGGAATAATAATCACAGAAAAAAGAAAAACCTGTAAGAGAAGACACCACTGTATCATCTTTTTATGGCAATATGCAAGAGGGTAGAAAAAATGAGAGTATCTAAATTTATCTTCCTTATTTTCCTGTGGGATTTTCAGCACAGACATATTCCTACCACTACAAGGACCAAGGATATTCACTTGCCTGCTTGCTCTGATAATGTGCCAGTAGCTGGTCCCAATGTTGATACAATTAATTAAAATGATAAACATGACTCTAGCTAGCTTCAGCACAGTAAGAGTACCACAGCATTTTCTGGATCATTTATTCAAGATTCACTGACTTGGAGTCACTGAAGGTACCAAGTATTTTATGAAATATCTTCCACTAGAGACAGAAAAACGTTGTTTTGACAAGTTCATGGTCTGCACCTCCCCCAAACCAGTGCATTTCTAAACAGACTTGTTTTTCCTCTAAATTGCTTTGCCAATCCGGCCAACACCCCAATATTTCTTTATATTTTGAAAAGTAGGTCTTTCACCTGCTGATAATGGAGCATCCAATTCTGTGTAAACTCTGGAATTCTATTTAAAATTGCAGATTTTAAATGTAGGGACCAAGACAGGATGTAGGTTGTGTCAACTTGGGAATGCTGAATGACTGAACTGTCATGACATTTACAATCCAGATGTCATGGCAAGCTGGGAGACAAGACAGCTTGGTTGATAATAAGATGGCAGAAGTCCATGCAGTCTCACGTGATACACGTTACTTTTTGTATATTCAAGATTTGGGACTTTAGCCCTGAAAGATAGGTGATACATCATCTTCCCTATACAATAAAAAATAGTTTCAATAATTGTATATTATTTTGTTTTGCTTTTTTTCTCATTTATTTGGAAGTAGCAAATACAAGAAACAAAAATTACTCATAACCCCTATTTTTGGTGTATCTCTATGCAGGCAAATATACTGATGATGATTATTTTCATTTTTTGAAAATTTAGATTCTCACACTCTATTAATTAAAAAAAGAAAGCCTGAGGAAATTAAATGATTTCTAAAATCACCCAGCTAATTAGTGGCAGAAATGAGACCAGATTCCAGTCTCCTGCTTTCCCGAATACCTTATTCTGGAATTCAATTATAAGTACAAGGCATCCCACTCTTGGCTTCCTTTCTGAATAAATGCTTGCACCAAATCCCCAGTGGCTTCTTGAGAAAGCTGGCTACAAATCTTCAAAGCCTCAGTTGAAGAATTCTTATTAAGCCTACTAGGTACCAAAGCAATAGCCTGAAGTTTGGAAAAATTCTAGTTGGTGAAGCCAGAATTTTATTCAATTTAAAGAATACTTGGTAGGGGGGAATGTAACAAATTCACTCCCTAGCCTTTCTTGAACTCTACCTATTTAACACCCTATTTCTAATACAGCAGCTTCTCACTATAGAATGTTAGGTTTATCAAATCTCTCTTCCACTCTGTTATATGGCATTTTCCATCCCTTGGATGTTTCAAGTCCAGGACCTTGGGCTTAAAGGCAAAAGTAAAATCTATTACACATTTGTAGCTTTGTACACCAATGAGGGAAAAGTAGTAAAGTGGGCTATTATGTACATTATTTTACAATGCAGTATGTTAGTTGTCAATTGTTACACAAGACTAATTTTTTCCACAGCAAAAAATAAAGCTATTTTAAAATATTTTGGAAGCAAGTCATGGTTGAAGAGAAGCATCCCTTGAAAAATTAGACTTAAAGCTGCAAACTTCCCAGGGTTGACATTAGCTTGAACTTGATGAAAAAGGAAAAATTTTAGGAGGATTTGTTCAGGTGTCTTCTGAGTTATGAAAGCAGGAAGAAACGAGCTTTACATATTGCCTGGAGGTAATTTGTGTACATATAACTCAAAAACAATTAAACTTCAAACTTCACACATAGCCACTGTCCTGTAAAGGGTGGTAGTGTATAAGCAGAAGAAAAATGACTAGAAGAGAACAGGGTTATAAAGCATCCAGACATTTCCCATGTGAGGATCTTGAAAAACTTCTGCAGCCCTGTGGCTGGATTCTTTCTCCTGATCTAATAGGGCTGTTTGGAGGAAGTATTTCTACTGCTCTTGAGTTGTTGCTAGTTTTCCTTTGAATATCCTGCTCAGTTCCCTGCCCCAGTTCAAGCTTCCTTCCAAAATGTTTTTAAAATAATTAGCTCTTCCTGTTGGTATAGGAAAAAATTAGTCACACATAATTGGTAATTCACATATTGTATCATAAAATAATGTACAAAATTACCACCCTTACTTCTTTCTGGAGGGTCTGTGGCTTGCACCAATGGATTTATCTTGTTCCAGGGCATTGAGAAATTTTGCCTTACTGATGGCATCACCACTTACATTTCTCAACATCTTTGCCTCCCATCAGACCAGGATTTCAGTTACTGGTATCCTACCTTGTTCCATTGATCTGAGACCTTCATTAATACCCTAGCTGACAGTCTTAACTCAGCACTGTCTTCTATTTTCTACCAAATAGAATACAATAATCAGATACATTTTACTCTCTCTTCTGAATAAAGATATTAACAAAATTTCCATGAGTACTTATAAGGGTGAGTTTCCAGACCAACCTAGATGAGTTACCAGGATATATAGTTTGAAATATTAGCTTTAAACATTTCTTGATTTTTCTGACCCCATCAAGTATTTTTTGGAAACTGGTAGTAGGCTTGTAGAAATGGACAAGGAGCTCTACCATACTTGAAGATGGTTTAAGCCTTCAGCAAAATAATTGAGAGCTTCCTCTTCTGAATATTCCGAATACACAGGTCTATCAGTTAGTGTATCATGTTATGTGTAGATGTGTGTTGGGGTGATCAGATCCAACACTAGGTCGTGGGGGCGACAAAGTCCGGCAATTCAAAGGAATGAGAAAAAGACAGTTTGAGAGAGAAAGTGGGACCAGGGGGCCATCGCGAGTGTGGAGGCTGTGAAGGCCCCAAGTTCTGGGAGCCCATGTTATTTATTGGTGCTCAAACAAACAGGTGGTGAGGATGTCGAGTGAATGAGAAACATATGGCTCTTTGAGGTAATGGGAGTACTAGAAGCAAGAAGCCAGCAAGTCTAGCAGACATGCAAGCCCTGCCTCAGCTTCTCTCCCAACACTCAGCTTTTCTCCAACAGATGTGTATGAATAAGGCTTATTAATAACAAAGCCTGGCTCCACAGGTGAGAGGGAAGATGTAACTTAATCTACTGGAAGTCACCAACATAGCCCTCTAAAATGAGTCATTATTTTGACTTGAAAATGAACACATTAAAAAATGTTTCAGCTAATCCTCTTAGCTATTTGATGTACATCAAGCATCCAGATGTTCACAACATCCAAGCTGCAATTTTTTGTGTGTTATTTAAAAGTTTTACACTTGCATATATTATTCCTTTCCTCAAAGACAAAGTATAGAACCCAAACTGGACTTTTTAAATCCGCTCCTTAAAAGTGTAATAACTTACCATTCCAGAGCTGGTGGGTCCCCAGTTATTGACCCATGGGTTGTCCACTTTGTGGTTTTGCTGTTAGGAAATGTTGGCTGATGGCTTCCTTAACCACTCAGCAGTTAACCAACAATAACTTGGAATGTGTCTAATAAGTGCAGCCTAATCTTAATTTTATTTGGAGTTATCTCAGCTAAATAATGGAAAATTTGACAAACCTAATTATTGAATTATCCACTGTTAAATATTCTGTGCCACTGAGTCCTCTGTTTAGTAAAATGATTAAAAACATTAACTATAGTGGTATATAATTACTATTAACAACTATTATGCCAATATATATTGTTATTCCTGCCATAGATACTATGTCTCAGCACGGAGTTTATATTAGGTATTTTATTTTAACAGTTTTCTAATTGCTGCCACTTTCTTGTCAGATTGCATATTTTGACCCACAACATTGATTTCACCTTAATGTCACCAGTGGGAATTAATTATCTGAAGCTTGGCGTAATATTAATTAAATCCATATGTCACATCATGGTGTGGCATTCTTTTCTTTTTTTTTTTTTTTTTTTTTTTAAGTCAGGGTCTCCCTATATTGCCATGCTGGTCTCAAACTCCTGAGCTCAAGCAGTCCTCCCTGGTTGGCCTCTCAAAGTGCTGGGATTACAGGTGTGAGCCACCATGCCCAGCCCATTGTGCAGTGTTCTTACAAAAGTATTCTAACAATCCAAAATCAAGACTACTTCCAAAAGTGGCAGGCTTCATATAGAATCCAACATTCTGTTGCAATGAGATTGGGATGAGTGGGTTTTCACCAACATTGATATCAAAGGCCAGTTTCCCTTTAAATCAAAATCACATGTAAACTAGCATCTTGACATTCAAGATCCCACCAGGGGGATCTAGCTGGGAATGTCACCATGCATGTCTTGAGAGAGTGCAGTAGGTTGAAAAATATCTTCCAAGGATAATTTCTTAAGCTGTATATTTTATCTTATTTAGAAAAAGGATCTTTGTGAGTGTGATTAAGTTAAGGACCTTGAGATGAGGAAATAATCCTGGATTATCTGCGTGGGCCCTAAATATCCTCAAAAGTGTCCTTATAAGAGTGAGGCAGAGGGAGCATTTCCCCTGCCACACACACACACACACACACACACACACACACACACACACACACAGGAGAAGGTGATGGAGGCAGATACTGGAGTGAAGCAGCCACAAGCCAAGGAATGCTGACAGCTGCCAGAACAGTCAAGAAACAGATTCTCTTTTAGGGTCTTCAGAGAGAATGTGGCCCTGCTGATGTCTTGGTTTCAGCTCAATGATACTAATTCCAAATTTCTGGCCTCCAGAACTATGAGAAAATAAATGTGTTTTTGTTTTGTTTTGTTTTTTTGAGACAGAGTTTCACTCTTGTCACCCAGGCTGGAGTGCAGTGGCGCGATCTTAGCTCACTGCAACCTCCGCCTCCAGTCTTCAAGTGTTTCTCCTGCCTCAGCCTCCCAAGTAGCTGGGATTACAGGTGCTTGCCACCACGCCCAGCTAATTTTTGTATTTTTAATAAAGACAGGGTTTCACCATGTTGGTTAGGCTGATCTAGAACTCCTGACCCCAAGTGATCCATCCACCTCGGCCTCCCCAAGTGCTGGGATTACAGACACGAGCCACCGCACCCAGCCAAATGTGTTCATTTTAAGTCACTCACTTTGTGCCAATTTGTTATAGCAGCCACAGGAAACTAATACAATACTTGTGCCAACTTAAGTAACAGCACCAGCCAAAGTACATAAAGTGGAAATAAAGGTATTTTTAGAAAGTCTCATTACTATAAAATACAGTGCAAATAAAAGCAGATCTGAATATGCAAACTGAAGTTTCAAAATAAGTCTCCTGCCATCCCATTTCAAAGACACTGGAAATCTTAAGCTCTTTTCTTTAGAAATTCTGAAACTATCATTGCCTGTGGGTTGGGTTGAAATGAAGGCACGTGGGTGTTTCAAGGGTATGTTCTGTGACAAAGAGACAGAATAGAAAAATCCAAAGTCATAGCCTGGAGCTAATACAGTAATATGAATACATAAAACAGGAAGGACAAGAATATAAAAGTGAATTTGGGGACCTGAGAAAGTCAAGAAAATGGTTGGAGAAATACAATTTGGGGGACCACTTTAGAACCCAGCCCTCACTGGGCACGGTGGCTCACGCCTGTAATCTCAGCATTTTGGGAGGCTGAGGCAGGTGGATCACCTGAGGTCAGGAGTTTGAGACCAGCCTGGCCAACAGGGTGAAACCCGTCTCTACTAAAAGTACAAAAATTAGCCAGGCATGGTGGTGGGCATCTGTAACACCAGCTATTCGGGAGGCTGAGGCAGGAGAATCACCGGAACCCAGGAGGCGGAGGTTGCAGTGAGCTGAGATCACACCACTGCACTGCAGCCTGGGTGACAGAACGAGACTCTGTCTCAAAAAAAAAAAAAAAAAGAAAAGAACCCAGGCCTCCAATGGTGTGATCAGGTGCCAGGTACTCTTGTCTACTGTGCTGACCATATGCTGTTGAGGGCATCACCAGCTACGGGAAAGGGCATTTTCATAGGGGCAAGCCCAACTCTATGTATCTTACATTATTTACCACTATTTCCCAAATAAACCTGTTTCAAAGAATACCATCTTTAATGTCTTTCACAGGTACCTATCCTCCACTCTGCATTCTTTTCCATGCTATCACTTGGAGTGAAGGTCTGTTCACCCCTTTTTTAACCTGTCTTCCATCTTGAGTTCCAATTTCCAGCTGCCCCCTGAATACGTCCAGAGGATGCTGGCTGCTGCCTCAGACTCACTGGATGAAACAGTTTCCTGTTTTCTTTACTAAAACTGCCACCCTTCCTTTTCCGTGTTTGAGTTAGTGTATCACCGTCCTCTAGCCCGAGCTGAAACCTTGGAATCATCTTTCACTCCTCCCTCCCTCTTAATATTCAGTCAACTGACAGTACCAATATTTCTTCTCTTCTCCTTTTATTTCTTTTGCCACTGTCCTACTTTGGGCGCTAATCTCTCTTCTGAAGTATAACAATAGCCTCCCAACTGGCCACTCTGCTTTAGCTGCTCCATGGTCCAATCTCCCTTGTCACATGTGTTATCTTTCCCAAACACTGTCACAACTTGTCAGTCTACTGCAAAACTTTCCGTGACTCCTGGGGCCTGCAGAGAGAGTCTCAGATTTCTGAGTCTGCCTTCCTGGCTCTTCACAATGCAGCCTGAGCCCATCTTTTCAACCGTCTCTCTGGATACATACCAACACTTGCCCTTTGTCTCAATGAATGTGCCTGCCACTTTTGTATCTCCTTGCCTTTACTCATATTGTGGTTTAACTATGTGGTTGTCTTCTCCACCCTGACAATACATATATCTATTGTCCATCAGCCCAATTTACAACTTTTGCATCTCTTTTGATTTCTATCCTCTGCTAATGACACTTATGAACTACTGCCTTTCCACTGGACTTTGCATTTAGTTTTATATATATATATATATATATATATATATATATATATATATAACCTTACTTCTGCTTTTAAACATAGATCATTATTTCCACGTCTACCTTCCACTTTCTCCAACACTAGATTGCAAATTTCTAGAGGGTGAAGCTTGTGTTTTCATCCCTTAACACCCAGCTTAAATGTCACCTCACATACTGACTAATGCTTTTTATCTCAGTTCTAAAACATTATTAATGTACATCACATAATTTAACACCATTTTGAAAATTAGTTCTGGTTCCAGTATCTTATCTCTTAAATTAGACTGGAACCATCTCAAGGTTAGAGAGGATCCACTATATTAAATTCTTATATATCCCTCAGTAGATGGCACTTTGTTGGATGATTTAATTGACGTATCTTCTTAAAAAATAAAAATATCTGGCTCTTCAAATAATTAGCTTTGTGACCTGAGGCAAATCATTTATCCTCTAGGACATTTAGTTTACTACATGGTGAAATAATTCGATACCTTCATTCCTTAAATATATAGATCCGGTGACATGTTGCTTTGAATCACAGAATTTGGTTTCATGCTAAATCTAAGACCAAAAACAGAGCACAAACAATTCAGAATCAACAGCATGCTTTCTGGAAGCAATATGAAAGGTGTTATTTAATAGAATTCAGCATTATTCTAATTTCCTCTTAAAATTTCAAGAAATATATCTGACATTTGTCCTGTCATTGTAAGTTGAAATACGTGTGTGTGTGTGTGCATATATATATAATTTTTTGTTGTTGTTTTTGAGACAGTCTTGCTCTGTCACCCAGGCTGGAGTGCAGTGGCATGATCTTGGCTTACTGCAACCTCCGTCCCCCAGGTTCAAGTGACTCTCATGCCTCAGCTTCCCAAGTAGCTGGGATTACAGGTGTGCATCACCACACTCAGCTAAGTTTTTGTATTTTTAGTAGAGATGGAGTTTTGCTATGTTGGCCAGGCTGGTCTCAAACTCCTGGCCTCAAGTGATCTGCCCACCTCAGCCTCCCACAGTGCCGGTATTACAGGTGTGAGCCACCATACCTGGCCAAAATGTGTATATATTATACACACACACACACACACACACAGAGTATGTATACGTATATATCTGTATATAGGTAAGTGTGCTTATATGTATACACACAGACATATACACACACAACATATACATATAGATTTGTTGTCTAGATATTATAAGAGTATTGCACTAATGTTTCTGTAAAACACCAGTTCACAGGCTTCTGTCTTCTAACAATATCCTTATACATATTTGTCAGCCACTATTTACCTTAAAATGAAAGAGAGGGGAGCCTGATATATAATTACGGTCACTGTGCTTTGTTCTATTTTGTTTATCCCTTTGCAATATAGTGTGGCAGACAGAAAAATGTATGAAATTAATTCTTTTGGTTTAGAATGACATTCCTGTCATTGTTAGAACAAGGGATTACATTGTACACTACCCTCTAAACTCAAATTTTCTGAGCACTTTAACTATTAAATAGCAATAACAGAAAGCATTGTAAATCTTTTGGAGTTTTGCATGATAATGTACCTCTTGTTAATTGAATTGAGAGATGATTGCCCTGTGATTACCTCGATTCATTTGCTGCATAATTTACCATAATGATAATTAACTCCTTGTACTGAATGAGGTAAGATGTGTGTTAGTTAGACACCCCCTCCCTCCCTTCTTCTTGCCTTTCCTTCTTTCCCTCCCTCCTATTTTAGTGTTTAACCATTTTGCACACAATTTGAGACTTGTTTCAGAATCTCTCCACCTATATTATCATGTCAATCCAAGTATTTCTAAATAAAAGTAGAAGTTGGGCCATGTTTTTAAAATTTCTAGCTAATTGCCTGCTACTTGGCTTATTGTTGTGATCTGATTATGTTCTGGTTTTTGAAAAAAGGACTATTGCCTGGCCCACTGTATGACATTTGATTTATGTAGTCTCACCTCTCCCTAAATAGCCCATAGTTCACAATGCAGCAGAGCCTATATTACAATTTCTTCTGCACTGAAATTAGACAATTATGAAGTTAGTAGATTATTAAACTAACGTATGCTTTATAAATACTTCTTCATTCTAGGATAAGGGAGAAGGAAGTATACTGTAATTCCCAATATGTAAATGCACTCACACATTTGATAGTTGATGGTTCCATTTTTTAGATGAAAAAACTAAAGCACAAAGAAGATAAACAATATTTTGTTCTGCCCTATAATAAAATAAGCAGGCAAATATTTATGGATATGATTCTGGGTTGCCTCAAAACTTTCAGGGTCAGGGTAGGCAGGCAGTTGGAGATATGAGATAATGTTAGCCATGAATTGTGGCTATTTTTGTGGCACCTGGGTGATGAGTCCATGGAGGTTCATCACATGATTTTATTTACTTTTGTATGTTTCATATTTTCTATAATAAAGGTATTTTAAAGGAATATATTTAGGTATCCACGGTGTGTGACACCTGTGAAGGAGCACATGCTAGAGGCCTGGCTCTGCCAGCGCCATAGGCTACGTGACTGTCGGTGGGTCACAACTTCCTAGACTTCATTTTTCCCTCATTAAAATCAAAGTATTAGAAGAGATCGGTGGTTCCCAAGGAGGTGGAGTTGCTTAGGGAACTGTCTAAAATTTCACTGACAACTCAGAAATCTATTTGGATTTAGAAGCTGGAGGGGAATGTATATTTCAAAATAACTTCTCAAGTGACTGTACTGGGACCATTCCTTACACACAAACTTGGGCTAACAATGAGAATGACTTAACCCCCCACCCCACAACACTTTAATAGGTTTAGGATGGGTTCTGAGAATAAAGATTTTTAAAACATTCCCCAAGTGATTCTAATAGGTGGTCGACATGCCATACTTTGAGAAACACTTTTTTAGCTCATCTCAGGGTCCCTTCCAACTCTGACACCTCATGATATTACATGAGCATTCTTGGTTCTCTGCTTCTATGATGTACTATTCCATGAGCAACTGGAGATTTAGTTACAGGTGTATACAAGTGTACAGGAGTCAAGAAAATGATGCTAAGTTTCTTGCATTGACTGAGGAAGCAAGGTAGAAGCAGACTCTGGCTTAATTGGAATTCATGTTTGAGGCCTCTGGGCCCTTACTAGGAAAAATATTCAATATATATGTAAGCATGTGTATAATACACATATCTCACCAGCATTCTTTTTGGGAAAAGATAATTTCCAAATTAAATTTAACCTATCAATTTTATACTGACTAAAATGAACACATTATTTTAGTATATTGTTTCCTCTTGCTTCATAATACTTACATTGTATAGAGTTTCATTCTTTATGCTAATCCTAATGCATAGATTGGTAAATTGAGATTAATGAGATTCTTCCTTTACTACCACCTGTTTTTAACCAAATGCCTACATGCTGCATGAGCAGTGAATGAGGTGACTACTGTTGTTGGCCACAGAGCTTCAATACGTCGTGAACAAGGGTTAGATGTGAATGTCAGAAAAAATGTTATGATGAATTTCTGCCTCCAACAAGGAACTACAAATATGGGTCACAAAAGTTCTACTAGTAGCCCCCAAATACATTTTTTGAAAGGAGACAATATAAATAAAGCTAAAAAGCAGTCACAGCGCTTTAATGTGTCATTCTCTTCTTTACCTTTCTATCCACTTAGACGTTTCCTACCCCCCCAAAAATGAACTTATGTCATATCACACTTGTGACTCCCACTGACATCTAAAGTAGCATGAGCCACACGGATAGAAGCACAGGTAAATGCCTCAAAACCTAGTTATTATATTTGAAGGAATTTCTGATTCAGTAGTGTTTCTGTAATTGTTGCTAACATCAACGCTTGCTTCTAGGAAGACAGGATGGTAAATTCCTAACAATGGAATTGCAAAGTTCACAGTGTGCTTTAAGGAGTCCGTTTCTCCGTAAACACAGCTCTTGTGATGGCTTTGCAGATTTTGTTTCTGCATTTAGTGTAGATAAGTTGAACAATCCTAATTCCTGAGTTCTAACTAGTGATAGAGCACATTACATTGTTAAGAATAATGGATGTTGGAGAAAGTCAGGACAAAAGTAGGTATGAGGTATCCCTGGTATGTGGCCAATAGGAACCATGGTCCTGAAGTATCTGGAACAGTCCGGACATCCTCAAGTGGACCCAAATCAGCCCTACCAGGAGCCAACAGAAAAGCTTGCTAGGGCAAGGTCAGAAGATAAATTTATTAGCCAGGACCAGTTTAAGTCAAAAGTTGAATATAAGTAAGTCATATCTTTAAAAAAAAAAAAAAAAAGCAGGTAGAAAGGCATACTGTTTTTAGCTAACTCTACAAAAAGTTCAGAGCGAAAAGAAAAACAGTGATGCAGGACTAGGGGAGAAATTAAGGAGCAAACATTCCAAAAATAGAATGAGTTGTACACTTGGTTAATTTCATTGCTCAGTGATGCCTCCATAGACCAGATTCTTCTCTCTGCCATCCTCAGAAATAGGCTCTAGGGATGCTCTTAGATAGGCTATTCTGTATGCAAGACCTTCTGTAGCTGTTCTAGATGCCAGATCCTGAAATGACAACATTCAGTGAACAATAATAGCTCTTCTTCTATGTCATTTCCTTAGATGTGAAGAAACCATTTCCAGCAAACTCCCCTCATGTCCACAACACCTCATTAATCAGGATTAAATCATATGTTCATTTCTAAACCAATAAGAGAAAAAGAAGTATCGTGGCTATATTATACTGAAATGCAATTGATTTTGGAGAGTTAAAAACAAATCCAAACCAGCAGCAGAGCCTGGGGAGAATCCACATCTCCTTCTCAATCCACAAGACATGATGGGTCTGCTGTAGTGTGGTACTAAATTTGGGGTCACAAGAAATTTTTGGCTTATTAGTTTCCTAGGGCTTCTGTAATTAAGTACCACACACTGAGTGCCTTAAAACAACTGAAATTTATTATCTCATAGTTACAAAGTCTAGAAGTCTCAAAACAAGGTGTCAGCAGAGCCATGCTTCCCCCTGCAATCTGCAGGGGAATAATTTCCTGGCTCTTCCTAGTGTCTGGTGGTTTGCCCAGCAATCTTTGGCCTTTTTTGGCTTGTAGTTGCTTAACTCCAACCTCTTTCTTCCTCATCACATGGTGTTCTCCGTGTGTGTCCCTGTCTTCGTATGGCTATCTTCTTGTAAGACACTAGTTATATTGGCTTAGGGTCTCACTCAACTCCAGTATGATCTCATCTAACTTAACAAATTACATCTGCAACCTTCCTATATTCAAATAACTTCACATTCTGAGGTAGCGGGGATTAGAACTTCAACATATGTATTTTTGGGTGGAACAAAATTCAAGCCATAACAGGCTTCTATAGACCTCTCTAGTTTTACTCAGTCTAGATCCCAATCCGTAGAGTTTGACCAAATGAGTTAGGGTGCTATTCCCTAAACTTGCTGAAACATAATAATTGCTAGAGGCCCTTAGTAAAATACAGATTCCTGGCCCTCACAACAGATGTACTGAATCAGCCTCTCTAGGGCACATGCCTAGAAATCTGCTTTTTGACAACTGCCCAGTTCAATTTTATGATGAAGCAAGTTTGGAAAGCATAGAGTCAGGGTGTTGAGCACTTTTTGAGCATCTATGAGCACTTTTTGACCATGTTATTCCTGGCTGTGAAAGACTTCTTTTTGTATGCAATCTCATCTACCCATAACAAGTCTTGGAAGCTGCTCTTGTCATCCTCATCATAGACCTGCAGAAATGGAGGTTAGGTAAGAGTGGGGCTGGAAATGGAGCTAGGTCCAATCTCAAAATACATACTTTTTCAATCATACTAACTCATCATGTTAGTAGTAAGTTAAAGAATCTTGAATCATATGGTCCACTGTAGTTTACTTTTCTTGCCTTATTCCCAGGTGTTTTGTTTTTATTTGTTCTTGTCCTTGGAGGGAACAAAAGACAGTTGGTAGCTGTCCCCTGTTTGGTTTTGTGTGTATTTAAAAGATATCATCTTCTACTGCTCTCTTACTCCTTTACTTTGTGGTCATTTGTTTTGCAGCTATTTAGACAGTTACTTCTTAAAGAACCCCTAAAACTATTCAGACAGTTACTTCTTAAAGAACCCCTAAAACTATTTAGACAGTTACTTCTTAAAGAACTCCTAAAACTACCATATGTTCCTCTAGAAAGGATTAAAGATTTGCTGAAGCAAAGTTCTCCTGACACTTTACCTAGAGCAAGGCTGAAAACAAAAGCTACCTACACCTGTATTTTCCTTCTCTTATCCCTCAAGTACACAATAGGGCATTTGGCTCTCAGCAGTTGATGCCAAGTTCTGCTAGGGAAGAAATGAGACTTCAGAGCTCCCTATAAGTTGAAATAGAGTCAGAAAAGCTACATATATAAATGTCAGAAAAGCTACATATATAAGCTACATACATAAGCTACATATAAAGTTTCTGCAAAACTACCTCAAAGGGCAGGTAGTTTTGCAGAAACTGCAGGGACATTGTTTTCTGGAGCACTTTGACACTAGGATTTTACTTTTAGTGTAATGAGGGACCACTGAAGACTTTTAAAGCAGATGGTGACATGATAAAATTTCATTTCAGAAATTTCATTTCTGAAAATTATGATGGCTGTTGGAAGAAAGTGGATTGGAAGAAGCAAGAAAACGCTAGGTTACTTCACAACTTCTCCAGGAAAATAGTGCAGTGGGAGAACCCTGAACTCAGGAAATATGGCCCATTTCCTGCACTATGTTTCCCAATTCAAAATATCCTATTGTGGAATTCTACAGCTCAAGTCAAGAGCCCCTTCTGAACTACAAAGGACAAGGACTGATCTACTAAAGCCATGTAGTAAATGTGAGGAATTTGCCTAACTCAGCCAATTGATGTGTCAAAATCTAACCAATGTGTCTAATAATCTAACATATACTGTTATTGATTTCAGCTTTTAAGAACCAGTTTTCTAAAAATCAAAAACAAAATCAAAGCACTCTAGAGGAAGTAATCATATGTTTAATGTCATAAGTCACTGATTATATACTTAATAGTAAATGGTGGATATGAACTTGGGCCCTGGAGTCAAACTTAGGTGGCTCTGTCATGCCCTTGATGTGTGTCTTTGGGTGGGCTACTGAAACTCTGTCTTAGTTTCATCTATAAAATAGAATACTAATATCGACTTTATAGGGTTATTGTGAACTCTAAATAAGACAACAAATGGAAACCCAACACGTTCTCACTCATAAGTGGGAGCTGAACACGTGGACATGGGGAGGGGAATAACACACATTGGGGCCCATCGGGGAGGGGGAGGGAGAGCATCACGATAAACAGCTAATGCATGTGGGGCTTAATACCTAGGTGATAGGTTGATAGCTGCAACAAATCACCATGGCACTTGTTTACCTATGTAACAAACCTGCACGTCCTGCACATGTAGCCTGGAACTTAAAATTAAATTAAGAAAAGTCAAAAAAAAGCTAAAAGCAAGCTTTATGCCAAAAAAAAATTTAAAAAACTTTAAAAAAAGCGCCTCTTAAAGTTATAAGGGAGGGCACACAGTAAGCACTTAGTGAGTGAGTGTTGTGGTTGCTGTTTTTCTTAATAAACATATTTTTATCCAAATTATTAAGCAGAAATATTGGACTGGAAAAGGGTAAAGTGTGGATTATTAACGGTTGACATTGGAAGAGCAAAGAGATAGAGATGTTCCATGTGGTTCCTTTGCCAAGCCATCCAGATACTCACCTCCATCCTTTTAGTCATTTCCCCTAATACACAGTATATTTATGATCCCCTTCTGACAACCCCTTGAAGAGTTGCTTGCCTCCTGCACAGTGCTGAGTTATGGACGACGCATTTGAAGCCATATATTCACTCTGTCTTCCCCACATGTGCCTAGTAACTATGGCGGAGCTCAATAAAGAAGAGGCCAGTGGCGGGTTTACTCATTTTTTAAAAAATTTCCTTGTTGTTCTTTTCTGTGATTGTAATGGCTAGCACTGGTGCTCTTTCCCTCTCTCTCCCCTTCTTCTGCCATAGAGCTATTGTCAAATGTACAAATACATAGTGAATTGCGATGGTTTCTGGGACTGACAGAGAGAAGGAACCTGTTTTCCCCATAAATGCTGTAGGATGAAGGGTTTGCAAACATTGTGATTGTGGCAGATTAAAAAAAAAAAAAAAAGTCAAGCAGGCTAAATTGAAAGGGAGGCACGAGAAAAGCTGGTGCAACCTGTCAGCTCCTGGTCCGAAAGAAGCCGATGGTATTTTTTTTAATATTGTGAAGAGAAGGAAAATTTTTTACAGTAAGTCTATGGATCTGCTTTAGGAGGCTTTTCTCTTGATCTAATTGAGCTGTTTGAAGTGTGCTTGAAAGTTCTCACCCAGCCTGTGTCAGCCACCTGCCTGCTACAAGCTGTGAGAAGTTAATCGTCTTGGGCATTGTTGGGGGGAGACTGTCGGGTATCTGATGGCTTTCCATTCTGAACAAGGGTGTACGGATATGGAAAATGTGTGTGTTCACATTTGTCTTTGGGGTGTGGGGCTGCTTCACTATGCATGAGAGCACACCCACACCTCCATCCAGATGGTGCCTGCTCATAGTGGCAGTGCTAGATAAATTCATGTCAAACAGGCAGATAATCCAAAAAAGCAACTGTAAGTATCCACATTGCTGTCTTCTGCTTCCAAGCTTCAGTGTTGTTTTTTTGTAGTGACAGGGTATCACTATGTTGCCCAGGCTTGTCTCAAACTCCTGGGTTCAAGTGATCCTCCAGCCTTGGCCTCCCAAAAATCTGGGATTATAGGAGTGAGCCACCGTGCAGTGTCTGGTTTTTTAACATGCTATCCCCTTGCCTGAAACAACCTTGCCATTTGCCATCAACACTGGCTTCATCTTCCAATCCCTTTGCCTGTTGCCTCACATTGGATGTCACCAATCTGGGAAGCCTTTGTCACCCCTCACCACACTGAGGTGAGGGGTACCTCATATTCTCTCCCTGTTCCTTGATTTCCCATTCAAAGCACTTAATGCACCAAACATTTTTTTTTTATTGCATGTCTGAATACATTCCTTAGTAGTTCAACATTCTTTGAGGTTATATCATGTTCATCACAGAATTTAAAGCAATCTCCTGTGTATAGCAGATTGACAATAAATTAGCTATGAAAACAAATGAATAACTATGGTTTGGGAAGAAAGACATTGTCTGAGCACCCAGAATTCTAACTCATGACTTGTGCACTGTCAAGAATCACTTGCTTTCAGATAATTTTGATGAGTCTGATTTTACGCTTTTCAGTTTGTATGTCTCATGATTTGTCCTTAATAGACTGAAGAAGTCCTAGCCCTTATAATTGACCAGTACCTGGTAGGGGAAGGGCAGCAGAGAAGGACTGGATTAGAACCAGCTCAAATGCTTCTATTCTGATTAGTACTTAGGGTTGGTTGGAGAGTAAGAATAGGGACTCAGCCTAGTTGAAGGAAAGCCTGTATAGTGGTGAGTCTGAGTGACAAACCAGGGAGAAGTAATAAGACAATTTATTTCTATTTTTTTATCCTACACCTGAAATGTAAACAAGGGCACATTAAATTTTTACTGGTTAGCATTTTTTAAGTAATTATATGCTCAACTATGTCCTTATATTAGCATTCTTACCAATGTAGACTCTGTTATGGAAGTAACCCATGCTGCTGCTGCCTTTGGACCTGAATCTCTTTTTGCCCTTGTCCCATTTGTGAGTTTAGACTTTCAGCAAGTTGTCTTTATGATTCTCTATTCTATGGCATACTTTGCAAATTCATCTGTAATCAAATCTGTTTGATGAAGGTCACAAAAGCTAAGTCAACATGAGACCTGAAAGTAGAACCTGGGGGTCCTGATTTTCCTACCCATTAAGAAACAGCCTCCCCACCCAGTCAGGGCAGGTTATAGTATTTCATGCCATCTCGTCTTATTGACTGAGTCATACATCTCTCATTCCGCAAAGTCAGGGTCCTAAAATACTTCTGTGGAGTCGCAAGGACTCTTCCTCATTAGCCATCTTTGACTTTGTCATTGATACTATTTTCTACCTCTGTTTCTGATAATTAAAACCCCCAAAAAAGTAAAATGCCAGGGTGACCAGAGAGAACCTTAGATAAGACAGCTAATCTCTTGCTTCTAGAGAAAGGTATGAAAATATACTGTGCTTATTATGGGGATGATGGTATGCTCCCTGAATTGAACCTTACCTTTTACCATGAAATTTCTAATTGAAGTCAGGTAGCATGATGCCTCCAGCTTTGTTCTTTTGGCTTAGGATTGACTTGGCGATGCGGGCTCTTTTTTGGTTCCATATGAACTTTAAAGTAGTTTTTTCCAATTCTGTGAAGAAAGTCATTGGTAGCTTGATGGGGATGGCATTGAATCTATAAATTACCTTGGGCAGTGTGGCCATTTTCACGATCTTGATTCTTCCTACCCATGAGCATGGAATGTTCTTTCATTTGTTTGTATCCTCTTTTATTTCACTGAGCAGTGGTTTGTAGTTCTCCTTGAAGAGGTCCTTCACATCCCTTGTAAGTTGGATTCCTAAGTATTTTATTCTCTTGGAAGCAATTGTGAATGGGAGTTCACTCATGATTTGGCTGTTTGTCTGTTATTGGTGTATAAGAATGCTTGTGATTTTTGTACATTGATTTTGTATCCTGAGACTTTGCTGAAGTTGCTTATCAGCTTAAGGAGATTGTGGGCTGAGACAATGGGGTTTTCTAGATATACAATCATGTCATCTGCAAACAGGGACAATTTGACTTCCTCTTTTCCTAATTGAATACCCTTTATTTCCTTCTCCTGCCTAATTGCCCTGGCCAGAACTTCCAACACTATGTTGAATAGGAGTGGTGAGAGAGGGCATCCCTGTCTTGTGCCAGTTTTCAAAGGGAATGCTTCCAGTTTTTGCCCATTCAGTATGATATTGGCTGTGGGTTTGTCATAGATAGCTCTTATTATTTTGAAGTATGTCCCATCAATACCTAATTTATTGAGAGTTTTTAGCATGAAGGGTTATTGAATGTTGTCAAAGGCTTTTTCTGCATCTATTGAGATAATCATGTGGTTTTTGTCTTTGGTTCTGTTTATATGCTGGATTACATTGATTGATTTGCGTATATTGAACCAGCCTTGCATCCCAGGGATGAAGCCCACTTGATCATGGTGGATAAGCTTTTTGATGTGCTGCTGGATTCATTTTGCCAGTATTTTATTGAGGATTTTTGCATCAATGTTCATCAAGGATATTGGTCTAAAATTCTCTTTTTTGGTTGTGTCTCTGCCCGGCTTTGGTATCAGGATGATGCTGGCCTCATAAAATGAGTTAGGGAGGATTCCCTCTTTTTCTATTGATTGGAATAGTTTCAGAAGGAATCGTACCAGTTCCTCCTTGTACCTCTGGTAGAATTCGGCTGTGAATCCATCTGGTCCTGGACTCTTTTTGCTTGGTAAGCTATTGATTATTGCCACAATTTCAGCTCCTGTTATAGGTCTATTCAGAGATTCAAATTCTTCCTGGTTTAGTCTGTTTTGGTTACTGCAGCCTATACTACAAGGCTACAGTAACCAAAACAGCATGGTACTGGTACCAAAACAGAGATATAGATCAATGGAACAGAACAGAGCCCTCAGAAATAACGCCACATATCTACAACTATCTGATCTTTGACAAACCTGAGAAAAACAAGCAATGGGGAAAGGATTCCCTATTTAATAAATGGTGCTGGGAAAACTGGCTAGCCATATGCAGAAAGCTGAAACTGGATCCCTTCCTTACACCTTATACAAAAATTAATTCAAGATGGATTAAAGACTTAAATGTTAGACCTAAAACCATAAAAACCCTAGAAGAAAACCTAGGCATTGCCATTCAGGACATAGGCATGGGCAAGGACTTCATGTCTAAAACAGCAAAAGCAATGGCAACAAAAGCCAAAACTGACAAATGGGATCTAATTAAACTAAAGAGCTTCTGCACAGCAGAAGAAACTACCATCAGAGTGAACAGGCAACCTACAGAATGGGAGAAAATTTTTGCAACGTACTCATCTGACAAAGGGCTAATATCCAGAATCTACAATGAACTCAAACAAATTTAAAGAGAAAAAAAAAAACAACCCCATCAAAAAGTGGGCAAACGATATGAACAGTCACTTCTCAAAAGAAGACATTTATGCAACCAAAAAACACATGAAAAAATGCTCATCATCACTGGCCATCAGAGAAATGCAAATCAAAACCACAATGAGATACCATCTCACACCAGTTAGAATGGCGATCATTAAAAAGTCAGGAAACAACAGGTGCTGGAGAGGATGTGGAGAAATAGGAACACTTTTACACTGTTGGTGGGACTGTAAACTAGTTCAACCATTGTGGAAGTCAGTGTGGTGATTCCTCAGGGATCTAGCACTAGAAATACCATTTGACCCAGCAATCCCATTACTGGGTATATACCCAAAGGACTATAAATCATGGTGCTATAAAGACACATGCACACGTATGTTTATTGCGGCACTATTCACAATAACAAAGACTTGGAATCAACCCAAATGTCCAACAATGATAGACGGGATTAAGAAAATGTGGCACATATATACCATGGAATACTATGCAGCCATAAAAAAGGATGAGTTCATGTCCTTTGTAGGGACATGGATGAAATTGGAAATCATCTTTCTCAGCAAACTATCACAAGGACAAAAAACCAGACACCACATGTTCTCACTCATAGGTGGGAATTGAACAATGAGAACACGTTGACACAGGAAGGGGAACATCACACTCTGGGGACTGTTGTGGGGTGGGGTGGGGGAGGGATAGCATTAGGAAATATAACTAATGCTAAATGACGAGTTAATGGGTGCAGCACACCAGCATGGCACATGTATACATATGTAACTAACCTGCACATTGTGCACATGTACCCTAAAACTTAAAATATAATAATAATAATAAAAAGAAATTTCTAATTGAGTTGCCTAAGCCTGCCCACCTGTCATTCTCATATGCCTAACACGTTGTGAGATTTTATACATACAGTCCTCTGTATATATATTCACAGGTTCCCCATCCACAGATTCAACCACCCATGGATTCAAAAAGCAAAGCAAACAAACCAAATAACAACAACAAAAAATACAAATTTTAAAACACAGTATAACAGCCATTTACATAGCAGTTACATTGTTTTAGGTATTATACCTAATTTAGAGATGATTTAAAGTACATGGGAGAGTACTTTAAAAAAAAGGTACACAGGCATGGGGGCAGTGGCTCATGCCTGTAATCCCAGCACTTTGGGAGGCCAAGGCAGGTGGATCACGTAAGGTTGGGAGTTCAAGACCAGCCTGGCCAACATGGTGAAACCCCTGTCTCTACTAAAAGAAGAAAAAACAAAACAAAAACAAAAATTATTCAGGTGTGGTGGCCCATGGCTGTAATCCCAGCTGCTCGGGAGCCTGAGGCATAAGAATCACTTAAACCAGGGAGAGACAGAGTTTGCAGTGAGTTGAGATTGCATCACTTCACTCTGGCCTGGATGACAGAGCGAGACTCCATCTCAAAAACATAAATAAATAAAGTACAGGGAGGATGTGTATAGATTATATGCAAATACTGTGCCATTAGGGACTTGAGCATCTCCAGATTTTGTATCCACAGGGGTCCTGGAATCAATCCCCTTGATGGATACAGAGGGAAGACTCACTCACTCTCTCTCTCTCTCTCTCTCTCTCTCTCTATATATATATATATATATGTGTATATATATATATATATACACATATATATACACACATATATATACATATATATACATATATACATATATATACACACACATATATATACACACACACACATATATATATATACACACACACATATATATACATATATATATATACACACATACACACGTATGTATATTTACATGGATTTATAAACTGATATTTTATTCAAATGTTTCAACTGCCCCACAGGAAGAAAGATCCACTCTGATGTGTTCTGGCTCTGTGTGCCCACCCAAATCTCATCTTGAATTATAATCTGAATTGTAATCCCTGTTTGTTGTGGGAGGGACCTCTCGGGAGGTGATTGGATTATGGAACGGTTTCCGCATGCTGTTCTTGTGGTAGTGAGTGAGTTCTCACAAGATCTGATGGTTTCATAAGAGGCTCTTCCCCCTTCGCTCTGCTCTTCCCTTCTTTAAGCTGCCATGTGAAGAAGGTCTTTGCTTTCCCTTCATCTTCCGCCATAATTGTAAGTTTCCTGAGGCCTTCCCAGCCATGCACAACTGTGAGTCAATTATGCCTTTTTCCTTTATAAATTACTCAGTCTCAGGTATATCTTTATAGAAGTGTGCGAATGGTTTAATACACTCTCTAAAAGGAAAATAATCACTCTTCAGAAGCAGAAAAAAACTTTTTATAAGTGACTCAAAGTCAAGATGACCCATTTCTCATTTATATGATATAAACCTATACATATCTTCTCACGTACTTTAAATCATCTCTAGATTAGTTATAATACCTAAAACAATGTAAATGCTATGTAAATGCCTGTTATACTATGTTTTAAAATTTGTATATTTTGTTGTATTATTTATATTTTTGTTTTTTGAATCTACGGTTTATATTAATATCATTCTCTCTCTCTCTACATCTATCTATATCTACATATGTATATTTGTTTTTTTCTTAGAACATAACCTAGATTCCTCTACAGTGTAAATCCCTTGCTTTCTGGTTTTCTGCCTAATAAAAGGCTCTCATTTCTATCTTGGTCTGGAAATACCCCCACTTCCATTTTTTATGAAGTAAAAATACTGAAGATTTTTTTTTTTTTTTGCTAGAAGTAGTTTACTGTCTTTCTCTACAACTCATTCTAATATTTTTCTTTTCAACTCCCTACCATTCTTATTGTCTTCCAGCAATGTCTCTATGATCATAGAGAGAAAAACTGCAGCCACACTTAGCCAGGATCATTTACATTTACTTGCATGGCTCTGTGTAGCTTGCTTTTTATGCTAGGCAGGTTCCTGAATAGTTAGATAGGAATTGAATTCTTGGAAATCAAGCCATTGTTTAAGGATGAGGAAGAACTTACTATTTTAATGAACTTTATTATAAACCTTTTTTCTAAGCAAATAATCACCCCTTACTTTATCTTGTCTCCTATGCAAATCCTGATTTTCACATTTAAGCTTTACTTAACAGTGTCAATTTGTATAGTTATCTTTAAACAGTGGTCAGTCCCCACTCTTATAATTGAAAAGTAAGTAATTTTCATTTACTTTCTGGCTTCTACCTCTGGAAAATCTCTTACCTCTATCTTTATTTTGGTAATTCTCTTGTAGGGACTTTAATAGCCCCTGGAAAATCATCATAGCTCTGCTTCAATCTGAAAACATAACTGGCAGGCATGAGTCTGGAACACATACTAGGGAACGAAGTACCCAGAGCCAAGTTAAATGAACTGTTGATGACTTTTCTGAAAATCATAGTAAACCATGATTTCCTCACAAAATATAGAAGTGTCTGATTTTTGGCATTTAATTCTCAAACATACTCAGATACACTTTCCTTCTTCCTCTCCCACTCTGGGTTCATATCATCATATAAATCAGAAATGGGTCATCTTGCCTTTGAGTCATTTATAAAAAGTTTTTCTTTTCTAGCTCTGAAGAGTGATTATTTTGCTTTTAGAGAGGATCTTTCTTTCTGGGGCCAGTTGAAACATCTGAATAAAATAAAAATCAATTGAATGTGGATATGAAACTTAACTTGTCTTTTTACCATTAAATATATATTTGAAAAATGTGCTCTTCTTTTATAGCTTTTGTCACATCAGCATGTACCAATTCCAACCAGAGAACTAAATATTAATATTCTGCCCCAAAGTGCTGTTTTCCAGCCTGTGCCAAAGCAGAAAATGCCAGTAACAGGGAGTTTCCAGTCTAACTTTCTTATACCAGTCAAATTATCCATTTCAAAAAAGCATCCAGTCAAAGTGCTCCCAATAAGTGAATATTTTGCCTAGAGAATTTTGGGCTTGAGTTATCCATCCCTCTGACCAAAATCTATAAGCCCACTCACCCAGGAGATCTGAGAATGAAACTAAATATAAAAACTGGCTTTACTACTGGGAACCCGAAAGTTCAGCTAGTGGGGGAAGGAAAACAAAGAAGAGAATGTTTTCCGACAATCCTTGCTTTTGTGAGTGGTCAGCAGATGTTTTGTGCCTCTGTTGTATTCCTTGGCTAAGGGTTCACATGAAATGTACCCTCTGAAGGCTGTGGCCTTGTTGGAACGCCAAATTAGTTGTTATTCCTCATGCTCTGAGGTCTAGCTTCACCTTCAGAACCAGGCGAGCTTGGTCCCCACAAAGCCCTACTGGTACTTAAGCTTCCCATTTCAAGAGGACATTTGGGTTCACTACACCTCTCCAAGCTGTCTGATTAATTGCAGCTGTGTGCAAATTAGTATTCTTCAGGGGCTCTCTCCTGCTCTCAGATTAGCAACAACGTATTCAGATGGAAAGCAAATAAAGGTAGTTGTAAAATGAGGACACAAAAGAGATGCAACATGTTTGCTCTTGATGGGTGCATTGATGTCAGAACAACTAGGGGGAAATAAGACCACCTTGGTACTGTTATCATCGTCCTGATGATGATCCCGTCTTGCAGAAAAGCCCAAACAGAAGCAGGGGCATTGTCTAATCACTGATGGGTTTCCTGATATTATTGAGAAGACCAAGCAAAATTAATGGTGATATTATATCTGGTGAAATTATTATAAATTCTCCCTGCAGTTTTAATTAGCTCTGCTCTTTTTCTCCTCCTGTTTTAATCCAAAGCATATGTGTATGTTTGTATCAGCAATTTCAAAATTCTGTGAAGCATTTGGTATCATCCATCTAGTTTCAAAATAGGTACAGCATGATGCAGTGGGAAGAATGCTAGCCTAGAAGTTAGGACTCCTGAGTTCCTGCCTAGGTCTGCCGCTAAGCTGTAGTATGACCTTGGACATGACCTTTCAGGACCTTGGTTTCTTCTTATGTGAGATGAAGGATTAAAATCCAACAGTTTGTTAAATCACTCTCAACTTTTTAGATACTATTAAGTTTAGGATCCCGTGGAGAGGCCTATCATGCGAGAGATCATCCTATCATCAAAAGGTGAATATCAGGTGAAAGCAAAAGAAGCCACATTAATTTTTTTCTGTTGTCAGCTCACAAAGCTATTTTAAGCCTTTGGACAATAAGAAATATACTTTTTTCCCCCTCCATTAAATATACATTATCCATTAAAGTAGAGTGTGTTGTGAACTGACCTTAAGGGAATTTGCTAGTTTTTTTGTTTATTTTTGTTTTTTACAGGAAACTAAGTCCTGTGGAACAAAATAGAATTACCTTCATGGAGCAAGTTTAACAAATTGTCTTCATTTTTGGTCGGCAGGTTGATTTCTAATTCCCTCTTATTCCCTTTATATGTATTTTTGGCTTCCTGTCTTTGTTTTGCATTGCTATAAAGAAACATGTGAGACTGAGTAATTTACAAAGAAAAGAGGTTTATTAGGGCTCATAGTTTTGCAGCCTGTGCAAGAAGCATGGCACCAGCATCTCCTTCTGGTGCTGCCCCTAGGAAGCTTTCACTCATGGCAGAAGGGGAAGGAGAGCTATGTGTAGAGATCTCATGGAGAGAGAGGGAGAGCAAGAGAGAGGATAGGAGGTTCAGGCAGTTTTTAACAATCAGATTTCATGAAAATAAAAGAACTCACTCATTACCTCGAGGAAGGCACCAAGCCATTCATGGGGGATCTGCCCCATGACCAAACACCTCCTACTAGGCCCTACCTCCAACATTGGGGATCACATTTCAACATGAGATCTGGAGGGGACAAATATCCAAACTATTAAATTCCTAAAGGACAAAAAAGGGTGAACTGCACACGGATACTATATCTCCAAACAAATGCCCAGTTAGGTCCAGGACGTGTTCAACAGTGTCAGAAATCCAAAGAGAACCAGAGATAGTGTGGCTCAGTAGAAAGTAAACTGATTATACACACTCAGCATTGCAAGAAACCTTAATGGGACTGTTGTCCAACCACACAGGCATTATTCAAAACCCTTTTTACATCTCAAGGTTTGGTTTTCTAGCATGGGTTGCCAAGTTACAACTGCCCAGAGAAGTCATTTAAACTGCAAGAGACTCAGCTTTCTCATCCTTGGAAGAGAGAAATTGGACAAAATTATCTTTAATTTTTTGTTTGCCTTAATATCCTCTTATTCTACTAAACATTTTCAGTATTACAGAAATCGGCTCTTGGAGGAAAAGACATTGCAGGGGGTGGGAGACAAAGTTGGTGATACAGTGTAATAAGATTTTTTTAGGTAGTGGCAAGATCAAATGTTTTGAGGTTTGGCAAAACCATCTAGTAGTTTCAGTTCTCCCTGACAGTAAGAAGTTAAGGAGGCCAATTTCTCTTTCAAGTCAGAACTTCTTGTTACAACTGGGTAGTAAACATACTTTTTAATAAGAAGTGGCTAAGGCTTAAGAAGACCAACTGCTGATACCCAGAAATAGCCAAAGAATACTTCATTACTGACAGTGCACACTTTGATAGACCTGTCTTTTACTATTGACAGTATTCTTTCTCTGCTGTTTTTACAAGAAAAAAAAGCCCAATGAAATGTAAACCTTGTTTTCTTCAATTATTGGTCCTAGGAGTATTCAGAGTAAATAAAAAAAAAATACCTTACATATACTTCTATAAAATCTTTTATTTGAGCAGTTAAAAAAAGCTATCTTCTTTCAGTCTTATCGAGGAGAGCAAATTCCTCCTAGAAGTCTTATTTCTACTTCTAATGACAATTGCTTTATTATGTGACATTCAAAGGAAAAACTTGAAGTCATATTTCTAGTAAAGTATTTAATTTCAGAAATAATTTAGACTGTTACTTCAAAGCAAATATCTGCTATTCCTGACATAAAGTTTTTACCCAAGCTTGGTAATAAGGTTATCATAAGAATATGGATTATTCTCAGGATGGAATAGAATGTCTTGATTAGGAAGAAACACACATAAGAAATTCATTTTTTTGGAAGAAAGAAAATCTGTGCTGTTTATCTGGCAATGGAAGTCAGATCAAAATATATCTATATGACATTTGAATGGGGTCACGTGGGAAGACAAGATCTGTCTGTATGAATATTTTTAGCTTCTGAATTTGACATAAGAATAGGATCAGGAAAATGAATTCTGTGTTACATGACTAAGATGCTTATTAGAACTCAGGCAAGACGATTCCTTTAGTTGGTCTACTGGGAAATTACCCTCTGCCTACAGCTTTCAAATACATATATATACTATGTGTGTGCATGTGTGTAAATTTCCAACTGAGTACCTCAGCACATAAAATACACTTGTCCAAGGTAAAAAAGACAAACAGTTATTAATAGGGCAAAAATAAAATGGGGTTATATCCAACCATGGCATAATACTCATTAGAAAGAAGCGTGGCGAGCTAATTAAGACCCAGTGATAGTTAGAAAGTCTGAGAACATTTATCTTTAAAAATGGAGTGGTAACTAACTAAAAGAAGGACCCAGAACCTCCTAATACAAATATCAGTTGTATTCCCTGAGATTTAAAAATATAATAATTCTTATTTCTAATTCAAAGGCCTAGAGTGTAAGTGCGGATAACTTAACCTTTTTTTTTTTTTTAAGCCTCTGTGAGAAATAACGCAGCTGTTTGGCCCGTGGTATTCCCTTTAAATGAAAGAAGTTACAAAGACAAGAAGAAAAAAGTGGAAGAGAAAAATAAGGAGAAAAAATATTCAAACAGTACATAACTAAAAATAAAAATTTTTCACAAACAGCAAAGGGAATCTTGAAACAAAATAGATTTGTTTTAAAATGCAAAGAAAGAGCCTTACCCGGGATGAATCGCTCAGTTCTCTTTTGTTGGTTGAGTTTGCTTCCTTCCATTTCTGCTAACTTTGACCAGCTGCTAACAAGCAAAAGAGCTTCATAGAGGCCATCTACACGTGTTCTCTTCTGGGTTATTGCGATGCTAACAAAGTGCACCTACCGCAAATTAGAAGAGCACAAAGATTTCTGTGGGTATGCCTGCAAAACTCTGGCTGCGAGGCAGCACCTCAGCTCAGTAGCCTTGGATTTACATGTGCCTGCCCCCCTGCCCATGGTTACTGAGGGTGGCCTGAGGATGGATTCACTTCATAACCCTTTTCCATAATTATGTGAATAACAAATGAGCTCTATCCAATAGAGAAAAAGAACACATTTTAATACTTTGTGAAGTGATCATGAGGAAGGGGACAGAGGAGTTGAGATGGCCAAGAGAGATCCCGCCCTCTGGAGACGTAATAGAACAGTGACAGATAATGCAAAAAAAGATTTAATATATTTTTATATATTTAATATTTGTCTTCTGTTGTTGACCTTAGCTTTTGAGTCAACAGTAACTAAGAAGCATTTTGTCATCCGACGGCTCCTCTTCCTTTGGCTTTCTGTATTGCATTATCTGATAAGGAAGCAGCGAACTTAAAGCTCAGTTCAACACAATGATCCTTCATCATAGCTGGGTGTGAAGAATGTTGTTCCCTCAAATATGACACAAATTGTTTGGTCAATAGAGAAGAGAACTGCATTCTATTTTTTTCCAAACATCTGTTATACTCCGAAACCTTTCTCCTTAGACCGTGGCTGTCTGACCAACAGTAGGTGGATTTCTTTGAAATCTTATCCTCTGTAGAACTGGATCTCATCCTGGCCAACATGGTGAACCCAGTATCTACTAAAAATACAAAAATTAGCTGGGCGTGGTGGCGGGCGCCTGTAGTCTCAGCTACTCGGGAGGCTGAGGCAGGAGAATGGCGTGAACCCGGGAGGCGGAGCTTGCCAAGATGGCACCACTGCACTCCAGCCTGGCAACAAAGCGAGACTGTCTCAAAAAAAAAAAAAAAAAAAATAGATCTCACTAGAGGTATTCTCAATTCAGCAGTAGTGTCCAGTTTTGAATCAAATAATTTATATTTTGATTATGTGTATTAAGAAGCTAAATCTACTCATATACAAAAGGAAAATTTTAACTTTTCATGTGTTCTGGCTAAAGGCCAGAATTAAAAGGAAGAGGATGTCTTATCTATCAGACATTTTTGTGCCTTTGAAGCCATAAACTTGAGAGAAACATTAGCTTATTCCTGACCCTGAACTCAACATAAGCATTTGCTTGTAGCAGTCACTCTTGGGTGACTATAAATTCACAAAGTCAAGAATTTGCATCCTGAATTGATTTGTGTAAGATGTCTAGGGGAATGCTGATTTTATATTGGAAACAAGGTTAGGGGGAAGCCTCAAAACTGCCTTTATGGAGTTCTGTATCTCAGCATATTATAATTCTTACTTCTACCATACTCCGGAGGAATCAGTCTGGGTGACTTCATAAGACAATATTAGAAAAATTGCTAGCACTACGAAATCAAGCAGGTTATGGCAGTATATTCCTTGTAAGAAAATTAGTGCATTAACTCTTTCCAATAAGTGATTGAATTAGTTTTGCACATAATCTGATTTATGAAATGCTGCATTCGCATGTTCAAGTAGTTAGAAAGTGTGTCGAAGCAGATGTTGAACTGAAGAAAGAAGGTTGCTTGAAATGTAAAGGTATTATAAAATGGCTAATCTGTGGGTATGACCCAAAGCTTTCAGAGGTTTCCTGGCTTCACTTTTTTTTTCCAATTTAATAAATTTTTTTTCTTAAAAGGTAAAATTGCCAGTGAGTTAAATGTTGATGCTCTGATGTTAGCAAGACTGAGTTCATATGTCCATCATTTATTAACTCTATTTTCTTATCAATATGTTTGGCTTCTGTAAGTCTTATTTTCTTGTTTGTAAAAGGAAGATCTAATAATAGAACTGGCCTTATAGAATTGTTGTGAGGATTAAATGTGGCAACCCATGGTTATTGGTTTCGTGCAATGCCTGTCACAAAGAAAAACCCAGTAAGTTGTAGTGGCTATTTTTCATCTTCTCATTATCACCATTACTTAAGAGAGATGCAAAGTGATAGTATCATACAAACATTTTCATGGAGAGTTAAATGAACATCTGTTTTTTCTTTTCTTCAATTTTTTAAAAATTATACTTTAAGTCCTGGGGTACATGTGCAGAATATGCAGGTTTGTTACACAGGTATACAAGTGCCATGGTAGTTTGCTGCACTCACCAACCTGTCATCTACATTAGGTATTTTTCCTAATGCTATCCCTCCCCTAGCCTCCCACCCCGACAGGCCCTGGTATGTGATGTTCCCCCCTCCCTGTGTCCATATGTTCTCATTGTTCAACTCCCACTTATGAGTGAGAACATGCGGTGTTTGGTTTTCTGTTCCTGTGTTAGTCTGCTGAAAATGATGGTTTCCAGCTTCATCCATGTCCCTGCAAAGGACATGAACTCATCCTTTTTTATGGTTGCATAGTATTCCATGGTGTATACATGCCACATTTTCTTTATCCAGTCTATCACTGATGGGCATTTGGATTGGTTCCAAGTCTTTGCTGTTGTGAATAGTGCTGCAATAAACATACATGTGCATGTGACTTTATAGTAGAATGATTTATACATACGTGTGCATGTGTCTTTATAGTAGAATGATTTATAATCCTTTGGGTATATACCCAGTAATGGGATTGCTGGATCAATTGTTTTTAAAGACAGGTTGCATAAAACTGACTAATGCCATTCATGATGACAGTGAGTTTCAAAGGCAGATAGCTATCTTAGTCCATTTAGGGTGCTCTAACAAAATGCCACAAAGTTAGGTACATTATAAACAACAGAAACGTATTTGTTACAGATCTGGAGGCTGGGGAGTCTGAGATCAAGACGCTGGCAGATTTGATGTCTGGTGAGAGCTTGCTTCCTGGTTCATAGATGGCGACTTCCAGTTATGTCCTTACATGATGGAAAGGACAAGGGGTCTTTCTGGGACCAGTTTTTCAAGAGAATTAATCCCACTTATGAGGTCTTTGCCATCATGACCTAATCACTTCCCCAAAACTCCACCTCCCGATACCATTACACTGGTGATTAGCTTTCAATATATAAATTTGGGTGGCGGGGTGGGGCACACACATTCAGATCATAGCAGTGGCAGCTAGGAGGAAGTAAATTTTGAATCCTCATTTCCATGTAAAGCCTTCATTTGCTTTAAACAATTTATTTAACTTTTATTGTGCTTTTTCTGAAAATGAAGAAATAACATATAGCTACACATAGGGAGGGTATGTTATTTCTAAAGTAAAAATTAACTCTTTTGTAAATGTGGCATTGTTTAATAATAGTTCACCCTGTCCAATGATACTTAGCTTTTTTACATATGTAAATAAATTATTAAGTTACTGTTTGTTTGTTTGTTTTTCTTTTGGTGGGGGGGGGTGTTAAGATCTTATTCTCAGTCCTCAAAACACTGTTGAACAGGGAACATCTGCCCTCATTTTCAACCTTATTTCTTTAGTACCAATTGCAGCCATGTTATAATCTTTGTTTTTATCCAGATAAAGCTGAGGGAAGGGAAGGGGAATCCAGTGAGAAAAAGATTTTCCCCAAAGAGTGACTCAGCCTTTGAAAAGAAAATCAGCTATATGAAAGGGGAAGAGTGTTTAATCATTCGGAGCAATAATTGCATTGTAAATATTAGCTCAGCTGATAAGGAGTAGAGAACCAAGAGAATGAGGGAGCTGTTACATTGTTTTATCTTGTTTGATGCCTTTATTCAGTGCTCTAGCATGGGGGCCATGTCTAGGGATGGAATCCACTATAGCTACATTTAAGGTCACCTAATAAACTGTGCTGTTTTCTTTCTTTTCTTCTAGACTCTATTCCTTCATTTTTTTTTCTGAACTTTAAGCAAGGAAACTGCCAGTCATAGAGCATTTCCTTATACACTTCCATGTTACTGTTATGCAGAGAAATCTGACTGGCAGGCTGATGGCCAGGCTGCTCTGGAGGAAAGTAATTAGCTATGTGACTTTATCTAGGCCAAAAAAAATGGGATAAAAAACATGCAAAACCATTCTGCTCTACAGACCTGTTCTCAAGGCAGTGTTTACCCTAGTGCGTCTGCTAATTCCTTTCAAGACTGGAAAACTGTTTTGTTTGACATTTTTGGAATGCTGTGATATGAACCATTAGACTATTTTTTTCTCCTTTATGGTACTAATATTCTGATTTTTAAACAATTAAATATGCTCTAAATTTGTCTCGCCCACTTCTACATCTTCTTCCAACATTTACATAGACATCCATGCACATTCATGCACACCACACAACTACAAGTCATTTCAGACAAATGGTCTTATCTAATTCTTCTTAGTGTTTCCATTTTATTATTTGTCAAATTGAATGGAACTTCCATGCTTTGCCCTGCTGACATTTAGGCAGACTTGCATAAAATACAAGATTATTTCTAGCTGGATAAGAAGCTCAGCTATCAGATAGTGTTGCTGATTTATACAGCAGGAGGAAGGAGAAAAGACCAATGGGTGAGTATAATGAATAGAAACGTTCCTGAAGCAATGCACTTGTAGCCTATCCAAATCTTGCAAACTCTGCATAAAACATCCTCCCAGTTCTCTTTCAATGGAACAATTTTTCTTTTCTTTTTCTACTCTTCACTGAACATTTCCTGTATTCCACATGCAACAGTGCACCTTTTACATTCGTTTGGCTCGTGTGCTCTTGCAATAACCCTTTGCTGTGTGGTAATATCTCATTTGTGGGAACTTCTGTGACACTATTAGGGGACAGATACAATGGCTATGTGCCTAGCAATGCCTTCACCATGCTCTGCTTAAACAGATTGCTCATTTATTTGCTACTTTCCTCATCACCCTGTCTCTCATTCACTATAATATCTTTAGCAAATCACATAGTGCCAGGTAAATAAATGGTACTCATTCAATATTGACCATATGGATGAATCTCTGCTTATGAAATATGAGAGCCCCGTGCAGGGTCATTCTGTCCAGGAACTCATCTTCTCTGGCGGTGTGAGACCATATGTTTAACATGACCAGTAAGGAAGTTGAAGGAATCTTCCACTACTTTTTACATTCTTTTTTCTTTCAAAAAGTTTTGTAAACTTCAAGTATGTAAAAAAACAGTTCTTATATGTTCATACAGTTTGCTTTCAACAATAACTCCACACATGTGCATTGACATGTAAAGATGTTTCCAGTATAAAGTAGAAAAAAATGGGTTTTAAACATCATATATAAAATTAATCAATTTTTTAACATATAGCATACCTGTATTCAGGAACATGTTCTTTGGTTATTCTCATTTAACCAGTCCTCTATTGTTGAATACTTGATCTGTTTCTAATGTTTCATTTTATATATAATATATCCTATACCAAATATCCTAGTATAACTTCTCTGTGTGCTTGTCTAATTATTTTGTTTAGATAAAAGGTTTCATATGGTGTCCACTTCATGCCATTATGTGATATGATTTGCCTCTCAGCCTCTAGGAATGGGTTTTTCTCTAAGGATAGTGGCTTCCACTCTATCTAGTGGCTGAAGTAATATGGCTTCGTGTCATGTGGCTAACGATTCATGCCAAAGGTTGTCCACGTCTTATGTATCAGTGAGTTATCTGACACCCCTAATAGACGCTTATTTCTTTTTTCAAAAAGCTTGCTCCTGAGCTGAATTTCCATGATCAGATGGTGGCAAGAGCCAAGTCTTCTCACATAAAGAGAAATCACATTGAATCTGTTACCTATGACCACTGGCCAAGGGGTCTTGTCATCACTGCATTCTGGGGAATCGGATTCAATTTAAAAAGTTGAAGCTGCTTGCTGTCTTCCTTCCTGGTAGTTTTGAATGTGTAATCTCACAAAGATCTTCTTAGCTCTGGCAAAGCTGAGCCTGTCTAAAACGTTTATGTTAGAATTTACATGAGTTCATTTGTGCTGGCGTCAAACATTTCTTGAGTATTTACCATGTTATTGGCTGATCTTAAAGCCAAGCTACAAAGGACTAGTAGGGGTTAGCAGGCAGGCAGGAAGAAGAAGGGCATGGTTGGCAGAGGTTGCCACATGCACAGAATATAGTGGTGAACCTACATGGTGCATTTGGAATTGCAAGTAGTCTGGCTTTGCTGGAAGTGGGTTTGCAAGCTGAGGAGTAACAAGAAATAAGGCCGAATAGCATACCAGGAAGTGGTAGATGGCAGAGACCCCTGGATCACCGTGGTACTTATGACACTACTTGCTCACTTGTTTTTTGGTTTATTTCCTGATAAGCTTTGAGCCAGAACATTAATGCAAATTCTTGTTCTAGTGTACAAATTACTACAATGACTTCCCATTGCTCTTAGAGAAGACAAAATCCTTAATATGGCTTACAACGTGCAGTACAATCTGTCTACTGCCTCTGTAGTCTTATTCCTCACTAGGTCTGCCTTCTTCCTCCCAGCCCTACTGGGGCCCATTCTCTGGGCTTCAATATTACAGACCTTACTTTAATTTCACTAATGGGAAATGTTGCTGCCTTCCGACAAAGGGCTTTTGCATGTGCTGTTTATATGAAATCCTCTTTTCTTCCTGCCACTGTTGCCTATTAATGTTCTTATTTCTCAGCACTCACGTTATTTTTTTACTCAGAGAAATCTTCCCTGAGTTCCCTGACCATGTCAGATTTTTCACTTATATGCTGTCATAACCTCATGCATTTCTCTTTTACAGTACTATAAATTGTCAGTGACACATTTGTGTAATTAAGTGATGAATGTTCCTTTCTTCCTAATAAGTAACATCATCTATACCATCATTATTAAATCAGCCAGCATCAGTTGGGGTACTTTTCATATGTCCTATACTGTTCTAAACACATTATGTGTATTAATTCACTTAATTCCCATAACAGTCCCTATTAAACGGATAACACTGAGAAATGAAAAAAGTAAGTCACCCAAAGTTACACAGCTGATAGGTGATGAAGTTAGAATTAGAAATCAGGGAGGAGGAGCCAAGATGGCTGAATAGGAACAGCTCCGGCCTACAGCTCCCAGAGTGAGCAACGCAGAAGACGGGTGATTTCTACATTTCCATCTGAGGTACCGGGTTCATCTCACTAGGGAGTGCCAGACAGTGGGTGCAGGTCAGTGGGTGCGCGCACCATGCGCGAGCCAAAGCAGGGCGAGAAATTGCCTCACTCGGGAAGCGCAAGGGGTCAGGGAGTTCCCTTTCCTAGTCAAAGAAAGGGGTGACAGACGGCACCTGGAAAATCGGGTCACTCCCACCTGAATACTGCGCTTTTCCGACAGGCTTAAAAAACGGCACACCAGGAGATTATATCCCGCACCTGGCTCGGAGGGTCCTACGCCCACAGAGTCTCCCTGATTGCTAGCACAGCAGTCTGAGATCAAACTGCAAGGCGGCAGTGAGGATGGGGGAGGGGCGCCTGCCATTGCCCAGGTTTGCTTATGTAAACAAAGCAGCTGGGAAGCTCGAACTGGTGGAGCCCACCACAGCTCAAGGAGGCCTGCCTACCTCTGTAGGCTCCACCTCTGGGGGCAGGGCACAGACAAACAAAAAGAGAGCAGTAACCTCTGCAGAATTAAGTGTCCCTGTCTGAGAGCTTGGAAGAGAGCAGTGGTTCTCCCAGCATGCAGCTGGAGATCTGAGAATGGGCAGACTGCCTCCTCAAATGGGTCCCTGACCCCTGACCCCTGAGCAGCCTAACTGGGAGGCACCCCCCAGCAGGGGCAGACTGACACCTCACATGGCCGGGTACTCCAACAGACCTGCAGCTGAGGGTCCTGTCTGTTAGAAGGAAAACTAACAAACAGAAAGGACATCCACACCAAAAACCCATCTGTACATCACCATCATCAAAGACCAAAAGTAGATAAAACCACAAAGATGGGGAAAAAACAGAGCAGAAAAACTGGAAACTCTAAAAAGCAGAGTGCCTCTCCTCCTCCAAAGGAACACAGTTCCTCACCAGCAACGGAACAAAGCTGGACAGAGAATGACTTTGACGAGCTGAGAGAAGAAGGCTTCAGACGATCAAATTACTCCGAGCTATGGGAGGACATTCAAACCAAAGGGAAAGAAGTGGAAAACTTCAAAAAAAATTAAGAAGAATGTATAACTAGAATAACCAATACAGAAAAGTGCTTAAAGGAGCTGATGGAGCTGAAAACCAAGGCTCGAGAACTACGTGAAGAATGCAGAAGCCTCAGGAGCCGATGCGATCAACTGGGAGAAAGGGTATCAGCGATGGAAGATGAAATGAATGAAATGAAGCGAGAAGGGAAGTTTAGAGAAAAAAGAATAAAAAGAAACGAGCAAAGCCTCCAAGAAGTATGGGACTATGTGAAAAGACCAAATCTACGTTTGATCGGTGTACCTGAAAGTGACCGGGAGAATGGAACCAAGTTGGAAAACACTCTGCAGGATATTATCCAGGAGAACTTCCCCAATCTAGCAAGGCAGTCCAACATTCAGATTCAGGAAATACAGAGAATGCCACAAAGATACTCCTCGAGAAGAGCAACACCAAGACACATAATTGTCAGATTCACCAAAGTTGAAATGAAGGAAAAAATGTTAAGGGCAGCCAGAGAGAAAGGTCGGGTTACCCTCAAAGGGAAGCCCATCAGACTAACAGCAGATCTCTCAGCAGAAACTCTACAAGCCAGAAGAGAGTGGGGGCCAATATTCAACATTCTTAAAGAAAAGAACTTTCAACCCAGAATCTCATATCCAGCCAAACTAAGCTTCATAAGTGAAGGAGAAATAAAATACTTTACAGACAAGCAAATGCTGAGAGACTTTGTCACCACCAGGCCTACCCTAAAAGAGCTCCTGAAGGAAGCGCTAAACATGGAAAGGAACAACCGATACCAGCGGCTGCAAAATCATGCCAAAATATAAAGACCATCGAGACTAGGAAGAAACTGCATCAACTAACGAGCAAAATAACCAGCTAACATCATAATGACAGGATCAAATTCACACATAACAATATTAACTTTAAATGTAAATGGACTAAATACTCCAATTAAAAGACACAGACTGGCAAATTGGATAAAGAGTCAAGACACATCATTGTGCTGTATTCAGGAAACCCATCTCACGTGCAGAGACACACATAGGCTCAAAATAAAAGGATGGAGGAAGATCTACCAAGCAAATGGAAAACAAAAAAAGGCAGGGGTTGCAATCCTAGTCTCTGATAAAAGAGACTTTAAACCAACAAAGATCAAAAGAGACAAAGAAGGCCATTACATAATGGTAAAGGGATCAATTCAACAAGAAGAGCTAACTATCCTAAATATATATGCACCCAATACAGGAGCACCCAGATTCATAAAGCAAGTCCTGAGTGACCTACAAAGAGACTTAGACTCCCAGACATTAATAGTGGGAGATTTTAACACCCCACTGTCAAAATTAGACAGATCAATGAGACAGAAAGTCAACAAGGATACCCAGGAATTGAACTCAGCTCTGCACCAAGCGGACCTAAAAGACATCTCCAGAACTCTCCACCCCAAATCAACAGACCATACATTTTTTTCAGCACCACACACCTATTCCAAAATTGACCACATACTTGGAAGTAAAGCTCTCCTCAGCAAATGTAAAAGAACAGAAATTATAACAAACTGTCTCTCAGACCACAGTGCAATCAAACTAGAATTCAGGATTAAGAATCTCACTCAAAACCGCTCAACTACATGGAAACTGAACAACCTGCTCCTGAATGACTACTGGGTACATAACGAAATGAAGGCAGAAATAAAGATGTTCTTTGAAACCAACGAGAACAAAGACACAACATACTAGAATCTCTGGGATGCATTCAAAGCAGTGTGTAGAGGGAAATTTATAGCACTAAATGGCCACAAGAGAAAGCAGGAAAGAGCCAAAATTGACACCCTAACATCACAATTAAAAGAACTAGAAAAGCAAGAGCAAACACATTCAAAAGCTGGCAGAAGGCAAGAAATAACTAAAATCAGAGCAGAACTGAAGGAAATAGAGACAAAAAAAACCCTTCCAAAAATTAATGAATCCAGGAGCTGGTTTTTTGAAAGGATCAACAAAATTGATAGAGAGCTAGCAAGACTAATAAAAAGAAAAAGAGAGAAGAATCAAATAGACGCAATAAAAGATGATAAAGGGGATATCACCACTGATCCCACAGAAATACAAACTACCATCAGAGAATACTACAAACACCTCTACTCAAATAAACTAGAAAATCTAGAAGAAATGGATAAATTCCTTGAAACATACACTCTCCCAAGACCAAACGAGGAAGAAATTGAGTCTCTGAATAGACAAATAAGAGGAGCTGAAATTGTGGCAATAATCATAGCTTACCAAGCAAAAAGAGTCCAGGACCAGATGGATTCACAGCCGAATTCTACCAGAGATACAAGGAGGAACTGGTACCATTCCTTCTGAAACTATTCCAATCAATAGAAAAAGAGGGAATCCTCCCTAACTCATTTTATGAGGCCAGCATCATCCTGATACCAAAGCTGGGCAGAGACACAACCAAAAAAGAGAATTTTAGACCAATATCCTTGATGAACATTGATGCAAAAATCGTCAATAAAATACTGGCAAACCGAATCCAGCAGCACATCAAAAAGCTTATCCACCATGATCAAGTGGGCTTCATCCCTGGGATGCAAGGCTGGTTCAATATATGCAAATCAATCAATGTAATCCAGCATATAAACAGAACCAAAGACAAAAACCACATGATTATCTCAATAGATGCAGAAAAGGCCTTTGACAACATTCAACAACCCTTCATGCTAAAAACTCTCAATAAATTAGGTATCGATGGGACGTATCTCAAAATAATAAGAGCTATCTATGACAAACCCACAGCCAATATCATACTGAATGGGCAAAAACTGGAAGCATTCCCTTTGAAAACTGGCACAAGACAGGGATGCCCTCTCTCACCACTCCTATTCAACATAGTGTTGGAAGTTCTGGCCAGGGCAATTAGGCAGGAGAAGGAAATAAAGGGTATTCAATTAGGAAAAGAGGAAGTCAAATTGTCCCTGTTTGCAGATGACATGATTGTATATCTAGAAAACCCCATTGTCTCAGCCCACAATCTCCTTAAGCTGATAAGCAACTTCAGCAAAGTCTCAGGATACAAAATCAATGTACAAAAATCACAAGCATTCTTATACACCAACAACAGACAAACAGCCAAATCATGAGTGAACTCCCATTCACAATTGCTTCAAAGAGAATAAAATACTTAGGAATCCAACTTACAAGGGATGTGAAGGACCTCTTCAAGGAGAACTACAAACCACTGCTCAGTGAAATAAAAGAGGATACAAACAAATGGAAGAACATTCCATGCTCATGGGTAGGAAGAATCAAGATCATGAAAATGGGTATACTGTCCAAGGTAATTTACAGATTCAATGCCATCCCCATCAAGCTACCAATGACTTTCTTCACAGAATTGGAAAAAACTACTTTAAAGTTCATATGGAACCAAAAAAGAGCCCGCATCGCCAAGTCAATCCTAAGCCAAAAGAACAAAGCTGGAGGCATCACGCTACCTGACTTCAAACTATACTACAAGGCTACAGTAACCAAAACAGCATGGTACTGGTACCAAAACAGAGATATAGATCAGTGGAACAGAACAGAGCCCTCAGAAATAATGCCGCATATCTACAACTATCTGATCTTTGACAAACCTGAGAAAAACAAGTAATGGGGAAAGGATTCCCTATTTAATAAATGGTGCTGGGAAAACTGGCTAGCCATATGTAGAAATCTCAAACTGGATCCCTTCCTTACACCTTATACAAAAATCAATTCAATATGGATTAGAGTCTTAAACGTTAGACCTAAAACCATAAAAACTCTGGAAGAAAACCTAGGCATTACCATTCAGGACATAGGCATGGGCAAGGACTTCATGTCTGAAACACCAAAAGCAATGGCAACCAAAGCCAAAATTCACAAATGGGATCTAATTAAACTAAAGAGCTTCTGCACAGCAAAAGAAACTACCATCAGAGTGAACAGGCAACCTACAAAATGGGAGAAAATTTTCACAACCTACTCATCTGACAAAGGGCTAATATCCAGAATCTACAATGAACTCAAACAAATTTACAAGAACAAAAGAACCCCATCAAAAAGTGGACAAAGGACATGAACAGACACTTCTCAAAAGAAGACATTTATGCAGCCAAAAAACACATGAAAAAATGCTCACCATCACTGGCCATCAGAGAAATGCAAATCAAAACCACAATGAGATACCATCTCACACCAGTTAGAATGGCAATCATTAAAAAGTCAGGAAACAACAGGTGCTGGAGAGGATGTGGAGAAATAGGAACACTTTTACACTGTTGGTGGGACTGTAAACTAGTTCAACCATTGTGGAAGTCAGTGTGGCGATTCCTCAGGGATCTAGCACTGGAAATACCATTTGACCCAGCCATCCCATTACTGGGTATATACCCAAAGGACTATAAATCATGCTGCTATAAAGACACATGCACACGTATGTTTATTGCGGCATTATTCACAATAGCAAAGACTTGGAATCAACCCAAATGTCCAACAATGATAGGCCGGATTAAGAAAATGTGGCACATATACACCATGGAATACTATGCAGCCATAAAAAATGATGAGTTCATGTCCTTTGTAGGCACATGGATGAAATTGGAAATCATCATTCTCAGTAAACTATCGCAAGAACAAAAAACCAGACACCACATATTCTCACTCATAGGTGGGAATTGAACAATGAGAACACATGGACACAGGAAGGGGAACATCACACTCTGGGGACTGTTGTGGGGTGGGGGGAAGGGGGAGGGATAGCATTGGGAGATATACCTAATGCTAGATGACGAGTTAGTGGGCACAGCACACCAGCATGGCACATGTATACATATGTAACTAACCTGCACATTGTGCACATGTACCCTAAAACTTAAAGTATAATAATGATAAATAAAATAAAAATAAATAAAAAATAAAAAAATAAAAATAAAAATACAAAAAAAAAAAAGAAATCAGGCAGACTGTATCTGGAATCTATTCTCTTAAACTCTGTCTCTGCTGACCGGTAGGTTATAGATCTAACATAAAGTTGTTGCTCAATAAATATTTGTTGAAAGTATAAATGAATAAACTAATTAATAAATACTTTATATGTGTCCCACTCTTAACTGGGGACAATTGGGTGGGTAGATACAAAAGAACCCTAGTAGACTGTTCGCTGGCAGGAATGTGTTCTAGAGGATTGGGGATAGAGAAACCCCTGAATAACTTTACGTGATTTATGATGAAAATCTTTCAAGTAGAGGAAAATTATAAAATGCTAACCAAAAGATTAGTTATTTGGTTTGTATGTTGATCACTGTGATCTTTCCCAATATTGACTGGGGTTTGTTGAGTGTCTGTAATCCCACAGGTGGATGTTCATGATCTGAAGTGAGAATGCTATATTTGCTCAGCATTTCCTGTACCTGAAACATCCCTTGAAAACTGAAATAGAAAGAGCAAGTCAATGGTAGTATCATCCAGCACTCTGCCAGGCTTATGGCAACCTTGCTTACCCAAAAGCAAATTACTTCCCTCTCATTGCTATATAATAAGTACTTTACGGCTTTGTGTTTTCATGCATTGATATTTCCCTAGGAGTCTGAGAAGGTGTCCAGGAATAAAAGAGGGAAGAACAATGATTAAACTAGTTCTAGGACTTTAGACATTGGATTATATTCAGAAACCCATAATCAGACCATTAAACTGCCTTCGCATTCATTATCAGACTCTGAAAAAGCATATTCAGTCTCGCCATGGACTGGCCTTCACATATGCTTTGCTATCTGGTAGAAATATCTGCCCAAAAGATTATTTTTTATGGAAATAATAGTGCACATGCAGATTCTAGATATTATTTTCTATTTATCAACTGCATTCAGGCAGTGCTAAGTAGATGACTGATGCTGAAATTTTACTAGATAATCTTTGCTCTGTATTTTGTTATATGACACAAGGGGCAAATACGTGAGATGAGCAATTAGTGAAATTCTGGAAGGGACAGGTTTATGTCATACTATTGAAAGGGACAGGAAGTGGATTAACTATGATATATATATAGTATGTGTGTGTGTGTAGGTGTGTGTGTACGTATAACTAGTTTCCTTTTCCTACCACTGAAATTGTTAAATGGAATGGTGACGTAGACACTTTACTTCTTTACTCCTGGACTTACTAGTAAAGAAGAAACATATAAAAGAGCAAGATAGTATTGATCTGGGGTGGTACTATGGTATGTATTAATACCATACCGTAATTCTATGATCTATTAATGTCACAACCAGCTACATTTAGCTGGCTTTTATATACGAATGTGCATAGTACTGTTTTGTATTAAATATCACCAGAAGATATTTGTTACATAAAAACAGTGAGATTAATGTTTATATATTTTGGTACTCATGCTAGAGTTGAATGAGGTTCTGTCTCTGGGGATAATTCTAGGTATCCTGGAAAACCTCCACATCTACACCAAACCCAGAATCAATTCAGATAGGCATTACTGTTCACAGTCATCTAATTTCAAGTTAGGGTAGTAGGATATGGATTGGGGGGGCATGATTCTTAGTGCCAGAGAAAGATTAAATTATTCATAGGGAAAGATATTCAGCCTAAGATGGATAAGACTGAAATCAGGTGCCTGGACTCTAGAGGATTGGGCTCTAACCGAAAAAAAAAAAAAAGCAGAATCCAGTAGGAATTCATTGAGTAAGCCAAGGTTACAATCTGCTGGACTTCAGAGGTAGAGTTCTAGATGCCCATTTTACCACCCTAGGTCAGAAGCGGGGAGCAGAGAGACAGAAGGCTATAAGTGAGGAGACAGTATTGAGACACTAAGTAGACATTCTAGCCAACTCTGTAGAGGATTCTCATGTTATGAGCTGAAGTAGAAAGGCTACGTTTGAAGATTCTGTCTGATTTTGGGCATCTTGGTTCTAGATCTATCGTAGGTGCAGATTAAATTGTTTCCAGGCTGTACTTGATAGTTGGTAAGGATCAAACAATACCCTCATGTAACTTGTCCTAGAACTGGTTGTGCTATGGCATCATTGCAGCCCCACATCCTAGCATGGAGCCTAAAAAAAAGTAGGTTCTTCATAAATAGCCAAGGAATGAATTAATGAGTGATGGGATGAGTGTGAGTGGATAAATAAGCAAAATTTCTAGAAATATGGGGTGGGAGTATGGCAGACAAACGTTGGCATCATCCTTCAAGGACCAGATCAAAATGCCACATTTCCACTACAGCTTTCTCTGAGTTAATTACTTCTCTCCACTGTTACTATGGTGATGTATTTATTCTGCTTTAATGGCATTTATCAATCATTTTGTGGTTATATGTTATGATTTCTCTCTTCCTCCTAGACTATAAAATCCTTGACTGTAGAATTGTTGGTTTGTACCTACATTACTGCAGATAGTATCTGGCAAGGGCTGGGCTCTCAATAAATATTGACCAAATTGAGGCTGTAAAGATTCCAATGGACCAATATGGTTTGTGACCCATGCTTCATTTACCTAAATGAGGCCACAAGGCTCTGTGATCACATGGCAGTCAAATAACAAAACTCTCCAAAATCAAGATTTCTTCTTCCATTCCTTCAGGTTCCCTCCCCCATGGGCATGGTTATCTCATCCTTTACCTCCTGGAAATTATATATTGGAGGTTGTCAGTGTGTGCTGTTCTGTATTGCCCTATAGTTAATGCACTTCTCTGACGTAGAGGACTGAGCTCTCTATAGAACTATGCAGTGTCAAGGACCCTCTGCATTGACATAGATGCTTGGACCACACTGTTAGGTAACTGAGAAGACAAAGAATGTGGCTAGAGGCTAAAAGGGACAGAGCAGGAAAAGCATGAAGAGCACGCAGGAAGGAGCTTGAATTTTTTCCCCAATGTACTGGGGAGCCCAGGAGTGGCATCACTTTGTACTCCAGCAGTGACATTTTTATTTACAAGCCAAGAATGCCCTGATCGCCAACTGCAAAAATTGATTTGGTTGTTCATCTGATTCAACCCATGTCAGAGTTTGAAGGTAATTATGATAGTTGGGCTGATAGGCAGGCAATTACATTTTTGTTCTCTTGCTTTCTGGCTCCTTCTCCCTCTCTTTCCCTTCCCACACCTCCATCTGCAAGGTTGCTCTTGTCAGGAAGGCAATGTAAGCAGGAGACGAGAGAGTAATCTTTGGAGATGTGGTATATGGACTCTTGGCAGGGGCTATAATAAATAATAGTATGGCTAGTTCTTTATCCTAATTTTTGTTAGCCCCTTATGAACTCTAACCAGATAAAAGATGCAAACTATTTTGTCTCCTTCTTTAAAGTACAAAATAGAAAAAGCACATGTACTGTAAGGCAGTTTCTGTTTCTGATTTAAATTTGAGTTGTCTTTGCAACATCTATAGATTCGGTGTCTTTCTAAAAAGATTTGCTCCAAATCATAATACAAAAGGAGCCTGGGATAGGGAGAGATTTAGGCAAAGCTAAAATCCATCTGAGTTCGGGAGCAGATTCCATGGGAGACTGAAAATGTGTTTCAAACTGTAGTGCAAGAAATTGAACAAAGTATTGAAATTTTTCTAAAAAAAAAAAAAAAAGGTTTCTTTGCCAAAAGTAGTACCTGGCATGTAAACCTAAAGTAATATAGAAGATGAAGTGGAAAAGTATATCACAAGGCAAAAATTACTTTTTAGACTGATGAAGAGATGGATGGATGGATGTGAATTTTTTTTATCTATTTCTTATTTTGAAGGTTATTTATTTATTTACAAACACTGGAAAATTCAGTGTTTTTCACTGAGCAAAATAGCTTGTCTGGTCCAAAGCCAGTAAAATAAGAATTTTGTGGGTGGGGTGTCTACTCCATTAGTATAGCAAATGTTGAGATATATAAATTATTTTAATGTATTTATTTTATTGACAACATAAAAAAAAAAAACTTTAACAGGCTCCACAACAAGGTCAATAGAATTCAGAAGCACATCTGTCCTCCCAGGACACTTGTGGTTTAACTATTTACTATAGCTACCTCAAGATTTTACAGAAAAAAAAAAATGAGACCTTCTCTTGAAAACCACCATATCCCAGATCTAGGCTTTTCTATGCACTGTAACTTCTCTATAAACCTCCTTTCTACTGACTGCCCCACTTCAATTTGGCACATACACCCTTTAACCAGTAAGCATGTGCATGTAGTCAGTGTGTCAGACAGGTTTGGCTGAATTGATATAAGACTGGTAGCATAGCCTGGGTGCGGTGGCTCACACCTGTAATCCCAACACTTTGGGACGCCCAGGCAGGCGGATCACGAGGTCAGGAGTTCGAGACCAGCCTGGCCAGCATGGTGAAACCCTGTCTCTACTAAAAATACAAAAAATTAGCTGGGCATGGTGGTGCACGCCTGTAATCCCAACTACTCAGGAGGCTGAGGCAGGAGAATCACTTGAACCCAGGAGGCGGAGGTTGCAGTGAGCTGAGATCATGCCACTGCACTCCAGCCTGGGCAATAGAGTGCGACTCTGTCTCAAAACAAAACAAAACAAGATGAGCAGCATGGAACATGATGTTGGCATGAGGCCCTACTACCCGGCAGCAGACTATCAGGGAATAAACTAGATAAACCTGGAAAATGTTTTAACTTCAGTTTATTTTATTCACATTAAGTAATGGAGTAGCATGTTGTTTGTTTGTTTGTTTGTTTTACCTCTAAACCTCCTGTATAGCCCCCTTTTAAAATAAGGGTAGGGGAAGAGGCTTAAAATATGGCAGTATTGACTCCCAGGCCTGTTCAGTCTATACAAATTTTCAGGCTGTATAGTTTAAAAAAAACATTCAATTTCTTATACGTTTTTACTTAGTGATTACTTTAAAAATGGGCCTCGAAAGACTCATGTTACTTTTAGATTTGTTCAGGGTTTAAAGCTTCTTTTAGGCACTTCTTGGGCTTCTTCTACCTTTCACTGTAATGTAGTGGTTAAGAGGAAGACTTTGGAATCTGATAGATTTGGGTCAGAATTGTAGTTTTGCCACTCATCACCTTTGGGTAACCAAGCTCTGTGAACCTCAGTCTCTTCTGCAAAACAGAAATGGTGACATATTTCCTAAGTCTGTTGGCAGGATTAAATGGAATAGAGGGCACAAAATACTCAGCACAGTGCTTGGCACATAGTAAATGCTGAATTAATGGCAATGAATTGTTGTTGTTTTTTTTTCTTTTTGAGACAGAGTTTTGCTTTTGTTGCCCAGGCTAGAGTGCAATGGCTCGATCTTGGCTCACCGCAACCTCTACCTCCTGGGTTCAAGCGATTCTCCTGCCTCAGCCTCTCGAGTAGCTGGGATTACAAACACAGGCCACCCATGCCTGGCTTTTTTGTATTTTTAGTAGAGACAGGGTTTTTCCATGTTGGTCAGGCTGGTCTCGAACTCCCGACCTCAGGTGATCCGCCTGCCTCGGCCTCCCAAAGTGCTGGGATTACAGGCGTGAGCCACCATGCCTGGCCCATCAATTGTTATTGATTTATTACTGAGATTGCTTTAAATAAATTCATCCTTATTTCTGTGTAGTCTTTACCTTGTCTCCAGATCTTTGGAAGTCTCAGGTTCATTTGTCTGGACTTTGGGGGTTTTGTTTAAAACTGCCTTATCTCTGCAGCCACATCCTCCACCACTGTAGCACATGATCAAAAAACTTTTCTCTAAGGATACTGAGTATTTCTTAGACCTATGTCACTAGCTCCCTGGGAACTCTCTCTACCCCCATCCCATCAACTCTCTGACCACAAGTTTTCAAGGAATCTTCCTCATTATACTCATCTATCATTCTTGCAGTTTTCTGTCTCATCTTGAGCTGTTGGTCAAGAGTAGACCAGAGTATCCATTTCTCAACTCATTTCTTAATAAGGCAACACCATGTTCAATGGGCATTCATTGGGCCAGTTGAGGCTCCTCTGTAATTTTATTTTATTTTTTGAGACAGAGTCTTGCTCTGTTGTCCAGGCTGGAGTGCAGTGATGCAATCTCAGCTTATGGCAACTTCTGCCTCCTAGGCTCAAGCAATTCTCCTGCCTCAGCCTCCCAAAGTGCTGGGATTACATGTGGGAGCCACCACGCCCACCCTTCTCTATAATTTAAGTGTTATCTCTCTTTATAACATTTTCATAAGAGGATCCACAATTCTATTCTCCCATTCACTTATAAAGAACAAAAATATATCCCTAAGGTTCCACAAGTACCTCTGGCCTTTGGGGAAAAAAAAAAAAAATTCACAGACACTTTTTTGAGGAGGTAATTATTTGTTTGTTGTGTCCTTGCTATTCATTTTGAGATAGATACTCAAGCTCTACACCTCTTAGCTTATATACCAGTTTCAAATTTATGTCTTTATTATTTATTATAAAATTTTTTGCCAGCCGGGCATGGTGGCTCACGCCTGTAATCCAGCACTTTGAGAGGCCAAGGCAGGCAGATCACGAGGTCAGGAGATCGAGACCATCCTGGCTAACACAGTGAAACCCCGTCTCTACTAAAAATACAAAAAAAAAACAAAATTAGCCGGGCGTGGTGGTGGGTGCCTGTAGTCCCAGCTACTCAGGAGGCTGAGGCAGGAGAATGGTGTAAACCCGGGAGGCGGAGCTTGCAGTGAGTCGAGACTGCGCCACTGCACTCCAGCCTGGGCAACAGAGTGAGACTCTGTCCCTAAATAAATAAATAAATAATCTTTACCTTGAATATTGAGATGGGTTCAATACAATCTCAATTTAGAATACTTAAAAGATGAAAAGTTCCATAATATAAATTTTCTAATCAACAGAAAACATTTTGTTAAGATGTTGCTGATGCAAATAATTCTAGCATGTATCACTGTTAGTTTTCTATCTTTGAAAACTATCATTCAACTACCATCGTAGTTACTAGACTTCCATTCAGGATCTTGCATGCCTAAGAGTCATTTCACTGCCCAAAATGAGGAAATATAGAAAATTGAGCTGTGTTTTTATCATCTACCATTTCAAAAAACCCTGTGGAAAAAATATTTCTTTTAGCAAATCTCAGACATTATCTTGACTTATATGTAAGATGTACCTCTCTCTTTAAATCCAAGTGCATTGAAACTTCTGGCTCATAAGGTAATTTTTTTTAAATAATTAACTAAACCCTTAAAACTACATAAAAGTCTACTTTGTTTTATAAATTAACCCCATTATTTTAGGAATTAATATAACTTTGTCTTGTGACATGCTGAAGTTATTTTTCCTCGTTCTTAATATTCAGTCTTTCCGCTTATCTATTTAATTCCTGATCACTAGCCAAACTATATACTACAGTTTGGTTCATCCAATTTAAATAGCTGGCCTGTAACTAAGAAAATAAAAATATATTTTGTGAAGAATAGGTATGAGGTAGAGAAATTAGTAGTAGTATGATACGGGAAAAGAGTAATGTCAAAATGCATGGTAATTTATGTGATATGCGGAGGACTGCAAGAAGTCAAGAAAGAAACATAACAAGCTAACAGCTGTCACCAACAAATAGCAACTAATTTCAGCATTCATTCCCTTGCTCATGCTTCATGAAAGTATATAGGTAAACAGGATTCGTATCATGTTCTAATTTCTTCTTTGGGCCTCAGGCTTCCAGCCCTCTGAGCTACTATCTTATAACATTCTGAGGATGTAAGAAAGAACTTGATCCTGTTTTCTTTTTCAGTCTGGAGCAGAGACACGGTGAAGTTCAGTAAGGTCTGACATCCATTAGCATTTTGTGTGACTCAGGATACGAATCAAACCTACTGTTGTGGAAGCAGCTTTCCATATAAATCTAATTCCCACCAACTCCTGCCACCACCAAAGCTAATAGTCAAGTGCTTGTATTGCTGATAGCAAAGGTCCAAGATTATTCTTATTGTTTTACTGGGGCTACTTATCAAAATCTATTTACTTGTCTATTCTGTGGATGGGGAGGTGGTAAAGAAAAGGCTTAAGTGTCCTACAGAGATTCATTCTATGCTGCCTCAAATGCTTTGAAGCAGTACAATTTCTCTTTTAACTGCCTCGATGTAGGTGAAGAGTCTTGCAGGATATGTTCACTGCTGAAGAGCAAGCCTGCCTCATTCATAACCACTAGTAGCTGACAACCTTTGGATTCTTTCCACAGCTTGAAAATTCCTCCATTCCTCGAAAGCACCGTGCACTAATGCTCAAAGTATTAAGTGTGTTTTTATTTCCTAGAAGGATGCATTTTACACAAGTCACTTAAAAGCTTCTGGAAGCTTTAATTACAGGTTGACTAATATTTAGAAGAATTGAAATACCCCTCTCTCTCCTCTGTGGTATGCATGAGCCAGATTCTGGTTCATTAACCAGAGGTCTATTACTTTTCCTCTATAGTTTCATGGAGTAAAATGGTAGATGCAAACCAAAAGAGGTCAAGGGACCTGAGCTTGGTTCTGTCTTTGTCACAACTAAGAGTCTGACCTTGGATGAGTCATGGTAAGACTCTGTGTCATATATAAAGAGTATTCTGAGAGTAAAACGTGCATACAAATGAAAAGTATGGTTATTATGGTCTCTTGAATATTCTTAGATCAATTTCACCCATTGGATGGGGCTAGTATATGGTTGATGGATGGTATTTGTTTCATTTATCTGGCATGCATTTAAATCTTCAGGTGCATTAAACGAACAACACAAATTTGATATATGATTTTCATGCTCTCTTGCATGATAGATGTAAAATCTTAATCAGTGATTGTCCGGAAACCACAGTCTCCAAAATGCTGCCTAGGAGTGCTAAAGAGCTGTCAGATCTAACTTATATGAGTTGACAACATAGAGAAAAGAAAGAAGTTGAATTCAGTTCAACCTGGAAGGAGAAACCCATAGGGTGGAATTATCTGAATTTGAATTTTTCTGAGTTTTATTCCCCCCTACATTATGACACACTAATAAGTGGTCTACCTTGACCCAGAGATACAAATTTTGGCCTCATGTGTAGAATAGCACCTGGATTCAGGAATAACTCCTTGAAGTGTCCCCCCCCCTTAAATCTCTATGTGACATTCAATGTTCACTTACTCATAGACCAAGGAGATAAGGACATTTATCTTCTCAGGTAAGGTCCCTCTGTTGAACATTGAAACAAAGGGGTTACATTACCACGGCCTATCTTTCAGAAAAATGACTGCTGTGATAGCATAAATGTCCCGAGAGCTTTGCTTTGATAGAAGTGTGTTTTTAATGATATGATTTTGGTGTCTGGCCCTCTGTGGATAGCTTGGCATATGTCTTGTTCTATTTAAACAGCACTGACTGATAAAGTGGACGTTAATTGGCAGTTAGTGACGAGGCTGCAGGTCTTTGTTACCCAGCCTTTCAGCTAACTGATCATTAACTAGGAGGAAATGTGTGACCCAGAAGGTCATTACTGTTATTATGTGGGAAAATACATTTAAATGTTACAGATTGCTTTTTTATGAATCAGGTGAGCATTTTTAGAAAAGAGAGAGCTTGATTTACAATGGAGTCTGTTTTCAGTCCTGCTCTTTTCCTGTCCCTTTGAAGACTAAACGGTATATTTCTCGATTCCCATTGCTTCATTGCCTAGAACCTCACAATGTTGATATTGACTAAAAAAACAGAAATTTCAACTCCATTAAGAGCTTTTCCAAAATCTTAAAATTTCCAAATAAAATCCTTTCATCTGGATGCCACTCACTTTAACAAGCTTTGAGTAATTTTTTTAATGAAAATGTGATAGAAAGTAATGTAACTGCATATGTTTTATTATGTAAAATTCTGATAGTATCATGTATGTCTTTAGAATTTCCTTTGTCATACATTGTCTGTGTTTTGTAGGATTTTGCAGATTAAGCCTTAGCACTCATTTTATGAGGACAGTGAATCCTAATTCCTCTTCTTCATTCTTTCTGTGACCTTTTTGATTTTGCCTCTTTAGTAATCTCCTCACTGCCCTTGTAATGCAAAAAATAAAAATAAAAATGGTCTGATTGGGTGCTGTGAGTCTTGGCAATGAAAACTTCACATGAAATTTGTCTCCTGAGAGAAAATATTATTCTCCCTTTTAATAAAAGGATACAATTAAATACTCCCTGAAACCTCTCTCCTTCAAATATATTGTCTTATGTAAAAGATGGAAATGGATCCTTGTTTAGCTGAAAAACTGAAGAGCCAAAAACATTTCTAACTATAAATTAGTTTATGAATATTAAATACCCCAGCCTTAGCTCTAATAAAAACAAAAAAAATGTGAAGCGTGGTGTGCTCTGTGGTTATTAACCTGTTGTTGAAACCCTGACTTCAGTTCTAGGCCCTTAGCATGATTACTTCTTTCCTTCTTTGGGTTGCATGATGCTTCAAGGTCTGGAAATGCCAATGTCTTTCCCAAGGGGTTTTACGTTTTACCTCTGAAGATTGAAGAAAGCAACTGAGTTGTTCAGAAATCTCTTTAAATTAGATTTAAAAGGTACTGGGTTTATTTTTGCATGTCTTCTTTATTTTTTCCTCCAAAGATTAAGATTGGATTTTAGAAGGCTCTTTTGGCTCCTTTAAAAAGAAAGTTTATCCTTGTATCACATAGGACTGAAGGAGATAGGCTGCAGTTTGAAGGCAAGAGCATCTGATCTCCAAAGAATCAGAAAATCTCTTCTTTTGTTGCATTTGTAGGTACTTTTTGTTGTGTTGCTTTTTTTTTTTTTTTTTTTTTTTAAATACAGGTAAAGTTCAAACGAGCACAGCATGGTCCAAATGGTGTTTAAAGCTGTCTAAGTTTCCTTTACGTAACTTTCACTTTGACAAGTATGTTCCAGCTGGGAGTCTATCAGGCTGTTAAAATTAACTTTATTCTTCTTTTGTTATTCTCATGCACACACACATACACACATGCCTACATGCACGTGCGCACACAGACACACAGGTGTGAACATGACCATTTAATCACATCCAGCAGGGCTGAATGTTACTCTGCGGGGCTTTATTGACTGTTGTACAGGCTAAACATTTCATTCAGTTGCAAGACAGAAAAACTCTGCAGGATGAATTTCAAAACAGAGAGCAGAATTGTTACCCACAGATAAGAATTCTTTGTAAGACTTTCACCTTCTCATAAAAGTGTTAGTTAAGAAGAGGTGAAAACAGGTATTCCATTCATCTCTGAAGTGTATGCAGTAATGGCCTCATTCGGCTGAGATTTCCCAGCAGCAAAAAATGTGCTTGGCAGAACAGCTGCTCTAAATACCTGGGACATACATTCTTTCTAGGATTAAACAAATAATACTTGCTGCCCTTTGTATAAAAAGATCACTTTGCTGGTGCACCATTAGTGTACATTTGATTTGATTTGTTTGTTAAACAGCAAAGGTGGGTTTCCCTGGAGCCACTTACACCTCCTCTCGGTCCTCTTTGCCTCTGGCTGTATATGCATGTTCATTCTACCACCTGATGACTTCATGCTTACTCTATGTTCAACTAAATCAAATGAGTCTCTTATTCCCATTCCTTCCTTTTTACTTTCCTGCCTCTAGGCATTAATTTGTACCATTTACCTGGACTATCTGCTCCCACCTTTGACTATTAATATCCTATTTATTATTCTATCAAAGCCAAAGACCATCATCCCCATGATTTCCTCTGACATCCCACTCAGAATCTATCTCTCTTTCCTCAGAGCACAGTTTTTTTTCTTTGTACTATCATTTAAAGACACTTAGGCCAAACACTTACCTACTTAATTATAAGCTTCTTGAGGATTTGGGCCACTTCATATGGCTTTTGGTTTTCCCCAAACCATTAGCTCCAAAAAAGAAAGGTTGAATGAATGATTGGTGAGTCATCAACCTTGGCATGGTTGGGACTACCCTTTGAGACCACTAACCAGAATTTTTCTCAATGAAATGAAATTTATTCCCCGACAAATTGACTGCACCATGTTAGTCTCCTTAACATCATCTGCTGAACCATCTCTTAAGAAACACTTTGATACTAGATGGTAAATAACCACTGTGTCAAGACCTCCAAGTGCCCTTTACCTCCAGGTCACCTGTGTTCCTGCAGCAAGACACACCTCTGTCCCCACCGTGAGGCAGAATGAGGCTTGGGACAGTTGAGACTTCCAGAACCCAGCTCCAGCACTGTGGCCACTGTCTGATTAATCAGTTCTTCTTCTGCACTGATAATTAAATACTCACCGTTAAATTTTATATTACCCTTGCTAGTATCATTGTTATAACCAATGTGACAGCCACAAAAGAGAATTAAAGCTATAGACTGTTTATGGACTGTCTTCACTTCAGCACAGCAGGGAAGAAACCAGGGATCTGAATAAGTACTAGGGATCCTTGCTCATTTTCCCAATTTGGCTACAAAAGTTAATGAAATTTGGCCAACGCTTAAAATGCAGATATGGCTGTGGATACATTTTATGATATAAATACAGATACACTTGTTTCATGGAGGGGTAACTAGGGAGTTAGATTTCATTTGGACCTATGTGTGCCGAGCAATTGGAAGCATATTAAAACTGTTTTATGTGTAAGCATTTATTGCTTTTGCCTATAAGATGTTGCTTATGTGGAAAATTAAGAGTCCAGTCTAATGTATTCCTGGGTATACAGCCTATGAAGGTATTTAAAACCTAAAGCATATTTATTCTGCATTTAAAAGTGTTTAGAGACTGCCTTGTGTGTTAATGTGTGCTGTGCGACCAGCACTATTTAAATCCTATCCCCCTGCATGCATTAATGTGTGCATCGAAGGGAAGAAGAGCAAGGGATGATAAACTGTGTTAACTGCCCAATGTTCAACTAAGATTTATGTAAGAAAGAACAGTCTAGTGCATTAATGTGAATATTCTAAGATAGATGTTTATCTTAATGGACTCAGAGGTACTTACAAACAGCATAATTGCTGAAGTCATTTTACAGGGCATTTATTCAGAGTGATTACACTACTCTTACTTTTCTTTATATAAAGAATTCCACTTAAGGGTTTAAGTGAGACAGGCTAGTGTGGCCAAAGAATCATAGGTTCCTCCTAGCTGCTGCTTAGCGCTAAGGCTATTTGAAAGGAGGAGAAGCAAAACCCCAAATCTCCATTTTGGCACTTTGCAAGAAATTGGTCCAAATGTTCAATCACTCCAGTTTTCAGATCTACATGATATTTGACTTACTTTAAACCTATAGTCCTGCAAATAAGAAATTTATCTCTCTGGTACATGGTTGTAGAATTCAAACATTAGTTGTTTATGGACTTTTATGGACCACTGAGGCATTTTCTGTCTTGAAAGCAAATGTACTCTTCCAGAGAAACTCCTATTCTTTTTTTAAAGTTTTATTTTTAACTGACAAATTAATAATTGTATATATAGGTACGATGTGATGTTTCAATGTCTATATTCATTGTGGAATGATCAACCCAGGATAATTAACATACTCATCGCCTCAAATTCTTTGTAGCAAGAACATTTACAATTTATTCTTTTACATGAATGAATTTTAAAATATATAATTTTGAAATAGGCAATTCATTATTAACTCTAGTCACCATGCTGTGTAATAGATCAGAACCTATTTCTCCTGTCTGAAACTTTGTAGTCTTCAACCAACATCTCCTCATTCCCCATTGACCTTTCCTTTCTCAGCCTCTGATAACCACCACTCTACTCTCTATTTCTATGAGTTTGACTTTTTAGATTTCTACATATAGGTGAGATCATACAGGATTTGTCTCTCTGTGCCTGGCTTATTTCACTTAGCATAATGTCCTTTAGCTCCATCCACATTGTTCCAAGTAGCAGAATTTCCTGCTTTTTAAAGGCTGAATATTATTCCATTGTGTGTGTGTATATATATATATATATATATATATATATCACATTTAAAAAATTTTATTCATCCATTAATGGAAAACCTTCATTCTTGAAAAAATAGCTTATAAAGCTATTTATGTCCCTGATACCTCCAAAGATCAGAATGAGTAATAATCTCACAGGGATGGGAAATACTTCCTCTCTTCCACCTTTTGCATGTCCATCCTTTGAACATGACTCCTGGTGTGTTAGTCTAGTCTGTTCTCATGCTGCTAATAAAGACATACCTGAGACTGGCTAATTTATAAAGGAAAGAGGTTTAATGGACTTCACAGCTCCACATGACTGGGGAGGCCTCACAATCATGGTGGAAGACAGAAGAAGAGCAAAGGCACATCTTACATGGTGGCAGGCAAGGGAGCATGTTCAGGGGAACTCCCCTTTATAAAACCATCCGATCTCATGAAACTTATTCACTACCACAAGAACAGCATGGGAAAAACCCATCCCCATGATTCAATTACTTCCCACCGGGTTCCCTCCCATGACACGTGGGGATTATCGCAATTCAAGGTGAGATTTGGGCAGGACACAGAGCCAAACCATATCACCCGTCTTACCCAATTCTGTTGAAATAAACAGACATTTCCTGAGTACCTGCTATCCATTCAAGTTTTTTCTATGAGCTAGGCTCTGGTCCAGGAGTATAGTAACCCTACGGGTGATTTCAGACCAATAATAAGTAACACTATTAAGAACACATCACAGAAGGGTAACATCTCTGACTCGCTGATATCCATTTCAAACCACATAACAATAGCATGAAGTAGATGTCACTGACTCAAATTAACAGAAGAGAAAGCTAGGGTGCAGTGTTTGTGATTACCTTGGACTCTCACCATAATAGACCGAGCTCATGTTTTCTGACTCAAAACACAAAACTTTTCCCTTGATATAGTTGCCTCTAGAAGAAGTCCCTTGTCTCCCTCAAATAGCAATCAAGTAGAAGGGAAAATAGTATAAGTCAATATATATTAAGTACTTTCAGTGTGATTCCAAGAAACTATTGAGTTGCTATGCTAAAGGGAGCATTTTATTTTTCAGCCTTGGGATCAGAAAAACATTACATAAAGAAGTGTTTGGGTTGGACCTTAAAAAAAGGTATACCATTTCAGCAGGTATAAATGGAATGAAATGCAAATAGTTGCGTAAGGAGCAGTATAAGCCAAAACATAAAGTTATGAACTTAATACCCTTGTTCAGAGAATTGAAAACATTTAATAGTCAGTATGTGGAGGCATTTATAGGGGCAAATGGTAATGGAAGATGATACTACAAAATTACACTGGAGTCCAGAGGTGGAGGATCTTGAATTTTAATTTTTTTTTAAGTCTAGACTTTTGATAGTGAGATAAATTTGAACCAACAGAGTGAAACATGAAAACTATATTTTTATCCTGGAAGTACTTTCTAGAGTTCATTAACAGGAAGAGGTAAGGGTAGACAGGGAGTCTGGGTAGGGAATTTTAGGATTCATCCACATAAGCAGCCAGGGCAGTAGGAATGAAAACTGGAGTAACATTTTAGAGATGGCTTTGCAGGACTTGGTGCCTGGAGGTGTGATGGGGAGCAGGAAGGATTTGTTACAGGAAAGAGGTCCTGACTTAGACCCCAAGAGAGGGTTCTTGGATCTCACGCAAGAAAGAATTCAGGGTGAGTTCACAGGGTACAGTGAAAGCAAGTTTCTTAAGAAAGTAAAGGAATAAAAGATTGGCTACTTCATAGACAGAGCATCCCCAAGGGCTGCTAGTTGCTCATTTGTATGGTTCTTGATGATATGCTAAACAAGGGGTGGATTACTCATGCCTCCCCTTTTTAGACCTTATAGGGTAACTACTCTTGTCCCTTGATGATATGCTAAACAGGCCATGGCATTTGTGAACTGTCATGTCGCTAATGGGAGTGTAGCAGTGAGGACGACCAGAGGTCACTCTCATCGCCATCTTGGTTTAATAGATTTTGGCTAGCTTCTTTACTGCAACCCGCCTTATCAGCAGGGTCTTTATGACCTGCATCTTGTGCTGACCTCCTATCTCATCCTGTGACTCAGAGTACCTTAACTATCTGGGAATGCAGCCCAGTAGGTCTCAGCCTCATTTTACCCAGCTCCTATTCAAGATGGAGTTGCTCTGGCTCAAGCACCTCTGACAGATTTGAAGATGACCCTGAGGGTTTGGGCTTGTTCCTAGAGAGTAAGGACACCACAGACAGAGGCCAGGAAGGCAGCAGAGGGAGGAGATAATCAATTCAGTCTGGGATATGCTGACTGCTCATGTTTCCAAGATATTTAATCAAAAATATTGTCCGTTATGTGTTAGTCTATGTTCTGTTACTATAAAATAAACTTCTGAGACTGAATAATTTATAGAGAAAAGAGGTTTATTTGGCTCACAGTCTGTAGGCTGTACAAGCAGTGCCAGCATCTGCTTGGCTTCTGGCAAGGCCTCAAGAAGCTTTCACTCATGGCGAATGGCAAACAGGGAGCAGGCATGTCACATGGTGAGAGAGGGAGAGACGGAGCAAGGGAGACAGGAGGAGGAGGCGCCACCCTTTTTTTTATTATTTAATTTTTTGAGAGGGTGGCACGATCATGGCTCACTGCAGCCTCAACCTCCCGTGCTCGAGCAATCCTGCTGCCTTAGCTTCCTGAGTGGCTGGGACTATGGGCCTTCACCACCACACCTAATGTTTAATTTTTTAAAATTTTTTGTTGAGATGGGATTTCATTATTTTCCCCAGGCTGGTCTCAAACTTCTGAGTTCAAGTAATCCTCCCTCCTTCATCCCCCAAAATTCTGCAATTACAGGCATGGGCCACTGTGTCTGGCCCAGGCTCTTTTTTTTTTTTTTTTTTTTTGAGACAGAGTCTCGCTCTGTCACCCAGGCTAGAGTGCAGTGGTGTGATCTCAGCTCACTGCAACCTCCGCCTCCCAGGTTCAAGCGATTCTCCTGCCTCAGCCACCCCAGTATCTGGGATTATAGATGCATGCCACCACACCCGGCTAATTTTTGTATTTTTAGTAGAGGCAGGGTTTCACCATCTTGGCCAGGTGGGTCTTGAACTCCTGACCTCATGATCCACCCGCCTTGGCCTCCCAAAGTGCTGGGATTACAGGCATGAGCCACCTCACCCGGTCCAGCTCAGACTCTTTTAAACAACCAAATCTCATGTGAACTCATTACTATGGGGAGGGCACCAAGCCATTCATGAGGGATCCACCGCTCTGAGCCAAACACCTCCCACCAGCCCCACCTCCAACATTAGGGATTATATTTCAATATGAGATTTGGAGGGGACACACATCCAAGCTGTGGTGGGCATTGTAATCACGGTGGAGCTTTCCTCATCGGGCTGATACCCAAGTCCCACCCCTGGGTATTGCTAGAATGTCACCTGGTGACTAATGAGCGCCAAAGGAGGAGACCAATCCCGTGGGGCCCTTGCATCCTCTCTGCTTGTGGTTGCTCTCTCTGTATTGTTCTCTCTGTTATGATTGGCTCTAACTTCTAGTAAGAGAAAACTTGACCTGCAGTGACTGAAGACAGGATACATTTTCTTAAACAAGAATTCCGAAGTTTAGAGAACATAAAACTGCTTAATTTGGCTCCTATAATAGGAGCCAAATTTTTATTTTATAATAAATAATTATAATAATTATAATTAATAATTATATATTGTAATAATTATAATTAATAATTATATATTGTAATAATTATAATTAATTATATATAATAAATTATTTTATAATAATTTATTTTATAATTGTCAAATTTAATATTTGACAATATCTGAGTCAGCTTCCCAGTTCTTTTCTTGGCTTTCCCCCCAACTTGCCACCTTATGGGCACAAGCTGATTGCTGCAGCTCCACATGTCCCGTGCAAACCCAAGGAAGAAGGGAAAGCAGTCAGACCAGCCAAGTCTTTTTTGTTTTATCAAGAATAGAACAAGCATTTCTAGAGCCTCTAGAGGATTTCCTTGTTTAGCTCTTTGTCCAGAGCTACCACATGGCCACTTTCAGTTGCAAATGAGGCTTGGTTAGGCCGGTCACATTGCCAGCCCTCACAAGGAGGAAGAGGGGAATGGATATTGACAGTGTCTACAATAGTCATCTTCCCTGCTACGCTGAAAGCACTTTAAAGGCAGGGACCAAGCTCCGTCAGGCCATACTTATGTCCGTGCTATGCCACACTTCTCACCTGGCACTTTGCTGGACATATAAAGACCTGAGATGAGAAGGGTTTGAGGAGACACTTCCTGCCCACTGTGCTGAGCACTTTCTTGTGTCTTTTGGGTTCTCTGAGCAGCTGTAGGAGTATAGAAGCCTCCAGATATATGTTAAACTCTTTTTCAGCACCTCTCAAAACAGAAAAAAAAGCAAGAAAAAGACTACAAGCTGGGAGGAAATCTATGCTGCTGTAAAAATAGAATAGGGCTGGAGAGCATTCTTCAGTAATGAATGCATGAAAAGCAGCCTCTTCAATTATAAATGTGGCTTCTCTTGTTTATTGCCCAGTAATTCTGTTTTATTGATTTCTGTTTACTTCCAATCACCTCAAATGAGACTGTGTTGCTTAGAGATCTTGATCCCTAAAAGTTTGTCATTAAAGCTACTCTGCTGTACTTAGTTGTTTATTTTTTGCTCAAAGCATTTGAATCAATATGTATACAAACGAAACACTTTTTCCTTTGCTCCCTAGAAGACTACAAGAAAAAAGAATCTAGAAAAACTAAATAAAGATGCTTAGATTTTTTTTAAAAAGTCCCAGCAAATGACATATTGATTTCTTTCAAAGAGGCAGAGTGTAAATTAAAAATATTTTTCTGACACAGTTTGTAAAGATGCCACTGACTCAGCAGAGTTTGTGCTTATTGACTTTCTCTTCCTAGAGGGCCAGGGTGGAAAGGCAGCCCACTTTTCCTAAGATCAGCTGGCTTTCAAAATTCTCTGAGGGAAGTTAGCCTTAAAGCCAATGCGAGCAAAGGTTCTTGATTCCCTGTGATCAGGTCTGAGTTCCGGTTTTGTCATCTACCACATCACTTCTGTGTATAAAAAGGTGTTGTAATTTTTTTTTTCCAGAAAATTATATGGTCATCATTCTTTTTCAAAGTGGTTGCATTAAAACCCAGAATTCTCAGAAGTGGAAATAAACAAAAGCTGAGCCCTTATTAGAGAATACTGTCTGGAATGTTATTAAATGGGTCTGGGCAGATAGAGAGGGGAGTTAGAGTGGGAACATGTGCGTTAAAAGAGCCACACCAGTACAGGAATACTAGTGCTGTTTCCTCCTGGTACCTTTGAGAGAATAAAGCTAGTTTAGACCCACAGTTGGCCGGGCGCGGTGGCTCAAGCCTGTAATCCCAGCACTTTGGGAGGCCGAGGCGGGCGGATCACGAGGTCAGGAGATCGAGACCATCTTGGCTAACACGGTGAAACACCAACTCTACTAAAAATACAAAAAAAATTAGCCTGTAGTCCCAGCTATTCGGGAGCCTGAGGCAGGAGAATGGCGTGAACCCGGGAGGCGGAGCTTGCAGTGAGCCAAGATTAAGCCACTGCACTCCAGCCTGGGTGACAGAGCGAGACTCTGTCTCAAAAAAAACAAAAACAAAGACCCACAGTCATGAGGCTAGGAGGGAAGCACGAGGGACCTGGTTTCAGGAACATAATCTATTTGTCATAATTTGAGTTTCTGAAACCATGTCACACTCCTTTGGCCTGTTCAAAATCATTTTTCAGAACTGTTCTCAGGGGTAGCTATATAATTTGTGGAAACCAATGCAAAATAAAACTAAGGGGCCCCTTGCCCAAAAATCCAGAAAAAAATGTGTTAAAAGTGCTAGAATAGAATTTCTTTTCCCTTTCTTCCATAGTCTATTTGTTATGTTTTTTATTTGCTATTGAATGACATTTAAGTAAATAAAAATGTAAATTAGCATGAATATTACCATTCGTCCTTATATTGTGTGCAATGCCAGTTTTAAATCCAGATATAAGAGCATTCAGCTCAAATGCAGAATCATTGAAATAACACAATTTGTATGTCATAGCCCATATATGCATGGGTCTTTTGTTCTTATTGGAAGAGTGGAAATGCCATCCAAAAGTAACTTACTGCTTTTTGTTTCACTTCTTGATGCACGCACATTCTACCAACACTTTTTAACTTCAGCCTACTGATGCATCAGGTAGAACCAAAAACAAGAGGTCTCTTGCCCTGTGCAAGCCAAGCCTTTCTGATTAGCAATCCTAGAGAGGACAGGTGGCTCACGCCTATAATCCCAGCACTTTGGGAGGATGAGGCAGGTGAATTACGAGGTCAGGAGTTTGAGACCAGCCTAGCCAACGTGGTGAAACCCCATCTCTACAAAAAATACAAAAAATTAGCAGGGCGTGGTGGCAGGTACCTGTAATCCCAGCTACTTGGGAGGCTGAGGCAGAAGAATTGCTTGAACCTGGGAGGCGGAGGTTGCAGTGAGCCAAGATGGTACCACTGCACTCCAGCCTGGGTGACAGAGTGAGACTCTGTCCCAAAAAACAAAACAAACAAACAAAAAAAACAAGAAGAGGTCTCTGGGTTGCCCTATCTTTCCCTTTCATGTCATCATCTTTACTGTAAATGGTTGGTTGATACAGAGACTTAAGAAAGGATGTGATAGGTTCTCCTGATGTGTTTCTTAGAATGCCATTGCCTTCTCTCTGTCTTCTAAGCAACTTCTGGTTCAAAGGGAGAGCATGAGCTCCTGGGGATGTCAGTGTTCCTACTCAGCCTGTAGATATAACATCCTTACCTATTATACAGAGGACATGATATAGAATCCGGAGAGAGGAAAAGCAAAGGAGGCCAGCTTTGGCCTGAGAACTTACCCTAGTCACTCTTGCCTAGAAGACAGTACCAACCTCCCAAGGAGAAACATTGGGGGATAAATTCAAATAAAGCTGTTTGATTCAGATTACTCCTATATGTAAGTGAATCCACAGGATCCTGTGCCATTGGGGCATCAGGAACACTATATGAGGATGAGCGGCAAGGAATGGAAGTGGACACACACATTGCATGTATCTCCTCTGCTTGCTTTCATGCCCCACTGTTCCACTGAAGTTCACTTACAAAACACAAGTGCAAAGATAAATGATTAGGAATTTCGAGATGGTAAGAGCAGAGCATACAACCTAACAAAGGGTCTTTGTGAGCAAAAAAACCCTGTGGATGACCTCATGGATCTCATGCCTGTGATTACACCTACTACATTTCCAACACCCATTTTGACAGCAAATGAGTGTTGCTGTTTATGAACTAGAACGGGGAAAATTATTAGCCTCACTGTCCATCAGAAATGAGAAACAATTCATCCCATCTCTTTCCACATAGAAGTTCTGTTGTGTTTGCTTTTGTAAATTATTTTGAATCAATATCTAAGATGGGTTTATCTATTTACTACTAATTGCAACCTGGGAATAAGGATGTGACTTCTGGGGTTGAGTGGGCCCATCTGGGTTTCTGAACTTCTCAATTTAATAGCACCTGAAGACATTCCCTACCTAGAGGTTTTTTATATAAATCATACAGCTTTGTGGGAACCCATCCTCCCACATTTCTCTGTGGGAGGTTGGTATTTCCTTCTAGGTATGAATAGGGATAAATTCTCAATCCAAAGCTGACCTCCTCTGCATTTTTCCTCTACTGGGACTTCATACCATGTTCTCAAATTGACTCTTATTTTTCCTTCAATGTTCTGTCTCAAACTTACTGGCCGCAGATCACTTGTAACTCCCTATTTTATTAAGTCCAGTTTCAAATACCAAAACTTGCTTTAACTTCTGCTATTGCTGTAACACCTGTCTCTGACTTTTCTAACATTATATTACATGGCTGAGTGGGATATACTTTTTTTTTCTCAGTGTAATAAAGAAAAGATAGCCTTGTATTTCTAGAAGTTGTATTTTATATTCACTTCATTGCATTTGATTGTTCTGGATAAGTTTTCTGTGCCACATACTAAGTTTTGGGATGTACTAACGTGCACTCTTTTCTTGTGTTTACATCTTCTTGAGCTTGCATCTCTTTCTTAGAGGGAAGGCATGAGGGAGGGAAGGCATGAGGGAGGAAAAGAAGAAGAAAGAAAGGGAAGAAGGGAGGGAAAAAAGTAGATTTGGTCTTTGGAGCTTCAGTTAAATTTCCCTTATAATGGTTAGACCCTAAATACTCAAAATGAGTATTTGTGGTGAAAACAGAAGATCTGACAGTGGAAACACAGCCAAGCCTTTCTAATTAGCAATCCTAGAGAGGACAGCACCAATAAGAAAGAGGAGCAGCCATCAAAGCCAGGCCTTTATATGTATGTAATCAACAGGCATCCGATCTAGATTCTTAAAGATGGTGTGGTTTGGGTGGGTGATTTTATTTATTTTATTTTTCTGTCTCCTAAATAATATGTAATTTCTTCAGGCCAAGAAATAAATTGAAAGGATTTAGAGGGATTTGCTTATCAGTGGAACACCACGTAGCATTACATTCCTCCTGCTTTTGGGAAGGTACATTGAAGTTTGGTTAATCTTCTGTGGTTCAATACTCCTCTTCCCTCTGTCAGCCTGCCTTGAACAAGAGATTAATCCCTTTTCCACCCACTCTCTTCTCCTTCCTCCCTCCCCTCTCTCTTGATCTACCCTTCCCTTTTTGAGCAAATAGAAGAAAAATCTTAAAAGTGGGGAAAAAAAATTAAACTGCTGCACTACATTTATTTATATAATCCTAGAAGACCTCAAGGATAGAAATAAAGGATCCCAATCCTCGGCACAAAATTTGGCCAAGCTTAGCTTGGTTTTTCTACTGTTAATTAAATCTTGAGTCTGCAAAGGGATTTCCTTAAAGACTAATTCATTAGCAAAAGTTATTATAAGTCATGTCATTCTTTATCCTGCTCTAGTATATGCATTGTGGAAAAGAAGAAAAAGAATATGCTGGCTATTGAGGATGGGTAGAGGTTTTAGGGAGTGGGTGATATGATTTGCTTGAATTCCTATGTAGTCTGCTGTCTCTAGTGACAATGAATAATCATTGTTACTGTTGGGTGACGCTTATGAGCCTAACACTAATTTTAAGATTTTATAGCTAATGATTTGGCAACTGATCAGTGTTTTCTGGTTTGACTTGGCTTAAATCTCAATAGTCTATAAAGTCCATGAGGACAAGGACCAGGTCAGCCTGGTCCCAAGCACAGTGATTGGCACATCATAGGCAATTAATAAACACTTGTCAAGGAAATTAGTGAGTGAATGAGTCAATGCAAATGTCAGTACAAATGTAAATAAAATCATATATTCAGAATATGTTTTTTAATTCAGTTTTAGAGAGCTCTGTTCCAATAACCTAATTTTGGTAAGACAGAATGCAATATCTTTAGCTCAGGGCGATTCTCTTTAAAGCTATCTCATTTCATGGATATATGAGCAAGTAAGTTATGCATGTAGTCATATCTTGGCAAGTGATTATCTTCAGGAGTAGGTAGAGGGAAGAGGGGAAAGTAATAGCTGGAAGAACCCATGACATAAACCTTGTAAGACAGTTTTAAAATTCACAGGGTGTTGTTCCAATCGAAATACTTAAGCTCATAGACATAGGATACAAGGGTCACCTTAGATAGTATCTTAACAAGACTAGAATTCTGTCCCTTCACCTCCAACGTTCAGGACCTGCTTCATGAGATGCCCCCATCTTTCACACCTGAGTATGACAAGTTAGAGTCATTTATGTTTCATTTTATCATAACAATGTCAGTGGCTTTTAAAGGTAACCATAAATGGGATGTTTAATCAGAATAAAATAAGAGTATAGGTGTGACAGTCACAATCTTACCACATTGTGAGGTTGTTTCTGTATTGGGCTTAAATTGAGTGAGTGAGAGGGATGGGGGAGAGAGGGAGATAATGGCTTCTAACAAGCTTGCCCAAGCTGTATGTTTTTTCTATTTTTGATTAAATATAAAAATCACTGGCAAGACATAGTGGCTCATGCCTGTAGTCCCAGCACTTTGGGAGGCCAAGGTGGTTGACTCACTTTAGCCCAGGAGTTAGAGACCAGCCTTGGCAACATGGCAAAACCCTGTCTCTACAGAAAAAATAAAAATAAATAAATTATTCAGGTGTGGTGGCATCTATAGTCCTAGATACCTAGGAGGCTGAGGCAAGAGGATCACTTAAGCCCAAGGAGGTCAAGGCTGCAGTGAGCCATGATTACGCCCCTGCACTCCAGCCTAGGTGACTGAGAGAGACCCTGTCTCAAGGAAAAAAAAAAAAAAAAAAATCATCCAGTTGTATGTGTGGGTATTAGCACTGATCAAAGATGAGACTGTGATGGCCACAATTTAGTAAACAAAATCTTAATAGATACATTTAAAAAAATGGTCAAACTTTTCAAATCTCATTAAAGGTTATAGGTTTACTTAGAGTCAATGGGTATTAGGTAATTGAAAAACTCTCTCAGGCAGCTTGTATTTAAATAGAGAATGTACATTCATAATGAAGCTAGATGGGTCCTCTCTCATCTGAGATATTCAGAGCTCCAACTCCATCTCAGAATGAAGGTATAGAGGGGAAAGAACTAAAACAGCAAACATTTAAAGGAATTTAATTCTTTTTAGTGTGGAGCAGCTGCAGAGATGTATGGCTGTTTTCTGTGGGGTTTCAGAATATTTATGGGCCTTTCCCTTTTCCTTTTTCACTGGAAGAAAGGAGATCATCATTCTTGAGTGTGTTATTTATAATTTCATAAAGCTGTTCTGTGGCAAGACTTATTTTATCTCATACTTAATCTCAAATAACTGTGCTTCCAAGGAGATGGGTGGGGAAAAATGATTATCCCTCAAAATGATTAGCCTATTACCAGTGTAAAATAAAGAGCTGAAGGGTGGAATTTGAAGTTACAAAAGGCAGTTGGGCAGTAAGGAGAGGACAGAGTGAATCGGTCTTGAGCAGTTCTGATCACAGCTCACAGCTCACAGCAGTAGACACTTTTCTCATGCCCAATAATGGATTAATAATGAAGAACAGTGTAGAACCATTGCCAAGAAAGGGTAAAACCCTTCTGAGTACATAATTAGAAGCCAATGATTATAGAAGCAATAACTCACTGGAGGAAAATACGTCAGATTTGTGAAACTTAGGGAATTGGAAGGTAAATATACCCATAAATTTACTTGGGTGGACAGAGTTGTGAGCTTTCTTCTGTCCCAGCTTTATTCTAAGGTAATTTCAATAAACATTGTTAGGAGGAAAAAAAGAACATAAATGCAATAAAAAATCTTCCAGGAAAAGAATATATAGGGCTCCTGCCAGAGAGATATTTTATTGAAAGTTATTATAATACCTATCTTTAGTTTTATGAGTCCTAACACAGAACAAAGTAATTTCAACATGTGGATTAAAAATATGAAATACATATTTTAACATGTAGTAGTATGAATTATTGTTTTTAATATAGGACTTGGCTAATATATAGGGGCAGAGGAATATTTTTCTCCTCTTGAGAAAGCAAGGTAAGGTGCTTAATATGCATTGTGAAACTGCATTGCAGTCATACTCATGCACTATGTTCTATAAACCATGTGTAGTAGCTTCCAACCAAATGGGACAGATGACACTGGTGAGATGCAGGGAGTGGAGGAAGGAGAGAAGTCTGATAGGGCAGGACATGAAATTCATGCTCACTATCTAAGTTTTCAAGAACAACATAGCTCAAGTAGTGGTCACACTGTCATTCTAGTCCATCCCTTCCCTCCAGTCATCCTGTACTACTAGTGGGTGTATAAATAAACCGTGTTTTAGACCTCTAAGCCTTTGCAAATACTATTTCACCTGAAATGCCCTTCTCCTTCTCCAGCCCACCCGTCCTCACTTCCTTCCCCTGTCTCACCACTGCCTGTCCCTGAGGGCTCATTTCCCACATGCTCTCTGCCTTCTTGCTATTTCCTTCCTTCGCACATTAATGCTTCCTCTCGTCAGAGCATTCGGTTTACTACGTCAAGTTTGCCTGTCTACTTGCCTGTCTCATCAGACTGTGAATTCCCAGAGCAGAGGAACTGTGTCTTATCTATAGCTTTATCCCTTATAACTGTTAAAGTGCTTGACACATAGGCGTTTGAAAAAGATTCATTAAAGTAATGAATGAATGAAAAAAGCACCTTGATGACATATACCACTGACAGTAAATCTAACAGCCCAGCCACTGTGAAAATTATTTGGTGGGTGGTCATAGATTTTTTAAAAAATTCTTCCTTGAATAACTTATAGAGAATATTGGTATTTGACATAGGGGAACCATCATATGTCAGCACTTTAAGCATAGCCATTGAAAGTTATGAGAGCTTTAGACAATCATTGTGAGGGGAAAAATGTGAAGATGACACTGAAGGCAACTTGATAAACATTCCCAACGTAACTATGAATAGAAGAGTTTCCTAAAGCAATACTATTTCCTGGAGGAGCATGGATGGTGGACAGTTAAAAATAAAAATTCACTACAAGTGTTTATACCCTTGGTTACTGTGAATACTAAATTAATATGAATTAACAGCTCAGCACAAAGCCTAAATGTAGCCAGTGTTTATTAAGTGGTAAATGTTATTAGTAGGCATGAGTCTAGATAGTCTAGATATCCATTTCTTTGCAGGCATACTAACTGCTCTTTCTTCTAAGTAATTAAAAGTAATTACAGACAATGGTTGTGATTATAGGAAAATACACAGACATGCAGCCTAAGGCTACTGCATTTTATTAAAAGGCGGAGATCCACCAATTTGTTCTACTTATAGCAATTCTATTCTGAGTCTGAGTATATCTGCAACATGAAACCTGTTTTACAAGCCACAGAAAGTAATCAAAGAAGTATGCCTTTTCTTTCAAGGTTCAGCATCAGATCCTACATTTGCTTACATCTGAAAAAGGACACAGACTGAAAAAGCGAAAACAACAACAACAAAAAAAAACTGCTAAAAGAAAGCCCTGGGTTTTCTGAAAGTATCTTTGAATCCAATTGCCATTAATTTAGGATATGATCTTAAGCCGCTCATATCATCCAAAAGCCTTGGTTTGTAATGTTTGGATTTTCTAGATGTTAGGGACAAAAGTCGTTTAAAAAAAGTCTAAGTGTAGCATTCCTAATTCTAAGACTTTTTGCAAATTAAGGCCTCTGGCAGAGGAAGTCTTTCCATACTACACAGTGTTCTGTGGCAGGTGTGGCCAATGTTGCATGCCAGGTTCTTGAGGAAAACATTGGTTACCAAAACAGGCAAAGAGGGACTGAGATGTTTGTAACTGCTTTGGGAGTTTCAGTTGGCTGTACCTCTAAGTGGTAACGATGAGGTCTGAAAGACACAAAGGAAGGAACTGAATTCATATAAGACCCACACAGATTGTCTAGATTCACAGCCACTGAAAACAGATCACCTTGGAATGATTGTTTAAGCTCTTTATGAGTACATTTTTCTTTATCACTCCTCATGGCAGGTGCAACCAGAAATAGTATGTGTACCATAAAATGGAAGTAATGAATTGTCAGCAACAAAGAACACTTCTAATGTGGGGTAAATCGTAACAAATAGAGCACATAGGCAGATACCAAATTTATTTAAATTAGGAGTGGCTATCAGGCTTGGAATTACTTTGATTGAGAGGCTGATGTTGATTAATTGTGAAGTTAAATTATGATGTTGATTAATAGTGAAGTAACTAAGTGACGTGTGTGCACTCTCTCACACACACACACACACACATATCCCAGGTCACTTTCTGAATCTAAGTAGAGGAGTTGGGATTCACAGTTGTGCTATGTCTAGGGCCAGGCCCATTCTTATGACACACTGCTGGATCATTTGCCCTTCAAACTCCTTTGAGTCTGGGCACCATTGCTAGGAGCTACTGGTAAAATGTGGTTCTGTTGCCTGGGAAGAACACTGTATTCACATGTACTCATATAGAAGATCAACAGAAAACAAATCTTTGGGCAAAGTGGAGCACAGAGAGGGTTAAAGGTGGAAAAAGGGGGTCAGAAGGTGAAAGATGATGTGTGGGGTCTGCAGTGGGGATTAGGGGCCCATTCTTGGGATGGAATTGGAGGTGGAGAAGGGGTGGGAGAGTGGGGCTGGGGATGATGTCACCTAAACCACAGGGGAGAGAAACTTAGTAGTATGAGAGGAAGCCAAGGAAGCTGAGAGGAAGACAGTATCTTTTCAACCTCAGAGTCTACTCCTTTTTCTGAAGAAAAAAAAAATTACATTTCTTCTTTTGGCCCATGCAAATGAAGATGTCTCCTCTGCGTTAAAGATTCAACTAATATTATGTTAATGTATGTTTTGGTTTCTACTGAAGTTATGCATTGTTTTTTAAACATTTGTTCAATGGCCTTTAAACTTTATTGCCAGGCTTTCAGTTCTTGAAAGGAGCTCATTAGATTTTCATTAACTCACCAGCTTTCACTCAATACTAGGGACCAAAGTCCTACCGGGCCATTCTGCAAGGCCCTTACAGTCAAATCATTAATAATTTCCAGTTGAATACACTTTAGCAGTGTATTCTCCGCCTCTTTATTACCACCACCCTAAGGGGTTTTTTCAGATAAGTTTTCCCCCTAATTGCCCTTTTCCCACAACATTTCAATTCCAAAGATATACTACATATTCATTTATGTAACTGTGGCATTTTGGAGGGTCACAAACCATTGTAATATTTAAGATTGTCCCCCAGCCCAAACCAACCTTTCCTGCCTTTGGTGGGAGACATTGCCCCTATAAAGAATGCATGCTTAAAAACTACTAAACAATGATTGTGGTCCTTCCAAAATAGTGTTTTCCTCTTATAATTGCCTTATTTATTTCAACAGTTAACTCTTTTCCCACTTACCAGCTCCTTTCCCTAAGTAACTAGAAGTAGAGCTATTATAGGGCCCCCTCTCAGCAGGAAACACCAAGGGAATATGCTTACCATGTCTCTAACACAAATAACAGTCCCCCAGGATGTAACTACCAGTTTCAGTTGCTGGAACTGAAATGAACAATCCAGTAGTGTGTGTTTTTTTTTTTTTTTAAGTATGTTTAAAAATTCTTTTTTTGGTGTGGAGAAGGAGAACATCAGGATAAACAGCTAATACACGCGGGGCTTAATACCTAGGTGATGGGCTGTAGGCGCAGCAAACCACCATTGCACCCATTTACCTATGTAACAAACCTGCACGTTCTGCACATGTATCCTGGAACTTTAATAAAATTAAAAAAATAAAAATTCTTTTTTCTGCTAGCCTTGAGGAGCAAAGTTTGAACTATACCCCTTTCAGATGTAGAATAAAGATCAATATTGTTGTGTAGGGCACTTCTCTGCCATTGTTAATTAAATCAATGAATTATTTAATGTGGTTTTTCCAGTTCTTTGCTGTGTCCAGTAATTCCATACCTAGGATGTCTATTTAAAAAAAGGATGTTTTCTGGAAATCCTGAGTAGAAAGGCTGTCATATATATTCATTTATTAGGGCTGTCATAACAAAATATCCCAGACCAGGTGGCTTAGACAATAGAAATTTATTTCCTTGAAATTCTGGAGGCTAGAAGCCTGAAATCAAGGTGTCAGCAGAATTATTGTCTTCTGAGAACTCTCTCCTTGGCTTGTAGATGACTATCTGCCAGTGTCTTTATATGGCCTTCCTCCCACTGGGTATGTCTGCGTCCTACTCTTCTCTTTTTAGAGGGACACAAGTCATATTGGATTAGGGCTCATCCTAATGCTTCATTTTAACTTCATTACCTCTTTAAGGCTTTGTATCAAATACAGTCACATTCTGAGGGGCTGGGGAGTAGGACTTCAACATATGAATTTTGAGGGGACATAATTCTGTCCATAATGTAAGACCAGGTATAAAGAAGCCTATTGCAAGCCACAAACACAGAATTTGACTAAGATGTATTTATTCAAATTCCCACTATGTGTTTTACTAGCTGTATGTCTTTCAACAACTCACTTAACCTAACTGCAATTCTAATTAGTCATGTAATAGTCATACCTGTCCCAAAAGATAGTTGTGAGAATCGTGTCTAATTAATAACTAAAAAGTATGTGTGTGTGTGTGTATATATATATATATATATATATATATATATATATGTATGTATGTATGTATGTATATGTATGTCTAGGACAGCATCTGGCTTGTAGTAATTGCTCAATAGAAGGGGAGTGGTTTATTACCTCTTCCTCTTGAATTTGGATCCAGACTTTAGTACATTTGGGAATTGGAAGATCAACAAGTCAGTAAATATTGGTAACATGAAGAAGGGGAAATAAATGAGCATCACTGAACTATAATATATTGAGTCTTCTTATGCACATAGTAGGCCAAAAGTTTGTTTTTTGCATAAGATCTGTATATTCATTCATTCAATATTTATTGTGCATGCAATATGTACCAAATACAGAAAGCAGTCATCTCACCTACTGTATGGAGGGCTCTTCTCACAGCTGATACTCAGTCTCCTATATTTCTTGTAATAGATTCCCTGGGATTGGGGAGTTTCTGCAAGACTCAGAATTTAAAAGGTGCCTCAAGCTGAACTACTATTATTGCAGTCAGAACTGTTTTTGCTGTCTTCAGGAACAGCCTTACCTGTGTTCAGGGACTATTGTGTGGTATCATGCTACTGGTCCACATTACCAATTCAGCTATTGCAGCAATTACATGAAGGAATTCTTGCTAATGATAAAAGCCATTATGCTGTTCCTAAAGAGAATGCATTCCACAGCATTCATTAATTATGCCAGCCTGTAGATGCACAACTACCACGGCATACACTTGAGACCACACACCATAAGGATTGAAACTCTCTCAAAGCCACAATGTATGTCTGTGTTGCTTTGCAGTCTTACATTGCCCATCCTTTACAACAGCCCTTCTCCTGTCCTTCTGATTCTTAAAACTCAAAACCAGAATGAAGTAAGGCTGCAAAATGTCATTTATGGGGATGGGTTAGGCTTAAGTCTCCTGGAACCACCTTGGGTCACTCAGCTCTATGGAAGACCCCCCCCCGAGACGGTCTAGACCCAGAGTCATTCTCAGTCACACAGTAGTTAAGAATTCTTCATCCTACGGTATGCCCTCTTTAGAAAAATAATCGTAATGATGGGAGATGGGACACAGTGATAAATCTTTGATGTCTTTGTTCATTAGTTTCCTTATCTCTCTCTCTTCTCTCTCTTCCCCTACCCCATTATTTTCTCTTTGACATAAACAGCCAACATCAGATGATCTTGTTTCATCTGCTGAATGTTCAAGTGATGATGAAGACTTTGTTGAATGTGAGCCGAGTACAGGTAGGTCAGGTCAGTCTTATTTTGCTTGCTTTCTTTTTTCTTTTGCAAAAAACAATACATACATATATGTGATTATACATGTGTTTTATATACAGATTATAGTGTGTTAATGTGTGTATATTTTTATATCTATATATGTATAAGTATACATATATAAATATTATATCAATGAAAGCATCAAATCCCATGGAAAGAGCAATAAGATCCTACAAAAATTAAGTCAGTCTCTTGATAGCTAACAAAAAATCATGGTATATGACTTAACGTTGGGCAAGCAGATGCCCAGACTTACCACTGGAGCAGCAAATGTGTAGCAGCCAGTGGCAGCTATGAAATTCACAGAGGGTGGGAACATGAGGAAATATATGTTGGAATGACATCGAGAAAGGATGAACCCATGGAGGAACTTAAAGATTGGTAAGTGGAGCCATAAAGATTGGTAAATGACTTAAAACTCATGAATTGTTCTGAGCTAAGAGAACCAAAAATATATGTATATATGTATTTTCCATGGGATTTCAACAGCAGTTAACATGGTATTATCTTTATACTAATTTTGTTAACTGTGTGTCTAGAAAACTTGTGCAACAATATAGTAAACACAAAATTAGTACTGTACCATGCCGTGTCAACAGCTGTGATGCTTCAAAATGTATCTACTGTGCTGAAGTTGAGAAGACTTTAGCAATCAGAAGCTTCAATGTGTTCCCCATTTGGACCCAGATACATTTTGATGTTTTATGGTCTTTCTTTATAGTGAGCTATATATGACCTAATGTCCAGCAGGCAATTGCAGTCCCTGATTATTTCCTATCAACTTTTCCCAGTTGTCTGTTTTGAGACTTACTATAAGTTAAACATTTATATGTATATAATAGAGAACAGATATCATCGAATTTCTGTGTATGTTTAATAGAATTAATAGCTGGAGTTGGGCCAGGATCTTATTTCTGCGAAGACTAAAATAAATAGAATTTTCTAGTTATTTTTTGCATTGCTTTCAGATTTTTTTCCTTTTAAGAAAAGGAAAGCCGTTAAAAATTCTCTTTTGCTAATTCTAGAAAATTTAAGCTTCATGAAAAAATAATCTAATAAAAATAAAAACCTTCCATTTCTGACCCCTAAATGATTTACAAGATTTCAAATCTGTTGAAGCCTGACTGCTTTGGTCTCTTGCAAGTGGAATTGGATCCAGGAAGTTCTGTGGGTTCATACCCTTAGTATGACACAGGGACATATCATTAATATGATAGGGCTTCCATTCTGGAGTGTAATCTCTTCCATTGGGAGTTCAGCTGTGTGGAGGGAAAGTAAATGTGATCTGGTCAGGGTTTTTTTTTTTTTGGGTTTTCTTTTTTTCATATTTTTAGGTAATAATCCGTATGTTCTATGTGAGGTTTTAACCCTAAAAGGGCAGATACATCCGAACTATACCAGAACTTGGGTGCCATGTTTTCATTAATTTATTCATTCATTCATTCAATAAATATTTTTGAGCACTCAGGCAGGATACAATATATCTCTAGATTTGAGTCCTTCCTATTCTGTTTTTTTTTTTAAGAAATTAGCTGTCAGAGAATAGAATGGTTTTGCTATCTAACTCCTCGCGAAATTCAATTCAACAGATATTTTTGAAAGTCAACTGTATATGTTAAGCATGTGCTAGATATTAAGGGTTCATATATTAATAGGTCACAATCCTCAATACATACATTAAATTAGCTTGTTTTGTGGCAAACACTTTAAGAAATCTAGGTTTTAATTTTATATTTATTTATTTATTTATTTATTTATTTATTTATTTATTTATTTATTTTAAGATAAGGTCTCACTCTGTCACCTAGGCTGGAGTGCAGTGGCGTGTTTATAGCTCACTGCAGCCTCAAACTCCCGGGCTCAAGTGGTCCTCCTGCCTGAGCTTCCCAAGTAGCTAGAACTACATGCACCACTATGCCAGCTAATTTGTTTTATTTTGTGTACAAATGCGGTTCTCACCATGTTGCTAAGGCTGGTCTCGAGCTCCAGACCTCAAGAAATCCTCTCGCTTTGACCTCCCAAATGGTTTTCTTCCTTTCTTAGCAGTGATATCTCTATATGTAGCAATGTTTATCAAATCTGTAGATTTTAAGGCTTATCAAAATTGAGGCTTGGTCATTCTGAAATATTATCACCATCTTTCCTCAACTACTCACCCTGCCTCAGAAAGTCATCTCCACAGCAACATTCATAATAAGGCAGTGGGCTTTTCCAGATCTCAGCTTCAGATTCTCTAGCTCTATAGCTCCCCAGCTTATGGGTATATATTGCTATTTGTTATGAGACTTGAACAGTGTAAACCTGAATGGCCCCAAACTAAATCCATTTGTTTTCTAGAGGCCACACAGGTATTTTCTCTGATTCAGAAGCAGAGGACAGAAATTCAACACCAACATTTCTTGAATAACATGGGGTGGGTGGGGAGATACAGTTTTTAAAACAATCTGTTGTGTTCTGTAAGGGAGCATGAGAGGAGATAAAGTGAGTGACAGAACCCCTACCTTGAAAGAGTGAACATGTAGCTCTAGGAGGCTGATATTGATTTCCTCCACCTGTGATTATTCAACTCATCACATTTGAAGAATGAGCATTGCATTTTTCTAATTTTATTTACTCCATAAAGTATTCCTGGTGAGTGATTTGGATATACAGGGAAATACGTCAGTGGTATATTTAATACAAGAAGTAGGTAGATATTCCTAGTAATGCAGAGAGAGAAGAGGTTTGCCCAGAGGACCTGATTTCCACTAATGGGTATTACCTGCTTAGAGCTATCAAGCCCTCTTTTTCATTACATAAGAAATATCTCCTCAGAAGTTCAAGACCAGCCTGGCCAAGAGGGTGAAACCCTGTCTCTACTAATAATACAAAAAATTAGCCTGGCGTGGTGGTGGGCACCTGTAGTCCCAGCTACTCGGGAGGCTGAGGTAGAGAACTGCTTGAACCCGGGAGGCGGAGGTTGCAGGGAGCCAAGATCGCGCCACTGCTCTCCAGCTTGGGCAACAGAGTGAGACTCTCTCTCAATTAAAAAAAAAAATATATATATATATACACACATATATATGTATATATATATATATATATATACACACATATATATGTATATATATATATACATATATATACACATATATATATATATATATGTATCTCAGGCTTCACATTTTCCAAAAACAATACAGATTAAAATCAGAAATCTGTTTCTTGGGCAAGATTTGCACTGCCTAAAGAGAAGGGACCTACTGCCCATGCAGCAACAGATAATGGTGACATTTACATATCTTTGACATAAATTGCCAATCTTGCAATTCTACATTACCACTAAGATTAAAATTCTGGTTTTGAACACCCTAATTCACTGCCTCCATTTCTAAAATATTTTTCCAGGCCTTTTGCTTGATGGAAATACACTAAATTTGGCTAACTTCCTTGGCCTTGTTCTATCATACTTACTACTTTATCTTTTTTCACTTTGCCAGCAAGTTTATTATTTTCTAGCTGTCTCCGTTTATGAGGCATTTAACTTCTACAGGTTATTTCCTGATTAATTTACATCCATTTGAAGCTCTGACTTTTCATAAATTTGGGTAGTTTAGTGTGTGCTATAATTCAATTTTTATTTTCATGTGAGCATCAAATTTTAAATGAAATAATTTATTTTTTCTTCAAATCACATTGGATTTTTAAACTGCTGGTTTTGAGTTAGGTATAAGCAATCGCCTTTCACTCTCAGAACTTACTTTTGTGCTTAAGGGTCACCACGGTTTGGTATAGCTTAATCTTATTATATTTAGGAACAACGTAAATAGTTTTGGAGTTTGGTCAATAGGAGTCTAGAAACCTTGCAAATCCAATGGAAGTCAAGTTTTCACGGTATATTTTTGCTGGTAAATATGTAGAGAAATTTTAAAAAATCCCAAATCATGAGAGCAAGGCATAAAGTAAAAGCTCAATTAGGATTTGTCGACTAAATTAGTTTGAAACAGAACTTTATATCTCTAACTTCATTTCCCCTTTAACAGCTAAAATTAAACCTGTTGACTCATTTAAAATTTATGATTTCATATAATAGGGCTGCCCTGACAAAACCTGTATTTTTAACAAATTTATTTTAGAATTTTTATTTCTTTATCTTGAGACTGGGTAACAAGACTGGCTAATTTTTGTATTTTTGGTAGAGACGGGGTTTCGCCATGTTGGCCAGGCTGGTCTCAAACTCCTGGGCTCAAGTGATCCATCCACTTCAGTCTCCCAAAGTGCTGGGATTACAGGCATAAGCCACTGTGCCTGGCCAAAACCTACATTTTTTTTTAACAAAATTATTCTCTGCTTTTTCCTATCCCTACCTTTTTCTGGGAACTAGATTCTTTTATAAGTCACAGATACAATCACATTTTCTGAATATTTGCTTCAAGAACCCAGAATTGAACCTTTAAACAATAAAGTTATAATAAAACCATCTGCATCAAATGAAGATATTCAGAAGTGTATCTGAATAGCTATCTAAAGGCGACGGTCTGGATTTTAACTCTTGATTTATAAATGTTAATTGTGTTCTTCACAAAACAAATCAGTATCTAATACTTTAGATTCGTTCTTTGCATATAAACTGTTTCATTTCCAACTGCACTTCTATTAATCTTAAATTGTGCAGTAAATTCATATTTCATTGTCCTTTTTCTCTTTGAATCCAACAAGAAAAATGGATGAGCTGGAGAGCATTCAAATAACCCCTAGGAAAAGGATACCCTCATGAGATTATGGAAGCCAAATAGCAATTAAGATCATTAGTAAATTCACATTTGTAATCTAAAATGTGGGAATGAATTCTGAAATTCAGAGAAAATAATACAATTCACTTCCCATTTCTTCTCTTTCCCTTACCCCTGCTGCTATCCCTAGAATTCCCATCTTTGGAAATAGAGTAATAGTGAAAACAAATGTATTCTTAGATGAGCTTTTGTCTAATTAGACATGATCAACTTCCTGGATTTTACATATTTATCGTTTCAAGATTCTAAAAGTCTTGGGGGCAGGAGGCCACAGAGCAGAGCGAAAAAAAAAAGTAATACTTTTATACCTGATAAGTGGGCATGGCAATACTTAACCACATTGATTCATCCAGTCATTATCCAGGGGTATATTTTTCAGTTTGTCAAGTAGCTAGTTTTTCTGCCTTCACTTTTCTTAAATGTCCTTTGATCAAATCTCAAGGGACAGCACTTCCACCAGAGGGCAGACAGTAAAAGGAAGTGAAGATGAAACACATCCATCCATCAATAAGACTGTGCTAAGCAGCTTTCATAATGGTTGGGAAGGAGATGTTTAAACTAATGGCAGTAATATGAGATGACAAAATAATTGCTATTCCCAGAGTGGTTCTCAGGTATATTTTTACTCCTCAAATCTACAGTATTCACATTTGCATTTCGGTGTTACTGCTACTTAGTTCCTCTTTGTTAGCCCTACTATAATATACAACCCAAACTGAGTGAAATTTAAATTTGGCATAACACCAAGGTCACATCTAGTATTTTCCAGGTGGAACTGGATTCTTAATCTTTATCAGTCTGAGATGCCTCGGGAAAGTATCATCTGAAAATCTGGCACTGAGTTACTAAAAGCTCACCAAATCATTTTAATTTTTATTTGCTGGAACATGGTAGAAAATGCAGCGGAAATGTTAATAGATAATAACAATTTTCCAGTGAAGGATCAAGAGAAATTTATACCAGAATTTATAGATAACAAGTAAATGTGCTGATTGTTGGCCTTAAATATGATGTTTGAAATCTTATAGAGATACGTTTTGTCATTTGTGTCTTTGTCGTTTGAAGTTAGCAACCTGTATGTTTTGATTACAAATAAGTCAATTTTATTTAACTATTTATTCACTTTAGATTTTTCTATATGAAAACTCATTAGCAAATAGAATCATGTTAAAATTTCATTAGTCAATGGCTATTCAGAATATAGTACAAAAATAAATGTCCAAGTAAAACTTCATAGGAATGTTGGAGTATGACAGATCTATAAATTCAATGGTCTGTAAATGCTATAAATTCTGATAAAAGGCTCAGATCCACTTAAACGCTTTGACCAAAGAGATAATGGAAATAATCTAAGACAAGCATTTTAGCTTTGGAAGGAGAACTGTATATCGATAGAAAATTACTTAATTCATTATTATTGGCTGTGGACATCAGTCATTTTAAAACTTGAGTTACAATACATGTCTAATGCTCACAAAAGCAAATAGTTGTTCACATACTTAGGTCTAGGCTAAATCATATCCATTTTTCAACTGCCTTTATTGATCTATAAGTTAATAGAGTATGTTCATGGGAGTATAATGTTCCAGATTAATGATACAGTTTTTGTCTTTATTAACCCACCAAGTTATTTCACTTTTTTTTCTTTTTTCTTCTTTTTTTTTTTTTTTTTTTTTTTTGAGATGGAGTGTCACTCTGTCACCCCGGCTGGAGTGCAATGGCGTGATCTCGGTTCACTGCAAGCTCCGCCTCGTGGGTTCACGCCATTGTCCTGCCTCAGCCTCCTGAGTAGCTGGGACTACAGACGCCCGCCACCACGCCCGGCTAATTTTTTTCTATTTTTAGTAGAGATGGGGTTTCACCATGTTAGCCAGGATGGTCTCAATCTCCTGACCTCGTGATCCACCCACCTCAGCCTCCCAAAGTGCTGGGATTACAGACGTGAGCCACCGCGCCCGGCCAGTTATGTCGCTTTTTTATAACAGCCCCATCCCAACCCAAGTTATTTTTTAAACCATTGCAGTAACTACGTGCTTTTAAAATCCTTAATGGTGAAATGCTTTGAAAATTAGGGTAAGAACAGAAATATAAGAGTAGGAAAGATCTACTAATTAGCTCTTGCACTTTAGGCTGAGGAATAGTGTGCATAATATATGTGGCCCATAGATCGACTATTATGGATTTCATAACAAATATATTTAATAATAAAAAAATGAAAAAAATTCTATCCAACTCCATTACCCAAGATTTTTTAGTAGGTTGGAGAGCGAGGCAGGGGAATCCATAAAATCAATGTATGAGTGTATATACTTCTATCTGAAAGTTTGATAAATCTCTTCTATATGTAACACTTTTGAGTAACTATTACATGTAGGCACTAGAATAGGTGCTGGGAAAACAACAGTATTTTGCTTCAGAAATATCGCTTCCAGTTCAGTTTATTAGGAAAGGCAGATATAATAAGAGGAATAAAAGGAAGGGAAGAAACAATGAGGACAATGAATGGAAATGCCCACGATATTATCGGCACCCTAAGGATGTTGGAGCACTCCAATTCAGTGAACAGGATACCTTATCAGGGATATGCAAGAAAAAAAAATCACACAAGATGATGCCAAGCAGTGACAGCTTCAACTAACCCCAAGGAGCATTTTTCTGTATTTTAGTTTGGTGACACAGAATTCTCATTTATTATGATTGAAGAATTAGTACAGTTCAGTAAAGTAAAAAAGCAACACTCTTTTGGAATTAGTACAGCTCGGTAAAGAAAAAAAGCAACACTCTTTTGGGGACTTCACATATACAGTATGGTCAAGGGCCACACCGTTTTTAGGTAGTAGGGTAAAGGATGGACATGTTGAAGGCAGAATTTCAATCTGAACTCATGAGAACTTCCTGATTCCAAATGCCAATGCAAGTGGTACATAAGGAGTGAGCTTAATGACGTCATTAAGCAAGTCCCCCAAAAATAAATAAAGAGGGATTGGGTTTTAAAAGAGAAGTTTTTATGGGATTTATTCTTTTTATTCTACATTTTTCTTCCATAAGCCCCAAGTATATGTACTGTGTGTATATATATATATATATGATATGCACATATGCAAATAATATACTGCCTGTCACTCCATATATATGTAGACACAGTATAAGTGATATTAGACTAATGTAATCAGAGATTAACAGCCCCTACCATCAGTCATGTGTTTACACAGAAATTCACGCCATCATTCTTAACCAGCATCAGCCAACATAGACATGCATGATACTGTTTTAACTTGGCAAACAAAGCATGTTGATTTTTCTTTAAGATTTCTTTATCATAATTATAATGGTGACTCCATAATTCAGTTATCCTTGGGAGGGGTGGAAAGAAAAAATTATACAGATATATCTATCCGTATATGCACATTCCTGTGTATATATATAAATAGATATATACCTTGTATATATTTGAAGAACATTTTGTTGTTTCACCTCATCTTGTGCCGCATGAATTTTTGGTGGTTCAATTTATTTTGTTTTCATATTTACTATTTTGATCATTATGGCTATTTTTAACTCATTGCTATACTTTTATGAGTAACTATAATCATTATTTTCAAATACTGAGAGATATATAGATATACAAATCAAACAAGGCAAAAAAATCTTTTCTTGCCATCCTAATCTCAAATTCCTCCCCTTTCAGCATATCCCTCCAGTATTTATCTCAAAACAAAATAAACCCCAACGAAATCCAAGAAAGTTGTGTACAAAAGAATGAATACTGTGTTTTCCTCTTCCTCCTTCTATGCATATTTTTCCTTTTAATTTCCGTTTCTTTCCTTTTTATTTACCCCCATATCTGCATGGACCACTTGCCTTTACTTTCCCCTTTATGACAATGTAATTAATTGAAAAGATAAAAGAAGAGTCAGAAAAAAATAAAAGAAAAACACATAGAAACGACAGAGAAACACACCCCTCTCCACAAATTTCAGATGGCATAAAAAGAATTTTATTGCAGATATAGAATATTTGTTGTATCTTTTATTTCTGTCTGGACAAGCCCAGGATCATTGTGTGGCATGCCGTGACAAGTTTTGTAGCTAATCAACTAACCATGGCCTCCATCACCAGTGCATGACACCATCTTGTGTTTCATCCAAGTGACACATCTAGGCTAACCCAGCAAGTCCAGTGTATGAGTTGTGGGAATTACATTCTTTTGTAGTTATAATTTCATGGGTCCTTGTTTTTATTATTATTTCCATTGGATCATGACAGCCCTAAGAGCTGCTCTCGCAGCATCTCTGTATGGTTTTGTTCTTGTGTTTTCTTTTCTTGGCACAGCAGTCAAGCATGTGTCTCTTGTTTGGCACATCTGTCTTGCCATCTTGTCTTGTCCACTGTCGTGGTGTTGTTCTGTGATTCTGTTCTCTGTAAGATGTGATTTGAAATCCTCTGCCTTTATTTCTCACTCTCCTATTGTCTCTACTTTTAACCTTACCCCTAGGGAACTTCACAAAGAAGCAAAACAAACTTTCAGTCACATTGTAAGGCTGATCACTGGTTTGCATCTGGAAGTCATAAGTTGTACTTTTTACCTGACTTAAGGAGGAAAAACTTACAGTGGGAAACTACTGATAATTATACTCAAACAGCAAACTGATCAACGACAATAAGAAACCCTTGTTGATTATTTTTGGTATGATTAAATGGGCTTACTGTTAAAGGGACTTCATGTAAGATCTAATTTCCAAAGAGTTTTTTTCATAAATTATCAGTCTTCTAGTCAGAAACTTTTCTTCAGGAGCAGATCAACGGAAGATGTTTTTCGGGAATTGTTAGTGAGGGAGCATCATTTCTGCTGTGTAGAACAGTGCCTGTTCCTGAATTGGGGAGGAACTTTATGGAAATCTGCAAATGTTTTATTACAAAATGCATTTATGCTTATGTATTAAAATATAAATGTGTTCAGCAAGGCATCTGACGATGGGAAAAAAAAACTTTTTAACTCACTGGTTCCACCTCATGCATATTTTGAGGTAAGATTATCTTTTGATCTTTCTGAGTCAACTGATATACATTTTACTTTTTTATTTTTTAATTCATGGAAGCATTAGAGAGCCAACACTTCAACTTTGACCTAAATTCATTCTTTTCCCATTCCAGAGAACACGACGTACATAATAGCTTTAGTTCTGAGAATAGAGTCTGAGTTTAGACAAACGCAGAAGGAAGTGCCCAGTTAATTATCCAAATGTTGGACTCTACCTGTGATTATCCAGGCGATTTGATGCTTTACTTGGAAGGATTTGATTAGTTGGATACGAACAGCATGAAAATGACACTTTGTAACAACTTTCCCTCTTTAAGGGTTGAGCACGAGAATATCAAATAGGTATAAAAATGAGTAATAGGTGATATATTAATAGATCAAAGATTATTCAATAGGCCTAAAGATTTCAGATGAAAAATCTGTATTTGTAATCTGAAAAAGAGAAAGCATATCCAGACCTGTGGTTTTCTGATGAGATCTTTCAGTCAGGCCAGGGTAGCTATTGGTTTTTCTTAAGGGTAAGGGGAAAAAGGCCAAGGATGAGGAATTGGATGGCTCTGTGGACTAAGAACAACTTTCTGATGAAAGAAGGAAGGGAAACAAGAAAGGTGAAGAAAGAGGAGGAGGGAAATGTAAAAGAAAGGAAGGAGGAAAGGAAGAGATATTGATTATGAGCCAGGTAAAGCTGCTTGCTGATAAATATTTTAAAACCAGCACACACACAGAGCTCTAATTTGCAGTTTTCCAGTTTCTGTATGGTGTAAAATATTACCACCATGGCTGATTTCTATCTACCAATATGACAGCCCTAAACTCAGAATTGGGAAATGTCCTTGCTCGTACACAATTATATGGCTTTTTCATCATACGTACACTATAGACATCAAGAACCTCATAGATAATAGTAAAATTTAGTAAAATAATTAGGAAGTACCGAGTTTTAAGTTTTTAATTACCTGTTTTTAACATACTTGTAACTTTATATATATTAACTTTTGAAAATGGCCATGTTTTAACAACCAGCTTGCAAATTTCCTAGAAATTTTGCAATCAGTTGTCATAAACTGGCTCAAGCACACCACCAGCCCAGGTACTATACTGGGTACATGAAAACATAGTATTTTATTTAAATCTCATTTTAAGTTATTGTGAGATAAAAACTACCTTGGTCATCTTACAGTTGAGAAAACTGGGATTTTAAGTTTGCTTGTTCAAGGTTATGGTAGAGGTAATATTCAAGTCCAAATCTGTTTGAAAATAGACACTTTCTATTACAGTGTGCCAGTCATTCTTTCAGCACTTCTCAAAGCACTAAGTTGCCAAATTTTGACACACCCCTTTGTGGAGCTTAGCATGACTTGGGTTTCCCTATTCCCTCAAGGAGGTATTTGGCTTTAGCTGTCATAGATAAAATGGAGTTTAAATGTATTATGGTTTTGTCAATGGCAAAATGAAGACAGTGAAACAAAATTAGAACTGCTGATTACTCTGTTTGTAAATGCCACCAAAGTTATGACCATGTCTTCATGAGAATGTCCACTTTGACTAATTTTGTTTCCTCCAAATATTCCTCTTTTACTAACATTGACAATGAACAGGATATTTCTTAGATTTTCAAATTCTGTCCCTTGAGCTTTGGGAAAGACTATCCCAGATACATTTTCTGAGCACATAGAATCTATAGCATGATTCCATTACATAGTTAGGTTGTATAACTTTTAAACTCTAATGAATTTTATTTAGTTACAGTATGTAATGCGTGTTAATTAACCAACTGCACAGTGAAATATGTCAATGCCCTTTGCTTCCACATTTTCTAATAGAGTAAGCTAGTATATTAACATTTAAAACAGCATGAGAACCATAGTACTGCAGAAAGCAACTGCAGTTTTTTAAAAGATCATTTTATTGTAAGATACTTAATCATTGCTCTGTAAAAGAGTTTGAGAGGTCTGGGAATTAAAAAGGAAAGCGTTGCAGCTTTTTTGTCCTTCTAGTTTGACAAGATAGATAATTTGATTGGGTTTCTGATAGTGCAGTATTTTGCTTTAATTTGGTGCGAAGTTTAGTTGCCCCCATAATTATTATTATTATTTTTTGGTCACTCTGTCACCCATGCTGGAATTTAGTAGCGTGATCTCAGCTCACTACAACCTCCACCTCCCAGATTCAAGCAATTCTCCTGCCTCAGCCTCCTGAGTATCTGGGACTACAGGCGTGTGCCACCATACCCAGCTGATTTTTGTATTTTTAGTAGAGACGGGGTTTTACCATGTTGGCCAGGCTGGTCTTGAACTCCTGGCCTCAAGTGATCTGCCTGCCTTGGCCTCCCGAAGTTCTGGGATTACAGGTATGAGCCACCATTCCGGGCCTCCCTATAGTAAACTTTCGATGGCAGCATACACAACACTGAATAAGTCCTTTGAAGTGATTTCTAGGCTTTCTCCTATAGGTTTGCCACTGCTACAACTTTGTTTCATCATTCAGTGAATATTAGCACTTCCTTTAATGAAATACAGTCTTAAGTACTTCACATTGTTAACTACTTTAATCCTCACAGCAATCATGTGAGAGTCTATTCTTATTATCTCCATTTTAAAGATAAGTAAATGGAGGCACAGAGGAGCTAAGCAAATTATCAAGGTCACACAGCAAGGAAGTAGAAGAAATGGGATCTGAACCCAAGGCAACGCCCCCAGCGTGGACACCCATCACTATGCTATCCTGTCTCTTACATAGTGCTTATTTTCCATTAACCTAAATATATGAAATAGCTGCTAGCCTCCTTGATAATAAAAGAAAGTCTGTGTATTGAATGTATTACATGGTTGGGAAGTAGTTGATAAATGGGTTAGTTATTATGTATCAAAAAGGCTTTAAGAATCTTGGTTGATGGGGGTTATAAAATTGTTCCATTATGATTTATTCAAATAACTGTGGTTAAAACAAGCTACCCTGGTTTCCCGTAAGAAGGAATGACTCCAATATTGGAGAGAAATACCAACACTTATGTGAGGTGAGTCTCCCTTGATGTCACCTATGCAATAATATGTGCACTTGGGGTTTTTCTTTTTTTTTTTTTTTTTTGAGACGGAGTCTCGCTCTGTCACCCAGGCTGGAGTGCAGTGGCGCGATCTCGGCTCACTGCAAGCTCCGCCTCCTGGGTTCACGCCATTCTCCTGCCTCAGCCTCCCGAGTAGCTGGGACTGCAGGTGCCCGCCACCACGCCCGGCTAATTTTTTGTGTTTTTAGTAGAGACGGGGTTTCACCGTGTTAGCCAGGATGGTCATGATCTCCTGACCTCGTGATCCGCCCGCCTCGGCCTCCCAAAGTGCTGGGATTACAGGCGTGAGCCACCACGCCCGGCCGCACTTGGGGTTTCTAGCTCATTATTCATGATCAATTCTGTTCAAAACATAAGCCCAGACAACAGCCACCTTTAACTGATGTTAGGAATCTAAGAATAGAGGCTCTTAGCAAGAGCTTGGGTTAAGATACTGCATTTTCTTTATTTCAGAAATAAATATGTTCCTTGGAACACAGTAATTTAGGTGTTACAGCTAAAAGAAAGCAAAAAAAAAAAACAACAACAACAACAACAAAACGAACTTGTATTTCTTATCTTAGACCCTTTCTGACACCCACATGCTCTTGACATCTCTTAAAATTGTACCTATTTGTTTATCCTCCCTTTTTCCTCACTTCCTTGCATTATGCATCCAAAACTATTTTAAAAACCAAAACACACACACACTTTTTGTGGGTCTTTGAGTTTCCTATGCAAGAAAAGAATCTTAAAATGAGTTATAAAGAACTAAAAATCACAATTAAAAAGGAAACATAATTTTAAAACTGTGTTTGCTTTTATTATAATCCTTATTCCAAGGCAAGTATGGCCTGCACAAGCATCTGAGGATTCCATTACAAATTATATCAGTCTCAACCCATCCCGAATCCAGATCATAAACTCATAAACTGGAAAATGTGTATAGTTGAAAATGTTTGCATACCCTCTGTCCTAGAGCAGAGCTTCCATCTTAGCTTTGAAGCACAGAGACCTCTTCTTACTAAAAGATCATGAAAACTGGCAATACTGTATTGCCCAGTGTTAAAATTTGTCAGATTAATTACCCAGAGCCAAAGTTAGCAAACTTTTTTTCTGTAAGGGCTGGGGTGTAAGTATTTTACACTTTGAGGGTCTTACAGTCCCTGCCCTATCTCCTCAATCAGCTCTTACAATGACACATAGCAGCCATGGAAACAAATAAATGAGCAGGGCTGTGTTTTCATGAAAGTTGATTTACAAAAGCAGAGATGGAGCTGGATTTGGCTCAGAGGTCATAGTTTACCCTAATCTAGAGAAGTCCCATAGGTTAAAAATGTGTAGTCTTTTTTTTTCTTTTTAATAGATAAGACCTTCTTGCCCATTTTATAGTCGATCCCAACATTTGTTGAGTTCTCCACTAAGTACATGAGACCACATAGGATACAACAGGACATTAAAAGCTTTTTTTTTTTTTTTTTTTGAGACGGAGTCTTTTTCTGTCACCCAGGCTGGAGGGCAGTGGCACAATCTCGGCTCACTACAACCTCCGCCTCCCAGGTTCAAGCAATTCTCCTGCCTCAACCTCCTGAGTAGCTGGGACTAAAGGCGTGAGCCACCACGCCCAGCTAATTTTTGTATTTTTAGTAGAGACGGGGTTTCACCATGTTGGCCAGACTGGTCTCGAACTCCTGACCTCGTGATTTGCCCCCCTCGGCCTCCCAAAGTGCTGGGATTACAGGCATGAGCCACCACACCCAGCCCTAAAAGTTCATCTTTAAGGACATTTCCCACCTTTGTTTTAGATATGCCACTATCTCAGACATGAAACACAAAAACTAAACCAGGGTCATCTCCACCCAGCTTGTACACTACATCTTTGGGTAGGAGCTTAACGTCTTGCCCTTTGCTTTGCCAGTGTGTCTTCTGAGCTCCCCACCTCTGCTAGGTGTGGGTTGCATTCACCCCCAATTTTAGACCTCTTTGGCAGTAGCTTCCTTGATCTCCCGCCCACATACTGTGTCATATCCCAGTAATTCTTCCCCAAACCTTGGCTATGGGTTATTGAGCTGACAAATGTCTAAATGACTGAGATACGATTTCACAACCTGCTGAGAGCCTCTTCTTTCCCTGTACTCTTTGATTTGTAGCTTTATAAGTTTTGTGAGGAAAGTGGGAAAAACATTCTTGGTGACACAGGCAGTGAATGAGAAGGACACAATGGAGTGGGCACCATATCTAGGACTCCTGCCTGCATTGCGAGCAAAAGCATGTATTTATATCTTAGCCCTCTGAATGTTAGAGGTAGCAGATTATACAGTATGGTGCAGGAAGGAGCATCCTACGTCCTGAGGCGAATAACGTGTTCTACCACCTGGCAGCAGATTAGACCAGATCAGGCTATAAGAATACAGGTTCACAGCCAGATTTAGTACTACCAGCCAGATTTAGTACTACTGCAAAAATGGCTTTTCCTTAAGAAGTTTTTGTTTCTAACTTTTATTTTAGGTTTATGGGTACATGTGAAGGTTTGTTACCTATGTAAACATATCACAGGGTTTTGTTGTACATATCATTTGATCATCTAGGTATTAAGCCCAGTATCAAATAATTATATTTTCTGCTCCCTCCATCCTCTCACCCTCCCTGCTCAAGTAGACTCCATTGTCTGTCGTTTCCTTGTGTTCCTAAGTCATCATTTAGCTCCAACTTGTTGAGAACATGCAGTATAAGTTAATGCTTACTCTCTTTAACATCTTTCACATTAGAAATCTATGGAGAAGAAATATGAAAGACTCATGTATAAACATGGGGAAAACCATGAAGCTAAATCTTAATGTATCCCAAACCCTAGAGGGAGCATAAGGTTAACTTTGGGGGGCCAGGGTGCTTAGTGATAACATTATGAGCTTTCTACATTAGCAGGGCCCCCCGGTGTGGTTTTGTGCCTGGAGTTGTAAGGTTCTGAACTACAAAGAAAGCAAACAAAATGAAGAGATGATGCAAGGAGGCAAAAAAGATGGAGGCATGAGGAAAGGCTTTGAGGGCAGGAGGCACGGGGTCATCTTCTAAAATAACCTATTGGAATGCATGTTTTAATAAGCTTTGAAGATCAAAGAGATTAACAAGAACAAGAGGAAAACAAGGGTAAATTAGGCACTACTGATGGCCTGACAAGGACTTTTCTCTCCCTTTCTGCTTACAATAACCTCTTATTTTACCATGTGGCTAGTTGGTTTGTTTACTTGTTTGTTTACACTTACTCATTGCTAGCTTTCTCTATAAAGCAAGGGAAAACACTCTGTCCCCAGGGGCCAGCTGCCTAACATGAATAGATGAAATAGACCAGACCAGATGCAATCTGCAGTCATGGGAACTCTGAACTGAAGAGCACATGCCCTCATTTAAAGGCATCCAAATGAAACATTTTAAAAACGCTAAAATAAAGAGACCCCATGAAGGTCAAACAAGGCATAATGAGACACACAGTGTTTTTTATTCTTTTGTTTCTTAAATTCCTTTAAATATAGCCCTTTCATAAATTTGGCAGGATGTGCTCTCAGTAAAATTTCTGGTTGAGTAAACTCTTGGTGACATTATCAAATCAAACAGCAATCCCTTCCAAATTCCCTTAAAGCTAAGACCTTTTTTTTTTTTTTTTGCATGTCTTTTTTTCTCTGATAATCCCAGAGTTTATATAACCTCAAACTATAAACTTGATGAATTTTAGAGTTCATTGTAATGCTTTTGGTTTAGGTGACAAAACTGATGCCTACAAAGGTAAATTGATTTGCTGAAGGTCATGGACCTAGTCTTTATTGGAGTTGTAATTCAATCCCAGGTGTCCTAAATCTTTAATCCATGCCATTTTATTGATATTATATATTAAGGTTTTTTTATTGTATATCCAAAGATTTCTATTCTAAACTGAGATAACATCCAACAGAGAATTCAGAAGTAGTACGAAATTGATTATCTTCCCTCTACTGGACATTGTTGCCATACAAGACGATATCATTGACCCACTTAGGGCTCAAATATACAACTCTGTATTATTTTAGTCACAAAGGGAACTAAGAGATTATAGACAAGTTGTGAAGCAGTTAGTGGGGACTAGAAGTCTCCTGTGGCACAGACTCAAATATATGCTCTAGTGATGTGTTCTCAGTCATGTTATCTGCCCACAAAGAGGACAGATTAAGCAACCTAGAGTACTGGGTCCCAAGCTCGAATTTAAAACTAGTACCAGTCTATGCCAAAGCTTTCAGTGACCCATAGTGAAATGAGAAAAGCAAGGACAATATGGTGAGTCTGCACAAAGTCAAACTTACAGAACTGCCCTATATTTGGATACTGTATCATGTTTTTTTGGATGGCTAAAATCAATGTATTTTACAAAAGCAGCATTTTGTTACTATGTATAGCATTCTTAATCAGCAAAATAAAGGTTGGCAATGGTATGTCAGTCCTTCCCTACAATTTTTCTTTGAAGTTTTTTTCTCAGGCATTGAAAACAAACATCCAAAAAAACAAAAAAACAAGAGTTTTAAAGTTTTAAAGTGTTCTCTATGTTGCCACATTAGATTGAGTAGATTTCAAAGACTGAAGGCCTTTTTACATGTAGAGTTTTATTGTGAACTAATAATGATGATGTTAAGACCCATCTATTTTATTGAGGTCCCAGGAAGTTACTAGTTTAAGCATCCGTCACTTAGATAACAAGCATTAAGGTAATTTTTAATTTCAGTTAAAAAAATAGATTAAAGGCACAAAATAGATTTCCAAACAAACAAACAAACAAACAAAAAAAGCCACCCTAGGATAAATATAATTAGAAGGCCAAGATCAGTTTAGAAGTCTACTTAAAGAAAGATAGAAACTTCTAAGGACTGTGTGGAAAGATAATTCATGCCTATAAAAAAGTCTCTGTGCTAACTCTAGATTTTTTTCACTGTAAGCCTTGTAACAAAGGAGAGAGAGCTATTTTGGAAAGCTGAATTAGCCTACATTTGAGCTAACATGATCCATCTTTGTGTCAAGAGAAGGTCAAATATTATAGTCCCCAGCCAAAATAAGGCATGTGATCTACATCAAAGGCAATTCCTGAATGTGTATCTACAGTTCTCATCCCCTCTCCTCTTTTTTGTCTCTTGGGTAATCTATACCAACAACCTCCTGATTCATGAAATTTATTATCTAAATATTGAAAATATTACACTAAATTTAGCCTAATAAAAATTCATGCCAAATTTACTGAGTATTTATTGGAAATCAGAGACTTAAGGTCCTGAATCAGGTGTAAGAATTATATTATCAATAACAGACTTAACAGTGATTATCTCTAGGTGGTGACCGATATTTTGGTAATCATACTCCAAAACATCTGTGTAGAAATTGGGCACGGTGGCGCATGCCTGTAGTCCCAGCTACTTGGGATGCTGAGGTGGGAGGATTGCTTGAGCCTTGGAGGTCAAGGGTGCAGTGAGCCATGATCACACCACTGCACTCCAGCCTGGGCAACAGAGCAAGACCCTGTCTCAAAAAATGAAACAGAACCACAACAAAAATCGATGCAGAGCATGTATTACATTTGTACTCAGAGAGAAGGGATATCTGTTATTTCTTAAAATATAGAAGAGTATACTAGGAGACCAGCAAGGGAAATGTTTTAATATTTAGATACGGAAGCTTTGCCAGACCCGTAATTTTTTAAAAATAGTGAATCCTTTTTCCTGGGTTGAATTATGATGTATGGCCCTGCAAGGAAAGCTGCTGGAGGAATTCAAAGATGATGATGATGATGATATGCAGGGCTCTATATAGCTTAACACATTAGTTCCATAAGGTCAGTTCTGTTCATCAAGTGACAAATTGTCCATGGATACACCAGGTGATAATGCAGCAGCAGTGGGCACAAGCTATCCTGTAAATGACCCATTACCAGAAAGTTTAAAATTTCTGCTTGGAACCCAGGAACACAGATGGAACACGAAGTGCCTTTCACCAGAGTCTTGGGAATATGCTTGATCCTTTAACCCAGCTTCGGGTGTTGTTAACCCAGCTTTGGGTGTTGTGTACATACTTAATGCCTGAACAGTTCTCATCTGTACATCTGCTGGTTAGATGAGAAGATGCAGTTGCAGACAAGTAATTTAAAACTTTTCATTCACATCTCTCTACCTCCCTCTTCCTCTTCTCTCTCTCCCTCGATAGGATGTCCAGAAAATTAAACCAGCTGCAGATTAATTGAGACTCTCTTCCATGTAGGGAACATCTGTCACTGCAGCTACAAAGATTATATTAATGAATTAAAACATTTGATTACCTTTAATCCAAGAGAATGCAGCAGTCTCTTTAGTCATTTAGTTTATCAGGGTTTTTTGATGGTTCTTTTTTTTCCACGTTCATCTTATGACTATAGTCCACCCCTGAAGCTGTGAGATCTTTCAGCAGATGTTGTTTTCCATATCTTTACCCTTTCCATTGTGGAAGGGGGAAAAAGCCCTCAGAAAAGCAATTTTGGAGGAGGCAGAAAAGGTTTCCATCATGAACATACTTTTAGAAACAGCTGGTAAAACAAATGGTCCAAGTGCAATGCCTGGAGCATATCTATTCAAACAAGGTTGTTTAAAGATAAAAGCACCCACTTCTAAATATCAGCATTAGTAGTGATTTCCACACGTATATTTAAGAGATGGAAGAGCTTGTGAAGACTTTTTGATTTCTATTTTGTTTTCTGAGACTTCTTTAACTCTTTTGGTTTTGTTAGTATTTGAATTTATCAGAAGCTGCTCAAATTGTTAAAACAGTATCATATGTAAAATATATAAATTTACATATAATAGATGCATAAAGATTTGCTTTCTTATTATAAGAATGTTCTTATTTGATAACATCTATGCATAGTCCAGAAGATTGACATGGAAAACTGATAATGTACTTAGCTATTACCAATCCTATAACCCAATTTGTGAAAAGGTCAGGCACTCCTACCAAAGAACAAACGTTTGTATTTGTAGCATTTAAAAATCTGATTTTATTTTGTATTTGCTACATTTGGAGTCAACCTTATGTCCTTCCCTTGTAATGACTTCATTTGTTTACCAGGCTGTTTTGTTCTGCATCCTCTGCCAAACGCCATTACGTAACTTCCTTTGTCAGACCAATTGGTGAAATAATTCTTTGTGTGCTTTTTTTTTTTTTTTTTTTTTTTTTTTTTACGGCAGTCCAATTTTCAAATTATATGTGGATTTTCTGAGTCAGGCATTGCACAAATGCTGATTTGTTATGCTTGAACTCGATAAATGTGTGTTCACCCTATCAGTTGTCATTCATGCTGACTTCTTCCTCTACTCTCTTCACTCTGATTCTGTTTTCATTTAAGAAAATTTCAGTAGTAGTGAAGCTAGGAGAGTTAATGAGTAGCCACGTTGACCCTAGTAGGATCTTACCCATTGGAGAAAAGCCCTGTTTTAAAACGATGCACAAAGAATAAGCTTCAATGTCTTCCTCTCCTCAACCCCAGCATGGAGCACAATGCTTATGTGATACACGGAAGTGAGAAATTTAAGAAGTGCTTCACTTTAACTTTTCTCAATAAGTAAATAAAACAGTCTCTTCTAGAGTCCAACACATCCCAAAGTGTGTGACTTTGCTATTTTATCTTAAACTGACTACTCTCTGAATAGTTTTTCATGTTATATAGTCTGAGACTTTTCTTTCCATCCTGCTGGTGCTGGAAGACATGATCATAACTACTCACAACCCAGATCTTAAAATATATATATTGTTACACTTTTATATACTTGTATTAAAGCATCAGTTAGTAAGTTTCATGGTTGTTTCTTCTGATGTAAAAGTAACTCTAGTTATAGATCCTCCAGCACATGTCACACTGAAAACCTAATCACAAAGTCAAAATACATGTATAAATATAGCTTGATTATGTGTCACATGTACCCCAAATTACACGTATATATACCTTCCTCAAAGATTTTTTTTTGTGGGGGGACAGTCTCACTCTGTAATCCAGGCTAGAGTGCAGTGGTGCGATCTCGGCTCACTGCAACCTCTGCCTCCCGGGTTCAAGCAATTTTCCTGCCTCAGGCTCCTGAGTAGCTGAGATTACAGGCACCTGCTACCATGCCCAGCTAGTTTTTGTATTTTTAGTAGAGGGGTTTCACCATAGTGGCCAGGCTGGTCTCAAACTCCTGGCCTCAGGTGATCTGCCTGCCTTGACCTCCCAAAGTGCTGAGATTACAGGCGTGAGCCGCTGTGCCCAACCTGAGATTCTTTTTTAAACCTTGGATTTTCAAATAACTTTATAGTTGGAGGAAAGTTGCAAGAATTCACCAGTTGTTAACATGTGCCACATTTGCTTTACCATTCTCTATATGTGTGAGTGTACATGCACACATGAGCCATTTGAGAGTATGCATACAAAACATATTTATGTAGATATGTATTTCCCCCTGAACCATTTGAAACTCAGTTGTAGTCATCATTCCTTTTTTAAATAATTCAGTGTGTATTTCCTAACAAGGACTTTCTCTTACAAAATCAGAGTACAGTGATCAAAATCAGTAAATGTAATCTTGACACAAAATCTCACCTAGAGTACATATTCACATTGCACCAGCGTCTGCATAATGGGCTTTGGGATTATTTTTTCCCAGTCTGTGATCCAATCCAAGATCACACATTGCATTTAGTTGTCAAGCTCACCAACTTTTGAAGCATCTTCCTGATACATTATTTTATTTCCCCACTTGTTTACTGGTCACAGACCAGTAAGAGCAAGTAAACTTCTTAAAGTCCTGCCAGGTGTGTTGGTGTAGAAGTGGGAAGATAGAGCCTGTGCTTCAGCACAGAAGGAAGATTTCAATTTTTAGAATTAAAATTATGGCAAGGAAGGACCTGTGTTTCATCTAGTATTCATTCCTTAGAGAGCACGGATATGATAGTCTGACAATGCTTTTTATTAATGTTTTCACTTAGCTGCAGATTGAGCATTTACTGTATGCTAAGCACTGAGGATGCAAGAGTAAGCAAGAACAGAGATGGCCCTTGTGGGCCTACTGGGGGACACTGTCATGTAATTAAGTGACCTCCAAATAAATGTGTGATGACAAACGTTGATGAAGGCTATGAAGCAAAGGCACTTGGTGCCATGAGCATACCATGGTAGGACAGGTAACAAGGCAGAGGTGGGTGCTAGGAATGTAGAGAAGGATGGGGAAACCTTCTCTGAAAAAAGTGATATTTGAGCAGAAGAGTGTGAAATAAGTGACAGCAAAGAGGAAGAAAAAATGCATTAGAGCTTGCAAAAAATTCTGAACATTAGAAAAAGTCAGCCATTTCTGGGAGAGAGTTATCTGGGAGCAGCAACTATCTCACAGGATTTTGTCCAAAGTATAAAATAAGGAAGTGTGTTAGGCTATTCTTGCATTGCTATAAAGAAATACCCGAGACTGGGTAATTCATAAAGAAAAGACGTTTAATTCGCTCAGAGTTCTGCAGGCTATATAAGAAGCATGGTGCTAGCATCTGGGGAGCCTTGGGGAAACTACAATCATGGCAAAAGGTGAAGGGGGAACAGGTATGTCATATGGCCAGAGCAGGAACAAGCAGGGGTGGAGATGCCACAAACTTTTTTTTTTTTTTTTTGAGATGGATTCTCACTCTTGTCGCCCAGGCTGGAGTGCAAAGTCACGATCTCGGCTCCCTGCAACTTCCACCTCCTGGGTTCCAGCAATTCTCCTGCCTCAGCCTCCCCAGTAGCTGGGATTACAGGCTCATGCCACCACACCCAGGCTAATCTTTCTATTTTTAGTAGAGACGAGGTTTCACCATGTTGGACAGGCTGGTCTCAAACTCCTGACCTCAAGTGATTTGCCCGCCTCGGTCAATGAAAGTGTTGGGATTACAGGCGTGAGCCACAGCACCTGGCCGCCACAAACTTTTATATGACCGGATCTCACTATCATGAGGACAGCACCAAGCCATGAGAGATCCACCTTCATGACCCAAACACCTCCCACCAGGCCCCACCTCCAGCTTTGGGGATTACAATTCAACAAGCAATTCAGGCAGAGACAAATATTCCAAACTATATCAGGAATTAAGTAGGCTTTGCTGTCCTTTTGCAGCTTTGAGTCAACCCAGATGAGAGTGAATTCTCCGATCCTGTACTGCTCCTGGGAGGAAAGGGAGTGGGCTTTGTGAAAAATGGAGATTTAGTGAGTAAAGTGATGAGTTCACTGGAGGAATGTTGGCTAAAAAAAAGTGACATGGCCGGGCATGGTGGCTCACGCCTGTAATCCCAGCACTTTGGGAGGCTGAGGTGGGTGGATCACCTGAGGTCAGAAGTTCAAGACTAGCCTGGCAAACATGGTGAAACCCCATCTCTGCTAAAAATTCAAAAATTAGCCAGGCATGGTGGCAGGCACCTGTAATCCCAGCTACTCGGGAGGCTGAGCCAGGAGTATTGCTTGAACCCGGGAGGCGGAGGTTACAGTGAGCCGAGATCATGTTCTGCACTCCAGCCTGGGCAACAGAGGAAGACTCCATCTCAAAAAAAAAAAAAAAAAAAAAGTAAAATTGTCTTTTTTTTGTGTGTGTACCAAACCCTATCAGTGAAAGAGACAGGAATAGATTCGACTGGAATAGTCATGGGAGCCATTTCCAGGCTCTCATAGTCTTAGAGATGATACTTGGTAGTTCAGTGTCTTATTGTGCTTCTTCAAGCACATACAGCCTGATTGAGAGAGACTCAAGACAGCATACAAATTCTAGGCATTTTTACATCTGCCTAGCTGTAGTGAATTAGTCATACAATAATTATTTAAAGAAAGAAATGTTTCCTCCATGTTGTGCTGGAGATACAATGGTGGAGAGGAAGTGGAGATCAACTATTGATCGACTTATAATTTACACAATTCCACACTTTGGAGAAAACACATTCCTTCTTCCTCACCATCACCCTCACCTTTATAATTATTATCAATTAATGTGTTCAATATGTAATTTTGAAGTTGCCAATCATTTACCAGTGTGATTCATGATGTTGAAAGGAAATGGCTTTTACATTATTAATATTCTGCAATAAAAGTTTGGGTTTGTGCGCTTACAGTTAGAATAAAAGAAAAATGCTTTGTACTAAGACTATGTTAATAATAATGATAATAATAAAGAAATAACACTTTCTCCAGAAAGGAAATTTTAGGAAATCTGTTTCAGAATACCTGTCTCTACCACAAGAGCTTTCTAAGTCATGTTTTGATTGCTAACAGCATTCCAGTACTGGGTTAGAACATATGTATTCCTTCTATCAACTGAGGAACAGCAGGTTTTCTGTTATTGCCCATGCATGGTCACTCTCTGCTTATAAAAATTCATCACTTCTGCTGATTGCATTGTATAGGATTACTACTGATTACCATTTAGATTTGTTAAGTGACATAGCACATTTTATGGAGTCAGGAGCCAGTAACCATCAAGGTCAATAGCAGCAACCTGAATCAGTTATAAATGAATTGTTTAATTACCCACACAATAATCAATGTGTGCACTGCCATAAAAGATTAGTTCTAGTCCCTGAATGTGTGTGTGTGCCTGTGTGTAGTTCTAAGGGATTACAGACTTCTCTGAAGTCTTCTTCATTGAAAGAGATTGCAAGTGAATATCTTTTCAGTGGAATAGAACTGAGTTGTGGTAACAACATCATCTATACATCCAGCCTACCGTGGCCACTGAATCCAATGACTTTATTTATTAATATGAAGGTGCCTGCCTATCCAAAGCACTGCTTACCGTATTTCATTACAATGTATTGCTTCACTCAACACACTCTGAATAGAGAAGATATGCTCTACAGCTTCAAATTCAGGCACTTCCTCCAAGCAGAGCTTGTTTATCTGTCTGCAACACACTTGGAGCATTTGAAAGACTAGTGATGAAATCCATTCATGCTGTGAAAATGTGTTGAGCATCATGGCCGCTTCCATTACAATGGCCTGGCATGGAAGGTTGGAGAAGGCCATTGTTATCATATAAGTGACTGTCTATTTGCCTCTGGCATGACTTGTCCAGACAAGTTGCATCATTTTAGAATGAATGAAGTTCTAGGGAACATTTTTAACTATAGTACCTTAGTTGTAACTTTGAGAGTTTTTAATAAGCTTGCAAGGAATAAATTTGGAATCTAGAGTAGTTTGTTCTATTTCTGGAAAAAAAGGAATGCTTTGTACATATGTAGGATCCTTTACCTGGCCACAGAGTTTGGTTTGAGAAGTGGACTTGGCTCTGGATAGTGAACAAAATGCTTTTTCAATTTTTAAAATGGAGGCACCTTTTTTTCTGAGAGCATAGTCAGTAACTCTTCAAATGTGTGTCTCTTGTGTGATAGAGGAACCAAGTAAGAGAATAGCTTGGTATGTGCCTGGTTTTCTTCCACAAGTACCCAATTAGTAAAGGAGGCTTTTGCTTTTTACAAAGCATGAAAATTAGGGGCTGCCTATAGGCCTGAGAGCCCTGCCAGACAGTTGCCTAATGCCACCAGCCAGGATTATGGAAAAGAAGCCTTGGCATACTATTCAATGGCACAGATTCACCCAAATTGCAACCGAGGAAAACGTGTTCATTTTTCAAATAGAGTTTGAGTAACCATAGACACAGGCAAAGTAATCTCTCCATTTGGTAACAATGGACTAAACTACCTTGTTCTATTGTCTACCTTCTCTCTCACTGACTCCATGAAGGGAGACTTGCTCAGTAAACTATTCAGGTGACTTTGTGAACTTTTCTTTGGTGCAAGGCTCTGTTAATAGCTGTAAGTCAGCTGGTTTTGGTCCTCCCTCTCATTCTCTTCACACTGATTGACGAAATGGGAAACAGGTTGAAGAAGCTCACTTTTTTAGATGACAAGTATGAAGTTGACAGATAAACCTTTAGGAGGTTCCAGTTCATTTCAGGAACGTGTTGACATGAGGTCTTTAAAGATCGACAGTCCTATTAGAGATAGAGACCACCAGGAAATCATAAGGAAAAGAAAAATGAAGGAAATATCTAGATTCAGTAGGAAATTGGGGGTGATGAGAGAATTTTAAGAAAAACGCTTGCTTTATCACCAGCTGTGTCATTTTGTTCAAAGGGACAGGAAACTTAATACTCTCTCTGAAGCTTAATAGAACTGCAGACCTATTGCCACAGTTTTCTCTTTTGCATAATCTTGTTTAGTCACTTAAGAGCTAGTGAGTGACAGATTTCACATGATAATTGGTCACGTACAAGAATGTTAATGCAGAACTAGGTCAGATTATGGCATTTCACACATGCAAGATGGGAACACGCTTCCTCTGGTTAGACAAAGGCTTGACGATTGCCCATGCATCCGGTCCTGCTTTAAAGGAAGCTCATGTAATCATGAGAACTCACAATGTATCCATAGATTTCTTAGATATCAAGTTTCTATGAGCCTAGGCATTGTGTATGGTTTTATTTTTATCTTGCCAAACGAGGGTTTTCTAGCTTCACTTAGTATGCCTGGAGAAAGCTATTTTGGTTCGGCCCAGCTCCATCACTCTAAGAAATGATGAGGATGAGCGCTCTCAGTTTGTACCGGCTACTCATGAGAGACTAAAAACTGATCATCTGGCTGCTGGCAACATTCCACCGCAACAGCTAATACAGTGTTTTGGAAAGATGCCGACAACAACCAGATTGCATTAAGCACTTTACCGTTTAAGATCAGTTTTGCAGTTCAGAACTTGAAGTCAGCAGCAGATCTACCTTTTAGTTTGCAGTTTACTTTGCTCCTAGTTTTTCATGTCTTCTGTGAGCCCCCCACGTTTATCTCAGGGTGGATTCTAACATACATATGCTTATGTGAAAGTTTCATAATACTTTAGTATTTAACAGGCACTTTTATATAAGTCAATTGATTTCAGGACACCCCCTCGCCGCCCTGATACCAAAATCTGCAGACGCTCAAATCTCTTACATAAAATGGTGCAGTGTGTATATATAACTTACACACATACTTCTATATAATTTAAATAATTTCTAGAGTACTTATAATACCCAATCCAACATAGTTGTTATACTGTATTGTTTTTGTGTTTTTCATTGTAATATTTTCATTTACCTGCAGTTGTTGAATGAGTCAAGCGCAGGTAGATATGGAAAGCTGACTGTTACTACTTCCCTTTTACTTATATTACAATATTATCTATGTTAGTGATGTTCATAGTTCAAGAGACACACTAAAGGAATTACAGTATGGAGTGTCTCCTAAGTTGCATTGTGGAACTAAACACTAGAGACAAGAGTCGAGCCCTGGCTCTATTACTACTCAGTGTCTTTATGACCGTGAGCCAGTGCCTTAAATTCTCTGCAGTGTAGTTTCTTTAAATGGTGGTTCTAAACTGAGAGGACTTTTGTCCCCAGGGGACATATTGTCAATGTCTGGAGATGTTTTTGATTGCCACAACTGGGAAGATGCTAACGGCATCTAGTGGGTAGAGGTCAGGGATGTTGCTAAATATCCTACAGTGCTCAGACAGCCCCAACCACAGAGAATTATCCAACCCAAAATGGCAATAGTGTAGAGGTTGAAAAATGTCACTTTAAAATGTAAATAATGTCTATCCCATTATCACAGGATTCCTATGGGGCTCAACCCCACATTTTGTTTAAAAAAAATAAAAAAACATAAATTGCCCTTCTATGTCTGATGTTACTACTATGGGGCATTGCACATATGGACACCAAACTTTTCTCTTGAAAAGGAAAATGGATTTGTTCTTTTAGATTAAAAGTTATAAATAAAGCTATCAGATTAAAATATATTAAATATATCCACTGAATCTTGGTTTGTAATTTTATGGTTTTAAATGAATGCTCTAAATATAAAGAGAAACAATGAAAAGTTGTGAAGCTTAGGAGAAACCTACTATTCAGTGACTAATATAGATAAAGGAAATTGGAATCCATGCAACTAATAGACTTTTCTATTAGGGTACAGCCACAGCACATCTTTCCTAATAGAAGCAAGCCTGAAATGATAAGTTGTTTGGATCACATTAATTAACATTCAGCTCTATTAGATTTGCACCTGAGGTTGGCTTCATTTTACTGGTGCTGATGAATATCAAACTACACAATATCTACTCACATTATATTAGAATAAAACATATTTTACATTGCAGGCAAATTTTAGATTCGACTCTTAATAATGGTCTTTTATATTAACTCAGATAACTAGAGATAGTAAAAGAATGAATTAAAATTCCAGTGAGCCAAACTACAACATTGATAATAGTAATGATAATTAATTATGTGTTGATTTTATGGTGTATTTGCCTCGTAAGTATATATAGCTCTGGAGTTTATGAGGCATGTTTATAGATCTTAACTTCTTAATTTTGTAATGCTGTCCTCTTAAAATTTTTGCTTGAGACTGACGGACAAAACCTCCTGAATTTCTTCAATTTACACGGGCATTTTTACTGGGAAAGAGCATGCAGCCTTCATCAGATTCTCAATAGGGTTTATTAACAAAAAATGTTGAGAAATCACCCTTAAAAGGCAGGCAGCTCTTAAATGCTTGTTCTCACTGAAGTCCTTCTACAATGATATTGCATGGACTCTATCAGTCTCTTAGCAGATCATCTGTAGAGGTACCAACTGATCAAAAATTCAAAGTTCTTAATTGACATACTCAGGTTTTTTAAAATTTAAAGATCCAGATTGGTAGCTCAGCCATATAGCTAAATTGAATAATTATGCAAATGCTGCACAATATTTAATTGGACCTTTTGGAATGAAAATAACCCAGGTGTGCACAATTCTTTGCAATCTGGAGTGACCATTCTAATATATATCTGCAAGTGACAACATCTTGTATGTAAACAGGCAGAGGAAAAGAGTTCTGGCTGCCCTCCCAGGAAAATCTACATGAAAGAACGTTTGTGTTACAGCACATACATATTTCTGAGTTGTTTGTTATTAAAGTCCCATTGTATGAAAACAACTATATAGACAGACTGGCAATCCAGAGAGTTGGTAGTTACATAAACAGGTCCCACGGCTACCAATAATATTAACACGGTATTCTTAGCCCTTAAGAAACAAAACACAGAAATTTCTAATGCTGGGAGTTTAAAGTGCCACAATGGAAAAGCAAACTCAATTACAAATGCTGGATTCCACCTGGAGCCTATTCTTTTCATTTTCTTACTTCTGTTTCTGCCACCTTCCCTTCTTCCGATAACAGATTTTCAAGTACTGCTCTTAGAATTGCTAAATGTGTTCAGAGAATGTGTGATAAGATCTGATTCTCCTGGAAGGCCAGGTTATTTTAATCTTTCCATTTCTCACACCAACCATTTAACTAGGTATTATTTGTTTCTGGGCGTCACAGCTAAAGACACAACATTTTACATGAAAATGTCAGTGTTGAAAATATTATTTATCTATCTATCAAAATGTAGCCACGCATCTGTTCTTGTTTGGTTCTAGTTAACCATAACCCTAAATGACACAAAAGGGGCTAGTGAAATGTTTGCCGAGAGCGGTACTCTAAGTTAACAGTAAATAATTGAAAATAAGTAAGTCAAAACCAAAACCAGGAAAGTTTGCATTCATTCCCAATCATACTTTAACAGAACTTGCAGTTGCCACAGATTCAGACATCTTCATCTTCCTCTGGAGCATTTGTCTTTTCATAGCAGAGGACAAACAATCTCTGTGACTTTCTTATATCACTGAGACCATCTTGTACAGTTTATTTCAAAAGCAAGAGTGTTCTTTTTCGTTCCATGCCACCAGTGACAATACGAAACCAGATCTAACTGAAACTTCGCTCAACACATTCCCGACCCGCCACTCCAACCCTAATAGCCTCTCATAACCACCGTTCTACTCTACTTCTGTGAGTTCAACTTTTGCAGTCTCCAGAAAGAAGTCAGGTCATGTGATATTTGTCTGTGTATGGTCCATTTCACTTAGCATAATAGGGGGACTAAGTTCAAGAGATCTATTGTACAACATGTGACCATAGCAAATAATAACATCTTGTATTTTGAAAATCACTAAGGGAGTAGATTTTAAGTGTTCTTAGCAGAAAAGAAAATACAATGAGGTCATGCCGGTATAATTTAGCTTGATTCAGCCATTTCACAACTTGTATACATTTCAAAACATTATGTTGCACATGATAAATATATACAATTTTTATTTGCCAATTTGAAAAACAGAGAAGTCCCTCTTCAGAACCTGTCCTGTGCAGCTGTCACTCACTTGGCTTTGTAAGCCTGCAGACAGTGTCATTTAAAATATTTTCCTCTGTACCATAACACTTTTCCTTTTAATGATATATAAGAATAATATTTCTCTCTAAATAGTTATTTCTTTAACTTTGAAATAATTCAGCATCTCATGATTTTGATTTCCATTTCTCCATATATACATTTTTTGGGGCTCTGTTCTGGGATTTAGGGCTAACCTTTGTCATGGAGACATCTGTTTTTGGCAGTCTTTGTTTCCAGGGAGTGAAAATGTGTGTAGAAAGAATTGAATAGCTACATCTTAGGTGACACAATTGAGGAACTGGATGAAAGATATTTGTGGAAAGCAACATAATTATTCAAACTGGAATATGGCCATTGCCCTGGGTTTCATATTTATCTTCATAAGCAAAGTGGTTTGGGATTCTGTGCAAGTATAAGGATTTAGGATTTAAACACTAAACCACATCCCTGCACGGAGCACATGGGCTTTGTTGTTGATAATCATGATAGTCGCACAGGAAACTTGACGGTGACAGCAGGGGAACAGCACAGTATCCTACTTGGCCACTGGTAGGAGGATGCAATTTAAATCCTGGCATGCATAGAATAGCCTCACTTATCTGTGGATTGTTATTGTAATCTACATAGTAAGTTTCAGTCGGAACTCAGTTTTGTGCAGTTGATTTCCAATTCCCGACTCTGCATCATTAGGGTACAATGTTTTCTGTAAGATTTCTTTGTAATATTATAGAGAGAAGAGCAGAACAAATGCAGTTATTCCTCTCAAAGTTCAGCTGAATGCTACTAATAGTTCAAGAATGTGGATTGTAATGGTTCTGTGCATTGAAGGAACACACTGGCAAATGACAAAGATAACACTAAGTGTGAGCCACAGCTATTGTTTTGATAGCCCACTCTGCTTTTCTAGTTAACTTTCTTACAACCATCAGTTCCATATTTAAGACCAGAGGATCAGTTCTGATGATGCTCATTCAAACTCTTGCCAACTGACATTTAATGCATTTTAAAGTTGTTAAAACCAAGAGCAGGAAATGTTACACTTGTAGTATGAAGCCTGGCTCATGAGAAAGTTCCATCCACTATTCTGGAAAAAAAATATAACTAAAATAGAACTAGCCTGCAGGACACAAAGCTACCTGTGGTGTTCCGAACTATGCTTCTCAAAAATCTTTCTTTTGTTTGGCCACCTTTATAATAGGAGCTCTCCAACAGAGAAAGAGCTGCTTACAGCTTCAGAGTACAGATGGATAATTGTTGCTGTGCAGTCTCTGAACATCTTAGATTGACAGTCCCAGAGAACCTCATATATGTGAATGTTAGCACAGTACAAAAGATGGGACAGAGCTTTCCAGAGCAGTAACAGATAGCTGTGCCCAGCACTTTCTTCTAAAAGTTGGAGATGCTGGATGGAAAATTTGTCATTGTTTACATAGCACCCACACACCCCAAAAAATCCTGACTCACTAGCTTCTGTGTTGTCATTTTTTGGTCCATGGTTCTATTGCTGCCTAATTTTCATACGGGACCCTCACAGTGGTTAGTCTGCACAGTAAGGAGTCAACTGTGACATCCTCATCCTTGAATGCTAGACTCCCCACTTTCTCAGCTCAATATTCCATGTGTCCAAAGTAATACTGTTAGTATCCTACATTATTCCAGGATCTTGTCATGCCACTTCAAGAAACAAATTATCACTGCTTTCTAAGACTTACCAAGCTAGGGGTGTTATAAAGTATGTATGCAATTGACTTTTGACTTTTGATTCTTATGTTGAAAGGCAACATAAAAAATAAGCTTCCATTAATGTAATGGTAGTGTTAGGAAGACAGTATCTACAGTCCATTCAAAGTATTCTGAAAATTATAGTACTGATTTTGGAACAGTTTTGATTCCATTGGCCATAGCGCTTACCTTAAGTCATTTTTTTTTAAACCATCTTATCCATTTCATATGTTTTACAGGCACTAAAATGGGGCACAGAGACTAAGTCACTTAGTTGAGTTAACCAATAAGTAAAATTGCCTTCATATTCTGCTTCCTAATGTTGTATCTTCTCTAGCAAGTTCAAGAGAGAGCTTACTTTCTGGAAGATTTGCTTGTTAGTAGGATGTATAACCTGTGGGAAAAGACCCAGCAGCATCCACTTTTACTTATCTCCTTGCCTTCTCTGAAAACACATTGAACAGAAATATCCCCATCTCTTTCTCCATCGTGGGTTTTTCCTTTGGGCCACAAATAGTGAACGCCACTGCTTTACAAAGTTATTCTTTTCACCACTAATAGTTCTTTGATGTCATTTTTTGTACAAGTGTCAAAGTTTTTCTCTAGAGGCTTCCACACAGTTAAGTTCTTGCTTTTGGATTCTTTCTAAACCAAATAAATAAATCTTCAAGACTGCAGGTTAATCAAATGCCTTCAAACATGAAGGCTGTTTAGGAGCTAAGCTGCGCAGACATTTTCCAACATTTAAACTCTTCGTGCAGCATCTTCCTATCTCAATTTGTACCCGTTAGCCAGTTCCAGAGGACATATTGGGAATTACCTTTTATTTTCAATATTTATATTTGTCTTATAGATATTTCTCCTTTCAAGTAGGACAAAGTGGTAATGACCTGCCTGTATCAAAAAATTCTACCTAGTAATCCAAGATAAGCAGTGTGTTCCTAGTGAGTTGCTTACATAAAAGCCAATATATTTTGTACTGAATAGTATAGTGTTAAAAACTCAGCTTTTTGAGGGACCCAAGCAAGCCTAACCTACATGATTTTACAAAGACAATACTTAAAAGTCATAAAGTACTAAGTCGCAACTTTCAGACTTAAGACTCATAAACGTTTTAATTTTTTATCCCTTAAAAATGTTATTTTTTGGCTAACAGCATTGAAATAAACGTTACTATAGATTAATACTATGAAACAGGAACAAAATTGATGAGCAGACATTCTCACAGGGAAGGACTGTGTGTGAACACATTAAACTTATGCATAAAAGTGGAGACTGTAAGTGGGTTCCAGGGTTTCCCCATGCTGACTTTTTAAATTAAATGTGGCACTATTGCTAAAAATAAAATTTAGCGTTTCTCAAATTTTTTTTAGATAGATACCTCATATGGTACTCATAAGTAGTGTGAAAACTTAAGTAGTATATCCATTAAAGCAGCACAAGCAATATGTCAGCACCTTTTCACTATTACCACGGAGAAATAGTGTTGGAGACCGTATTGAAAATGACTGTAGTCTGGCTGAGGAGATATTAAGTGACCAGATGGCCTCTGGCACTTCTGTTTTCAAAGCTGCCTATAGTGCCTTTCTCACTTTGTGACACCAAGCTGCTGCCATGCTAGTGTCCTGTCCACCCTCGAACACCATGCCACTCAGACATGGTGGGATTCGTGTTTCTGAAGGGGCACAGTAGGAAGCTCATTCTTGGGCCTTCTGGCCTGCCTGAGACTGTGCTAGCAATACAGTCTCATTGTGTACAAAAGAAGCCATTTTTCTTAACACCTTTGAGCCATTAATGAAACCTACCAGTTAGAGGTGGTCAAAAGACAAAATTACAACAAATTTAGCTTAAAGATGTATTGGTTTTACTTGCAATTGTAGAATTGGGCAACACCTTGTTCTATAAAATAGTACGTTCTGATGAGCTGGGCAAGGTGTTGTCTGACTTTATGGACAGAAAAGGACTGAAGAAAGCAGAAACAAAATGAGAAGTAGACGGGTTGTTTCAACATTTCCTTCTTTCTAGGCTTTAAGCAGAGGGGACTTTCTTATGCTGGATCAGGTAAAGGGCCCCTTCTGCTTGGTTGCTATGAATCTCCTGTTTAAAAAGAAAACAAAAACACCACACAAAAAAACCTGGCCCATTATGGTTTGGTCTGGTTTGCTGAGGCCTAGGGCCAGAGTCTAGTCTAAAACAATGGCCTCCCCTAAACTCGAACAGGGTTACATTGTAGAATAACATAACAGGAAATGAAAAGAGAAATGTGATGCTCTTCAACAATTGGTTTATGGGGCTTTTAAAAAAGTGTGTATAGAGTCAATGATGAATTAAGATGCGGTATGAAAGAAAATGACGCAGGACAGATATTAAGAGATCATTTGTTCAGTTTTAAAATCAGATTATTAGTATTGCTGTTGAGTCATTTCAGTTCCTTATGTATTCTGGTTATTAATCCCTTGTTAAATGAATAGTAGACAATATTTTCTCCCACTTTTTGGTTGTCTCTTCACTTTGTAGATTGTTTCCTTTAGTGTGCAGAAGGTTTTTAACTTGATGTAATCATGTGTCTATTTTTGCTTTTGTTGCTTATGCTTTTAAGGTCTTATCCTCCCAAAAATCTTTGCCCATACCAATGTCTTATAGCATTTCCCCAATGTTTTCTTCTAGTAGTTGCAGAAAGCACTTGTAATTTAACAGCTCAGCAAGGGAATCAAATCATTCAGACCAACTGAAGCTTTCAAAATGTTACTGCTTGAATGGGCAGAATATCCAAAAACATTTATTGTGTGATCCTAAAATCTACATATTAGAAACTGATAGAAAACTTCTGATGTATCAGTAAGATGATAATTACCCTTGTAACACTTCTGGAAGCATGTATGTATGTATGTATGTATCTATTTAAATGAATGCTTGTATATCTAGCGTCTCTTTCAATTGACTCAATACCCGAGGAATTTTATCTCCATTTTACAAATAAGAGAGATTATGACTTATTTCAGGTCACGGAAGCTGGATCACAGCTGGAACTTTGGTCCAGTTGGGTCTAGAAATTCAATTTTCTTTTTACTTTCATGACTAAGGACCACTCTATAACTCTGAGGTAAAGAAGAGCAAACATAATGAAGTTATTTAGAGTAGTGTTTCTAAATCTAATTTTGCACGAGTCCCTTGGGGAACTTTTAAAACATGTAGATAACCAGGCACTTCCTGCTGTCCTTTTTCCACTGCCCCTAGCAGAGAGACTTAGTATGTCTGGCTTAGGTAACCTGGGATTGTGCAAAAAAGTAAATCTTCAGAGTCCCTCTGAATATCAATTCTCATTATGCAATTATGACTCCTAAGGCTTAAAAGTATGAAATAAATCTGTAGAGATCTTAGGATCTCCTGTGGAAGTTGTTCTTGTGCCTAAAGATTAGCTTGTTTGTAAGTTCCCATACTCAGTGAGAACTGAATATTTTAAAAAACTGGTGAAGGGTGGCACTGTATTTTAACATAAAACGTGCAGGACTAGATACAGTCACGGCCATTCAATTTTTTAAGTTGTATATCTTTGGGTAAGTTACTTAGCTTATTTCAGCCCAGATTTACTGCTATGTAAGGTGTAATTATAATTATTGAGTAAAATAAACTAAAGTATTTAACACGATGTCTGGCAGAGACTAAGTTTTTAATACTCTTAAAAACATCTTCTGGAGGTAGGCTTCTAGTTAATTAGTGTTTTAATTATGTAATTATAATTTATGTTTCCTTTCTCTGTCCTCATATTTGCTAGGAAAACACTATGTCAACCATTTGATCATACTCATTTGTTTCTAAGCATATATCTTAACTAATCTAGAGACCCATATTCATTGAGCTTTTGGAATGACTAGAAAATTTCTCAAAGCTTCCTCCCTTATCTACAGTTTAGTTTACAAAAATTAAATAAGCTTATGATGTGTGTCTCATCCACCCAAGTACATCTGCAGGGCTCCTCTATTGTAAATCAGCTGCCTAAGGCTCAGGTTAGACACAGTCAAAGCCCTGTATATTTAGGGTACATAATCTTGATGTCAAGTGCTGGAGTCTTGGGCAAACTTTTCATCTTTTTATGTAAAACTGATTTCCATTAAGTATGAAAACACCTTGGTGGTATTGATTTTATGAACCCTGTACATTCCTTGCAATGAAGACAGATTTTAGGGTAAAAGAGGATGTTTGCAAGAAACAGCGAGTTTTATCGTAAGAGAACTTACCGGCCCTATAGAGAGGAGAAAACAGGTTGGAATGTCCGGCTGCTACCACGCAATGGGATCCCAGCACAAAGAAAACAGTCAAAATTATGTTCATTACGACAGAGCAAATGAGCTTTTGGGGATAACAGAAGCAAAATAAACCTTTTTGAATAATTTATTATTCTATAAACACAATCATAAAGCGTAATGGTATCAGTTCAGGACAAAGGTCCCACTGCTCCTGTGTTCTACGTCAGTGGCTGCAGGGCCACAGCAGGCAGAGATAACCAAGCACGCTTTCACTGCCCTGATCACCATTCCCCCATTAATAATTTGCTTGGCCCGTTCCTTCCTACTGCCTGAAGAAAATCAATGTTTGGCAGCTCTAGGTTGAATTACTGTTTATTTTATCTTTAGCCTACACAACTGCAAAAGGAAAGCCTGAGTTTTGCAATGCATATTCCAATACCTGTTTAGGGAAGTGAGAACGAGTCAGATAGTGATGTATTTTTTCAGAGAGTTTCTTAAGCCATCTGTGGATAAGAAGGTCCAATTTGCATTGGAACTGCTAACTAGGACTCAGGGAAATCCCATCTGGTTTAGAGAAAAGTAAATGAAAATAAAACAGAATTGTGAATGCAATGCTTCAATAATTAGTTTGCAAAACATGTATCCACTGCCTTGTGTGGGCAAAGCACCATATTAGGAACTATAGAGGACTGCAAGAAAAACAGAAAAACAGAGGGGGCTCCTTTTGCAAGGTATTCGTGGCTATTCCAGGCATCCTTTCTTCTTTCAGCAGTGATCTCCTGAGTTATTACTATGTGCCTGGCGCTGTTCTGTGGACTGCGGACAAAGACAAAGTCTCTGCTCTCTTGGAGCTTATTATATTCCAGTGAAGTGGGGGAGGACTAAATGTAAATACATGGGCAAAAGTCAGCTAATAAATACTGTGCAGAGAATCATGAGGAGTTGATGTTCAGTTAGTGAGCAGGCTGGTTCGTTACTAGGGAAGATGTGAAGGGCCTCTGAGAAGTAAAATTGTAGCAGAGACCTAAATAACGAGAAAGAGCTAGCCATGCACTGAGCAAGGCAAGGGGTGTTCCTGGAAGGGAAGCCAGAGAGTATGGCCAGAGCCCGAGATATCCTGGGTCTGGTGAGTCATAGATGAGACTGGAGTACTGGAATAGGCAGCTAGCAGGTCACAGTGGACTTTCCCAGTGAGTCAGGGATTTTGATTTGGGGAAACCTTTGAGGATTTTAAAGAGGAAAGTGACTTGATCTGATTTTTATTGGATACTTTAAGAAATAAATTTTGTTTTGTATACTTAAGGAATACAACATGATTCTATGAGATATATATATATAGTAAAATAGTCACCATAGAGAAACAAATTAACATATCTATCATCTCACATAGTTATACATTTTCCCCTTGTGTCAAGAGTAGCCATAATCTGATTTAGCAAAAATCATGAATACAATACACTATTACTAACTACAGTCCTCTGCACATTCGATCTTTAGACTTGTTCATCCTAAACACCTGTTACTTGGTATTCTTTCACCTACATGTCATTTCCTCTCCCACCTCTAGTAACCACTGTTTTATTCTCTATCTCTGTGGGCATTAGACATTGTTTTTTTAGATTCCACGTATAAATGAGATCATGTAATATCTTTCTTTCTATGCCTGGCTTATTTCTCTTAGCATAAAACCCTCCAAGTTATGTATATTGTAGCAAATGGCAGGATCTCCTTATTTAAGGCTGAATAATATTCCACTTAATATTTTATAATGTGTTCATCCCTTGACAGATACTTCGATCGCTTTCTATCTTGGCTAATGTGAATATAGGTCGGGTTTGGTTCCAAACCATTTCAACAAAGTGAATATTACAATAAAGCAAGTCACATGAATTTCTTTGTTTCCCAGTGCATATAAAAGTATGTTTACACCATACTGTCGTTTGTTATATGTGAAATAGCACTATATCTTTTAAAAAAAATACTTTGATAAAAAACACTTTACTGCTAACAAAAATGCTAGTGATCAACAGTATTCAGCGAATGTTTTTGCTGGTAGAGGGTCCCGTCTTGATGTTGATGGCTGCTGACAGATCAGGATGTGGGTGCTGAAGGTTGGGGTGGCTGTGGTAACTTCCTAAGACAAAAATGATGTTTGCTGCACTGACTGATTTTTCTTGTCACAAGAGATTTCTCTGTAGCATACAATGCTGTTTCATAGCATTTTAATCAGAGTACAACCTCTTTCAAAATTGGAGTCAGTCCTCTCAAACGGTGCCTCTGCTTTATCAATTAAGTTTATGTGATATTAATATTTAAATATTTTGTCATTTCAACAGTGTTCACAGCATCTTCACCAGGAGATTACTTCTTACGAAGTCATTTTACTAATCCATAAGAAGCAACTCCTTAACCATTAAAGATTTTTAAGAAAAATTAATTTTAAGAGTTTTGGGGTTATAGGTGGTTTTTGGTTGCATGGATAAGTTCTGTAGTGGTGATTCTGAGATTTTAGTGCACCCATCACCTGAGCAGTGTACATTGTACCCAATATATCGTCTTTTATCCCTTGCCCCTCTCCCAACCTTCAAGTCCCCAAAGACCATTATATCATTCTTGTACCTTTGTGTCCTCATAGCTTATCTCCCACCTATAAGAGAGAGCATACAATATTTACTTTTCCATTCCTGAGTTACTTCACTTAGTATAAATGGCCTCGCACTCCATTCAAGTTGCTGCAAAAGACATTATTTTGTTCCCTTTTATGGCTGAATAGTATTCCATGGTGGATATATATACCACTATTAAAGTTTTATCATAACATTACAGCAATTCAGTCACATCTTCAGGTCTTACTTCTAATTATCTTGCTATTTCCACCATATCTTCAGTTACTTCCTCCACTGGTCTTAAACCCCTCAAAACTCTCCATGAGGGTTTGCATTAAACTTCCTCCCACCTCCTGCTAATGTTGATATTTTGACTTCTCTCATGAATCACAAATGTTCTTAATGGTATCTAGAATGGTGGATCCTTCTAACAATTTTTTCAATTTATTTTTCCCAGATCCATTAGAAGAATCACTATCTATGGCAGCTATTGCCTTACAAAACGTGTTTCTTAAATAAGACGTTAAAGTCAAAATTGCTTTTTGATCCATGCACAGCAGAATGGATGTTGTGTTAGCAGGCATGAAAACAATGTTAGTCTCCTTGTATATCTCCATCAGAGCTCTTGGATGACCAGGTGCACTGTCAATGAGCAGTACTATTTTGAAAGGAATCTTTTATTCCGAGCACTACGTCTCAACAATGGACTTAAAATATTTAGTAAACCATGCTGTAAACAACTGTCATCTAGGCTTTGCTAGTCCACTTAAAGACTACAGGCAGAGTACATTTAGCATAATTCTTAAGAACCCTAGGATTTTTGAAGTGGCAAATAAGTATTGACTTTAAGTCACCAGCTACATTAGCCCTTAACTGGAGAATCTGCCTGTTCTTTGAAGCTTTGAAGCCAAGCACTGACTCCTCTTCTCTAGCTATGGAAGTCCTAGATGGCATCTTTTTCCAATATAAGACCATTTTGTCTACATTAAAAACCTGTTGTTTCGTGTAGCCACTTTCATCAGTTATCTTAGCTAGATTTTCTGGATAACTTGCTGCAGCTTCTACATTAGAACTCGCTGCTTCATTTTGTGCTTTTATGTTATGAAGATGGCTTTTTTTTTTTCTTAAACCTCATGAACAAACCTCTGGTAGCTTCCAGTTTTTCTTCTGTAGCTTCCTCACCTGCCTCAGCCTTCATAGACTTGAAGAGTTAGGGCCTTTCTCTGAATTAGGGTTTGGTTAACAGGAATGTTGTGGCTAGTTTGATCTTCTATCTAGACCACTAAAATATTTTCCATATCAGCAATAAGGCTGTTTTACTTTCTTATCATTCGGGTATTTACTGGAACAACGATTTTAATCTCTTTCAAGAACTTTTCCTTTGCATTCACAACTCAGCCAACTGTTTGGCCCAAAAGGCCTAGTTTTTGGCCTATTTCAGCTTTCAACATGCCTTCCTCACTAAGCTCAATCATTTCTAGCTTTACAGTGAGAGGTGGGTGACTCTTTCTTTCACTTGAACACTTAGAGGCCACTGTAGTGTTATTAATTTGTCTAATTTCTATATTGCTGTGTCTCAGGAAATAGGGAGATGGGGGTGGGGGGGTGGAGAGAGACAGAGAGAGAGACAGAGAGAGACCGACCCAGAGAGACAGAGAGACAGACAGAGTGAGACAGAGAGACAGACAGAGTGAGACAGAGAGACAGAGACGGAGAAAGAGACGGAGAGAGAGAGAGATGGAGAGAGAGACGGAGAGAGACAGAGAGAGAGAGAGAGATAGAGACAGACAGACAGATAGAGACAGACAGGGAGAGAGATGGAGGAAGGGCAGGTTGGTGAAGAAGAACACAGACAATATTAAGTTCACTATCTTATGAGTGTGGTTCATGGCACCCCAAAATAGTTATAATAGTAACATCAAAGATCACAGATCACCATGACAGATACAGTAAGAAAAAAAGTAGAAATGTGAGAATTACCAAAATGTAACACAGAGTTGCAAAGTGAGCACAGGCAGGTAGAAAAATGGTGCCAATAGAGTTCCTGGATGCCGATTTGCCAGAAACCTTCAATTTATTAAAAATGTATCTGTGAAGCACAGTAAAGCAAAGCACAATAAAACAAGATATACCTGTATTTGTTTTTAAATATAAAAAAATTTGCTTTAATGCTGAACAAAAATGTCCCATGTAAAAAATTCATGTGCTATCTGTTCCCAAACTCAGTTTCCACACCTAATTACAGTAAATAGAAAGGAGAGAAAAACCAAACTTTCAAGCTGGAAAGGAGAACCCAGGACAGCCTTAAACGCAACACTTAGAATAGTATTTCTGTGTGCCCAATCTACAGCAAACTTTCAGACTTAAGAAGGAAGAGAGAATGGATAAAACGTTACAAAAGACAGTATTACATTTTAAAAATTGGTAAGATAGTAGAATGTTTAGATCTGGAAGGACTTTAAATTAATCTTTTTTCCTTACATTCAGATAAGCTTTAATGTGTACTAAATTCTATCCCAAAATCTCTATTCTTTGTGACCCTACTGTACCCTACAAAGATTTTTGTTGACTCAATACTCCACTGCACTTAATTTGTTTTTTAGTCTCAGCTGGACCTGAAACAACTTTGGGAAAGGGATAGTGTCTTCTTGCTTACTTTTATTTTTCCTACCAACTAGAATACTAATCATCATTCAAATGTTTATTGAATGAATTAATGGATAAGCAAATGAATTGATATAATTAGTTACTTTATATTTTACCCCCCACACTAGCCTTTAGCTTTAAAGTTGTGGTGACTACAATGTCTAGTCACTTAACCTCACAGGGTAGATTTGCTCAACTAATAAGATTTTGAATGAGAAAGTGCTTAAAAATTCTAAAAGTGCTTCTCTAATGTTTGTTACTATTGTGTTCAAAGACTGTTAGCTACCAAATGAAGGTTTCATATTCAACGGAGGAGGCTGAATCCCAGACAATTACAATTGAGGCCCAGGCTACTCCAAGTGTGATCTTTGGAGTATCTGACTCAGCAAACAAACAAGAATCACCTCAACCCAAAACCCTAACCCAAATAGCCATCATTACTACTTCCTTCCAATCTCCATCTCCACACCCTCCAATAATGATGAATTCTTAAAGCTTGAATACATCTTTTAATTTTAAATTTGGGTTATTTCTGCATGTAATTTTACAGTTATTTTATTTCACTCTTGTGAGTTGGAGTTAAGCTCTGAAAACGTCTTATTTTGATGTCTTTCCATAAGATTGTGTTACTTTTTTGGCAAGAGAACAGATCTGGAGTTGAGCTCCTGCCCTCTACCAAACTGTGAGATATTTGAGACAAGTCACTTGTCCCCCATGCCAACCCCTGGGGCCTCACTTTTCTTATTCAAAAAGATCAAAGATTTTGTCCTAACTCATGAAATCATGAGCATTACATGTAAAATTACCTTAGAAACTATAAAATATTCATTTCAAATGCATCAAGATGTTATTAGCTATATTTTATGAGCTCAGCACTCCTTGATGGTCCTGAAGAGACCAAAGGGGCTGAGGCCAAGGGGAGAATTCTCCTTAAATCTCTTGGAAACAACCTGACAGACCTTGGAATTGTGTAGTAAGATGAGGGCATAAAGGAACAGAGGGTCAAGGTAGTATCTTAGCTCCTTTCTCCCAAAGTGTTGATACTGGTTAAGATACACAAAAGGGAAAACCCACCTAAGAAACTGCCAGGAATTCTTTTTTTTTTTTTCATTTTGTTTTAATGCTAATTTAATAATCATGTCTTAGTGTAACTAAGCTTTTCTTCATCAAGAACATTATAAGCTCATTGATGCACAGGCTAAATCTTTATGCTTATTTGGTGCTTTTTAATCTGTCTAGCACAGAATAGGGCACAACACAGGTCTTCAGTGTGCCTTTGTTGAATTGAAATACAAAAAAAAGCACATCTTTCAATACTTGAAGCTCATTTTTATAAAGTATATGTGTGTAGTAGGGAATTCTAAAAACTATTTTTTGCTGGTACTAGTTTATTTAATCAAGAGGAAATATCTTCATAAAGTGAAACAACCAGAAAGGACAGTGCAAATGGCCCTCAAAGCTTGAGCTTAGCAACTGCTCCCCTGTTCTTAGTCTTGCCACTGTGTGGAATTTAGGACTTATATATGCAGATAGTTTGTTACTTGCAAACCATTAGACCAAGCTTGTCCAACCCACAGCACACAGGGCGCATGCAGCCCAGGACAGCTTTGAGTGTGGCCCAACACAAATTTGTAAACTTTCTTAAAACACTGAGTTTTTGCAATGTTTTTTGGCCTCATAAGCTATTGTTAGTGTTAGTGTTTTTTATGTGTGGCCCAAGACAATTCTTCTTCCACTGTGGCCCAGGGAAGCCAAAAGATTGAACACCTCTGCATTAGACCCTTTTAATACTATTATAGGTAATACATTTTACAACATAAAAAAATCATCTGTGTACCAGTCAGAAATGAAGGTTTTGTATGAAACATTTTCATTCTTTAGTATCAACAGTCCAAGATTCTCCTGACTTTATTTCTCCAGCCCTGGCCCCTCACCTCACCATCTCTTAGCTGGCCCCAGATATGGCCCAGGTGTTTTAATCTTCTGGGTGATCTGATCCAGCTTCTTGACTTTAAATGGCATCTATATGATGATAATTTTCAGTTTAAGCCTCCCTTCAGAATTCCAGTTTCTCAAATCCATCTGGCTATTCAACCTTTCCACTTTGATATTTAAGAGACACTTTGGGTTCAGAAGAGCTAAAACAGAACTTTGGATTCCCCAAACTTGCATGTCCTCAAAATTTTCTCATCTCTTAAATTTGATTCAGGTGTACAAACTCCACATTTGTCATCATTCTTGGGCCCCTGTCCCAACTCTCTTCCCTACACCCAGTCAAGAAGTCCTGTTGACTCTGCCTCGACAACAAATTGCTCACACATTTCTTTCGCTCCAGCTACCCATGCTGTAGTGTAAGTCACCATCATTTTTTGCTTGAATTCTGCAACGGCTTCCCAATTGATCTCCCCAATTCTACTTTTGCTTCCCAAAAGTCCATTCTCCATACCAAAGCCAAAGTAATCTTTAAGAAGTATACATCTAACCAAAACACTTCTTCACAGCAAAGAAAACAATCAATACAATGAAAAGGTAGCCCACAGGTTGAGGAAAACATATTTGCAAACCATATATCTAGTAAGGGGCTAACTTCCAAAATTTATAAACAACTCATACAGCTCAATAACAAGAAAACTTATAACCCGATTTTAAAAATAGACAAAGGAACCCGAATAGATATTCCTCTAAAGGAAACAAAAATGGCCAACATGTATGTGAAAAGATGCTTAACATAACTAATCATCAGGGACATGCCAATTAAAATCACCATGAGATATCACCTCATACATGGTAGGGTAGGTATTATCAAAAAGACAAGGGACAACATGTGTCGATGAGAGTGTGGAGAAAAGGGAACCGTTCTACACTGTGGGTGGGAATTTGGATTAGTCCAGCCATTACAGAAAACAGTATGGAAGTTCCTAAATTAAAAATGGAATTGCCATATAACCCAGCAATGCCTTTTCTGAGTATATACCCAAGGGAAAGGAAATTACCATCTTGTAGAGATATCTGCACTCCATGTTCATTGCAGCATTACTGTACCGTATTATGAAATGGGTTCCTTCACCCCTTTTCTGAGCACCCTCCATGTCTACGGAAGAAGTTATGAGGAACAAAGGTATATGCAGGGCTCGTTTTGTAATGCTGACAACAGCAATCCTCACATCCAGACTTCCATGTCCATGTACAGGGTTCTCTACTTTCGTTCTAAGTCAAACTGTGATTCAGAAATGAGCCATCCATTCTCCCAGAATTCCTCCATTCACCCCACAGACACAAAAATCAAATCTATGAAAATGTTTTTGTATATTTCATAGGAGAAACAGATGTGGAGGCTTAACTCATGTATCCAATGCCAAAAGTCTTCAAAATCTTCATTAGGTATTTGTTATTCCAACTTCTTTCTCAGCCCTCCCGGTTTGTAATTTTTTAAATCTTTACCCAGTGTTGCACGAAGACTGTTGAGATGGTTCCCTCTGCCTTCCTCTCTCTAGTATTCTCCCTGAGAAGTTTAAAATATATAATGTTATGCAAATTAATTCACTGGGGCCTTCCTCTTGGGCCTCACCTCTATACACTGAAGACAATGCTTTCTAGCAAGGAGGACCCATGCTTCCAGAGAGGAGGGTTTGCAACTGGAATAACTTGAGTATGTCTTTGGGATTCTTGAGCTCAACCCCAAGCAGTTCAGAAACATTTCTTTGAAACAAGTTCCCAAGATGAATTCTGACAACTGTAATGTCACATTTGGCATTTTAAAAATTTTGATTTTACATTTAGACAGAGCTATTAGGACATGGTGGGATAAAAATGGTAGTATCAAAATATACTGTTTCAAATCAAATTATTGTATTATTTGTTCTCAATGACAGACATAACCCAAACACATTCTTAGTACCCAGAATAAAGGCACAGCCATGAAATCCGGCAGTTATTAATAAAAACCTAGTGTAGATAGCTAATGAAAGACGAAAATGAAGCTGTGACATGATTATGAACTGCTATTAGCAAGCAATGTCATTTTGTATCTTAGAGACCAAACAAGGTTTGTGTATGTGAACTAACGGTTGACTTATATGGTAAAGATATACATGCATTATATTCAGGCTATGTTGGCTTCATTTGAAACTACAGCTTCCATGGGTTTAAAAAATACACATATGATTTGCCAAGTGACAACTCTAAATTTTCGTATATTCAATTGTTCATACCAGTGATTTCTAGAATGTAAGTGGTGTCCTACTTGTAAGAGTTTTAAAACAGGCAATTTTGGAATGGTAAATTACTCAGTAGAAGCCTTAGAGAACCCAAATTGCTGATGTATCTTTTTCAAAATGCCTCTCATTATCCAGGAGAATGTGTGTATTGGAAGTATCTTATTCTTTAAGTCTCACACTTAGACCGGTTATGTTTCCTACTTTTAAAAATTGTAGAACTTTATTCTACAGATGTCATTTGATGCCTTTTGAGACTGACCATATATGCATTTATACAATCTTAATTCAATGTTAAAAGTATAATTAGTCCAAAAAAATCAACTAAATGGCAACAAGGGTTTTTCTTTTTCTATATTATTAAATTTTTTTCCTCCATCTAAAACTTTCCAGCTGCTCTTTGTGAAGTTCCCAGAATAATGATTAACATTATTAAACCAGAGACTAAAAATCTTGGTACGGACTGACCCATGGGGACACATTGCTATAATTATTTTAAAGTAAAATAATAAAAGGGGCGTCCCATAGCGGGCAAAAGTTGGACTCATCCTCAAAATTTACTCTATTTGTCAAAGTCCCCTAAAAGAGTTCTTAGGAGTGGTTGGAATTGGTTGTCAGAACCAGGTGCTCTCAAGTGTCTTGCCTTTGTGGTTCGCCTACCTGGGTTTCCCAGTCCTTGGTTGAACATTAATGTTCTCAACGAGATATAATACTGAATATAACTCTAGTGATCTCTTCCAGTGGAGGCTGAGGCCATTTCTAAAAATTCCTTCCCTCTGTTTCTTCTACAGTATCTTCCTCTCCGTGTGCATACATGTGAGAGGCATAGTTTTCCCCAGCATACTTCAGATAAACCTTATTGGCATAGTTTTCCTCAAAGCACTTCCAATAAACTTTATTCCTTTCATGATTGTCCTGTAGTTTACAGACACTGATATTGTACTCTTTGGAGTGGAGAGGGGTTTTGCCATTCTTACAAAAAAAAAAAAAATTGGCTATTCCTCCATTTATCAGGCTCATTTTATTAACATTCTACTGTCATCATTGTGCCCTGTCACTTTGACTAAGCCCAAGAACCCTCCCACAGAGCAATGTTAATTATAACCCCTCTATGCCTTGTAAAATATGCCTTCTAAAGGCTATGAATAAATTTGGGATACATTTCCTGAAGCAGAACTCATGAACCCATATGTATTTTGATTCCAATTCCTGTCAATACAGGTTCTAGTTCAACTCCCAACACACACACAGACACACACAGACACACACACACACACACACACACACCTCTCACATGCTTTCCTTCTAGTTGGCAGGAAGCCTTCAGATGTCCTTCACCCCTACTGGAAAGGCATGAAACAAAACCCAGTACCTTCCTCCTACCCCTAAACTGGTTTTGTCTTGCTGCCCCTAATCCTAGCTTGCTGTTCTGTTTTTTCTATTTTCCCCTAAATGCAACTTACTTTAAGCATGTGTTAACTGGATTAACATTCCTACAATTGAAGGATAGTATATGATAACCCATTTGTCAGTCTAGCTACTTTCTTCTCTTTTAAATGTCTACTTACGACGTACATCCAGACTGCACGCCCTTTTTATTTTTTCAAAGCAAAGCCAAAAATAAAGAAAATGTAAAATTAGTTTTTAAAGAAAATGCACAATCTGTTTTTAATTTTGGCTATCACGAAAAGGGGAATTAACCAGCCAAAAAAGCAAAGCAAAAAAAACGTGTCCCCTGACTGCTCTGTCTGTGCCTTTCAAGCCTGTGCGTCTGGTTGTTCATCTCTGAAAGTGTGTGAAATACTTTTTTCTTTAAACTTTTTGTTTTTTTCTCCCTTCTTGTTTGGGAATTAAGTGCTTTTTATATTATATATATCTATATATATATATCAATGTGTTTCTTTTAATTGCTAGATCTTTATCTTAGATTTGATTTTATCTAAAATTATGAGAAAAAAAGTTATGAATTGTTTTCTGCAATTTTTCCCCACTCCCTCTTTAAATGTGGAACAACTTCAGCTGCAGAATCCTCACATCCACATCTTTCAAATTAGCCTGGTCTTATTGCCAATTGCGTGCAACATGGGTGGCATAAGGAAGACGGATGATGTCGTTTGGAAAATGCCATTTCTCTATAGAGAAGTAATTAGCAACCCAGTGCGTGGGCCCCCTGCTTAGTAGTGCGTCTCAATCACCTCTGTAGATTTCTGAACCTCCCCCACTCTAGATGGGGCTGTGTGGCTGCCGATGAAGTTGTTCAACTTGAATGCATAAATCTAGTCTTCTTGTTTTTGCTTTAAACTTTTTGATCATGACTACTAGTATTTTATGTATTTTGGCTATTTTTAGTAGGAAAAAGTTTAACTGTTTTTATTATTTGAAAATCTTTAATGAAACTGTAATAATTTTTGGAGTAATTGCATGTTGAAGAAGTTGCAGCTTAGGGTGTGTGAGATTGTCAGTGTTAGAGTTCTGTTCTTTATTTCCATAGATGGGCATGTGTAGGCTCATTTGTTTTTGTATATTGCCCATCCCTTCCTTACAGCCAGAAGCTCTAATGCAGCTAGATCACTCCGTGCCGCCCTTACATGGACATGGCGACTCACTTACACATTTACTCCTATCATCTTCATCTCCTGTGTAGTTCACTCATAGATATGACCCTCCCCTTCCTGCATCTTTCCTTCCCATTCTCCCCCTTTCTTTAGCATTGTTAAAATTTATGTGCTGTCATCCATCTCCCTAAATTAAAGAAAGCCTAAAATTTGTCAAAAAGACAAAAAAAATTAAATATATATCTGAAAACCTATAAATGCAGAAATTCATTCAAAACCCGTTAGAGTCATAGAATTTTTTGAAAGGCAAATTATAAAAGTAAACAGGTTTTTTTGTTTGGTTTTTCAATCATAGCAATTGGAATTATTTTAAATTCAAAAATTGATGCCCTCCCAAACCCCCCAAAGTAAAAATTTGTTAAAGTGCAGATTTTTTTTTCTTTTTATGTTATGTGGTGTGGATGTATGTGTTGTTGCCTCCCTGTATCATCCTCTGTTGTAAATTATTATATTTGAAAAATTAGACATTTTGCTCAAAAGTTTTTAAGAAATGACAACAAAAAAAGCAAGTTACAAGAATGTGGCAATTCTATTTGTCCAAGAGCATTCTTACACAACTTTCTTTTGTAAATTTTTCTTTCATGCCAAAAAACATGCGGGCAATTTGTTGATGTAAGTTGACTATAAATTAATACAGTATGCTTTTTTAGTTTAAATTATTTTGCCTATATGGAAATGATTTCTTTTTTTCCCAGAACAGCTTCTATTTTTAATTTCCTTTTACTTTTTCTTTCCGTTCTTATTATATTGTGAATGCCTCAATGTTATTTGCTCTCCTTCTCCCAGCTTACTTTGGCTATGAAGTTGATTTTATTTTCTACTATATAATTTTGAAGACTATATTTTTTATTTCATTTGTGTCTATTTGCTGAATTTTCACTGTTATGTTTTGTGCTGAATTGCTTCTAATAATCAATGTGAATTCTACTCTCAGTAGAAGGGGGTTAATACATTGTTCTTACCACCCAAAGAAAGCCTGGCCTCTTTGCCTGAACTTTTTCACCACATGTTTAAAGCCTTGAAAGTATTGGTAGGCTCTATTTGGTATCTTAAAATTGTTTCCAGCCAGTGGGAGGCCTGTACCCCAGAAGAAAATGAGTTGAGTTAGCTCCAAGTAGTACCAGTGGTATTTGCATCTTTTTTAAATTCCTTAAAAAGCATTTAGGAAGTTAGTTCTTTTCCTTCAGCAAAGGGGAAATAAGGTACTCTCAAGTGACTATGGTAGAGTTTGGTTATCCAGGATCATACTCTCACTTTTGCTTCAGGCTACAAAATCAATTATACTGAAAATGCAGATCTCAAGAATCCCAGGTGTTTCGAGTATTGTTCTATGATACTGACGCCTTCCAGTGTATGGAAGTAACAACTGGCAAAAACACAGACACACACAGAAGGCACACACACATTCTCTCTCTCCCTCTTTCCTTTGTCTCTTCTCCTTTTCCCTTTTTCATTTCTCTCAAGGATTTAATCAGGTAAGCTTTCAGGGATCTTAAGATTCTACCAAGAAAACATGATGATTTTCATATCTAAAGTTATACATAGAAAATATTTCAGGTGGGTACCATCATCGTGTAACTAGAGGGTAAGACTATTCCTTCACCTTAAGATTATTTGGACCAATGCTGCCTTATGTACTTCAACATACATAAGATTGGTAAGAAGCACTATATAATTTTTTAATCAAGAAGTTACTTGTTTTGCTTTACAGATATTTGTGTTATTTGAACTGTTATAGAAATATCAAACTGAATGGTGGATAAGAGTGTTTCCAAGCCAGCAGCTTAATGTTTGGGCTCTCTCTACCTCAGTTTATGCGATTTTGTGTTGTTTGACATGCTGGATAATATTTTAGGTCTAAAACTTAGAAGTTCCTAAATGGGATGTTGTTTTATCTTGTTGCATTAGAATATTTTATTTCTATGAAAAAGATATTCAAAGGTAAATTTAATAAAAGGTTATTTTTAAAAAATACAAGCTATTTGAATTATAAATTATTTCTTATATTCTATTATTTAAAATAGCCTCAATATATAATTATACTTCTGCTTTAGCATGAAGCCACTAAATAAAAAAGGGTTAGAAGAAAGTGATTATGTAAGTGTTTATAGCTCAGATACATTAGTAGAAATAATAACATTAGTAACTAGCATTTCTGAATAGCAGTAGGTACTGTGTTAAACCATCTAACATATAAAAAATACTTAATATGCATTATTTTAATATTTGCATTGATGGTTTGAGGTAGGGTATTTTATTATTCTCATTTTCCAGAGTTTAAGAAATTTGACCAAATTCCTAGCACTAGTAGGAACTCCTAGAGAGTTCTGATGTTAAGAGTCTGAGTTACTTCAGAAGCAAAGCTCTTAATAAGCAAATGAAACACTCCACTTGACATTTCCTGTTTTGTAATACATAATGATATCAAGGGGCTGTGGCTCATCTTATTGTTGAAAAATATAATCTGTAGCCTTTCCAAATCAAACCTATTTCAGACAAACCCTTTGCTGGGGTGGAAGGGTAGTAGGGAAGCGAGGGAGAATGCCCTACCTAGAAATTCTCATCCCGTTAAAATACAAGTTAAGCCTATTTGAGACACTTGAGTTTTTCTACTGTCTTCTCCCCAGGTACTTGCCCTGTTTGTCCATGACTCTTTTTTCCCGAAGGTTGATAGAGAGCAATTTCATGTTTACAAGCTTTATGATATTTATGTGTTACAAATACACACTTCTATGTCACCAAAGAGCTAAATATCTTTGAAAAATTAATTCTTGGGGGGAAAAGAATGATTTCCCCTTATTATGTGAATTTTCAAGAAGAAATTTGGAATAATGCAAATAAGAGATGAGGTGAAATACCGAAATATATAAAAAGAATTCAAGGAATTCAAGCATGGTGTCCTGTCCCAGAGTCTCACTGTTCAGCATCACTGTTTTGGTATTTTCATGAACTCTCAAAACCCAAATATCTCCAGAGAGGCAAGTGTTGAAACTTCATGCTTGTTTTTTTGTTCTTTTTTTTTTTTTTCCAAAGATAACCCACTAACTTCACTATCACCCACAACATTCTCACAGTTCAGAAGAATTCTATTAAATTTTTTATACACTGTCTTTTTTGATGGCAGTGAGCCCCTTTTGCTGGATATCAGCCCTAGAGGCATGAATTATATATCTACAAATACACTCATAAAGCAAAAAAGCCGGGAAGCCTTCAGGGCTAAAATAGACCTTTTATATCTCTAATGATCTCTCTAGTTTAAAGAAAAGCACAATCCTGCCAAAAAGGGGTATGTATGCCTGATTTTAAAATGCTAACTTTAAAGAATATAGATAGCTTTTATCCCAAACTAAAGAAAAATTCTGGGGATAGCATAGGAAATTAGGATTTTGATGGATTACAGGTTTTGTATTACTCTGCTCATAACCCTTTATGACTTTGGGTTATTTGCTTCCATGAATACTTTTGTAGGCATGGGACACATAGTTGATCACTGACTTCATGGTCTCTGGGAAGTGAAGAAAATATTATCAGCTACTTGAACATTTCTCAGGGTAGTCACTTTTGATTAAAATAAACAAGAAGCTTTGAATAGCTTCCCACCAAACTACTTTTTTGTTTGTTTGTTTGTTTGTTTTTTGAGACAGAGTCTCGCTCTGTCGCCCAGGCTGGAGTGCAGTGGCGTGATCTCGGCTCACTGCAAGCTCTGCCTCCCAGGTTCACGCCATTCTCCTGCCTCAGCCTCCCTAGTAGCTGGGACTACAGGTGCCAGCCACTATGCCTGGCTAATTTTTTTGTATTTTTAGTAGAGATGGGGTTTCACCGTGTTAGCCAGGATGGTTTCGATCTCCTGACCTCATGATCCGCCTGCCTCGGCCTCCCAAAGTGTTGGGATTGCAGGCATGAGCCACCGTGCCTGGCCAAACTAACTTACTTATTTCTATTAATGATCTTATAGTAGGAGAAATACATCACTTTCTCCTCTCAAATGACGTGTGCCTTTGATCCCCCCAGGACACTATTATCATCTGCAATCTTAAACATGGAATATAATATTAAAATTAATTACACCAACATATACACTTGTCCCAGGCATTTTTCATGTTTACGGTTATCTAAAATGTTCTACCTATTTTCATTAGATTTCCTATTTGTCATAAGGACCCCCGTGTACTGCAGTTGACTTCATTTTAAACTAAAGGCAATCTTCCCACTTCTTGAGAAGCCAGGAAAGAGGGGTTAGGAAATCTTCTACCACTTTGTTGTCTAAAAATCAGCATAATTTAGGCTCAGATTTTCCCAACAGAGGGTATCATTTATCATTTTTATCGCTGCTACTGAGATTAATAACAAAATGGCAAAGAAAACTAGAGATCAGTAGTTCTGAAAGATTTTGTTTTCTAAACTCTGAAATGGCATACCCATCATTTTAGTTTTAAAATAAGCTCTTATCATTTCACTTTGGGACTCACCAGGCTTTTAGAAGCTCTTTATAAATTAACAAGCTTCAGAACCCTCTTACTGTAGAGTTATAAAAAATGTGGTTACTCTTTTTTTTTTTTAATCTAAGATACTTGCATTAGTGTGTTGAATGAGAGGGAGATAGCAAAGTAAAGTAAAGTAATTCAACTGCAGAGTGAACAGTTTGTAGATTTTGAAACAACAAGTACACTGTGGAAACTTTAGCTGGTATTGAAAGGAGAAAAAACAAACCGAAAAAACAAAAAGGCAAATTTAAGACTCCGGTTGGGTGTCACAGATGGTACACTAAAATTGCAAATGAATGCCACTCTGTAATAATGAAGACAGTGATCTTAATCCCACTGAAAGGGACACTAGCCTCTTACCCAACAGTTTGCCTTTATATTCAAACTATTTGTACCAGGCCTTTGCCTCCTAAGATATCAGTTATTCCTTGTCCTTTAACCTAGTTTCCTCTTTGCTTACTCTACATGGGGTAGATTTGTCATTGCCATAAGGAACAAATGACTCGGTGTCTGTGCCAGAAAAGAACACACATGTTAAACCTGTGTTACAGATAAGTTAAAAAAAAAAATCCTGCCTTGTCCTCTGAAGGTAAGTAAAACTGTGCCTGAGAAATCCTTAAGGAAGCTTTAGACAGAGTCCATGGGCCTTCACTTCCTCTCTCTCATCACTGCTCTCCTATTACTCAAACCTTGCCCTCTTTCATGTATCACCTTAAATCTACCACTTGGGACCCCCTAGCAGAAGAATAATAAAAAAGTTTGCTCAGAGTTAGTTTTAGGACTGGCTTACCTTTAGGGAACTGCACTCCAAATCCCATTTGTGAAAACTAGCAAAAGTGTGTAAATTATGCATTAAATAAGTAGTAAGGCATAAGAATTATATATGTTCACAATGTAAAAAAAAATAGGTGTCTGCTGGTCTAGTTCAGTAAGTGTGAATCTTCGGCAAATCTGCACAGATCATTTTGCTCAATAGTTTCAAACTCTGAGCACCAGAATAGAGGCTCAGGTTTAGAGCACATACTATAAGATCATCTTGAGAATCTCAAAAAGGTATTTTTTTAAATTTCATAGTAAAATTATCACATAGGCCAGAGATGACACTGCAACATTCTGTTGTCCCTTCCCTTCTAAATGATACACATTATATGCTTTATCAGTTCCCTCAGAAACTCAGTTTCTTTCTGCAGAACACAATTGTTATTGGCTAAACAGGGAGAGAATAAAGGCTTCTGACATGGGCACCAACAGTTTCTCAGTGCTTGAAGGTAGGTATTAGCTTTCTTCTCAGGAAGCCCTTCTCTTAGCACACCTGAAACCTGGACAATTTGGATGTATGAGAAAGGTTTCAGGATGCAAGGTGTGGAAAGGTTGCATCTTGAAGCATTTCCTATGCATTCAAAAGGAGAGTTTTAATTCGTGAATCAATCTTCATAGGAAAAACCCTGGAAGACTGTGTAGGCTCCAAGGCTTATTCACTTGGAGTCCCCTAGAACTCTGGTACTGAATCACCTCCTTGTCTGGCTTTGTTACTGATGAGGTGGGTACCTCAGCTACAGTCTTATCTGTTAACAGCTACTCAAACACTGATTATACTATCACAGCAAAGTTATTACCAAGTGTAAGAGACACACGTACATGGTACCAGTTGACAGCTCAATGGGTCAGCTCAGAAAGAGGCCTTCAACAATAACGTCACATTAGTACCTCAACCTTCTAAATAACTGGGGCCGGGAAACATTTGCAGCATCCCTGCGAGCAGATTTTTTTAAGTGATAGTGGGAATACATTTTTCTGGAATATATTCAATAAAGAGACATGGACTGTGACTTCTTAAGATTCTTACTTTGCTTGGAAAATAACATTATAAAGACACTGAAGAGAGATCAGTTATCCTGCTGACATCGATGCATAGCAATCTTGGCCTTACAGTAGGGTAAGCAACCACTACTGCAGAATATTTGTGGTACCCATGATCTGCAAGGCCCTGTTATTTAATGAACTATTCTGAGCTTTATTTCCCAACTTAGTCCGTATGATTCTAAGTGCAATAACGAGGGTCTATGGGTAAACAGATATGTTTTTGCCACACTAGTTAGCAATCACCAATTTTAAAAACTCACTTTGCTAAGTCAACATTTCTGAGTCTAAAAGTTTCAAGTCATGGATATCTAGGCTGGGTATTTTGAAAATCTAGCTTCCAGCTCAGCATATATTGCATACAGCATGAAAGCAATGCATACAAATATTAGACTAATGCAAGGCAAGCTGTCATTTAATAGTCAGGGGGATTTCTGGAAAAGCATGGTCAAAATGGATTTGTTAGATGAATATTTTTAACTTTTTAAAAATCCCTATTGCTCAGCTTATAGTAAACAAGGACTGTGATTAATAAGTGTGAAATAAAAGGAAGTAACTTAAGAAAACACAAAAGACACAATCTTTTATGTTTCTTGATCTTGGTCTCAATAAGATGGTGAATCGGTCATTCTCATCCTCCTGGGAGCAAATGAGCAGAATCCCAAGAAGGCAATAAAGAAATCTTAAATGCATGTTAATAAATTCTTAAGTTAAGCACACAATGTGTGCGAGTACCCACACATGCCAATTTTGATAGCCAGCCAGTATTTATAACAGTATCATTGACTGAATGTCATCAGCCCATAAGCAGATCCTGGAAAGAACATATATAGTTGAATTCTATCTAAATAATTACTTGAGAGTATCTTTAAAGAATCTAAGCCCCTGATCTAGGGATTTCAGGTTTGGGTGGCAAGAGGCATACAGAAGGCTCCAAATCTGCCTAGAATGATTAGACTCCATCCAGAAAAGATCCAGATCTTTTTATTATAATTTCTGAGGCATAATCTGTGAATGACGTTGGTTGAGTGAGAGTTGTTTACAAATATACTAATTGTTTTTCTTTTTCTTTTCCATCCCAGGAGGTGAATTAGTTATCCCTCTTCTTGTAGAAGACCCTTTAGCTACCCCTCCTATTGCTACTCGTGCACCTTCCATTACACTCCCCCCTACCTTTCGCCCCCTCCTCACCATTATTGAGACCACCAAAGATTCCCTGTCCATGACCTCTGAGGCGGGGTTACCTTGCTTGTCGGACCAAGGCAGCGATGGTTGTGATGATGATGGCTTGGTGATATCTGGGTATGGCTCAGGGGAAACCTTTGACTCTAACCTGCCCCCTACTGATGATGAAGATTTTTACACCACCTTCTCCTTGGTAACAGATAAGAGTCTTTCCACTTCAATCTTCGAAGGTGGCTACAAAGCACATGCGCCCAAGTGGGAATCCAAGGACTTTAGACCTAACAAAGTCTCCGAAACTAGTAGGACTACTACCACATCTTTATCCCCTGAGCTGATCCGCTTCACAGCTTCCTCCTCGTCTGGGATGGTGCCCAAATTGCCAGCTGGCAAAATGAATAACCGTGATCTCAAACCCCAGCCTGATATAGTCTTGCTTCCGTTGCCCACTGCCTATGAGCTAGACAGCACCAAACTGAAGAGCCCACTAATTACTTCCCCCATGTTCCGTAATGTGCCCACAGCAAACCCCACGGAGCCGGGAATCAGACGGGTTCCGGGGGCCTCAGAGGTGATCCGGGAGTCGAGCAGCACAACAGGGATGGTCGTCGGCATTGTGGCTGCTGCCGCCCTCTGCATCTTGATCCTCCTGTACGCCATGTACAAGTACAGGAACAGGGACGAGGGGTCCTATCAAGTGGACGAGACGCGGAACTACATCAGCAACTCCGCCCAGAGCAACGGCACGCTCATGAAGGAGAAGCAGCAGAGCTCGAAGAGCGGCCACAAGAAACAGAAAAACAAGGACAGGGAGTATTACGTGTAAACATGCGAACACTGCTCACACGCGAGTTTTCACAGTTATTTCTATCCACGCCTATGAATCTTTGGACGGTGAGATCTCACAGATGTCAGAACTGCTGGAACTATGAAATGGGGTATATAACCACGACTCTGGTGGGGAAAACCGTTTTTTTAAAGGACACACACACACAGCGATGCATCTCTCTCTAAAGCTCAGCCACGGCTGCGGCAAGGTCCCAGCGGTCGCTGGGAGACAGAAGGTTTTGTGCCCTGCTGTATCATAAAGCACACACTTAGCGCTCTGGAGCCGGACGGTGGCTCCACCACTTCCGCAGGCCTGGAAACTTCCTTCTCCGGAGGACCTTTTACTAAAAGGTGGAAGACTTCATGGCTTACTTGTTCCATAACTCCAAGTGAGTCTGTAATGTTTGTGAAGCTTGACTGTAACCATGTTTTTTCTGTTTAATTATGTAAAAAACAAAACTACAACAACAAAAAAAGAAAAAAGTTAAAAAAGAAAAAAACACCAAAAAACAAAAACAAACAAAAAAAAAACCCACAACCCTTATCTGGTTCTGACCAGTGTGCGTGTAACTTTATGATCTGAGGGGAAAAATGGCTTTTGGGTTTTTGTTTATTTTTTTGATAATGACTGGACATCAGAAGAGGAAAAAAACTCAAAACAAAAGCGAGAGAGACTATTGCCATATGAACTCAAAAGCTACCATGGTGTTCACTCTACATATCAGGTTATGGTGTCTCTAGAATCTGTTGTTTGTTTCCTATAAGATGCTTTGCTGAACACATAGCAAAATTCATGTGACGGATGATAAATTGATTCGAAAAGCTGGTCCCCCAGGATCTAATTTAAGAATTTACCACCCAAACCCGGAACAGATGGGTTTAGGGCTGGTGTTATCAGAGCTATTGGCTTTACGTAACAATATTGTTCCTGTCCATTCACCCAGCCAAATTGTGTTAAAGAGGAAAGCCCCACAAACTAAAACAGCCTTTCCTAGGGAAGAGGAAGGGGAGGTGGGCTGGATCTGTGACTGATTGAAATGCATGCAAATAAAAAAGACAATATTAAAGTCTGTTGAGTTATCAAACCAGACAGTAGGGGAGTTCAACTCGTGATGGAACCACAAAAGGTCACACAAGCCAACCATGTCATGCCAGAGTACAAAACACATAGTTCTTTCCCCGCCCCGAACGTGACAATGGTTTTCATAGTGGTTTAATTTTGTAGCCTGACATTTATGGATAACTCTGTCCTTCCATTTGCTCACTTCTCTCTTCACCCATCTTTTTTAAAAACAAATAAATGAATAAAGCTGCTGTGACACACACACAAAAGGAATTTAATAGTATAATATATATATAAATAAATATATATACAGATATATTTATCATGGTATGTTTGATGGGATGACTGACACAGGAAATCTGTTAAAGTCTTGAAATGGAATGAGAATGTTGTTTTAAAAGAAAATAGCAAAACAACAAAAAAGCAAACCTTAAAATGTGAAGAAAGTGTGAATTTTAGTTTTGTCACAGTTAACTGTGTCAAAGAGAATTAAAAAAAAAAAACTTCAGATTTTGTTTACATATTTTACTACATTTTTGCTGGTATAATTCCTTAGCCACCTATGTACATACTGCTTTAAGAAATGTTTTTTTCCTGTTTATTTCTGTTTGGTTTATATTCTGGTTGTCTTTTTCTTTTTGTAAAGAGGAAACAATGTACAGAAAAACAATAAACTGGTTGTATGGCCATAGCTATCCGAAAAGCAAGAGACAAAGCAAGACAAATATTCACACAAAAATGAAGTGTGTCCTCTGGAGGGTCAGATATACAATTTCTTTTGTACAGATGAAAATCAATCAGCTGCTTAGATTTAGAAATCTACTCTTGCTGGTCTTTGTAAGTTGCATGAATATTTGACTTTGAAAAAATATCTTAACGACATGGGGCAAAAAGTGCAATCTAAATGGTAGCCTTTACTAATGTGTGTGGAAAGAGGTGTTCCTCATTATCTAATATTTCAATGTGTTAAGAGTTTAATTTTTTTGTTATCATTAAAAAAGACAGGATTATAAAGAGATATCAAAGCACGATTTTAGATAACCTAAACGGCCCAGCCTATACGAAGTTGATTATATCTCGATGTCTGTAAAAGATTGCTGTCCTTGGAGTCTTGAGGTCTTGTGAATTGATTTCCTGCTTTCTTTCATTTTTTTCAATTTAAGTAATAATACATTTGTTATATTCCTTTTAGTGTAAGTTTCTATTTGGACAATTTTATGGGAACATGTGCATTCTCTATGTGAGCTTCTATCATATTCCTGTTTTATTAGCAGAACCTAAAGGAATTTATTTAATGATGTTGTGACATTACTGCTTTTTCTTTTTTCTTTTCTTAGTTCATATTTGCATTTTCGTTCAAGGATATGCTTAGCAATAAAATGTTCTTCCCAAAACCTTGTATGCTGATGCACTTTTATTTTCTTAACATTTGAGAAAATCTCGCACTGAAGCTAATTATGTCATATCTTATTAAAAGCCGAGTAAGAGCTAGACCACTTTCATGTGATAGAAGATATTCTAAGCAGTTACTAATTATTACATTATCAAAATGCCATATTTATGAGATAATTATCATCTGTTACTTGAGGCATTATTTTTTAGAGTGCTATGATAGAATAACCAGGAGGGAGTACATTTTTCTGGAAAGATGATAGAAACATTCTATTCTAGAAAATATTATTGGATACTATGGTTTTGTTTGTTTTGGTTTTTTTTTTTTTTTTTTTTTTTTTTTTTGAGACGGAGTCTCGCTCTGTCGCCCAGGCTGGAGTGCAGTGGCGCGATCTCAGCTCACTGCAAGCTCCGCCTCCCGGGTTCACACCATTCTCCTGCCTCAGCCTCCCGAGTAGCTGGGACTACAGGCGCCCGCCACCATGCCCAGCTAACTTTTTGTATTTTTCATAGAGACGGGGTTTCATCGTGTTAGCCAGGATGGTCTCGATCTCCTGACCTCGTGATCCACCCGCCTCGGCCTCCCAAAGTGCTGGGATTACAGGCGTGAGCCACCGCGCCCGGCTTGGATACTATATTTTTTAAAGGCATTTCGTACCTTTTACGTATTTTCTATAAGTCAACAAGCTTTAAACAGTATTTAAAACTATGTTCACATAGTGCCATAAGCACTAGAAAGTCTTAGATGTCTTCTTTCCAAGCCTCCCACCATATTAAAATTTAAAATTAAAAAACAGAATCCAAAACCAAAATTTAAATGAGTGCTTCAATTTTAACAGCTTCTTACAAGGATTTCTGATTACAACTTGTTTCATACACCCATTGTAGCAGAAATGTCTCATATTTCTCGTTCTCTCAGCACACACTTACTTGGCCAATTGGATAATCCATCTACCCTTTGTTCTTCACTGTAATCTAGAAATACAGATTTAACTGAACAGCTGTCCTTTATCCATATGTTGGTTACCAGTTTTCAAAGAGTTAGAATTTTAAAAATATATATTTAGTTAAGACTGTGCCTTCAAGATAACATTAGTGGAATGGTTATACTATCGACTATGTTAGGAATGGGGGGGAAAAAGTCAGGTTCAGTGATGTCAAATTATGCAAAGTTTTTTTTTTGTTCGTGTCTTCAAAGTTCTATATTAGATGTTCTCCCATCATTTTTTGAGATGGAGTCTTGCAGCCTTCAGTGCAGTGGCATGATCTTGGCTCACTGCAACCTCTGCCTCTCAACCTCAAATGATTCTCCTGCCTCAGCCTCCTGAGTAGCTGTGACTACAGGCATGGGCCACCACACCCAGCTCATTTTTTAATTTATTTTTTATTTTTTTAGTAAGGAAGGGTTTCACCATGTTGGCAAGGCTGGTCTCGAACTCCTTACTTCAAGTGATCCACCTACCTTGGCCTCGCAAAATGCTGGGATTATAGGTGTGAGCCACTCCTCCCGAAATCTTTCTAAATCTCACTATTTAATATATAATTCTAGGACTACTTTAAGCATTCACTTTTTCTTTAATTCAAGAAACATTTATTGAACACTTATGTGCAAGCTAGTCTACTATTGGCTATTGTTACTTTGTTTCAACGAAGGCAGAAAATGGCTAGAAGGATTTTAAGTCTTTTTGTCTCTTGTATAAATCTATACAGGTCCAGTCTCTCTTTGCTCATATTCAAATTGAAGTTTGATCTTTCTCCAAAAAATATCCAAGCCCTGTGTTTGTCCCAGTTGAACTAATATCTTGATTATATAGTTTAAGATCAGTTTGATAATGTCTATTGAACATTTACTAAATGATTATGGGATATTAAATTGAGAGCCTTGGGAGCTTATCATCTAGTAAAGATGAACAAAAAATGGTACTATAGTGAATGCAAATAAGCTATCAAAAAGTACAAACTAAGTTGGGAGCTTAGAAGAAATTATGTAAGGGAAGGCTTCATAGAAGGGGTGACATTTTGGTAAACCTTGGAAAACTGATAGGCAGAAATAAGGGCTGTATATCATTCTAAGCAAACCCTTAAAGTGGGAGCAAGCAGGATCAAAACCATAGTTTGGATTGATGACAGACTGCAAAAAGTACATTGGAGGAAGATATGAGTAGGAAGGTTTTTGAAATCATGTCAATGAACGGGAAGAGAGAAATGGGAGAATAGCTTGAGAAGTTCAAGGTCAAGGGCTCCTTTGTCGAGTACAAAGGACTCGAGCATATTTGAAATGAAAGGTAATAACTGATCTACTCTTATGGAGCAACCGAGTTTCCTGATAGAGATGTTATTCTGGGGGAAAAAAGGCATAAGTCAATCTTCTTGGAGAGAATGGGATCAGAAACTGACATACTGCTACAGAGGTTACAAAAGCTGTAGTCAGAGGGCTTCAGTGTTCTGGATATATTAAAGGACAAGGTCAGATACCCAAGTGGGACCATGAGTGATTAATGGCAGCAGTCCACTGACAACACCAGTAGGAAGGCTGCTAATGAAAAGATCTCTAAATATCAGTAAGGGGTTAGCTGCCATTAATAATACAACTTTGTATCTTTACTATTTTTTCTTTTATTGTTGAAATAATGAGGGCATGTATTTTTCTAATTGTGTTTATTACAAAGAAAACAGACCCGAAGAACTTAAATGACTTCTCCAAGGTCACACAGCTAATACATGACAATGTCATGACTTAAAATCCAGTCTTGTGGTTCCAAATTTAGAGCTCTTTCATAAACCTGTCTCTAGAGAAGCAAGTCATTTTCTACTTTTTCCAGAAGCATTTGAAGTGGAAACTAACGCAGGAAATGAGAAGATGTTGTGTTAGTCTACTGGGATTATCCTGGCAAAATACCACAGGCTGGGTAGACAACTGAAATGTATTTCTCAGTTCCAGAAACGAAGTTGCAGATCAAAGTTTGTTAGGGGTCAGTTTCTGGGAAGGGCTCTCTTCCTGGCTTGTAGATAATAACCTACCTTCTCACTATGTACTCACAGGGCCTTTCTTCTGTTCATGCACTGAGAGATTTCTTTTTCTTGCTCTTCTTATAAGACCACCAGTGCTATTGGTTAAAGCCCTGCCATTATGACTTTGTTTGACCTTAATTACTTCCTAAAGACACTACCTCCCAATACAGTCATGTTTGGGGTTGGGACTTCAACATATGAATGTTGGAGGGGATATGGTTCTGTTTCTAGCAAATGTATAGTAGTGGGAATTGCAAAGGTTAAAGTTCCAGAGTATTAAGGGAATCAGAATTGGGAAGCAATTCTAACCTTTTTTGAAGTGGTTACATGGCCCAAGTAGAAGAGCAAATAATTCCAAGAGACACCAAGCCACAGAGCAGGTAGGATCACGTGAGTAGGGCCCAGGATAGAAGAGCAGTGTTAGGGTTGCATGAGAGTGAGGGCATATAAGACAACGACAGCTAAAGGCAATGCATACTCAGATCTTGGGAGATGTATTAAATGAGTAGAGTGAATTTCAAGATATCTGAGTTTTTTTTTAATGATTACATGGGTTCTAGAGTCAAAATGCCATGGCTCATCTGGTACTGTAACTTAAGATAAACTGCTTAGCTAAGGCTCAGCTTTCATACCTATAATTTTGTTATGCTTATCTTGCAGGTTTCTTGAGAAATATTGGATGAAATAATTCATGTGAAATGCTTAGCATATGTGTGACACATAATTAACCTTAACTAAATGTTGGTCATTATTACAATCGGCTTTGTTACTTGATTCAGGCAGGATCAAAATTAGCTGCTATATGCATGACTAACCGGGACCAAAAAGTTAATAAAAATATGAAAGTTTGGCAATCACTCTTAGTATTTCTCTAATTCTTTCCTTTGCCAAGACAATATAAAATTTAGTTGCTAGCTCATTAGCAAAGATTTTCCTTCATCAGCACTAGTTATTTGTTTCCAGCTACCAGCTTCAGTTAGGCCCAGGGAAGCCCTGCATCCCGAGAATGTCACTCCTTTTCTGAGTTTCCATCCTTCAGCTTTCTTGTGGCCCTTGGTCAGCTAAATACCTCAGGCAACCTTGCACCCCTTTATTGATATGCATTATTTTGTTTTTAACTTTTTATTGTGAACGTTTTACAAATATACCCCAAAGAGAATGGCGTAACAAACCCCCATTTATCCATCACTTGGTTTCAAGATCAATATTTTGTTACCCTTGTTTTATCTGTGCCCACCTCCCTATGAAAGAATATCTTGTAATATTGCACAAAGTTATAAAACAAAAAGCATTCAAAGAGTTACTGCTGGGCCTCTCGACCTGAGTCTTATTTAGTGTTTCAGTGTACCTAAGCCTAACGTTCTTTCTGATGGACAATTAACGGCATGATTCTAGTTCTTTATTCAGTGACAACATAAAAGAGATTAGCTGCTAAGTAGACTCTTCATCATTTAATGAGATTGCCTGAAAAAGTGAAAGATGTTTCAGCTTGTATGTATTTCAATTCAACTGTGCTCAATCACCTTTTAAAATGAATAAAAAGCGGCCTATAGATTATATATTGCTGCTATATCTTTTGTAAAATGTGCCATTGTGGAAGAGAATCTGTACTCTCTCAAGAGAGTAAGTAAAAGGGGAGACTTCTAATTTGTACATGTGAAAGCTAAGAAATACCTTTACCTCTAAAAACATGATCACAGATCTACTAGCATATTTTAAGAGGGTTATATTCATGTATTTTCAATAGCTGTAACTATACTGAATTTACATGAGTCTACACAGAAGAGATATCCTTAAGCACATTTTCAAGTTATGATTTTTTACTGCTCCATTGTCTTTTGACAATGATTTTCTTCTTTGTTCTCACTCACTTGCCATTTTTGACCTAGAATTTTCATCATAAAAATATCATGAGAGAGAGACTCAGAGACACAGAGTTATAGACTATTTGATAGTACATTCTTTTCTACCATAAAGTCAAGGTAAGTGTTAGGATGAATGGACAGAACCACTATAAACTTTTGCTTCTTCATTTCATGGAGCCAAATGGAACATAGAATAATTAGTTTCAACAAGTTAATGATTTTTCTGTTCCTACTCTGCATTTGGTAGTTTGATATTTTATTTATTTTGGAAATTTAGCAGAGCATATACAAACATTCTTAAGGCAGGTCCTTTAGGTTTGCAAAAGAGTACAGTAGACAGGCTAATGGGTGGGGGTCAGAAAGTAGATAAAAACAGAGGCATCATTAAAACTGAATAGCTAAAACTTCCTTGGCATTGCAGTATAGTTTTCAATGTTCATATACCACGCAGGAAAATGTACTTATATGCATGTATGGGTATGAGTAACCAGATCTGGTTTGATGTCAAATTTGATGTGGGAAGTCTAGGACAGTTCTTTCTTAAAAACCAAAGCAAGAAAGAAGAAAAGGTAGGGCAGGGGAAGAGAGCAGAGGCAGGAGAAGAGAGCAGAGGCAGGAGAGCTGCTTCTAAGCAGTTTGTAATTGCTCAGAAGACAGTTCCAGAATTAAAGCATCTAAAATAATAATGAGGTCTCTCTCTTCATGCCAGTAGTGTCTGATGCTAACAGATAAGCTCTGAATTCACACACACACACACACTCTCTCTCTCCTCTCTCTCTCTGTCTCTCTGTCTCCACCTCTTTTGTACAAAAGGAAAAAAATGAGTTGCTTGTTCTTATATGGTAATACATTGTAAATCGCTTCAGGTATTGTGCTTGTCTTTTGTACTAGAACTTGTGTATCTTTTTCTTTTAAAAAACGCAAAACATATTTAAACACTGCTATTATAAACACCACTTCCCTAAAATATATTTTAAGAACATAATTCCCATATGTGCTTAGGTTGACAGGCTTGACTTCCTCATCTGGCAAATGACAAGCTGCAATTTGGTACATATATGTACACCAGGGCAATAGCATTTTTTTTTTTTTTTTTTGAGACGGAGTCTCAGTCTGTCACCCAGGCTGGAGTGCACTGGTGCGATCTCTGTTCACTGCAACCTCTGCCTTCCTGGTTCAAGCGATTCTCCTGCTTCAGCCTCCCAAGTAGCTGGGATTATAGGCACTTGCCACCATGCCTGGCTAATTTTGTGTATTTTTAGTAGAGAGGGGGTTTCGCTTTGTTGGCCAGGCTAGTCTCGAACTCCTGACCTTACGATCTGCCCACATTGGCCTCTCAGAGTGCTGGGATTACACGCATGAGCCACCGTGCCCGGCTGGCAATAGCTTTTGTAACTAGACAGGTTGATGTTATGAAGTAGTAACTGGCAAGTGTATTTTACTGAGAACATTAGGTATAGATAAGTTAATGGGCTTTGAAAAAAGAAAAAAAGGATAAAAAGTAATTGGACCACTCCTTGGTCATGATTAACACTGAAAACAGTAATATTTTTTTTTAATTCAAAGATTTTACAGGTCAACCATACATGGACATGTGACTTTGATATTTCTATGACATAAATCAGTGGAAGTGGGACCGCCATCATGCCTATATCAAAAAGCCCTCTACATGCACACAAAAAGGAGAAAGTTTTCAAAGCCTAAGCCAGTCAAATAATGCTCAGATGAGACAGCGGATTACAAGGCCTCAGTTAACAAGTACTCCAGCTCCCGAACCAGTGGGCATCCCAGCATTGACTTTGGCAGGCAGGTGCTGGATGACACGAAGAAGGGGTCCTTAGAGGCTGTTTCCCCTTACACAACCTCAAAGAAGTTTAAATTTTCAATTTACTTTTTAAAAGCAGATACACAGTAAACATTGGAATGTGAGTTTTATGCTAAATACATTTTGGTTTCAGAGTAGTTATCTCATGCTGCCAGAATAGCCCTGAGGATTAAGATGGTTTATTGGGATCAAATGCCTAGGAGATTTATTATAGTGCGGACTGTTTACTCATTCCCATTAAAATGCTGATAACGCTTATTTCTTTACCTCTCTCTCCCGCCTGCTTTCTTCCTTCCTCCATAACCCATATTCTATTATTTTATTTTCCTGCTTTAGGTTGAATCTACTTAGATTTTTATTCTTTATTAAAAATTGAATCCTTGGAAGCTCTCTGACTTTATGGCTGCAAGAAAGTGGCAATGGCATACATGCAGCTCATTAAAGCCTTGGGAACACGGAATCCCTGCTTAGCAATTTAGATCTAAGAAGTATTTTCAGGGAGAGTGTCTAATGACTGGAGAGATGGGTACACACTGGAACAATTTATATTAAAAGATCAAAAACACCCTGGCTATCATCATCTATAATATAAAGTCATGTAGAAGTAAAGATAATTTTCTTCCAGGTAGATGCTTTAGTTGGATAAAGAGGAAGATTATCTACTTTATGGCCAAATTCTATGTAAATTATATGTAAAACATTCAAGAAGGCAGATGAGTTTACACACAATATAGCAGCTTTTAGGAAAATAGACATGAGACATCAGAAAATATGATCACTTAAACTGGAAAGCTAGAGCCCAGGAAGTAATCCTGGAGAACTTGATAATGCATCCATATTTATAAGAAAGCCAATCATTGAATCTATGAAAATATGTAGAATGATTTTATGAAAATTGTGGTTGGTCAGGCAAGTGTTTGCCATGATCTAAAATATTCATCTTGAATCCTCAGTAACCCTTACAGTGTCTGGCACAGAGGAGGTGACTGATCAACTTTAGTGGAAGGAACAATTGAATATAGCTGACCTGATACTCATGGGATGTACAAACACACCTTTATCATTTTCCTTTTTTTTTCCCCCCCCCAGTACTTTGCTTTGAAAATTTGAGGACAGCCATTTGTCAAACTTTAGCACGTGTGAGAATCACCTGGAGGGCTCTTTACAACACAGATCACTGACCCCACTAACTACAGTTCATCTGGAATGAGATCTAAACATTTGCATTTCTAACCTGCAAAGGCAGTTCTGTGCTGCTGGTCCATGGACCACATTTTGAGAAGCACAGTAGCCTATAAAGTCACAAAAGAACAATTATCGGGCCGGGCGCGGTGGCTCACGCCTGTAATCCCAGCACTTTGGGAGGCCGAGGCGGGCGGATCACGAGGTCAAGAGATCGAGACCATCCTGGCTAACACAGTGAAACCCCGTCTCTACTAAAAATACAAAAAATTAGCCGGGCGTGGTGGCGGGCGCCTATAGTCCCAGCTACTCGGGAGGCTGAGGCAGGAGAATGGCGTGAACCTGGGAGGAGGAGCTTGCAGTGAGCCGAGATTGCGCCACTGCACTCCAGCCTGGGTGACAAAGCAAGACTCCGTCTCAAAAAAAAAAAAAAAAAAAAAAAAAAAAAAAAAAAAAAAAGAACAATTATATACTTCAGGGCAAAAGAGTAGTCAACTCCATTAATTTAAAAAGCATGACTTGATGTCTTTTCCTGCTCAATGGCTCAGATGTCTTCCAATCTGAAAGCTCTTTGAATCTATGATGAATTATTTGGATACTGCTGATATGGCAGAGAAGGAAGCTGATTTGCTAGAGGAAAGTGATAAAAGAGGAATGCAGCCAATTGAGCCTTACTATTAGGATCTGTGCTAAACTCTTATCTCTTGTCACAATTGAGAAAAATCAGGCTTAGAGAGTTTAAGTGACTTGTCCAAGTTCACACTTCCAGTAAGTTGTGAGATCAGAACTTGATCCTTCCCTGATACCTAAGAAATTAAGACATGTAAGCCAAATTCCAAATATAGGCCATGGTAGCAGAACCAGTATTGACAGCAATATTAACAGTGCCAGTAATTATAGCAATTTGAATATTACTCCTAAAGAGTCCTGTGATATGGTTATTATCTTCATTTTATCTTTGAGAAAACTCAGAAAAATAATCTGTCTGAGATTACATAGCTAGCAAGATATGGACTAAGGAGTATAAACTCCAAAGCCTGCATTGTTTATACACCAGTAAGACCTAACATCAAGCAGTACCCTTCCTAGACCCTTTAATGTAAATACATTTATCAAATGTGGATTGCCTGTAATGTTACTATAGGATTCCACTAAATGAAATTTTGTCATTTGCCCATTAATGACAGATGAATGCTGTGATGAACTACCTGATGCGTAGTGTCAAACTTTTGTGTCCCTATCCATAGGTTTACTGGGTCCAATAATACATTTTTATAATTTATTTTAACAAAGCAATATATACATACAGTTTAATAGGACAAATAAAAGCTTTACAATAAATAACAGCAGCCCCCTGCTCTAGTTTTCCTTCACTCCTCCCACATCCTGCTTGCCAGAGGAAACCACATTCTGGTCTTATTTTCTCTGGTAATTACCTCCACATTTCTCCAGATAAAATATGAACCTATCTTTTGACTCACTGATTTCAGATGTTACTGACTTCCTAATGTTAAATGTTAGGATTTTGTCTGACACCTCCCTTTCTCTTCCTCATTCTTCCAATATAGTTATATTATATATTTTAATTAAATACTATTAGGTCCTTTTATGATTATGACTACAAAAATACTGTCCTGTTGACTAAAGTATTTTTAGAATTCCTTTTGCTTTTCTACCTAAATTTTTGTAAAATGCTTAGCTTTTTCTGGAATTGATAATCACTTTTCATTCCCCCCCACCTCACCTACTTGGATTCATTTGGCTAAATCTTCTCACTCCCATTAATAGCTTTCACAAATGACTCAAGATAAGCTTTCACATTGTCAAGTCTTACTAATGATGTATTCATCTCCTTGTGTTAATCTTTGAGGCATCTCCCCCAGAGTTCTCTATTTTCTTGCTCCAATCTGAACGGGTTGCTCTTTCAACCACTTTCACAGCTGCTACCCATCATCATCAACTTGGTTTTTTCATCCTCTCCTGTGATGGATTTCCTGTTTTCTGGTTTCACATTGTTCCTTTACATTATTCCCTTAGTTTAGTAAAGCACATTCTCTAGTAGCCCCCTGAAAATGGATGTATCATATGTATCTCAAGATTTTTCATATCTGGAAATATTATCATTTAAATTTGATACTTTTCTTCAAGTACAGAACTCTAGAGATAAAATTCTTTCCCCTATTTATTGTATTTCTCTATGGTCTTCTAGCTTCTAATGTTCCTGCTGGGTGGACCAACAACATTTTGGTTTTGTCTTCTGTGTGTGACCTGTTTTTTTTTTTTCCCCAGAATATTCTCTCCCTGGTGTTTCAAGTGCCATGATGACATGCTTTGGTGGCTGCTGCTTGGTTAGCAACTCTATGAACCTTACAATCGTGTCAGCAGAATAAGGATTATATTCAGAGTTTAATCAAATATTTCCTCCTCCCATCTTTTTGTAACCGTATGCACACACTGCAAGAGAGACTGCATGCTTCCTTTTTGCAAAACTCTGTGCAAGGCATGGTTCCTCCTTTCAGGATGCTTGACATCTAGTAAAGACAGGTGTGATAAGCACCTAATCTAAAATAGAAAACAGAATTTTAAGCATCATATATAAAAAGTATGACATTGCTTCAAGAAAGATAAATAATTTTAGATAGGGAGATGGGAAATATGCTACGAGTGAGGGGATGTTTGGTGAGTTAAGAGTGTTGGAAGAGTGGTAAAGGTAGATGGGAAGTTAGCATCGGAAGGTGTCTGAAGTCTGGGTGGTTAGCACCTGTAGAAGAGGTAGAAGAGGCATTCAGTCATAGGCATCAATATGTGGAAGGCATAAAATGGGAAAATGGAAGACTTTTCAAGAATAACAAGGTGGCTGGATTCTAGCTGACACATGGAGAAATGGGAGATACATAAGAGGAATTTGGGGCCAAAATACAGCAAGCTTTGCATGCAAACTCAATTGTAGGGAGGTAATTTATTTCAATTCAATTTTTTCATTTACTAGTTCACATTTGCTGACAGATTACTGTGAACCAGTCCCTGGCTGGGTGCTGGAGAGAGACCTGAAAGAAACAAGGCTCCTGCTCTCAAGCAGTTAGGTGTCTGTATCACGTGAGACTATGTTGTGTTGTACTTGTTTGTACCTAAGTTCTACAGATGAAGTGTGAATGAGATATATAATTTGCATTGGGAACACAGAAAAAGGAAGAGCCAGATTGCCTGGATTGTTTAGAAACGGCCAAAAAGAGATGATGGCACCAAGAAGAGAAATGCTACTGGTATAGTTTATTGGAAGTATTGGTAGAGTATTCTTAGCAAAGGAAATCACACATTCAAAGACACAGAGATAAGAACACTGGTATGTATATACACTTATATTTATTCATTCATCCTACAATTTTTTTTTTTTTTTTTGAGACAGAGTCTTGCTCTGTCACCCAGGCTAGAGTGCAGTAGTGTGATCTCAGCTCACTGCAACCTCTATCTCCCAGGTTCGAGTGATTGTCCGGCCACAGCCTCCTGAGTAGCTGGGATTACAGGCACACACCACCATGTCTGGTTAAATTTTTTTTTTTTTTTTTTTTTTTCAGTAGAGATGGGATTTCACCATGTTGGCCAGGCTGGTCTCCAACTCCTGACCTCAGGTGATCCACCAGCCTCGGCCTCCCAAAGTGCTGGGATTATAGACATAAGCCACGGCACCCAGCCACAAATTTTTGTTGAGTGCTTATTAGGCATTAGCCATAGTACTAGCCATGCTCGAGGAACTATAGATCTTTCAGTAGAGAATATGGTGTCCCTCCTAGGCTGTCAGCTTCTTGAGGCCAGGAGTTATATCTATCTTATTTGTTGTTTTGCCAATACTTTATATTTGTTAAGCGAATATATATGGAACCATAGTAACAGATATCTATAGAGAATATGAGTACACAATGATAAACATGTTCATGAAAGAGATGTTTTAAAAATTAGAAATGTTTAATGTTAATTAAAATAAGGAGTACAGATAAAATTGTTTAGAGGCTATGTGTGTATATACATATGTGTGTGCATATGCACGTGCATATATGTGTATACATATACATATATACACACTGAGGGCTGACTATGTCTATAGTCATTCTCCTTCCTCAGTGTCCATGGGGAATTGGTTCCAGAGTCACCCCAGGGATACCAAAGTCCAGATGCTCAAGTTCCTTATATAAAAAAATCATGTAGTATTTGCATATAGCCTATGAGCATACCCCTGTATAATTTAAGCCATCTCTAGATTACTTATAATACTGGATAAAACATATAGGCTATATTAATAGTTGTTTGTATCAATTAGGAAATAATGACAAGGAAAAAAAGTCTGCACAAGTTCAGTACAGATGCAGCCATCCTTCTTTGTTCCCAAATATTTTCAATCTGCAGTTGGTTGAATCCCTGAATGCAGAACCCATGGATAAGGAGGGCCGACTGTACACACACACATACATACACATGTACGTACATACACATATATACACACACATGTATTTCCAGTAAAAAGAACAGAGGGCAAGGAATGAAATACATGGGAACTCAAATATTTTTGCACAAAATAGGAAAGTACTATCATTACAGGAGAGGCGACATCTACCACACCAGAGGGAAGGTTTATTTATTTATATCACCTGTAAACTTTGACTGGTAAAATTGAACAACTTATCTCTGGAGAATTTTTTTTTTTTTTCCGACGGAGTCTCACTCTGTCGCCAGCCTGGAGTGCAGTGGCACAATCACAGCTTACTGTAATCTCCGCCCCCCCGGGTTCAAGCAACTCCCCTGCCTCAGCCTCCCGAGTAGCTGGGCTACAGGTGTGCACAACCACACCCAGCTAATTTCTTTGTATTTTAGTAGAGACAGGGTTTCACCATATTGGCCAGGATGGTCTTGATCTCCTGATCACATGATCCACCCGCCTCAGCCTCCCAAAGTGCTGGGATTACAGGAATGAGCCACCATGCCCGGCCTCTTTGGAGAATTTTATAAGTGCCCCTTCTAAAAACCTCAATGCTCTGTCTCCCTCAGCCCTTGAACATTTGGTTCCACCAGCCAACATGATTCCTGCCTCTAGAATTGGTGTTTCTACTTTGCCTTTCTTTAGTCATTGAATCCTACTTATATCCAAACTCAAACTTAGCTCATGCCCTGGACTCCTAGACCTATGTGCCTCACCAAATAGAAACCAATCCCAGTGTTTCTTCCCCATGGAATATAACCATGATCTAGCCACTTGACCACACTACAATCAAGAAAACCCTATCCTCTTCTCAATGGGGCATTTTGACACGGGACAAAGTGGCCACAGAAGGTACAAACTACTTTAAAGCATTATCACCAAAGCATCAGGAAAGGGAGAACTGCCTTTTTGAAGCACAGCAGTTAATAAGACCTGAAAAGTAGGTCGGACCCAGGGGCTCACACCTGTAATCTCAGCACTTCGGGAGGCCGAGGTGGGTGGATGACCTGACGTCAGGAGTTCGAGACCAGCCTGGCCAGCTTGGAAAAACCCCCTCTCTACTAAAAATACAAAAGATTAGCCAGGCATGGTGGCAGGCACCTGCAATCTCAGCTACTCAGGAGGCTGAGGCAGGAGAATCGCTTGAACATGAGAGGCAGAGTTACAATAAGCCAAGATCACGCCACAGCACTCTCCAGCCTGGGTGACAAAGCAAGACTCTCTCTCAAAAAAACAAAAACAAAAACAAAAAAAAACACCTGAAAAGTATTCTTCGACTTCCAGGAATAGAACAAAGACAAACTTTTTGCCCTCAAGAGGCTCAAGGCCTTAAGACACAACACTCACTATAGGGAAATATTTAATTCCCCTAGTAAGCCCAGCGCTGCAATAGGTTTATGGTGGGTACCCACTGTATGGTTGTGGAATGAATTAATGCACATGCCATCCACGCTCTCACCTGTTTCTTTGACTTGGGTTTGGCACCTAGAAGGTCATTGTTGCCCACATAAGAAGATTTTCCATGCAGTAATAGAAGCAGAAGTCAGACAGCAAAAACTAAGGACTGTGAAAGATGAGAAAGTCAAGTAAATGGGCAGACAACCTACTATTCTGGAAAGATTAAGTTTTTAAGAGACATACAAATTTTCTTGATGGCAATTATTTGAAAATAAAAGTCAGAGTGCCCCACGATTTTACAATGCAAGTAGATTCTCCATATGCCTTCTATCCCTCAAAAGTATAAAAGACAAGTAGTCAGTTTGCTTGGCAGTCTGAAATCTCTTTAAGGACAAGGACCAGCTTTTATTTATTATTGCCATTCCTACAGTTCTTAACTTGGCATTTGTTGCATAATAGGTACAATGTTTAAAGTACATATGTTGAATAAATTCACTTATGAATAACACAAATAATATGCTGGCTATTTTTACATATTCTACAGTATAAGCAAGGGGAGAGGAGTAAAACTTTAATAGCAAAAGATGGAAATTGGGCAAAATGTATCACTTGGCCACATTTTACACATGACATCCCCATGAGATAAACAAGCTGTTGGTGGTAAATGACAGTGAGTGAATGAATAAATGGAACATTAGATAGAAAATATTCAACATATGTACAATCTTAGTTATGAGGTTATTTTAATGATCAAAGGCCTTACTGGATATTGAAGTGTTTGTTTAGTCAGTGTGTGTTTATCAGCATGACACCTACAACCATTTGCCAAGCGTTTTGGGGTGAATTTATCAGAACGGACTCCAAGCCATCTCTAATGATAAAATGCATAAATGTATCCAGAAGGAGAAGCAGGTCACTTTTTCCTACCTCACATTCCCTTTCCCAAAGGAAACTGATTGCCAAAAAGTGCCACCTCTCTGCTTATTTTTATTATTCAGCAGAGAGTGGGGAATATAGTGCCATCTCATGCATTACCATTCCAGAGACGTGATCAGTAAGTGCAGTAATTGCTATGTGGAAGCAAGAACAGATTGTCATGATTCCTTAACCTGGGTAGAAAACAGTGCATGCATCTTGTAATTTGCTTTGTAGATTGCTAAAGTGATTGACACCGTGGGTTACAGTGTATAATTTTCCCTTTTTTCTGTGTAAGACTGCATAATTCCAGGCATGTTTGCCATCATATGGCACGAGGCATTATCATTCACCTTGAATTTTTCCTAAACTTGTCTTCCAGAAAAAAGGACGAAAACAAGGCAGCACCCTGTCTTCCCATGGCCATATAACCACTTTTGAGGAGAGAATGCAATGAAATAAGTACCATGAAAAAGGGACTAATCTTTCTTTAAATGACAAGATCTTCCATAGAGACTGCAGCCCAGTGATAGAAACTTCTTCTACACTGTTCCTTATGCTTTATTTTATTTACCACAGCAGCTAACACTCCACTCTGGGACCAGAATACAACAGCAGAAAGATCTATAAAGAATCAGAGTTTTAGACAGATGTATTCACAATTCTACAAAATACATTCTCAACTGGAGTTAGTTATTAGCTGGTAATCAGCTTTGGTAGCAACATGTATCAAAGCTCAAGGAACCTCCTCATACTGATCACTCACCATCTTGTGCCATCTGGGTAGGAATGTACAAATTCAGGTTTTACACATTTATACCGACAATGGGCTACACTACTAGAAAAGGTGGTGGGAGAGCTACTATCATCACCTGAAATGTTTCCTATCTGACTGAAATATTAAATTATGGCTACTCCAATAAAGATACAAGTTCTGGGAAATAACTGTTTTCAGAACGAAGTCAGTTCTCTATCAGTGCTTTGACAAGGCAGAATGACCGATTGTGAAGAGAGTCTTTCAGAGAAATGGCAAAATAATTCCTAGTGGGGACACTGCATCTCTTTAATGTAAAATGTTGGGAAAAAATTGAAACAAAAATGAATACATTGAATGACACTTTGAAAGTAAGTACAAAATAGTAAGGATACCTGTCTTTATACAGAGAAGTTTCCATTTAACTGGTAGGCATTTCCAGAAACTAGACATGTTTTATTTTTTTAAAAAAGTATTTAAAAGTAAAATGTATTTTATTTTTATTTTTATAAATATGCTATAAAAATAAACAAAATAAGCCTATTTTATGTTTCCTTTTTCTACTACTCAAAATATTACTTCACAAAAGTGAGATGTCATTTTCCCAGAATTTTTTTTTTTTTTTTACATTTACCTATTTTTACACCTGATTTAGATTCTCTCTTCCAGGAGCTAAAGCTGGCTACCATGCAGATAATGTCAAAGGAGGAGGAATAAAATATAAGAGGTATCAATAGGAAGCTTGAATTTCCTGAGAGTGGAGAGTCATGAGATCTGCTCGTCTTTCAATGTGTGCTTAAGATGCCATGCCTTTGAAGAGACAGGACACCAAGTGCAGGATAACATCCATTGTTTCACACCATGGAAATATAGCCTATTTTAAGGTAGCATCTACAGAATGCCCCAAAAGGAATTCCAATGCTTTCTATTATTTATTTTAGTTCACCTAAACCTACTTTTGGGATTGAAAGTTAGTGGTTCCAGATCCCTAAATCTTCCTGAGGACTAAGGGTACATTTGTGATTTCGTTTGTCCTGTTTTCAGCCCTACTCCTCTGAAATAGCCTATGAGTACACACGTTTTTGCCTTGCTGAACTTTTTTCCTTTTACCTCCCATTTGCCCTCTCCAATTCAGTTTCCTTAAAAAAAAATAAAATAAATGGGCTGTCAGAAACTAAAGCTTTACACACTGGAGCCTCCCTGCATTCAGGAGGTAATGAGTGATTCTTTCACTTGTTCACTACACTCTAATCCTAATTTAAGGCAATTCATTTTAGATTTTTTGGCTTGGTGATAGTATCTCACGAATAACAATGAAAGAATGAAAGAATATTCTATCACTGCAGAATCTCTTACAAAGTGGTGACATATAAATGCAAAGATAATTGCCATTTAAAAATCAAGGTTCTTTTTTCTTTAAATGCAATCAGTTGATACTAAAAACTAGTCAAAACATATGCATTCCACTTCCGGCTTTAGTCTGATTAATACAGACAAGCTTTGACCGAAGGATACTATCACTTTGAGAGTGTCACTGATGTTTAAAGTAAAAGTAACAAGAGTTCTACTTAAAAATTGACACTATGCATTAGAAGCAAGAAGTTATCTAATAAAAGAAGATTGGTACATATGCAATTAGGGATTCAAGGATCAATTGTGCTTTTAATTACTTAGCACATCAGGAACTTGATCTCAATAATCCAAACCACGCAGACAGATCTTGATTCTATGGCAAAAATGATCTGAGAAATTGGAATAATTAAAACTCACAGATAATCCCAAACCATTATGGCAACAATTCATTAAGATCTCCTTCCTTAGAGAAATGGTTTCATAAGAGCTACAAATCATTACAAAACTGTCTGGCTTATGTCTCCTCTCCTTTGATGTTCCCACTGAAATCTCTGGGGAAGGCCATGCAAAGCAGTGAAATAGCCAAGTCAGGAAAGAAGAGAAAAGGGACAGAGCTTCAAGGAGAAGCCATAAAACTTCCAAATGCACTAGACTCTCAGTGGTGAGTGTGTCCTCAAGAATAGTTGAAAACAGGATTTGCATCATTCCATGTAAAACAGGAGTGAGTGAGTAACCTATGGGAGAAGGTGTGTGCTGATCCAGGTGGCAATCCCCAAGCTAGAACATGAATAATTTATAGTTTGGTAACTATGTAGAAAGACTATGTTTTAGACATCATTTTTCCCTTATTTTCTGCCTCCCTTCTATTAGCCTCAGTAATACCAGCATACAAGACTCTTTGTTATATCCAAATAAGAGAAAATCGCAGTACCCTCAACTTTATCTTTCTCCTTTTTGTTATTTTTCACTGGCATACCCCCTGCCTTATCAGTCACAGCCTGGACTAAGCTCTTGTTACAGACGACCTAACTTCTGATTCACCAAGTTCCTTGATTAAACAATATTTTATCCTCAAAACTTCATTTTACAAAACCTAGATACATGTCTGCCAGGTCTTCATGCCCTCATTTCAACAAGACTCTAGAAAACTCTAAGCAAGCTTTATCATTCTGTCTCACAGTCATCTATCAAAATCTATGTTTATGCATGCTCTTGACAGTAATTTTCATCAGGATGTTGCAAACACATTTCCCAACATGAATAAAGGAAATCATACTCAGGAATGCCAAAGGAGCACAGTGACTTATAGACAATTGACCCAGGAGGGGTTTTCCTCTCTCAGAGGGATATCCTTTGGCCAAGGATGCAACATGGAGAAGGGGCATATGTAGAATATTAATAGAGAAAGAGGTTTAGGCCCAACAACTAAAATAATCTGCCAAATTAACCTGGGCAACCAATACATAACAAATACAACAATACCATTATTGATACGTTCTGAAATCAGGCAAAAAAATACTGCCTCTTTCTCTTTTCCCTCCTTCCCTTCCTTCTTGTCTTGCTTGACCCCTATTAACTTCCATATGGATGGCATCAGATTCAAGAGGTTGAAGAAGAGACCCGGAGCCAGAGAACAAATCAGAGTTCAATTGGGAGAACTTACTTACAGGGAGATGCAACCGCAGTAGGCTGGACAGGAGAACAGCAACCGCTTCTGAACAAGCATGCCATTTATATAGCAGTATCACTTAGCAAACTCCCCTCAGCGATCTCCACATTGCAACCCTCATTTCTTAAGCTAAGTCAGGTGTGTCTGCCATAAGGTCATCGTTAAGTTACTGCTGTCAGGTGTGTCCATCATACAGGGTCCTTCTCAAGGTTTACTTAATTTATTGCTGTCAGGTGAATCTGCCATACACTTTCTTTCTTTTTTTCTTGGTTCTTTCCCTCCTTCCTTCACAATCACTTCTTGAGCATGATTCCAGATACTCTAAGAGGTACTGATAAAATGGTGAGGAAGATAGACTCAGGCCTTGACCTGAAGCTTACAGTCCAATAGGAAAGTTGCACAAATTAAAAAGTTCAAAAAACAAAAACAAACTTAACAGGGTAAAAATTGGTGCATCCACCCAGCAGTTGTCAATTGTAATTAATTTAGTCTAGGGTTTCTATCAGAGTCAGAGGAAGGCTAAGGAAGTAACTTTCGAAGTGAGACCTAAAGGATGAAGAATTAAACAAATAGCACAGTAGAGAGGAGATGAGAAAGTAGGCAGTAGAAGCCTTTCAGGTAGAGAATAATAGAAGTAGAGGGGAAGCCTCAGAGAGCATGAGTCCTGCAAGGAACAGAAATGAGGCCGGTTAGGCTGGAGCAGAGGATGCAAAGGGAGAAAACAGAGAGTGATAAGAATACAAACGTAGGCAGAAACCAGAGCATAAATATTCTTGTGAGCTAGGTGCTCATGGTGCAAAATCCCAGGCTCTAAAATTCAGACATGAAAGCATCTATCTCCATTTTACCTTAGCTCAACATATTTTTAATTATGAGTATTATGATAAAGATCTGCTAGCTGTTTACCAAATCCATTTCCCATTCCTCCTAGACATGTGAGTAGACAAGGTTTGCCAATCTGTCTTGCTATTAGTTATGGCATGAGTCTGAGTTCTGACCAGTGGAATGAAAGATGATAACATATGCATCTTCTAGGCCTAGGCCTGGCCCATAAAAACCTCCAATGTAGTCCCCGCTATCTTCCACTATCTCTTCCACTATCAGTCAATGGGATATTGATGTCCAAGGTGACCTTGGAAACCATGTGGAAAACAGCATTGCTACCCATCACTGTATGCACATGCATGCACACAACCACACTGAACAGGTGTTATAAGGATGATGTTTCTATTGTGCTAAGCATTTGAGATTTTCGTGTTTATCTATTATGCCAGCAAATCTTAAAATATGGTTCCAGGAGTAGCGGCATCAGCATCACCTTGTAAGAAATGCAAATTCGTGAGTCCCAGCCCAGAACTAGAGAATCAGAAACTTTGGAGGTGTGGCCAGCAGTCTGTGATGTATCAAGCCCTCCAGGCAATCCTGATACTGGTTAAATTTATGAATATTCTATTACACCATTTCACATTACCTTAATCCACTCCATCCATAATAAAAGTAAAGTGTAATTAATTCAGGAGAGTTGCAACCAATTCAGTGTTTCCTTAGTCAATTCAACCCATGTACAGTGTTCATGCATAAGATTGGGTCCATCTGACCCTTAGTTATTTTACTCACCTGTGTGATCTTTACAATTTCTTTTTCTTTTCTTGACAGGCTTTGGTTGTTTCTCCGTGAAGATTTGTCTTCCTTATGTCAACTTAAAAGCTTCTTCATGTTGGGCCTCCAGCTACTTTTGCATCTTTCTTTACACACAAGACCTGCATGCTCCCTTCAGGAAAACCTAAATTCTCATGCAGTTGTCTCTGCTCTAATGTTTTCTGCTGTAGGAGAGCTCTTTGTTTTCCAACTCCTGAGACTCTCCCTGGGTTGTTAGGTACAGGTGTCCCATATTCTAAGATCCCCCTCCCAAACCTGCCTGAGTTTTACGCTCCTCTTTAACCAACTCACCTAGTACAGAGGCAGGAGTAGGACTGTCTTAGAAACAAATAACACAATATTCCAATGAGATAATATATGGCCAGTTTTTAAAAACTATCTCAGTGAATCCCTTTTCTCTGGCCTATTATGAAGCAAGGAAAACTGGCTCTTCAATTGCTGATATTTTCACGTTTTGCTAAATCTATTCTTTATGGCATAAAATTTGTGTTTTAGTTTTTATGAAGTCAAAAGGTAACTGAAAGAAAGTAAAAAGACTAGCAATATTCTGGGAGAACATGTTTGCAACATATAAACACAAAGAATTGTATAGATATACATATGTTCATATATATATAAACATACCTATATAGGTAGGTTAATACAGAGATAGATAGCTAGATAGATAGATATCTTACTAAATCGATAGAAAAAACAAACATGCCAATAGAAAAATGGGGGAAATTCAGAAATAGCTATGTACAGGAAAGTAAACACATGGTTAATAAACAGGTTCGGCCATGTTACTAATGCTTTAGAGAAGCTAATAAAAAACACATGAGATATAATTTGATCTCATTTAATTGGTAAAACAAAGTCAAGGAAAACCAGAACAGTGATCAACAGGGTTTCTAATACAGTACTCATTGAAGGATAAATTGATACAATCACTCTTTTCTTTTTTTGAGACGAAGTCTTGCTCCGTCACCCAGGCTGGAGTGCAGTGGTGCAATCTCGGCTCACTGCAAGCTCCGCCTGCCGGGTTCACGCCATTCTCCTGCCTCAGCCTCGCAGCAGCTGGGACAACAGGCACACGCCGCCACGCCCGGCTAATTTTTTTTTTTTTTTTTTGTATGTTTAGTAGAGACGGGGCTTCGCCGTGTGATACAATCACTGTTTAAACAATTTAGCATTATCTATTATGGTTGGATATCTAATGAGGTTGCTATGTTCCAGCAATTCTTCTTCTACTTACCCAAGAACAATTCGTGCTCATGTGCTCAAGAATGAAATTACAAGGTGAGGATAAACAAAATTTGGGAGTTATCCTTGCGGGGTAGGCAGAAGGGTGAGATAAAAGAAGAGCATGTAAGTAGATGCAAGTTATTGGTAAAGCTCTTGTTCTTGGATGGTATGCTGAGTTTGTGGGTGCTCCCTACATTATTAAAAATGAAACAAAATAAATAAGGGCTTTGTAGGAGCCAATGAAAGGGGGTTTCATGAGCCAAGGGTCACAACTCATTTAATTACGAGCATGCAGGGTCCATAGGAGAAAAAATAATAATAATCCTTTGGCTTTTGTAAGTCATAAGCTCTTTTTTTGCTGAGACCGGTAAGATTTTAAATTACATTAATTATTACAATTATTATCATTATTATTATTTGCTTCTCTTTGGCAACTTTCCTCTCCTAAGGCATTGAATGGATTCCATGAGGTGAAAAAAAACCATTGCTGGCAGCAAAACAAGCATTTGGCTGGCATATGAAAAAATTATTATTAATAATAAGATATGTGGATGTACACTTTTAAGGGCTTTTCATTTAAACAGAATTATGGGGTCTTCATGAGTTATATAGAATATTAAGAAATTAACATATCCTACATTTTCAGAAAGTCTGAGATAAGTCAGTTTGCATGATTAGCTACTTTCTAGTCATTCGTCTTGAGACAAAGCAGTTGTTCCCGTTTATTATTTGTGAAACGTGGTTTATGTACTATTTGCTTAACTTCCTTATAGACATGCAAAGAAGAAAATTTTCATTTTGTCAAACAAAGTTGATGCATTGTGAAAAGTATCTGTGAAAGAAAAACCTGATACCTAACCATTTCACCCGCAAATAAATACTCTTTGATAATACAGTGTCGGGGTTAATTTTTTTTTCCCCAATCCAAAGTGTCATTGGTGGGTCCCATTGTAGCTTTTAACAACATGAAACACATTCTTAAACTGTAACTTAGTGCTTCTAATGAAGGACACTTTCTTTTTTTGTGTTTTTGAAACATGATAGCAATTTAATATTAATTCTTCAATTTGGAAAATATTGGAAATATTCTAGAAATATAAACAGAGGAAATAGAGATAAACAGAAGGAACACTATCATATCATAAACTCCTGACAACCATTAGGCAATAAACACAGTTTTGAGAACATACAATTAAAAGATTATCCTCACTGGTAAAGGACGGACTTCGTTCAAATTATGAAAGAGGATTTCAGAAAAGCTGCTCTTAAGTAAACTCACACACAAAAAGAAACAATATGAAGGCCCCAAATAGATTTTTTAAAGGAAATGTTACTTAGATATATTTTAGCTAGTTTGCTTTAAATGAAGGCCCCAATTTGTGCTCTGTAGGATATTGTTTATTTTAAAATATAATTTTAGTAATAAGTTCTTTATGTGAAAAAAATGTACCTATAGCTATGAATTACTATAATTAAATTGAACATCCAATTGCTTGTATCATTATTTATAATATTAAAGAAAGTAGACACAATATTCAATAGGGAATTATTTAAATTATGTTACATCATTAAAATTCAACTTAAATAAAAATAATTATTAGCCTTTGCAGTACTGTTTCAATCATTTTGCAGATATTAAAATACATGTTTATCACAATTGTAACTATATGAGCATTTTATTATTGCCATGTTGCTGTGTTGGGAGAGCAAGCAGTATTTTTCTATATTTCAGAATTTTTTATAGAAATTACAACCACCATGATAAGCATCCTTGTGGGAAAAACCTTTGTTCATATTCATCATTGCCTTACAACTAATTCCTATAAATAGATTTGTTAAATTAAAGAACATTTTCAAGACTTCTTACCTAGTGCCAATTGCCATCTGGAAGTTTGTACAAACGTACATTCCTGCCAATAGTAAATAAGGATGCCCCCATTGTTATTGTGAAGAAAAAATGGTGGAACGAGCCATCAATATTTGAGCCTCCTTTTTCCAAATGCGATTCTCAAATAGCATCATTTTTTTGGTGAAGGAATTGAAAAAAAAAAGCATTAAGTCATGTGCTGCTGCTTCTAAGCATGGTAGCAAGTGCACTTGGAAATTGCCCAGTGTTTTCTCTGATTAAGAAGCTTTGTATAGATCCTTGGGAGACATAATCCCTGCAAGTTTATGTAGTCAAGGTAAAGCAAGTTCTGGCAGCTCCGGGTGAGATCACTCTGCAATTACTACCCCTTGAAGACCACTTCTACTCTCTGTGGGCCACCCAAAGTAATTTGTGTCTGGATTTTTCTCACTTTTGAGAATAGTTCTTACTTTCATTCAGTTTCATTTGTCCAGATTTCCCATGCTAATAATTAAACACCATGAAATTTTAACCAAGTCATTAGCTAAGTTTTTTAACGAACTATAGCACTTTATGAATTTAATAAATCACTTTTCATCTTGTCATTCAGTAAATTTTAGGAAAATGAGAGAATACATTCTTATTCAAAATAATAGGTTCACTTTCATTTTTATTTTATTTTTTGTTTCATTGTAAACTGCAACACTTATCTGTGCCTTGGGCATCATTGGTTGGAATTTTCTACAACTGAAACACATTGATATGTTATAAAAAAGATGTAATGAATTCTGGAACTAGAACATCTGAACCTAATTTATTTTTAATAATGCTGTAGTTTCTTCATCTAATGGGAGGATACTAATAGTAACTGCCACATAGGGTTTTATGAGTTTAAATAAGATAATATTTGTAAAACATTTAACAAACATGAATGTATCACTAAGTATATGCCAGACACTACTTCACTTGTTGTCATCATCATCATCATTAACAAACTCATTGTGGGAAACCTTCTCAATAAGTAGTTCTCAAACACAAGTGAGTGATTTTAAATGAAAATTCTTGGGTCTCCACTTCCAAAAATTCTGACTCAGTATGTATAAGGTGGGGCCTGGGTGATTCTGATGTAATTGGTCAAATGAGGGCATTCTGAATAATTCAGAACTTCTGACTTATTTAGGAGTCAAGGCAGATAATTTAACTCTCCTATTATTTGTTTTCAGTCCAATAACACAGAAGAGGAAACAATTAGAAAAATACTGTTTCAAAAAGGCAGTTCATTTCTAAATTGGTTATCCCGTGTTAAGATGTGAACAGCTATTGATAATCTACCAAATTGTACATGTCTTTGGTGTATATAGAGTCCTCTTCTTTTCTCTCCTGATGCTTTCCTTCTGGGAAATTTAATTGTTCCACTTAAATGGACTGGAACAGAAAGAAGAGGAAATCCAAAGCAGTTTACCGTCACCAGTGCAGTGGTCAAAACATGAATATTGATGCTGCATGGCCTAGAAACATATTGTGGTTTAATCACTTAACTTCTCTGTGCCTACATTCTTACCAGTAAAATAAGAAACTAATAATACCTAACTTAAAGCATTGTTGTGAAAATGAAGTAATCGGAATTTGAAATGGTATGACTAAAATTAAAGTGCATTTTAATTAATCATCTTTGTCCAGCTGTCTTCCTCCCAAAAAAGTGGGCAGTCATTGATCAAACAATGTGTCCTATTTCCTCCTCTTGCCAGCCAAAGATGCTGCATCTGATAGAGAATACACATTATAAAAGGAAACATGGAACACTGGTCAAGCAAAATGTATTTCTCTGCCTACAATTTCCCTTCTCTACTCCAGATATTAAAAACTAATTCTCTCAGTTATTCATTGCTGGCAGAGATGATTAATTTAACCTTTATAGATAAAGTAATATGTTTGGATGAAAGGAGCAAATACTCTGCTGAGTCTAATTGCAAGGCACCTTCAGGTGAATAATTCATTGTGTACAGTATAATGATATCATAGATGGTTAGCCAAGAACAAACATCAATTGTATAAAGGAATTAAACTAAACTGAGTCCATTTGGCAGTGAAAAATAGATAGAGCCCTTATCACCAATATGGATCTTGTTTTGGTAAATCTTACCATGGTCCGAGATTTCATTTTTACCAATTTCTGATAACCTGTCATGTGTGCCTTCACTTCTCATACAGATTCTCCACTTAGGTAAAAAACGTTAGAGTAACTCTGGTGATTAGAAATCTGTGTGAGTAAGAGAGACATTGGTAAAATCCCACACTGCTACTAAGCTTGGAGGCCTTGGGCATACGACTTAACCTCCACAAGCTTTCTATTTCTCACCCAAAAAATGAGGAAACAAAACATCAGGTTGTTGTGAAAATATGAGACTTACTTAAAACTTCACATAATACATTGCTGGGTTTATAGTAAATACTTGATCGGAAAGAAATATGGGGACATATTATATGTGAACATGTATAAACATACATATAAATACATACACACATTCTGAAAAATATTTCTACTCATCCTTCTATATTCTACCTATCTTTATTTTTACCACCCAGCCCTGTTCATTTCTGTCTTTTTTCAAGGTATTTTTCCCCTTTCCTCTGCACATTTTATAATCCTCATCAACAAATACAAAAAGAAAACAGATGGAAAGATTCTTTTTCTCATTAGTAGTTAAAAATGCAAATTATAGCATCCTGGAAACTAGGATTAAAAAAAAAAATAAGCTGATGTGGCTAAGATAAACCAGTTTCTTCCTATCACTACTGCCAAACTGATGCAATCTTTTTGTAAATCTGTATTTCAAAAGTAAGAGCATAAATGTGTCCATAGCCAGCACCCCTTCTTTAAAAGTTATCTCAAAGAAACAATCCACCTAAAGTGGAATTATTGTGACACAACTAATATTTGCATGGATAAATCTAAAATTGCAAAAAATTTTTTTAAAAGAGCCCAAATGGAAGGTTGTATAATTTGACATAACCAATGAAATGTTATACAGTTATTAAAAATGGTAATAAAATGCATAAGAATACTAAAACCTAAAAACATTTGATAATGTAAACATAAATAAATTGTATATTATGATTGTGACTATTTGGATGTGTATATGTAGAAGTTAAAGCAAAATTTGAGCTTTCAGAGAGGTGAAAATATGAGCAATTTTTGCAATCACAATTTTTTGAACTTTTTTTATTTTGGCTTTTTCTTTACTGAAAAATGAAGATTTAACTCTGATATACTCTGCAAAGGCTTCCCAATATATGCAAATTATATGCATTTTCTTCCCTTTTTTAAAAATAGTACAATACCATTTCATTTTAGTGTTTATTCTAGACCTTACATTATATTGGCTTTATCACTCCCTACTTCTCTCATGTTAATCTCTTCCCAGAAAGACTCTGAACCCTTTAAAGATAAAGGCTGGGTAATTTCCATTTAAAAAACACATCACAATATCTAAGCCAGAGCCATAAAGTGTAAGTATGTTTTTAAACTTTATGTCTGAATCCCTAAGGACCGGATGGAGATAGGTGATACATTCACCCTACCCGACAAAATTGGGGTTGACACTGAATGCAGTTATACTGCCTGGTAGTAAAAATAGCCCAGCAGTTTTGCACCTCTGAAACCCTACCCTATGTGAATGGGAATGGACTGAGGGTGAGGGTAAGAAAAAAGAAATGAATAAATGGATACGTAATGAGGAAAATCCAATCATGACTTCAACACTTTAAAAGAGGCTCAGAGCAAGAGATAATAGTGTGCCTTAGATTAATTGTATCAGATGCCCTTTAAAGGGTAAAGTTGTATGTTTGCTGAGACTACTTTTGCTTTCACCACCTGACAAGATGCAATGGAAGTCTGCAAACCTGAGTGGCTTCACCCTGAGAAATATTTTTATAAGATATAGATATATAATTATGGACTTAGACTAATTGACAGTGGGATTCTAGTAACGTGGCAGTATCTTTTGAGTTGTGTATCCTTTTGATATAAAGGATCCATCTTCAAAGACTGGGAATGAACTGTGCTATTATAAGCTGTAATAACATGTATATATTTGGCCTTCCTCCCCATTTCCAGGCATGGAGTTCGTAGATCCTTTAGTGTTACAGAGAAGTGGCAACAAATGTGAATGAATCACAAAAGTGTTAGCAAGTTACTTAAATAAAATTGATTTTATCAACTTTAGAACTGGTTAACCAAACCAAAATGTTTATTAGGCATCTTCATACAGTTTCTAGTAAGCACTGTGAATCCCAACTATCTGAGACAGGTCTCAGTTAATTTTTTTTTTTTTTTTTTTTTTTTTTTTTTTTTTTTTTTGAGACAGAGTCTTGCTCTGTTGCTCTGTCGCTAGGCTGGAATGCAGTGGTGCGATGTCGGCTACCTTGGCTCATTGCAACCTCCGCTTCCCGGGTTCGAGCGATTCTGCTGCCTCAGTCTCCCGAGTAGCTGGGAGTACAGGTGCGTGCCACCATGCCCAGCTATTTTTTTTGTACTTTTAGTAGAGACGGGGTTTCACTGTGTAGCCAGGATGGTCTTGATCTCCTGACCTCGTGATCCACCTGCCTCGGCCTCCCAAAGTGCTGGGATTACAGGCGTGAGCCACTGCGCCCGGCGGTCTCAGTTAATTTAGAAAGTGTATTTTGCCAAGGTTAAGGATGCACACCCATGACCATGATAGAGCCTCAGGAGGTCCTGATGACATATGCCCAAGGTGGTCAGAGCACAGTTTGATCTTATACATTTTGAGGACTCATGAGATATCAATCAACATATGTAAGATGAACATTGGTTTGGTCCGGAAAGGCAAGACAACTCAAAGCAAAGCTGGGACAACTTTTTTGGGAAGCAGGGAAGGGGCTTCTAGGTCAAAGGTAGATAAGACTAGATAAGAGCCAAATGGGTGCATTCTTTTACCTTCTGATTAACCTCTCCAAAGGAGGCAATCAGATATGCACGGATGACTTTGAATAGAATGTTAGGCAGGTTTGCCCTGAGCCGTTCCCAGCTTGACTTTTCCCTTTAGCTTAGTGATTTTGGAACCCCAATGTTTATTTTCCTTTCACATTTCTCCCCTTTTCTTTGTTAAAATCTTTTGCAGAAAGCGTTTTAGAGGAAAGTGAGTCTCTGGTCTCAGGTTTCATCTGATCTCTGATGGCTAAGATGGTTTATTCCTAGACGGGTAGTTATGCCTGTTTCCATGGTATCTGTGCATATGTGCTGGCAGATGCTAGAGTGACTGCAAAGGTGAAGTTTCTAGAGGGAGGTGGGCACTCTGCAGTGTCTCACTGTGGGAAGATACTTGTTTAACAAGGACAAGGGCATGAAGATTCAGTGACTGGGGAGGGTAGATGTATGTATGTGGATGCAGGGAATGAAGTCAAGGTCGGAAAACTCTCAGATATGGCAGAGGAATATTTTTCTCTGTTTACTTTATAAAGCAATATAATTTGCCAAAGTGATATATGTTGATTTTTTTTAAGTATGTTCCTATGTAATGAAGTTAAAACCTCCCTCATCCTCCATTTTTCCATCTCTCAGGTTTATCCAATCAAACCTCTGAATCATGAGAACTAATAAATATTGTTTTGAGTAAGTTTTGGAGTAGTTTATTGTGCAGTAAAAGTTAACTTATAGAGACAGGTATCTTGCAATGCAAAAATATAAATATATGAACATAAATATACAAAAACCACTCTTGTTTATAATCACCTGAATAGTATATGATTATATTCTTTGAAACTCCAGCCCTACACACAAGGTGAAAGAATCCTTTAATCAGAAGCCCACCATCCTAGTCTCGTAGATGCTATCATGACTGAGTGTGCATCCTTCTGGATTTCTGCCAGCTTTGTGAATTAGAAAACAGAAATTTTTACCTTATTTGCTTTTACTTTAAACACAACAGCTTGTCTTGGAAATATACCCATACCAGTAAGCATAAATCAATTCCTATATACACAGAAGACTGCTTTAATTCCTGAAGCTTTATGAGATGATTTGAATTCTGTTAGATCAAGTTATTCTCATTTATTCTTTTTCAAAATTGCCTTTTGTCATATTTATTCCTTCACTTGAATATTAGACTCAGCTGGTCAAGATGATGAAAATATTTCTGGGGGGAATTTTGGGGGATTCCATTGAATTTACTAAGTTTGAAAGAATTGATGACTTTAATAAAATATTGCAAGCATCTTCCCATTCATAAACTTGTTATAGTTTTCTTTTCTTTTCTTTTTTTTTTTTTTAATTTTTTTTATTTTTGAGATGGAGTCTTGCTGTGTCGCCCAGGCTGGAGTGTAGTGGCACGATCTTGGCTCACTGCAACCTCCACCTCCCGGGTTCCAGCAATTCTCCTGCCTCAACCCCCCAAGTAGCTGAGATTACAGGCGTGTGCCACCATGCCCAGCTAATTTTTGCATTTTTGGTAGAGATTGGGTTTCACTATGTTGGCCAGGCTGGTCTCAAATTCCTAACTTCATGATCTGCCCACCTTGGCCTCCCAAAGTGCTGGGATTACAGGCATGAGCCACTGTGCCTAGCATATTTTTCTTTTACTGAAGTTTTTTTTTCACCATCTATGGCGAATTTTTCTAATTTTCTATACATTATTAGACATTTATTTCTAAATTTCTTCCCTGTTGCTTTATATTTCTCATTGCCATCAGAAAAAGGATCTTAAATTTATTACGTTTTGCTGGTATACAAGAAAGCTTCAGATCGTTTTTATCATCTATCTTGTTAGGCCACAATGCTGAACTCTTATTTATTCTAATAGAAAAATTAGGACAATCAACTGACAAACTATATGGATGATGTTATTACTTGTAAATGATAGCAGTTTGGCCTCTTCCTTTTAGTATGTGTCCTTTGTATATTTTTCTTATTAGCTTGGAGTTCCAATGCTATGTTAAGTAGTAAAGGAATTAGCAGGCATCTGTATCTAGTTCCTGACTTTGATGGAAATGTTGCTAGTGATTCACTGTTTACTGTGGTGTTTGCTATAGATCACTGGTAGAAATCTCATATCAAATTAGTTGCCTCTTAGTTCTCATTTGCATAGAGATATGCAATAAAATTGCTTTTTTTTTTTTAAATAAAGAATGGCTTTTGGATATCATCAAATGCTTTTTTAGTATCTACTGAGATGATCCTACAGTCTTTTTCCTTATTTATGAACTGAGTTACGATGTTAATAAATTCTAATATTAAACAACTCTTGCATTCTTGAGTTAAACCATAATTAATCATGTTGTATTATTTTCAATACATTTTGATGCTCTATTAATAGTATTTTGTTTTAGATATCACACTCCTGTTCACAAATGAAATTTTTTAACTGTTTTCTTTTCTCATTCTCTCTTTATATAGCTAGTTTTTTTTTTTTTTTTTTTTAGATGGAGCCTCACTCTGTTGCCCAGGCTGAAGTGCAGTGGTGCGATCTCGGCTCACTGTAACCTTCGCGTCCTGGGTTCAAGCGAGTCTCCTGCCTCAGCCTCCCAAGCAGCTGGGATTACAGGCATACGCCACCATCCCTGGCTAATCTTTTGTATTTTTGTGGAGATGGGGTTTCACCATGTTGGTCAGGCTGGTCTCAAACTCTTGAACGCTGCAATCTGCCCACTTCGGCCTCCCAAAGTGCTGGGATTACAGGTGTGAGCCACTGCGCCCAACCTTTTTCTAGCTTTAATAACACATAAATATATACTCCTTTTTCCCTGATAATCTAATATTTGAAAATGATATCTTGAGATTAAGGTGCTATTTCTATGCGTGTTTCTGTGTTTTGTTCTGCCAATGGCTTACATTTATTAAGTTCAGGTAAAATCTTCTTATTTATCTTATGCCCATCTTTCTGCTGTTGGCTCCCCTGAGTAACTTCTGTTTGCATCTTCTAAAATAGGTGTTGAAATTTCTAATTCTTTCTCCAATGCCTCTCACTTTCTCTTAAATTTTTCTCAGCTTTTTTAGATAATAGTTAATAATAGTAGCTAGTGTTTATATAGTTCCTTATACACACACACTATTCCCAGTGCTTTACACATAGAAACTCAATTTAATCTCCATTACTACCCACTCCTGACTGAATATGATAGGATTGATTCAAGAAAACTAAACTATACTAGATATTTCAACAAAGAGAGCTAACGTAGGGAATTGGCTAAGTATTGAAACACTGAAGAAACAAAAGGAGAACACTGAAGTAATCTAGAAGCACATAGAAGTAATAAAGCAGCTACTACTCCCATGTCTAGGGGAACCAAAGGAAGATTATTCGAATCTAGAAACTCCATAGAGTGGGAGTGCAGAACTCAGAACAAGGGATGCCACTCTAGGTAACACAGTGAAAGGAGGAGTCTCTTGGAAATGAGGCAGTGCCCATTGTGCTGACACTGGTGAGGGAATGTGCAGAGGCCTGTTCAGGGAGGCTAAAAGATAGAAACTAGAACCAACCGCTGCTGCCAGAATTGCTTCCTGCTGTTAGGACAATGGTGACAGAAACAGTAGCAAATTAAAAGATTCGGTCCATCCCTCCTACCCCTTAGGAGCACAACCCCTTAGTTGTGCTTTTGTGCCCTCTATTTTAGCATGACTTTACAGGAAACCAGTGGAAAAGGAGAAACTAGCCCCTGCTTTACAAACAAGAATATTAGAAGGTATGTTTGGAGCTCAGAGAAAATAGCTTAATAATAAACACAAAACAGTGAAATTTTTTTTTCAATGTTACACAGCTAGTAATTCAGATATGGTATTTGAACCCAGGCAGTCTGTTTGCAGAATCCTTTCTCTTAACCACTACTCAATGCTTCCTCTCCAACAATTTGAAATCTAGAAAAGTCCTTGGCTGAAATTCCAGCTTACTCATTTCTCTTGAACTATGGCCTTTCTTCTCTGTTCAGCCCAGCTGCTGAGTTTTATGTCCGTGATGACAGTTTTGATTTCCACTATCTATCATGTTGATTTTATTATGGGTGGAATATCTTCCTACATTTCTGAGGCTGTAAATTGTCCTTCCTCTGAACTTCCTGTTCTACTTATTCTTCTAAGTCTCTGTTCCCAAGATTAAGTTCTTTTGTTGAGGAACAGCAAAGCATTGGCTTTCCTCAAATGATTGGCAGCTCTTGACGTGCCTTCATCTTTGCACCTGAGATACCCTGCTGGATTGTCTGTTGCATCTGCTTATGAGAAAGGCTGAGCTGACCTGTTGTGACTTGTGCGTTGTGCAGCTTTCTTTCAGGATGGGAGGCTTGGGATAATGTGCCATGCATGCAGTACCATAGCAGTCAGCACTGTCTCATTTCTCTGACCCCAAGTTCTCACTGCATAACTCTCCCCATCCCACCTGAGTCAGATACCCCTGTAGCTGCTTTTTGGACTACGCAGGTAGGATATGTAGAAGCTGACCTGCTTGGCCCTTCTGATTATCCAATTGGTTACTCTTAAACTTCTCTTGATCCCAGTATCCATACATACACACTCCCTTGGTACTGTGCTCAGATTTTCTAACAGAAAAATTCACTCTGTGTTTGGGGACCTTACTTTTTCTAATCACTTTCCTTTCATTTCTCATCTTTCAGGAATTTTTCATGTGTTTTGTTCCATCAGGGTTTTCCTTCTTGATTTACATAGTGGTTGTGAATTTTAAAAGGAAAATACATGATCATTTCTAGAGATTTTATAAGAAATGAGAAAGCTATGTCTGCAATCTAGAATAGAAATTGTGTTTCTCTTAAAAAATGGGATTCTGCTGCTCATAATGTTTTGCAAATTATTTTTTTAATATATCAATAAAACACGGGCATGTTTCCATGAAAGTAGATATGTATTATTTTAATGGCTGCAAAAGTATTCTAGATATAAATGTGCCACACAGACATTCTCCTATTGATGGCCATTTTAGTCTGTTTTCCATTTTTACTATTATAAATAATACTGCAGTGAGCATCCTTATGCACTTCTAAATTATTTCTATAGCCTAGATTTTTCAGTGTGGATTTGTAATATAAAAGGGAATGTTCATAGGACATGGTTTTCAAATAAATAAATAAATAATTCTTTTTACTGTCGGGCAGTGTGGGTGGGGAGACAGAGTCTCACTCTGTCACCCAGGCTGGAGTGCAGTGGTGTGATCTCAGTTTACTACAACCTCTGCCTCCTGGGTTCAAGCCGTCCTCCCACCTCAGTCTCCTGAGTAGCTGGGACTACAGACATGTACCACCACACCCGGCTAACTTTTTTTTTTTTTTTTTTTTTTTTTTTGTGTAGAGACAAGGTTTTGCAATTTTCCCAGGCTGGTCTTGAACTCCTGAGCTCAAGCCATCCGCCCGCTTTGGCCTCCCAAAGTGCTGGGATTACAGGCATGACCCACCGTGCCCGGCCCTTTTTATGCTTTTGTAACACCCAACTGCATTAGCTCAAGTTTCTCTTTCTGGCATGTTCCATAATTTGGCCACTTCCATCCAGGGAAATGGCCTTGGAGAGGTCACGCTCATCACTTATCAGTGTCCTCACTGGGTCAAGGAAATAGCACCAGGACAGAGCAGGAAATTATTTAAAGACCTGGAGAAGTTGGAGGCCAAAAACCTGTATCACTCATATATTCTAAAAACATTAAATATTGGAGCTATAATACCACTTGATGAATAAAATAAGAATTTTTTTCTTCATATAAATGTTTAGGCAGGGCACGGTGTCTCACACCTGTAATCCCAGCACTTTGGGAGGCTGAGGTGGGTGGATCACCTGAGGTCGGGAGTTCGAGACCAGCCTGGCCAACATGGAGAAACCCTGTCTCTACTAAAAATACAAAATTAGCCAGGCGTGGTGGTGGGTACATGTAATCCCAGCTACTCAGGAGGCTGAGGCAGGAGAATCACTTGAACCCAGGAGGCGGAGTTTGTGGTGAGCCAAGTTTGCACCATTGCACTCCAGCCTGGGCGACAAGAATGAAACTCCATCTCAAAAAATAAAATAAAATAAAATAAAATAAAAGTTTACTTAGTTGTGTGTAGGAAAATAACATATCCTAAAATCAGAATATCTTCAGAAGTTTCACATATACGAAGAAACATTTAATTAATCCCTTTCAGCAAAAAGTTCTTTCCTTCACACCCTAAATTCCTCCTCTCAGTAGAGTCAAATCCCAATATCTGACCTTGTTCTTCTTCTAAGCATTTTATTTATCCTGTTCTTTTTTTTTCATCCTCAAGCACAAACTTGAAAATACCTGTATTGGAACCAATATCTGGCATATCTACCTTATAACCCAACTGCTATAAATCAGCTCTTTGCGGACAAAAGTCTAATCTGTAATGAGCTGATTTATATCAGATGATCAAAATATCACTAGAATTTACTAGAAATACACTTTTCATGTGTGCTTGCTATTTTTCTTAGAAACTATAAGAAAAGCAAAAGCAAGACATAACCAAAAAAAAAAGAAGAAAGAGAAAAAGAAAAAAAAGGAAATAATCACTAGGAGATTGTATTTTCCAAAATATGTGCACAGCCATGTTCCCAGTTCCACAATCTCAGAACCCTGATGCTTCTCTCATCAAAACATGGAGTCGCATTTCTACCCCTTGAATGTAGGTCACTGTGACTGCTCAATAAGTAGAAGCAAATGAAGAGACATTTGTGACTTTTGAGACTAGGACACAAAAGGTGATACAGCTTCCATCTGGCTCATTCTCTCTAGGGACACTCACTTTTGGATCACAGCCACCATATTTTGAGGAACCCCAGTCCACATGGAGAGGCCACTTGTAAGTGATCTAGCTGACAGGCCCAGATTATGTCCCAGCCGATGGCCATTATCAGCCACCAAACATGTGAATAAATAGCTTGCAGATGATTCTAGCCTCCAGCCTTAGAACCTTCCATCTGAGGCCTCAGACAATATGGGTTGTAGAAAAGCTATCCTTTCTGTGCTGTTATGGTTAATTTTTGTAGCTTTATATTGCCTCCACATCCACTTTGAATATGGGTTTAACTTACGTATACCAGAAGCAGAGCTTACTTGCCCTCAACACAATTTCCAGTTCTCTACCTCTTGCCAGTTCCTCAGTGTGATGGACCCAGATAACTCCTCATACAACACCTCCTGGCGACCACCTCCCAGTGGGACAACTACCTACAACCTACTTGGCTCACCCCACTAACCCCCACAGCCCACATGGACTGTGCAGATATGCCACTGTGACCACTTCTCTGTCACAGTGTGACTCCTCAGAACTCATGCCTGGGTGCTCTAAACCCACCAATTAACTCCCTGAAGGAAAACCTGCCTGGGTAATGCCCTCAATTCCAATAAAGGCTCTGGTCTACAAATCCCTTGCTCTCTTTTTCTCTGCTGATTTAATATGTGTGTCCTCGAGGGCTCCCCCACTTCCTCCTGGCCCTGCAAGGTATGCTGCCCTCTCTTTTCTCTGCAATCTGTGAGTAATACGTTGCTTCTTTTATTTCAGGTATGTTGTTGAGTTACCAGCTCTGTGTCTCATCTGTCCAACACACTCTAACCTAACTTCTTTCCATCTCAGGGCTCCTCTAGAGAGTGGCTATCTTGGTAGAAGTAAACTGGACACAGGGGAGACAAGAGCCATAAAGGAACCTGCCAGTATAACAAGTTTCTTGTGATAGGGGTAACTAATCATGGGTTGGACAATTGAGCATTCGGCTGTTGGCCAAAATAAACAAGTATCCTATGTGATCACATTATATGTGGTCTTTTGTTACTGTATCCTTTCACTTGACAAAATATTTTCAGGGTTCATTGACACTGTAGCAGGTATCAGTCTTTCATTCACTTTCCTGGCTAAGTGGTGTTCCATTGTGTGGATGTATCACATTTGTGTGTGTGTGTGTGTTTATGTGTGTGCATTCATCAGTTGATGGACAGTTGAGTTATTTCCACCTTTTGGCTATTGAAAATGGTGCTGTTATAGACATTGATGTACAAAAAGAAGTATCCAGTGAAAGGTACACTGTAAATATCCATGACCTATACCCCTAGAGCCCAATCAGATCAGGACTAGAGTTAATAGCCACTCTCCTAAGACAGACCTCCAGACCAAATTAGAGGAAAATACAACAGCTCTGTTCAAATTTCTGACACACAAAGAATCTGCAATGAATGGCTGTTTATACCATAAGTTCCCCCCCATTTAAAAAAATTGTGGTAAATATGCAACATAAAATTTACCATCATAACCATTTCTCAGTGTACAGTTCAGTGATTTAAAATACATTCATAAAGTTATACAACCATTATCACCATCTCTCTCCACAGTTTTCATCTTGAACAACTGGAAACTATGTTCATTAAACAATAACTCCCCACTCCCCAAGCCCTTGGCAACTACCATCTACTACTTTCTGTTTCTTATGATTTCGATAACTCTAAACACCGCATGTAAGTGGACTCATACAACACTTGTCTTTCTGTGACTGGCATTGGTATAAGAATAATGTTTTAATGTTCTTTCATGCTGCAGCATATGTCAGAATTTCATTTCTTTTTAAAGTTGAGTAATACTCCATTGTATGAATATACCACATATTACTTATCCTGTCAATAGACATTGGGTTGCCTCCACATTTTAACTATTGTGAGTAATGCTGCAATAAACATGGGTGTACAACTATTTCTTTGGGATCTCCTGTTAATTACTTTGGGCATACGGCAAGAATTAACGTTGCTGATTCATATGGTAATTAAAGATATATGTGTGTATATAGATATATATATATATATATTTTTTTTTTTTTGAGAAAAAGTCTCACTCTCATCCAGGCTGGAGTGCAGTGGCACGATCTCGGTTCACTGCAACCTCCACCTTCTGGGTTCAAGTGATCCTCCCATCTCAGCCTCCCAAGTAGGTGGGCCTACAGGTGAGTGCCACCGTGCCCGGCTGATTTTTATATTTTCAGTAGAGACAGGGTTCACTATTTTGGCCAGACTGGTCTCAGACTCCTGGCCTCAAGTGATCCGCCTGCCTTGGCATCCTGAAGTGCTGAGATTACAGGCATGAGACACTGCAGTTGGCCCATATGGTAATTATATTTTTAATTTTTGTGGAACAGCCATACTGTTTTCAACAGCTATTGTAAAATTTTGCAGTCCCACCAACAGTGCACAGGAGTCCCAATTTCTCCATGTCCTTGCCAATACTTGTTATTTTCTTTTTTGATAAGGATTATCATAATAGGTGTGAGGTGGTATCTCATAGTTTTGGTATGCATTTTCCTATTAGCGATGTTGACCATCTTTTTGTGTGCTTATTGGTAATTTGCATATTTTTTGGAGAAATGTCTACTCAAGTCCTTTGTTCATTTTGAATTGGGTTGTTTCTCTTTTTGCTATTGAGTTTTAAGAGTTATCTATATATGCTGGGTATCAATCCCTTATCAGATATATGATTTGCAGATATTTTCTCCCATTCTATGAGCTGCTTGTTTTTACTCTAATGATGTTGTCTTTTGAGGCAAAATTTTTTAATTCACGAAATTCAATTTGTCTATTTTTGACTTTGTTGCCTGTGCCTTTGGTGTCATGTCCAAAAAATCATTGCCAAATCCAATGCCATAAAGTTTTGCCCAGTGCTTTCTGCTAGGATTTTCATAGTTTTCAGTCAAACATTTAGGTTAGAACTTTCAATACTATGTTAAATAGAAGTGAGAACAGTATGCATCCTTACCTCATTCTCAATCTCAGAGGAAAAGCTTTCCATCTTTCATGATTTGAGTATGATGTTTGCTGTGGGTTTCTCATATATGGCTTTTATTATATAGTTTCCTACTATTTTTAGTTTGTTACATTTTTTATCACGAAAGGGTGTTAAATCTTGTCAAATACATTTTGTGTATCAATTGAGATGATCATGTGAATTCTTTCCTCTTCATTGTGCTAATGATCCCTTCATTCTGTTACATTGATTGATGTGCATATGTTTAACCATCTTTGCATTCTAGGAATAAATTTCACTCAGTCATGGTGTATAATCCTTTTAAAATGTTGCTGAATTTTTTTTGCTAGTATCTGTTAAGGGCTTTTGCTTAAAAGTTCATAAGGGGCCGGGTGTGGTGGCTCATGCCTGTAATCCCAGCACTTTGGGAGGCCGAGGCAGGCGGATCACGAGGTCAGGAGATCAAGAACATCCTGGCTAACACGGTGAAACTCTGTCTGTACTAAAAATACAAAAAATTAGCCGGGCACGGTGGTGGGCACCTGTAGTCCCAGCTACTCGGGAGGCTGAGGCAGGAGAATGGCGTGAACCCAGGAGGCGGAGCTTGTAGTGAGCTGAGATCATGCCACTGCACTCCAGACTGGGCAACAGAGCGAGACTCTGTCTCAAAAAAAAAAATGTTCATAAAGGATATTAGTCTGAGGTTATTTTCTTGTAGTGTCTTTGTCTGATTTTAGTATCAGAGTAATGCTGGCCTCATAGAATAAGTCAAAAAGTATTCCCTCTCATTTTATTTTTTGGAAAAGTTTAAGAAGGATTGGTGTTAGTTTCTCTTTAAATATTGGGTAGAATTCACTAGCACTAGTAAAGCCATTGATCTAGGACTTTTCTTTGTTGAGAGATTTTTGATTATTGACTCAATCGCCTTAATAGTTATAGGTCTACTCAGATTTTGTATTTCTCCATGATTTGTCTTGATAGGTTTTCTGTTTCTAAGAATTTATACATTTTCGTTTAGGTTATACAATTTGTTGGCATATAATTGTTCATAGTACTCTTACAATCTTTTTTATTTCCATTGAATTGCTAGTAATATGTCCACTTTGATTTTAGAGATTTGAGTATCCTCTCTTTTCTGATTACTTCATCTAGCTAAAATTTGTTGATTTGGTGGTCTTTTCAAAGAACTAACTTTTGGTTTCACTGATTTTCTCTATTATTTTTCTCTTCTGTATCCTGTTTATCTCTGCTGTAATCTTCATTATTTCCTACTTTGTCTAGCTTTGCATTTAGTTAGTTCTTTTTCTAGTGCCTCAAGTTGTAAATGTTAGGTTGTTGATTTAAGATCTTTATTTTTAACATAAGCATTTATAGTTATAAATTTCATGTCTAATACTGCTTTACATACCATTTTTCCCACCTTGGCTCCCACAAGCTCTTTGCAAGTTGCTCCAGGAACACATGTACAGCTCACTGTCATGTGGCTGAGATAGGTAATTACTACTGTACTCATCTGAAATTGACTAAAATTAACCACAATTTACCATCCAAGTCTTTCTTTGTAAGTTGCAAGCCTTCAGTAGACTCCAGAGTCCCAAAATAATTACATCGAACAGCTTCTGCCAGTGCAATTGTTGTCTAAGTAGGTAGAGAGATTCCTGGTATTCCCTACTCTTCCATCTTCCCAGAATCCTCTCCTTTTTTAAACCTCAGTCTTGCCACAATATTTTATGTAGTAATAGTAAGTGGAAAAATCACTGCAACCACTAAAAACAATAAAAAACTTGTCTTATGCTATTAAAATAAATAAATATTGAAGGATATATGTTTAGAGCAGTAGGTGTGAACAGGGCTAGACATGTACACCTTTCCACCACTGATGCTGCTTCTAGTGTAGAATTAATGCTTTCACTACAGACGAGAATCAGTATCAATGGATCTGAAGAGATTCAGGAGGGCATCTTTTCCCATCTTCGGGCATTTTCTCTGGTCTATAGTTGGAAAGGTTTAAAATGGCAATAGATTCTCCTCATGCTTAATTGAACATTGCCCTTGCTATGTGTTAAGGCATCTTCTCTGAGCTTCCTATCTAATGACTTGTCAACCTTGGCTCCTCCATTGCATACTGCACATTTTTGGCTGAGATTCAGTTCTCTTCCTTAGCACCTATATATTTCCTGTCAGGTTTGCTAGATTTGATTATAATTAATTATTTATTTGGAAGAATTTGGTGTTTATTATTTAGCAAATATATTTCAGAATGCCTTAGCCTCACCTATCAATGCCTCCTTCTTCTTTAGCTTGTGAAAAAAGCAGTAAGGGCTTTACCCAAGTTATTTATTAGGCCAACCCTGTGAAGAGAAATCAAACTGGTTATGACTTGTTTTTGCTGTTAGTTTTACTGAGAAAGACTCCTTGAACTAAAAGCTTGATGCAACAGCTAATGGGAAATTTTTTCGCTAGCTCTCTCTTTGTTATTGTGTAAAATAGTCACACAGTTGTGTGTATGGCATATATTCAAAGATTAAAGCCTCCACTCACATATGGCATCTTCAAATCTGTTTTAGTGAGATTTAATACAAAAAATTACACTGCAGGTAATTCTAATACAGTTGTTATCTGCCTACGTTTATAACCCCTGCCATGCCATTTTTGGACAAAAATAATGAAATTTCACAGAGGATTAATTTTCTATATCTGTTTTTTCTTTAATTACGCAATATGGCTATGTGAAAGAAGGGTGAAAAAAATCTTTAAAAACTGGATTCTATTCTGTTGTTTATGTTGAATCTAATGCAGCTGTGATTTTCCTCTTCCAGATTTTTTCAGACTGAAGACTTTCCACTGATATTGGTACTTTATTTCCCCAGGTGAAACATAGGTAATGAGATGCTGCTGCCCATTTTGGAGATGAATGTGTTGGAAAGCTGTTAGGATTAAATACCAATTTGCAATTTGTTGGGTTAAATAGTCTAGTATTACTTTAAAGTCACCATCACATAAATAAAAACAGCCCAAAGTGATTAAAAGTGGGAAATATGTAGCATTGTTAATCTACTCACTGTGTCTGAAAAGTACTAGTGGCTACTTTGTTTATCATCTGGATGTGTATGTATGTATATGTGTTCATATTTATAAAATGAAACAAAGACCAGGAAAGTCTATTGTCTGATAGAAATAGCATAAAAACAGGAAAAGCTTTTGTCCCTGGAGTTGTTGGTAACCCTTCTTCTAGTCTACTTTCAGACTGTTTTTCTCAAACAGTTGTAGTGTTGAGAGGGGGGTGCACAGCAGACAATAGGATATTACCCCCGCTTCCTCTGCACCTGTAAAAGTAGACTACCATAAGTTTCCATCTCAACCAATCTTCCTTTTTGACAGTTTCCAAGCTTATTTCTACTGTCATAACACAATCATGTACACAAGAGACCTCTGAACATAGTGGATATTGCTAGACCATCTTTATTCAATTATGAGCTAAAATATAAGTGGCTAGAACCATACACATGTGCTCATATAAAAATGTGTTTTGTGTTTGTTTTTGGTTTTAAACAAGGTTTTGCTGATTTCAGATTTTGCTTCACATTCTTGCCTGTAGGAGGAATTTCCAATGTGTGTTTTATTAGGCAATTAATCTCATTCTTTCTGGTTATTGAGATAGAATTTTTGTAGTGGCTGTAATTTTCTTTCTTTTTTTCTTTATACACCACTACAAAATATCCTTCATCCAGTCAACACTTAACTGTGATCTATGATGTGTGACCGAATCTATTGGTAAAGTTATCTATTCATGCAAGAAATCAGTGCATACAGATTTGGGAGATAATTAGTTTGTACTCCACAATCTCAGCTATTTTTTCCTTGAAGAAATTCTAGGTATTATTCTTAGACCATCTAGGATGCAAGACTTTTGGTCACTTTTTTTTTTTTAATAGCAATTGCCACCACTAAGTATTACTATCATCACATTTTTTTGTAGATACCTACTAGACGTCAGACACTGCTCTAGATGCTAGCTAAACATATGTGGCCTCCTTAATTTTTTTGAAGATGATATCAGTCCTGTTTTACATATGAGGAAATCATAGTCATGTGCATAGTGGAAATAGGAAAACTACTGATGTCAGACAGTTTTGGACTCACTCTCTTCTGCTTTGGAGCTGTATTATGATTGTGCCAATCATTGGATCTCTTTGAGTCTCAATGGTGTATCAGATAAACATGTTTGATTTCAGGTGATCATGATGAAAAAAGCAAATGAAAACAAAAGCAAAATGCAAAAAACTAAATCAACACAAAGCCGAAACGGGTAACCAAACTTTAAGGTCTTTGCTTCCTCTGGTTGCATATATTGTTATTAAAGTTACTCAACTAGAGGAACTTTAACTTCAGATTTTTTTTCCTTGAATTGTAATAGAACAACCATTCTCACTGATATGCTGAGGCTTTTAACCAATCAAGGAATGAATTTTATTTGTGCACTATGCACTTATGCACATAACTACGATTTGCTCATATGTAAAATAGGGCTGTTTTTATATATGCATTTAAATTTTAAGCTCCTAAAATATAATTTTGCCCCCATCTTAAAGATTTCTGGACATTATGATAGAATCTGTGATTAATCAAGGGTTTTGCTCATTTCACTTTGAATCATTGTCTTATTGAAGAAAACCTAAGAATTAACTGGATTGAGGTTGATTTCAAGTCATCGTGTCTCTGGTCATTCTTCCTTTTCAAACAAAGTTCTTTAGTTTTTTGTTTTTTGTATTTTGTTTTTACTAATACCTTTAAATCAAGACATGTAACTGACACTAATTTAGAAATAATTTTTAAAGGACACTATGGAGTATACAAGGGAATTTTAAACCTTAGCTATGAAAAGACAATGTACATATCCAGTCTTTAATGGTTAATGGAAAACATTAGTCCAGATGTAAAATACTTCTTAGCAAGATTTTAAAGCCTTCATTTGGCCCAGTGTATGAGAAATCTTTGAAGCTTTCTCTGGGCAGAAATGTATATAGTAAAATATCACCTCTGTTTGCCCACAGAGGCAACCTTCTGGGGTTAGAGCATCCTAACCTAATTTGAATGGTCTCTGTGATATCCTGTGTCCACAAAGGAAGAGCTGTGTATTGATGTCTGACCAATAGCTCATACTACTCAAGAATCTTCCCTTTTCATCTTCTGTTTTCAGAGGATCATCATAATCCAGGGGGAACATTGTTTTGTGCTTAGGGGACCTTTTTCTTCTGAAAACTTCAAGGTGAAACTATCATTAAACCCAAGTGGCAGTCATTATTTGTCCAAAACTCAAGTGAGTATATGAATTGTGACTAAATGGCTAAGGGCTTAGTCACTAACAGAATTCTAAACCTGAATTCTGAACCTATGCTATGAACCTATGCTATGACTGTAGGGACAGATTTTATATTAGGGAGGTTCAGTAAGGGAGATATTCTCTAATTGTGGTTAGGGTTTATTCATTTAAAAATACTCAGCACACATTTATTGAATACCTACCAAGTGAAATGTAGGCCCTGAGTCCAGTCATTCCCTTGGAACTGCTCTGGGAACAAAGAAGTATTTTCAGAGGAGATGCTAAGCCCACAGTCGTTTTCAAGTTCTCAACAGCTAAGACTTCAGAAGTGTGGTTTCACACTAAAATTTTCCAACTGGAATTAAATGCTGGAAAAGACTTGAGAGTCAAAGACATAGCTAATTCCACACCCTACAGTCAGATACAGAACACTTAATTAGAAAATACTTTATTGAAAACACAATTCTCTCTAGTGTAAAGTGTCTTAAGGGGAATATTCACAATTTTTTATAGAGGTCCAAACCCATGGTTGTTAGAAATTGCTGTCCTCTTGTTTCCTTGAATTTTAGAGATAATATTTTTCTTTCCCTTTTTGAACTGTTTATCTCCCGGTATTTCTTCATTATATAATGCTTACTCATTCCGTTATCATTTCCATGGAACTGTGGTTTGGATGTTGATACCTGAACAATTTATTTTGTTGTTTGAGACAGAATCTCACTGTCACTCAAGCTGGAGTGCTGTGGAGTGATTGAGGTCCACTGCAATCTCCACATCCTTGTGCTCAGGCGATCCTTCTACCTTAGCTTCCTGAGTAGCTGGTACTACAGATGCATGCCACCATGCCCCGCCAAGTTTTGTATTTTTTGTAGAGATGAGGTTTCACCATATTTCCCAGGATGGACAATTTCTAAAGAGTTGGCCAATCTCTTCCCTGCCTGAAAGGCAACTTGATAATCATCTCAGACTCACTAGAATGTCTGCAATTTATATTACATATAAATTAAGAGTAAATACATTTTTGAGGTAAAATATAAGGCTGAGAAAGCCACATTTAAATAACCCCAGGTGAACATCTCTCTTTAGTTATCAGTTTTTAAAATTATTCCCTTATTAAAATCTGAGGTAAATGAAGGCACAAAGGGTCTCTGCCACTTTGATCATTAATTATCTGCTTTTCTTCCCCAGATAATGAAAGATAATCTTTTGCCTTTTGGTTTTCTTTCATTTGTATATTAAAGAATGCTTTGCCTGAATACCTTTGACACATTGCATTTCATATCCTGCTTAGCCTTTTGTGATCCAGAGAGCTTGGCTTTTCTTCCTTAGAAGGCCCATTTACTTAGAGACAAATGATATGAAATAATCAGCAAAAATGGCCTTGGGTGATAAACATGTGCCTATGCTGTTCATCTTCATGCCCTTCAACTCAGTGCAAATTAATTTTCTACCCATTAATTAAATCATTAGCTACTTATGGGCAGAGAGTACATCTGTCTCTTTTTCTTCCTCTCTCTCTCCCTTTCTCTGTCTCCTTCTTTTCCTTGGTGCCTAGCAGAGTGCAATATACATAGTGAGCACATTGAGAAAAGGGTACTGGCATACTTTGGAGAAATAGTAATACAATAATAATAAAACCTTCCATTCTCTTTTCTAGTTTCCTAATCTAAACTCTGTATCTTTCTATCAATCATTCTTATGGTCCCCCTCAGCTCCCTTCTTTTCAATTGTATTCTTCTCCTAAGAAAATGAACAAACCAATGTCAATTTTCAGGTGGCAATCTCATGCATTTCCAGGGCTTTATTTACTATGTATGCAGGTGACAGCCAGATCATTCCATCAATCACAGAGGTAAATTCCCATGAGTCTCCAAGATGCCTCGATTTATTATCCTTGGACTATTCCCTTTGAGAGATTTATCAGAGAAAGGGTATTTCAGAGAAACCTAACAATCCTTGCATTGAGGTTCACTCAATCATTCAGACAGTCTAAGGAATCATATTTGTGAAGGCTTTTGATGCATAGAATAATGCAAAGAGAGAAATAAAACTCACACTGGACTTACACTAGTGAGAAGGCCATGATTATAGTGATTAAAAATGCAGTGATTCAGATTCAGTCTGGGTTCAAATCACAGCTCACTGATTACTGACTGCGTGTGGGAGCCCGTTTCTGAATCTCATATGAAACAAAACAAACAAACCAACAAACAAAAAGAATACCCACCTCATAGGTCTGCTAAGAAATTCAGATGAGATGATATTTATAAGGAAGAAACCTTGAGAAGTATCTGGAACATGCTGCATCTTCCTAAAACTGTAACTATAGCTATTCTTAAAGGTTGCAAAATGGTTAATTCCATTATGAGGAGAGTTGGTATCACAGTTCCAGAGGTACTTTTAGTTAAGTCATATTTTAAAAAATACCCCTACTGAACATGGTGGGGAGCACATATTATCAGACATCAGTGGTTCCATTTTGCCACCTCCAGCATTATCGAGGAGTTGGGGAATGTTCAAATTGCACTTTAACTTTCTCAGGATTAAGAAAAAATATATATAACCTGAATCATAGGCTATAGGTTAATTAGTTCAAAAGCCAACAGAGTACTTGATTTTAAGTTCAACTTGAAAATTTAAATTTATTTCTCAGTTCAGTGGACTAGTAATGTTAATAGCTAATATTAATTGAGCGATTCCTTGTGCTAGGCACTCGATTTCCTAGCCCAGATATTTCTTCATTTAGAAGAGATTTCTTAGAGTCCCTGGGACAATGATCTTTGGGTAGGCAATAACTATCATGCTTTCTCCTCAAATTAAAATTCAAATGAAGCTCTCCTTTGACTTTGGGTATGCCAACACCTGGCAACTACATTGACATCCATGTCTCAGCAGGCCATTTATAACTCTCTAATTTTCCCATCTCTCTGATGGCTGGATTTTCATGAGTTCCTCACCAATGTGTAAAGCCTTTAAAGTTTAGTGGATGTGCATAGTCAGATGAGAATTTTCAGGGACCAGCTGTGCTACTGTGATGGTCATTTGCACCACCACTGGGACATTTCTTCTTGTCCAATTTTTATCTATGTGATGACAAAGCAGAGGAAATATTGGATAGTTAAAACTGTTAACACAGAATGATATAGCTGAAAAGCTTATAAATAGAGTAACGGGCTGCACAGGACTAAAAGCAATAATTTCATCATGGGAAAGTTGCCTAAAGGTCTTATTTCACATTCTGATGATGCAGCAGATCTAGACACCAGCATTTTAGAGTAATACCTGAACTGCCAAACATTAACCAGAAATCACTGTCCATGATACAGGTGGCAATCTATCATCGTAAATGTCACTATAGGGAAGACCTAAAAGCCAAATAAAACAAAAAAAGACGAGACACAGAGCTCATCCAACTGAACTTTGCTCTCCAGAGGAATGGTAAATTCAGATTATAATTGGGTGACTTCTGCTTTTTACAAGTTCTCAAAAACTTCTCTGGCCCTGGGTGGTGGTGTTACGGCCCTGCATGATTACATATCACATCCCATTACAACACAGGCAGTCTTTGGATGACAAAAAAGTTTTGCAACTTTTAAATCATGGCCCATGTTTTTCAAAAGATAAGCTCAACATGATAAAATTTCAAAGTAGCACCAATAATAGAGTTGGATTCATTCTCGGAATCAGTACTAACTAAATAAGCTCTCTCTCTTGAGTTTATTTTTTATTTTTTTGGCAAATAATCTTTCAAATAAAACCAAAACTAATCAAAGATCACAAGCTAAATACATGAGCTTCCACTTTTGATCTAATATCCTTATTTCTATCAATGATATGATAAAAATTTCATATTAATTTTTTTCAAAATAAAACTTAAATATAATGCTTATCTGATCAAAAAGCTTCCAGGACACTTGTCCCAGAAATAAAGTCTAAATCATCAGCAGAATGTTTAATTTTCCTAAATGACCCCCAACTTAACTTTCCAAACTTTTTTTCTAACATTTCCACATACCTCCAAAATTCATACCTAAGTCACAGCCACATGGATCTGTTGCTATTTCTCCAATGTGTCATATACTTTTTCTTCTCTGTATCTTCTGCTTAAAATGACTGACACTCTTCTGCATAAACAATTCTAAATTATCCTTAAACCTCAGCTCAACTACAACTAACAGAACTTGTTGCTTTTTCCTCTATCTGTACACAGTGCCTATATCAGACCTGCCACATTGTGCTGGCTTCTGACTGTATCACAGACAGCAATCAACTCTATTTTGTCTTTGTATCTCCAGCACTCAAAATATCATTTGGGAGGCAGTAAACAATAATTTATTTTTTCTTAATGAATCATTCCCAGGACTACTGTGTACATCTAGACATCTAGGGCCCACAATTCAGATAGACTGTGATTTAAATAGAAACCTTGCAGTTGTGAAGTGTACATTAAGAACAACCTTACATAGCAGCGTGTCACTCACTCATGCTAACATATTTATATTCTTGCATGATAAATTTTAATGTTTTCTGCATGCCCTCCTCCATCAGTTGGGGAATCCTAACAAGTCAGTATAAGCTAGGTTTTGCTGCAGTAACAAGTACCCAATTTCAGTACTTTGATATACAAAAGTTAACTTCTCACTCATACTACATGTCTGATACAGTTGGCAGGAAAACTCCATAGTCCATCAGGGAACAGAGCTGACAGAGGTTCCATCTTGACACATGAATTCATAATCACCGAGGCATTAAAATCAGAATGCAGCAGATTATGTACTAGTTACTAGAGCTTCTATTTGGATGTAGCACACACACTCCTAGTCATACTTCACTAGCCAAATATAATCAAGTAGCCATTAACTTCAAAGGTGCCAAAGGAAATCCAATTTTACCATGTGCTATAAAGAAAAGAAAAATATTTGAAAATGTCTCTATTGACAGGCACAGTCAGCTCCTTAATATCTCACAATTTCTCCTATTCATACTCCATTTAACTGTTTTAACTCTTTTTTACTTCATCCTTGGACTATTGTAGCAGTTCACTTAACCTTCCTGCCTTCTTCTTCTTTATCCCACTTTGCCCTCAGCCCTTCTCCCTATGACCAACAGGTTAGCCACCCTAAAGCGCAACTCTTTACTTCTTTCAAGAAGGTATTTTTAATTAATACCTTTAGTGATTCCCCACCAACTATGAAATTAGGCCCCAATTTCTTCCTTCATTAAATCTTTCCTTCTGTTTATTCCACAAACAGCATTGACTACTTAAGAGGGATGAAAAACCATATGAAACACTGAAAGAACAAAGAAAAATAGTTCCTGGACATAATAGACCTCATTGTTAGACAGGGGAGTTGACCACAAAGAAAATGAGGGCAAGTCAGTGTGATGAGCTTGATGCTAAAGTGGCATAGTTCAGTGGTAACATCAAGGAGAAAATGACTTTGATGGGGGATCAGTGAAGGCGTCTCTGAGGAGGAGATGTTTAAGGTAGTTCTGGGATTTTGAACACATGTTTTCCAAGCAAATATAGTTGGAGATAGAAGAATGGAGGATGGATGAGGAACATGGAGGCATAAAAGTTAGGTATGTTGCAAGAAATACAAATGTTTCTATAAGCTGGAATTGAGGTTAGTGTGGTGGTGGGATAGGAAGAGTTCTGAGGGGATAGAAAGTACAACTGAAAAGAGAGATTGAGACAAATTAAGAAACAGAGAAGGCTTAAATGTTAATATTAAGGAGTTTGGCTTTTTGTCCTTTGGGAAATGTGTAATTATTGAATAGTGAGCCTGAGAAGAAGAAGACTTGGTGTGGAAACATTGGCCACATTCAAGTATGTTAAGTGCTGTCATTCATGAAGACAAATCTAGTTTTAGTAGCTCCAGATTGCAAACTGTGGAAATTATAGAAAGTACCAGATTTCAAATCAGCTGGAGAAAGAACGACTTGAGGTGCATTTCATTGTTGTATGAAATTTCCAGTAAAATGTTGGATACTTTGCATTTTATAAATGTTTTTTAAATGAGTGAAATAAGTTATAAGCATTAGATTGATTTGGCAAAAAAGATGTGTAAAGAGGCTGAAGCTTTGATAAAATTGTAATGAAAACTAGAATTTGGAATTTAAGATGCATATCATGGAAAAGTAGGATGCAAATATCACTATTAGTGTGTATAAATCATGTTGGAGCTCACCAAGCTCTGATAAATTAATACAATTTTCCCAGGTAGCTACCTGGAACTACCTACTGGTAGCTGTTTTACAAATGTAGGTTGCTTTACAGTTTAGATCTCATTTCATACACTCATCTCACTCAATCCTCATAATAGTCTTCAGTGCTTAGAATTGACAAGTCAGGAACTCATCCAAGACATGTTAATCGGCTTGCCAAAGACAGCAAAACCTAAAGTGGAAGAGGTGTGACTTGAACTCACATTTACCTGTGCTCTTTCTGATATTTATACCCATTACCCAAAAGCTACAGGAAAACCTTGATTTCAGTCTCAGGAACTTACATTTGAATTACAATTTACTGCTGAAACTAGCTCAGTGCTTTTCAGGATGATCATAATGCAGATACTAACTAATGATTTGCCAACAATGGAGGTAGACATAATCTGATGGGATTGATCAAATGTGGCTCCAGTTGCCCCAGAAGTAATTTCCATAGACTACACAGAGAACCTAATTATGTAAATCACTCGAGAGATCCCCAACTGACCTTCTTGACAAGAACTAACCAGCAGTGATCAGTGGGAAGAAAAATAAAATTGAAACCTGGATCATTTCCTCAGACAAATCTAGAGTTGATTACACCACCACTTGAATTTGGATGCTGCAGCTCTGACGGGGAGCTATGACATGTTGATTCAAACTCTCTAAATGGGCTGATGTATAGATTTACCAGGAAGTAAACTAAAAAGAGACCTGTTTCTGTATGACCTAGTTTTATATTTGTTAAAATTTGAAATGTTTTTTAAAGTGTTGATAAACTTCAACTGGCAAGGAAAAAGTCACCCTGTATTTTCTAATCAAGGAGGATTAAAAGGCTGTGAAACTATATCCAATGCACAAATGTTGTAATTACAATAAATATTTGTCGTTTCTGTTTTCTCTACAAACTCAAAAATCCTAGAGTCTGTGTTTGGCATATTCGGGAGATTACAGCCATCTGCTGGGAGACAAAGCTGTCAATTATAAAGCAATCTGGCTTTCTGTTCCATTCCATTTCCAGGTTAAATATGGCCCAATTGAGGTAGCATCTTTTTATTATTATTATTAAAATTGGAAGCTTCTTGGTACTGTCCAACCTTTGACCCTATTCTCAGGATCCCAAGAGAGATTTACATGTCTCTGAACTTGGAGTTTGCAACACAAGGTCAACCATGTCTTATACAAGCCGTTTAATAAGGTAAACCACTCTTAGGCAGGGCTCTGAGCTCGTTAGCCAACTTGAACACAATATGAGGGTTTCATTCAATTAAAGTGTGCTTTAGCCTAAGGAGGAAAATCACAGCAAATAGAAACTAATAAATAGAGATAGGGGTATCTTCTGTTTGCTGGGGTGATGAGCATTTAAAACAGAGGCTTTAAGGCTTGAAAACAGTACAAAAATGCTCCATGAAACATGGAAATTAATAGCCAATTTAATAATGTAAGATTCGGCAACATTGAGGAGGGGCAGTTCAAAACCACAGCAGAACTATTTTAATAGAAGAGGCAGTTGGCCCTAAAACTGCGGACACTAAAGACCTAATGGAAGTGAATTAGCCTTTCTTTTGGCCAGATTCCAGGCCAGAAAATTCACCCTGTTTCCTTTAATTCTTCCTGCAGTTTTACTGGAAACAGTTACCTTGTGTTTTGTCCTAAAACAGTTAAATTGCCTTTCAACAGACTTTTCAGAAAATCTTGTGTTCCTCAGCAGGAGTGGAAACAAGAATTGGCTTTTAAGCAGACATGTAAAAGTAGAGAAGAAAATTTTTCTCATCCAGATCTGTGCTTGGGTCAAGCCTGAGGGCACCTCTAAGAAGTCATTGAAAGCTAATAATTAAGGATCTCTTTATATAACACTAATCACATGATTATCTGGAAGAGTTGTCCAGCAAGACCATTAGTGACCAGAGGGAAGTGAAAATGATCCTTTAAATTTTCCCAAGTGCACCTGATTCCTCACCTCAATTCAATTCACACCCATATCTTGCATTTCAAAATAGTGACCTAATCTTGGTCCATAATTTTACCCACTGACTCTTGCAATCAAGGGGGACAAAAGACTATTTTACAGGTGAAGAGCCCACTGGAACCTAATTGAAAAATTGCTAATACTTCTCAGTTAAATATTAACATACTTATGTAAAAGGATTCAGTTTAAAGGAAATTGGGTAATAATTAAGGGCATCTGGCTCTAGCTCATGGATGCAGCTTTGGCCTCTGGGTTCAGTAAGAAGGTTAGGCTGGATTTCAAAGTCATCCTCAACTTTCCAGCTGACTATATTCTCCCATATGGTGACCACTTACCATCACAGGATCCCTAATGCCCTTATTTCATTTGCTGTTCTTCTTTCTGGCTTCTCTTACCCAGCCATCAATATTTATGTGTCCCAGGTCTGCTTCTGTCAACTGGGTTAAATGTGAATCTCATAGTGAGGATCAGCTGACTAATCTTACTGTCCAGCACACCAGTTCTTAGCTTCAGTGTCATATTATACTGCTAGGTCATAAGCAACTGTGAGGTTTGTCACAATCAACTTGACACCTTTACAGAGATTCCTCTGGTAAAGGGCTTTCAACTTCAGTGCTTTCATAGATATAAATGAAGCTTCACTGCAAAAGTATATTAACATTTTTGTCTCCAACAAATGGGATCAGTGATCCTGCAGATAAGTGTTAAGAAAGATCAGGATTTGCCATCCCAACATTTGCTACTTTGGCACAAGTATTATTCTGAACTGAAGGCAATTGAGAATCAACAGATGCAGGAAGAGTTCTCTGCCCTCCACTTATCTACCTAAAAACAGGGCATACATTTCCCGTTGTGAAGGTACCCCCATCTTACCAGAAAGTGAAGACCAACTCTTATCATTGGAGATGGAGCATTTATGCAGAGATGAGTTTCTATAAACAAACTGAACTAAAATAACCCTTATCTTTCATCAGTTCCACAAGATATTTCCTAGTTACTTTCCCATGACTTATTGTCCTTTGAAGCCCAAATCTCCTTTCCTTTGTTAAAGTGGTATATAACCCCTGAGTTTAACTGCTTCTTTGAGTTTCACTTATTTTCTATGACTCTAGTATATACACAAATGTTAATAAAAAGGTATGCCTTTGCCTTTTCTCCTGTTAACATGTCTTTTATTAGTTTAATTCACAGGCCCCCCGTTACTGAGCCTAACAAGGCAGAAGAAAAATCTTTCCTTCCTGACAATGTCCAGAAATTAAATTTCAACATTGTTTGCCCAAGATTAATATAGGAGGAGGAGAGAAGTATATTTGAGACTGTAAAGCCTACACACAGTAAAGTTACTGTTGCTGAAAATTTTTCTCAGAGCTATGAATTATAGTTCAGACTCAAGGCTATTTGCACATCATAAAGGCGAATGTCAAGGAAGAGAATGATGATAACCAACGAAGTTTGTAGAGGACATGAATTCCCTGTGTGGCACCCACTGCTTAATAACCTACAATATCTATTATCTTTTTCTTTCTTTTTTTTTTTTTTTTTTTGAGACGGAGTCTCGCTCTGTCGCCCAGCCTGGAGTGCAGTGGCGCGATCTTGGCTCACTGCAAGCTCTGCCTCCTGGGTTCACGCCATTCTCGTGCCTCAGCCTCCTGAGTAGCTGGGACTACAGGCGTCTGCCACCCTGCCTGGCTAATTTTTTGTATTTTTAGTAGAGACGTGATTTCACCATGTTAGCCAGGATGTTCTCGATCTCCTGACCTCGTGATCCACCTGCCTCGGCCTCCCAAAGTGCTGGGATTACAGGCGTGAGCCACAGCGCCTGGCCCAGTTCTATTATCTTTTTCTTATTCATAACTATTAATTCCTTATCAGGCCTTGTTTTATTCAGGACCCCAGTGTTTAACTGTTTAGGCCAGTTAAAATAATTTTCCCCCTCAGACTCCCTTGCAACTAAGAAATTATGTGGCTTTATTGTCACTAAGGAGGGGAGGCTTCCAGGCAGGGAATGAGAATGCTACTGTTTTCCTGTCAAAAAGGAATAAATTCAGCCAGCATGAACATCTTGCTGTTTATTCTTCTCTTATTTTTTCTGCTAGAATAAAGACAAAATGTCTGGAGTCTAGCAGCCATCTTACAATCATGAAGTTACAAGGTACAAGCTAAGGATGGTGGACCAGCAGGTAGAAGGAATCTAGTTCTTTGATGACTTCCTAGAGCCACTGCACCAATTTTGGACTGCCACCTCTGGAATTCTTGTTATATAAGAAAAATCTTTATTTGCTTCAGCTCTTGTCAGGGTTTCTATTGCATGCTACCATCACAATTCCAAGTGACACACACTGCTATTGGTGACATATGTTTGTTTTGGTGAGAAAAGGGCTTAAAAGGTCTGATTTTAAAGCTGAAGGATCAGATTTTAAATCTGCAGGATCAGCTCACATTTCTCTTCAGGAACATGTACTGGATGAAACAAGTTAATTTTTTCCTTTGTAGCTATGGATTTATAAAAATAAAAGAAGAAAGAAGAAGGCTTACATAGAGACATTTTGGCTATTTATTTTCTTTGTCAAAGAGCTAAGATTAGGAAATTATTTCTCTCTATATCAATTAACACTCACTGAAGAATATTTCCTATAATAATGCCTTCCTCCCTCCCTCCATTGTCCGTGGAAGTTTGCCAGTTACAATAGAAGGGTGGAGCTCCAAGTAACAACTTGGAATTGGGCACAGTCATGAACACACCTTGGAAGTCTATCTGGTTTGAGAATATCCTTGGGCATATTTGCACAGGGAAATAGTTTTGAACTGCTGGAAATAATAAAGTCAGCTGGTATTAGTTCTCTGAATTGACACACTTCAATTTTTATAATCTATCTTTAAAATGCAAAATCTTGATCCAGCAAAGTGCTGTGGGGGAAGAAGAAGGTGAATATTTGGGGGAATTGCAACTTTTCAGTATTCTTCAACATTTTCTCTACCTCCATGGCTAAGCTCTTCTAGCATATGAATGCTACATGGAGTCTATGCTGGTGGAAAAGCTAAAGGAGGAAAAAGATGTGACCTTCTTTACAGTACTTTGATTATGCATCCTTAAGCTCTCCTCAGTAGGTCTGCTCGCACAGTAGTCATTCCTTAGAAATCCTGCCAACAGGTAGAGATTCTATCATCAGTTTTGTGACTTGAAAAATTCCATTGCTGCCTCACTCTCACTGGCAGGAACCACACTCATCAATCAGCATCACTTTCCCAAAGCTCTGTTTGCAATCAAAAGGACCAAAGGTCTCCTTGTTTATAATTATGCCAGGGAAACACCCCGCTAGAACTAGATCCACATGGGATCACCAACATCACACATCCTCACCCCAACACCCAGCTCATAAAGAATACACACTCTTCTGTTGCCTAGAGAGAGCTTAGCAAGCTGCTTAATAGCTACACAGAAACCCTACACAGAGCTGAAATGCAAAGGCACATAACGGATCTGATAGAATGGCAGGGGAAATTTCAGATGGCAGAATGTAATTACCTAAGTTACTGAGGTTAAATAAACACCACACTCTCTTATCTAAAAGATGTCCATGATCTTTAGTATCCATAAATGACCTGGATCTTAGTTTTATAACTCCATGGTTGAGAGGGAGGCAGTTCTCCAGCAGCACAGGAGCCTCTCGCTTGGAAACTCTTGTTTCTCATCCGGCACCACCTGTGTGTCCCCTTGGCTGCCCCCCAGCCAGGTGCTCATGCAGCCAAACCCAGTGAGCCCATAAAAGTGGCCAGAGATGCAGCAGAAGGTGTCGGGCTTTCTGGCCCCTGGTTGAGGCCATCTGGACTCTCCGTTACACCTGTTTGGGAGGGTTTCCGTGGCATGGTTTACAAATGTAAATGCAACTCTGGAAATATTCCTGTCCAGTGCATATCTCTTGCATTCACTTTTGGAGGAGTTAATTATGCAACAAGATCATTTCTATGCCCATTTTCCTCTTCCATTATAAACTTTAGATGGTGAAAAATGTGCTTCTCAGTATTTTTTTAGTGAATGAACAGATGTAAAAGTGCTTTCAATTCCTTAATAAAGGTGACATTAGGCCAGATTTGATATTACACTAAGTCTCACATAACATTTAAAAATGGGTTTTTTCAACCATAAAATTACTAATTGATCTGTCTTGTAAAAAGATAAAGGAAATGAATGCCTATTTGAGTTTCATTTCTGTCAGGCTCCCGATTTCTTATTTTATGTAGCAGAAAATGAATTTTAATGAAGCAGCCTCCAAATTTCAAAATATGCCATTACGCTTCCGAAGTAATTGGCATATTTGACTGCCTTTGCCTTTCTTAGAGTCTGTCTGACATTCTAATCTTGAAGTCAATGTTCCATTCAAGATGTTCTTCTGCATACCATCTGAAAGAAGTAAATTAGAACAAGGGGAAGAACTACAACAGAAAGAACTCATTCATTTAGGCGTTCAAGAACTTATATATGGAATCCCCATTGTATATCAGGCACTGTTTCAGATGCTACAGAAGACAGTAGAGGGCAAGATAGTGAAAAATCCCTGCTCTCATGAAGTTTCTATTTTAGTAGAGTGGGATAATACAAAAACATAGACAAATACTGTATGCAACATCCAAGTGATAATCAATGCTATAAGGAAAAATAGTGCACTTTAATGGGTAGGGAAGGGCAGAAGAGAGGACAGTTGTATATTATTTTTTACAGAGGGAAGCCCACACAGACTTCTCTAGGGAGATGATGGTTGAGCGGAAACCTGAATGCAGTGAGAGAATGACCCATACTGGGAAAGAAAATCAACAGATAGAATAATCTTTCTTCTATATTTTTTGCCCACTTGGTATGTATAAGGAGAAAAAAATGGCTTTTTTCAAAGCAAGTCTAGTTATTTTGTCTAATCTGGGAGGATACTGAGTGGGTGAAGGAGGAAGGTAACTTTGATTGAGTACCTACCTATCATGCCAGAATATGCATCATTTATGCTTTTCATAAACGTGTGTGACAACTCTCTGAGGCTGACGATCTGAGCCTAATTTTACAACTGGGGAAGCAGAAGCTTAGGGGCAGGTAGCTTGGTAGTAGAATGTTCTTCTTCTTCTTCTTTCCTCTTCTTCTTCTTCTTCTTCTTCCTCTTCCTCTTCTTCTTCTTCTTCTTCTTCTTCTTCTTCTTCTTCTTCTTCTTCTTCTTCTTCCTCTACCTCTTCCTCTTCCTCTTCTTCTTCTTGTTCTTCTTTCTTCTTTCCTTCTTCTTCTTGCGTTTATATAGAGACAGGGTTTCACTATGTTGTCCAGATGGTCTCGAACTCCTGGCCCCAAGGGATCCTCCTACCTCAGCTTCCCAAAGTTCTGAGATTACAGCCTTGAGCCACCATGCCTGGCCTATTTATTTTATTTGTATAAATTTAAGGGATTCAAGTGCAGTTTTGTTACATGGATATATTGTGTAGTGGTGAAGTTTGCACTTTCAGTGTAACTATCACCAAAAGAATGTACATTGACTACTTTTAAGTAATTTTTCATCCCTCAACTCTCCACCCTTCTGAGACTCTGATGTCTATTATTCCACACTCTATGTCTGTGTGTATACATTATTTAGCTCCCACTTGTGAGTGAGAACAAGTGGTATTTGATTTTCTGTTTCTGAGGCATTTCACTTACGATAACAGCCTCCAGTTCCATCCATGTTGTTGCAAAAGACATGATTTGATCTTTTTATGGCTGAATAGTATTCCATGGTGTGTGTGTGTGTGTGTGCACATATATACCTATACATACATACATATATATCTTCATATATATATATACACATACACTATTGTGAATAGTTGTTGCTACATTACAAACTTCTAAATTCTATGGCTTAAAATAAGAGCAATTGCTTGTTTTTCTTATGAACATGAATTGTGGGCAATAATTAATAGAAAGAGCTGAATCTGCTCCATGTGGCACCAGTTGAGAGCACACCTTGGGGCTGGGTGATCAATTCCCAAGACAGCTCCCTCCATGGCTGGCAAGTTAGTGCTGGTTATTTGCTGATAGATCAGCTGGGCTTGAAGGCCTGTAGGCCTTTATTTCTCTCTGTGCTGATTGGACTTCCTCACAGCATGATGACTGGGATTCTAGGGCAAGTGTTCTAAGAAAGAGAACAAGGCAGAGGAGTATTGCATTTATGATACACTTGCAGTCTTGGAAGTCTCATCAACCCAGCTCTGCATCTCACTAGTGATGAACTTTCAGCAAATTGACAGCACTGGAACCCTTCACAAGGACATTTTTTCCCAAATAACAGGCTTTGTCTGTTTTCATCCATTTAGTCAGCAGGCATTTTTGAGTAATTCTAGCACAATTGTTTGAAATACCTGCTGTGAAGTCCAATTGCTCAAATTTGCATTCCAATTCTGCCACTCCCTTCCTGAAAAAACTTCTAATTTTTACCTAAACTCTGTGCCTCTATTTTATTAAATGCAAAACATGAGGATTTAAGGAAATTCTAGAGAACTTCTCATGCAACTAATAAGGCTACCCCTATAACACTAGCACTTCAGCTCCATCACCTAAAATAATCAATCTCAAGGAAGGAGCTAAAATTAGAATGATGGCCCTTCTTCTCGAAAAAGACTGTCATGTCTTATATTTCCACAAGAGGACCAAGACACACATGATATCTTTCTTCACAAACACTACTATTTTCCTATGGTTCTGTATATACCTGAATCTAACTCAAGCTCTTACTCTTCCTGAACCACTAATCCCCTCGACTTTGCCCTTGGAAATTCATAATCTATCATCAGAAAAAAAAAACCTACTCTCTAAGTAGTCCCCTCACCTTCTTTCTGTAAGGGAAAGTGAGTGGTTTCCTAAAGTTCTCTTCTATGATAGTTATTTCTTTACCACCACAATCCTGTGTAGCCTAGGGCTTTTTGGTGGGATGGATACCCTTTTTGTTCTTTGTTACCAGGTCTACATTATTTCTTCTTTCTACACCCCCAAATGTAATGTCCTTTGAAGCAAATGCCATCAGGCTATACTGCCTACAATCCTTTCTTCACAAAGTCATCCATCAATGCCCCTGACCATTTCCCACCCTTTACCCAAGACTTTAGCACCTGGCTCATTCACTAGATTTCTCTCTACCAGTATTCCTGTCACCATGTTATGTGTCTTTATCACACATGTAGATGATCCATCCACCATCTTGGCCTTTAACAGTAATTCATGACTTCATTTTTTCAGGCTGCTGTAACAAAAATCCCATAGCGTGTGTGGCTTAAACAGCAAACATTTATTTCTTACAGTTCTGGAGGATGGGAAGTCCAAGTTCAAGGCATCAGCAGATTCAGTATCTGTTGAGGGCCCACTTCCTCGTTCTTAGATGGCCTTCCTCTTACTGTGCCCTTACATGATGGAGGGGTAAGGAAATTCTCTGGGGTCTCTTTTATAAGAACACCAATCAAATTCATGATGACTCTATCCTAATGACCTAATTACTTCCCAAAGGACCTACCTCCGAATAACTTCACAGGGGGGTTAGGATTTTAACCTGCATATTTTTGGTGGGGAGGGGACAAACATTCAGTCCTACACAATTCCTCTTTCAACAATCTTATCTTTTATCCCATCTCAACCACCTACTCTTATAGCCATGCCATATCCTAGATGTCATATCTTTCCAGCTTATGTCTTTTACAACCTGGATTCCAATTATTCTCCAACCAATCAAGTGTTTTAATTCACTTTTTCTTATTACCTCTCTCATGTTATTTACTTACACAGAGCTAAGTAGGATCACCTGTCCATTATTAATAATCACCCTTTGCATACTATCTCAACAACTTGACCTTCACTACATGTATATTAGTTTTATATTGCTGCTGAGACAAATTGCCATGAATTTATTATTTTAAAAGAATGCTCATTTGTTATATCACAGTTCTATAGGTCAGAAATCTGGAGGGCTCTTATCTGAAGGCTCTAGGGACTTACAAGCTCCTTCAAATTATTGGTGAATCCAGTTTCTCAAGGTTGTAGCACTGAGATTTCTATTTCCTTGCCAGCTGCTGGCTGGAGGCCATCCATAGCTACTTTATGTCTCTCTCTAGTCTTTTCATGTGGACCACTACATTTCAGATGCAACAAGGTACATCAAAACGTTCTCACAGTTTGAATTTCTTTGATCTTACCTTTTGACTCATCTCTCTGCTTTTAATGGCTCCTGTTAATTATATTGGATCCATCCGGCTAATGCAGGATAATCTCCCATCTTAAATTCAGCTGATTAATAACCTTAATTATTCTTCAAAGTCCATTCACAGCAGGACCTGGAGTTGTGTCTGAATAATGTAGGGGATGGAAATCCTGGAAGGGCATCTTTAGAATTCTGCCACCACCACCCATGTAATTTTTACCTGACAAACTCCACCTTGATTTAAACCTGACTCTTCACCCCTCTGCAACTGCTCCATAGCACCTCAGTGTAGCTGAAGAAAAATACAACGTACTAACAAGGCTCATTCTAAATTTGTGACGGGAAATCTCAAGGAGGCCTCAGCACAGCCCAGCATTCATTTTATATTTCCCTAAACAATTCCTGTTTCCACTCTCCCAGACAACATTTTGTACATTTTTCTTCTACTCAAAACTCTAACCATCTTCCTAAACACTCCATGTTCAGAAGATGACCTCAATTCTTATTTCACTGGAGTGGAGATCTGAAGAAATTAGAAGAAAACTACCACATTTCCTCATCACCAAATCTAGTAATCTGCCTGCATTTTTATGCATATATTCAGCCTTGCTGCTCCTGTTTAACTCTCCTTGCTGTTATCCTCTTATTTAATGACAACCTCCCATGAAGGTACTCTATCTCTTTCTCTCTTGACTGTTCAATTATCTTTCTATTACAATTACTCTTTCTCCGCAGCATTCTTTTTCTCTCTCTACTGCTTTGCTGCTATAACCATACAAAATATTTCGTAAGAAAGAAAGGAAGAAAGAGAGAAAGGAAGGAAGGAAGGAAGGAAGGAGAAAGAAAGAAAGAAAGAAAGAAAGAAAGAAAGAAAGAAAGAAGAAAGAAAGAAGAATGAGAAAGAAAGAAGAAAGAAAGAAAGAAAGAAAGAAAGAGAAAGAAAGAAAGAAAGAAAGAAAGAAAGAAAGAAAGAAAGAAAGAAAGAAAGAAAGAAAGAAGTTAGTTCTTCCCTGGACTTTGTTTTAGTAAGGGGTTCTATGGCTTTTAGATGTAACGCAATGTATTTTGGCCCTTTTATCTTACGTTGTGCTAGACGCCTTACCTCTTACTTTAGACTGTGCTGGAATTTGCCTGGTAATGCATAACAATCTTAGGAAGAGTCCAAACATTCAATGTTCAATATTTTAAAAATAGTAACTTAGTGAAAAGCTGAAATTAATAGTTTTCTAATTGGCTTTTTGGGGTTTCTATATCAACTGGTAGTTAGGACACATTTCTTCTTCTGCACTCCCATTAGACTGCCTCTGCCCTTAAGTCCCATGAAATCCTGAAGCACTGCCCCATTTCTCTGCTCATCTTTAGAGCAAAACTCCCCAGAAAATTTTCTGTACTTTCTACTTTGATATGGTTTGGCTCTGTGTCCCCAGCCAAATCTCATCTTGAATTATACTCTCCTAAATCCCACCTGTTGTGGGAGGGATGCGATGGGAGATAATTTGAATCATGGGGGTGGTTTCCCCCATACTGTTCTTGTGGTAGTGAACAAGTCTTATGAACCTGATTGTTTTATCAGGGGTTTCCGATTTTGCATCCTTCTCATTTTCTTTTGTTGCTGCCATGTAAGAAGTGCCTTTCACCTCCCGCCATGATTCTGAGGCCTCTCCAGCCATGTTGAACTGTAAGGCCAATTCAACCTCTTTTTCTTCCCAGTCTCAGGTATGACTTTATCAGCAGCATGAAAACAGACTAATGCATACTTCTTCTTCCTTAATGGTTATCTTCTTTTAAACCCATCCTTGTCAGTCTTGTCCTTAGTGTTTACTGATATTCCACTTCTGAAGGTCTCCATGAACCTCCAGTATGCTAAATCTAATGAACAATTCCCAGTTATCAGCAGCATCTGACACAGTTGATAGATCCCCTGTTCTAAAAACACCTTCTTTATTCATCTCCTGGTGATTATAGTTTCCTGGGTTTTCTTCCTGCTCCATGACAGTTCATTTTCAGTTTCCTTTCCTTGATTATCCTTATTCTTTCTGAACTCTAAATATTGGACTTCCTCAGGGCTCAGCCCTGGGCCCTTTTCTATTTTCTAGCTACACTCTCTCTATAATTGAAATTAGTTCCAATGTTTTAAACATCTTCTATATGTCGATGACTCCCAGTTTTACATTTCTAGCACTAACCTCTCCTCTAAGCATTAAATTTATTTACCAATTGCTTCCTCAACACCTCCACTTGGTTGACTAATAAAGTTCTCCAAATTGGCATGTCTAAAATAAAATTCATGCTTTTCTCTACCTCTTCACTTCCTCCCTTTGCACTCCCATTCATTTTTCTGACTTTCTCATCTTGTTCAGCGTTACACAACCACTCATCTTGTTGCTCAGATGAAAACTGTATTAGCCAGGGTTTTCCAGAGAAGCAGAATCGATAATATGTGTCTACATCTAGAAAGAGGGATTTATTTTAGGAAATTAACTTTCATAATTATGAGAATTGGCAAGTCTAAAATCTGCAGGGAAGGTTGACAGGTTAGAAACTTAGGGAAGAGTTCATGTTTTAGCTTGAATCCAAACAAGATCTAGAGGCAGAATTCCTTCTTCCTCAAGGCATCCCAGTTATTTTCTTAAGGCCTTCAAACTGACTGGACAAGGCCCACCCACATTATGGAGTAATGTGGTAATCTGCTTTACTCAAACTCTACTGATTTAAATGTTAATCACATGTTAAAAAATACATTCATGACATCTAAACTGGTCTTTGAAAAACTAGGTATCATGGCATAGCTAAGCTGACACATAAAATTAACCATCACAGCCTACTTCTTTTCACCTCAGCACCCACATCTATTTCCAGACTTAATCTCAAAAGAAAGACAATAATAAGGTCATACTTCTGACCTAACATGTTCTGCCTAACATGATACAACTCTCTTGTGTACAACCAAAAATGCTGTGTTAGTCAGTTCATGCTGCTATAACAAAGTGCCATAGACTGGGTGGCTTATAAACAACAAAAACTTATTTCTAAACCGCTCTGGCTGTTCAAAGTCCCAGATCAGAATATCAGCACAATCGAGCCCTTATGAAGGCACACTTGCAGGTTGCGCACTGCCGGCTTCTCCTTGTATCCTTATATGGTGAGAAGAGAGCTAGAGAGGTCTCATAAGGACACTAATTCCACCTCCCAATGCCATCACATTGGGGGTTAGGATTTTAACATATGAATTTGTGACGGGGAAAACAAAAACATTCAATCATAATAAATGTCCCAATGCTTTTTCTAGAAGAAGATGCAAAGCTCTTAGCTGATGTTCACTGTTCTCCTTAATATCCTATAATTAAATACTATAATGCAATGTTGATACCTATATAACAAAGATATTTGCTATATGCGTATACACACATATATACATATACAAACATTCATAACAAAATAAGGAATATTTATATAATAATTACAGTCCTCATGTTAATAACTGGTCACATGCTTATAGCAGGTATTTATAACCTTTTTTCCACTATGAATTTTGTATTTTCTTTGCTTTCAGTGAGAACCTCTGCTAGTCATGATTCTTTACCTAGGAGGTGACCCAAAACTTATTCCTGAAGGATCTGGACCATTCATAGCCCTGTCTCAATTGGGTTGTTAGAGTATTCTATTGTATTTAGTCAGAGAGCGTAGTAGTACTAACAGATGCTCTAGGAAATCTTCCATATTTCAAACACACACTTCCTTCTCTCCATTTTAGAGCAGTCTAAATTTCTCATGGTGATCAGGATCAATCATCCTAGCTAGCAGAACAGCTCACTCCTTTGCCTGTTCATTCAAAGGTATAAGAAGCTAAAAGTGGCTGAGGGGCAATCTTTCCTTCAAGTTATCATTGTTGTAGTTCTAGTTGGACCACAGTGACATTTGAGACCTCCTAGATGTAATATCTATTCAAAGTCAGTCCAGTAATCCCCCAAAAGTCTGATTATTTCCTTTGTTGCAATGTACAATCACCTTGGTGAAAGACCATAAGTTTCTCTGAAGAAGACTGAGAGAAAGATTAACGGTATAAATTGTTGTCAGTGCAGCGAGATCGTTTTTCATAGAGACCCAGCCTCCCCTTCATTTGAGAGGTTCTAAGCCCATAAACTGGCTCAAAGTCTGAGAGTTGATTAAAGGGTCTAACCCTCTGCTTTTGTGACTTTTGTTCCCTTAACCCACAATTCTCCAGTTATACAGATTAGGAACAATTTAGCAGATTTCCCACCTATGTCACTTTCTAGGGACACAATGATTAACTAGCTAACATCATAGATCTCTGTGAGTCATTTTATTCTGATTGCTGCTTTGATTCTGTTTTCCATCATGGTAACCATGCTTACTTTGCCTTTGGTGAGTAAATGCCATCACTTTGTCCCTGCCACCCTGGGACCTAGTTATCCTCATTGCATTTAGGTTTACCAATCCAGTGGCAGCAATTACCACTGTAATTTCTGACCTACAGAGAAGAGCTATCACAAGCTCTTCAAGGATGCATTGCTCCCCTCGCAAATTCATTTCTCACTGTTATGGTGAAAGCTGTCCTCTGAACCCTTCCCAGTGGGTGAGAAGATCGTAAGTGATAAATCCACTTGAATATTCCAATTTTTCTAAGGCTTTAAATACCTTTTTCTATAGTATACCAAGGCAGTTATGGTATTTCAATTCGTTCAGTGTATGTCACCTTTTGGTCCATGTTTCAGCCAACCAAACAAACAATTTGAGCTCTTTCTAATACCCCAAGCTGCAACATTAAATCTAGATTTTTTTGCTTAGTGGGCCCATTCAGTAAATTCTGCCTGATTCAATCTACCAGCATAATACACCCTTAATACTGAAACTGCCTTTGCAAAATTATGATGGAGACAGTGAAAAAGGTCTAACATAACTGATTCCATCTTGCTTCTAACCTCCAAGCTGTCCTTGTTCACTCCTGGGCATAGGTTGAACTAACTTTGGGAGGAACTCAGTTTATAAAACAAAGACAATAACAGCTTTTTCCTAAAACAAACCTCCTTCTTCCCTAGGGATTAGACTATCCTTACAGGACTAACAAATTAGCCACAAGATTAGAAATTATGGTTTAGGAGTCAGGCAGCTGGAGGCTACAAGGTTCTGATCCTCCCTAAAACGCTGCTAAGATCAGTGCTTGAGATATTTTGCGGACCCTGCACTTGATGGATCAGCTGGCACCACCCAGATTGATAAACTGGCTCATGTGATCTTGTGGCCCCCACCCAGGAACTGACTCAGTACAAGACGATAGCTTCAACTTCCCATGATTGGTTGGGTCAAGAGTGCTGACCCAACCAATCAGCACTCTTGAATCACTGGCCTTCCTCCACCCACAAAATTATCCTTAAAAACTCTGATCCATGAATGCTCAGGGAGACTGATTTGAACTCTGGTCTCTCACACAGCCGGCTCTGCACAAATTACTTTTTCTCTATTGCAATTCCCCTGTCTCAATAAATCAGCTCTGTCTAGGCAGCAGGCAAGGTGAGCCCATTGGGTGGTTACAATATCCACTCCCACACATTCTCTAGATTTCTGTCTGTAAATATTAGAAAAATCATATTGTTATTTTGTAGTGTAACAACCTCCTCATAGGGCACAATTTGTATCTCATCTTTAGAGGCCTACTGAGACTTGAGTTTAGTTATAGGTCTACAAAAAAAAGGGGTTGTAAGGGTTGGTCCTGAGGAGAATCAGCAGTGTTTTGTAAGGCAGTTACCTCAGAGGTGACCATTACTCTTTCATCAGGCAAAGCAGAGGTCATCTTCTCAGATAGAGATGGAGTGGCTTCTTCTACTGACAAAGCATCTTCAGAATGTAGGAGTTTAATGCCCCCCAGCTTCATCAGGATCTTCCCATATGTCCCCATTCCAATTTTCAGGACCCCATTCCTTTCCAATTAATGCTACCACTTTAACAGCAGACACCCTGTGAGCTTAGGAATTCAATTTGCATTGTAATTCAGCTACTTGCAAAATGGCACTGTGTTTAGTGTTCAGCAATCTCAGCTTTTTGGCTACAGGTAACAAAACTTTCTTCCAGGGCATTCATACAAAATTTTAGGTCATTTATGCAGTGCATGAGTTGGGAATTTGAATCCTTGAATTCATCCTTTTATTTCTACACTTTGTTTACATCAATAAGGAGCAACCAGTCAATCTCTTTGTACTCATCAATTTAACAAAAGTGTTCTAAGGTATCAAATACATGGTCACTTTTGTCTCTTATAAGTATTGATTATGGTCACTGAAAACTTTGTCTCTTATAGGTGTTTGATTAGGAATATCCACAGTAATATTTTGGGTATCTCAACTGATATGTCACACCATGTACTATCTATGCTCTTTTTGCTTCTAGAGATAGTCATTAGTGCCTTTAAATCTAGTTAGATTAGAGAACCAGTTCCAGAAACCCCATAACCAATTCAGAAATCTCATCCTTAAGATTCTGTTGCTCTAGAACAACTCTTCTTATCCAAATTTGTATTAGTCATGATTCTTCAGATAAATAGAACCAATAAGATGTGTATTACACACACACACACACATATATATATATATACACACACACACATATATATGATGTATAGATAGATAGATCTATATATCTGAGAGAGAGATTTATTCTAAGGAATTGGCTCACTTAGGAGGGCTGGCAAGTCTGAAATCTGCAAAGAATGCCAGCAGGCTGGAGCCCCAGAAAAGAGGTGATTTTGCAGTCCTAACGCAGTCTGCAAGGAGTCTGGAAGCAGGATTTCTTCCTGGGCGAACCCCAGTCTTTTCTCTTAAGTCTTTCATCTGTTTGGATAAGGCTCACCCATATTATTGAAAATAATCTGCTTTACTAAAAATCTGCTGATTTAAACATTAAACACATCTAAAAATATTTTCATATGAACATCTTGACTGGAGATTGACCAAAAGCCAGGTACCATGGCCTAGCCAAGTTGATACATAAAATGAACCAACATAAAAATCTAGAAGTCATCCTTGGTATCCTTCACTCTTACCACACATCTGATTCATCAACTCTACTTTCAAAATATATCTTGACTCTGATCACTTATCATGTGTGTCATTATCAGCTTCCTAGTACAAGCTACCTTCGTCTTTACCTGGTGTCCTAAATAGTCTTTTTGTTCTCCTTGCTTTCACTCTGCCTTCTATCCTGCTGGCCCCCTGCCCTCTGAGCCCACTATTCAGGCAGCAATCAAAATGATCTATTTAATGACCTAAATCTAATTATTCTACTCAACAGCTCAAAAACCTCCAATGGTCCCCATGAAACTCAAAGCAAAACCCAAAACTTTGTATTATTGTCTACAATCTTATTTATTCTGGTTCTGCCTCCCTCTCTCTGACTTCATTTAACATGCACCAGTGTTTTCACTCACTTGCTAATGTCCATCTGAAGGTGTTTTTGTCTCTTTGGTCTAGAAAACTCCTAGATGTTTCTATGGCTCCACTCAGATCATTGCTCAGAAATTATTTCTTTAAAATTCTTTCAGGATTACTGTATTTCAGCTAACAGTATTATATACTATTCCTTTATGCTAATTAATTTTTCATAGAATTTATTACTGTCCTGACTTGTATTATATATGTGTTTGGTTTATGTCTGCCTTCTCAATTAGAATAAAGCCTCCAAAAGGACAGGGACTTATTTCCTACCAAACCCCAGGGCACTAGTACTAGGTCTAAGGCACAGTCATGCACAATCATATTTGTCAAGTGAATGAGTGGGAATAATAATACTTTAGAGTGAGTATTCACGGGGTTGTTGAGAAGATTCAATGTCATAATGCACGAATGTTAAAGACTTCTAATTGCTTTGTAATGTCAATTCTCACTTCCTTCCTAATATAATCCCCAATTTGTATGTGGGCACATGGCTGCCTGGAATACAGACTTCGTTTCTTGCCCTTTCAGTTAGGAATGGTCTTATGACTGAGTTCCAGCTAATAAGGTGCAAGCAGAAGTGCCACATTCAACTTCTGGGAAGAGAGCTTTAAAAGAGGTGGGTGGGGGAGTTTGTTCCTTTTCTCTTTCCCTGCTGAGTGGAATTGGGGCATCATAACTGGAACTCCAGAGGCTCTAGATGAAACATGAGATGACCCTAACAGTAGAAATCAACCAAGAAGGATCACTAGGAACAAAAAGCCTGGGTCCTTGCTACCATGGAGTGATATATCATGCCCAGATCGACAACTTTGAAACTTTTTGAATATGAGGGAAAAATAAACTACTATCATACTAACTATCTGCTATTTTTGGGTTTTCTGTTCCTTGCAATCATATCTACTTCTTGCAATTTTAACATGTAAATTGGTCATGACAAATATTGACTTGTAGTAAGCCCTCAATAAATATCATTGTTTGCTTCATATTCTTATAACTGTTTTCAATTTTTTCTATTTCTATCTTTTCTTGTTAACATTGTTTTTGTTGTTATAGGCTGTGTACTATGCCAAGTGCTAGGGATAAGAATGAGAATAAGATAGAAATTTCACTTAAAGGACATTGTGGTCTAGGGAGCATACAAAGAAATTATAACACAACGTGAGATGTATTTTCATGGCAGCAATAAAAACATGCTGTGGGGACACACAGGAAGTACAGTATAAGTCTGCCAGGGGATACCAGAGACAGATTCATTGCGGAAGATGTAGATCTTAAATCAAGACTTAAACATGCCTAGAAGACAATCATGAGGACAAGGGGTGGAGAGTGCAGAGGGAAAAGCAAGGGAATTGACTGCACATACGCCTCCCTATTAGGTTCAGGAAAAATATGAATCTTACCCCCAACCTAAAAAAGAAAAAAAAAGACATCATTGCCCCTAAGGAAGCTAAGGCACTCCATTTTTCTCATCTCATCTGAAACTTCATTGGAAATGTGGGGTTGCTGTGTTTAAAAAGTCATTATTTCCAATTCTGTGAAGAAAGTGATTAGTAGCTTGATGGGGATGGCATTGAATCTGTAAATGACCTTGGGCAGTATAGCCATTTTCACGATATTGATTCTTCCTACCCATGAGCATGGAATGTTCTTCCATTTGTTTGTATCCTCTTTTATTTCCTTGAGCAGTGGTTTGTAGTTCTCCTTGAAGAGGTCCTTCACATCCCTTGTAAGTTGGATTCCTAGGTATTTTATTCTCTTTGAAGCAATTGTGAATGGGAGTTCACTCATGATTTGGCTCTCTGTTTGTCTGTTGTTGGTGTATAAGAATGCTTGTGATTTTTGTGCATTGATTTTGCATCCTGAGACTTTGCTGAAGTTGCTTATCAGCTGAAGGAGATTTTGGGCTGAGACAATGGGGTTTTCTAGATATATGATCATGTCGTCTGCAAACAGGGACAATTTGACTTCCTCTTTTCCTAATTGAATACCCTTTATTTCCTTCTCCTGCCTAATTGCCCTGGCCAGAACTTCCAACACTACGTTGAATAGGAGTGGTGAGAGAGGGCATCCCTGTCTTGTGCCAGTTTTCAAAGGGAATGCTTCCAGTTTTTGTCCATTCAGTATGATATTGGCTGTGGGTTTGTCATAGATAGCTCTTATTATTTTGAAATACGTCCCATCAATACCTAATTTATTGAGAGTTTTTAGCATGAAGGTGGTTGAATTTTGTCAAAGGACTTTTCTGCATCTGTTGAGATAATCATGTGGTTTTTGTCTTTGGTTCTGTTTATATGCTGGATTACATTGATTGATTTGCATATATTGAACCAGCCTTGCATCCCAGGGATGAAGCCCACTTGATCATGGTGGATAAGCTTTCTGATGTGTTGCTGGATTCGGTTTGCCAATATTTTATTGAGGATTTTTGCATCGATGTTCATCAAGGATATTGGTCTAAAATTCTGTTTTTTGGTTGTGTCTCTGCCCAGCTTTGGTATCAGGATGATGCTGGCCTCATAAAATGAGTTAGGGAGGATTCCCTCTTTTTCTATTGATTGGAATAGTTTCAGAAGGAATGGTACCAGTTCCTCCTTGCACCTCTGGTAGAAATCGGCTGTGAATCCATCTGGTCCTGGACTCTTTTTGCTTGGTAAGCTATTGATTATTGCCACAATTTCAGCTCCTCTTATTCGTCTATTCAGAGATTCAACTTCTTCCTGGTTTAGTCTTGGGAGAGTGTATGTGTCAAGGAATTTATCCATTTCTCCTAGATTTTCTAGTTTATTTGCATAGAGGTGTTTGTAGTATTCTCTGATGGTAGTTTGTATTTCTGTGGGATCGGTGGTGATATCCGCTCTGTCATTTTTTATTGCGTCTATTTGATTCTTCTCTGTTTTTTTCTTTATTAGTCTTGCTAGCGGTCTATCAATTTTGTCGATCCGTTCAAAAAACCAGCTCCTGGATTCATTAATTTTTTGAAGGGTTTTTTGTGTCTATTTCCTTCAGTTCTGTTCTGATTTTAGTTATTTCTTGCCTTCTGCTAGCTTTTGAATGTGTTTGCTCTTGCTTTTCTAGTTCTTTTAGTTGTGATGTTAGGGTGTCAATTTTGGATCTTTCCTGCTCTCTCTTGAGGGCATTTAGTGCCATAAGTTTCCCTCTACACACTGCTTTGAATGCGTCCCAGAGATTCTGGTATGTTGTGTCTTTGTTCTCATTGGTTTCAAAGAACATCTTTATTTCTGCCTTCATTTCGATATGTACCCAGTAGTCATTCAGGAGCAGGTTGTTCAGTTTCCATGTAGTTGAGTGGTTTTGAGTGAGATTCTTAATCCTGACCTCAGCCAAAAGAACAAAGCTGGAAGCATCACACTACCTGACTTCAAACTATACTACAAGGCTACAGTAACCAAAACAGCATGGTACTGGTACCAAAACAGAGATATAGATCAATGGAACAGAACAGAGCCCTCAGAAATAATGCTACATATCTACAACTATCTGATCTTTGACAAACCTGAGAAGAACAAGTAATGGGGAAAGGATTCCCTATTTAATAAATGGTGCTGGGAAAACTGGCTAGCCATATGTAGAAAGCTGAAACTGGATCCCTTCCTTACACCTTATACAAAAATCAATTCAAAATGGATTAAAGACTTAAACGTGAGACCTAAAACCATAAAAACCCTAGACGAAAACGTAGGCATTACCATTCAGGACATAGGCATGGGCAAGGACTTCATGTCTAAAACACCAAAAGCAATGGCAACAAAAGACAAAATTGACAAATGGGATCTAATTAAACTAAAGAGCTTCTGCACAGCGAAAGAAACTACCATCAGAGTGAACAGGCAACATACAAAATGGGAGAAAATGTTCACAACCTACTCATATGACAAAGGGCTAATATCCAGAATCTACAATGAACTCAAACAAATTTACAAGAAAAAAACAAACAACCCCATCAAAAACTGGGCGAAGGACATGAACAGACACTTCTCAAAAGAAGACATTTATGCAGCCAAAAAACAAATGAAAAAATGCTCAGCATCACTGGCCATCAGAGAAATGCAAATCAAAACCACAATGAGATACCATCTCACACCAGTTAGAATGGCAATCATTAAAAAGTCAGGAAACAACAGGTTCTGGAGAGCATGTGGAGAAATAGGAACACTTTTACACTGTTGGTGGGACTGTAAACTAGTTCAACCATTGTGGAAGTCAGTGTGGCGATTCCTCAGGGATCTAGAACTAGAAATACCATTTGACCCAGCCATCTCATTACTGGGTATATACCCAAAGGACTATAAATCATGCTGCTATAAAGACACATGCACACGTATGTTTACTGCGGCATTATTCACAATAGCAAAGACTTGGAACCAAGCCAAATGTCCAACAATGATAGACTGGATTAAGAAAATGTGGCACATATACACCATGGAATACTATGCAGCCATAAAAAATGATGAGTTCATGTCCTTTGTAGGGACATGGATGAAGCTGGAAACCATCATTCTCAGCAAACTCTCACAAGGACAAAAACCAAACACCGCATGTTCTCACTCATAGGTGGGAATTGAACAATGAGAACACTTGGACACAGGAAGGGGAACATCACACTCTGGGGACTGTTGTGGGGTGGGGGGAGGGGGGAGGGATAGCATTAGGAGATATACCTCATGCTAGATGACGAGTTAGTGGGTGCAGCGCACCAGCATGGCACATGTATACATATGTAACTAACCTGCACATTGTGCACATGTACCCTAAAACTTAAAGTAAAATAATAATAAATTAAAAAAAAGACTAAACCCAAAACACATTGCAACTACAATGAAAAAAAAAGTCATTATTTCTAAATAGTCTGATTACAAGAGGAGTTGACTTAGAAAGCAAAGAGGCAATTACTAGATGGAATATACATAATCAGAATTGTCCAAAGAAAGCACAGTGGCTTATCCTGGATGTGAGTTTTTTGGGAGATAGGAACACGGAAAGGGAGAGAGGACATGACGGGAAAGTACATACACAGATAAAATTAGGGAGGTTTCCCAGGGAAAGGGAACCACTTACAGTACTTAAGGCAACAATTTTTGAAGTCGTTTCTAAAAAATGAACTGTAAGAACTCCCTATTCTATTCCTTACGTTGACAGGCTATAAGCTACTTAGGATAATATTCACTTTACTTAATATTCAGTGCAATGCTTTGTATAAATTTCAAAATCTTTACCCTAGCTGCACTAGATATGTTACGTAGTATAAGGCAGAGGGCAAGGGAGGCAACATTAAGACAGCAAAATAACAATAGACAGGTTAGAATTTCCTCCTTAAGACATCACTAGTGCAACATCAGCAGATTTGCTGACTCTTAATTTGGGCTCTCAGTATTCTTGACATTGTCCATTTAACTTCTTGGAACTAAATTAACCTTAAATTTTCTTCTAAACTTTCCCTTTACTTCTAAGTTTAACATTTGCTCACAGCTTCTCTAATACTATATTTATCTTGATACTGTCTCACATTAATGATCATTTTAAACAAAATTTTTTATGTATCTAAAAGTCAAGTGCATTTCTATGCAAACATGCCTCTGAAAATATAATGGAGAACTGTTGGAAAACATGTGGCCTGTAAACATTCGATCTACAGATTTTAAATTTCAAGAAAGGCTGTATAATAAAAACAAAATAATAAAATTTAATAAACAAACAAAAATAAACAAAAACCCCACAAAGCTACCCTATAGAAATTGATTTCTGGGGCTGAAGAGAAAAGGAAAAATAGCACTTCCTTAATATTAATCTATTATAATGTATCCTTCACCTCAGCTTCTCTTTGCCACATTATAAAGCAGCAACCCTTTGCATTGACCGTATAATTCAAATCTTTCTTTGGAGAAATATGCAATAGTTGGTAATTGTCTGCATTCTGAAGCATCTCATTTTATGCCCCCCAAATGCATGATTCACTTTGAATGATAAATATGGCTATGAAATGGAGTGTTTCCGACATTCACAGATCAAATGTAACTGGGGAGGAATAATTCAGATGCATCCTGATGTTTTATATTTCCATGCACTAATATTTGCTTCACACCATATGTCACAGTAACACAAGAATGTGATAATGTAGAACAGCCCAGTGGTTTTCTCCTCCAACATCTGGTCTTCTGAGGAAGTCTAGCACTTTAGAGATTCATGTTTAAATCCCAAGACAGGTGGTAAAAATCAAATGCCTTGGTGACGGGAAGTAAAAAGAAGGCTGGAAAGGCTTTTTCCTGTCATCAGATTGGCATCAAGGAATACTGTGATAATCTCAGTGGAATTAAACAAACAGAACCAGTAGTCCACTGGACCCTCTCTGAAAAGCCACACACTATGTACATTCACAGGGCAGTAAAGAGAACCAGTTGTCAGCAGACGTTTTAATCGGTGGCCCCCCTTCAAGTCTGCTGACTCTTGGCTCTGTTGAAGGCATCCAGCCCTGGAGGCACCATAGCTTCATAAGGAGCAATGGCAACATCATCTTCCTCTGGAAGCTGGCTTGACCACTCTCCAGAGAAGAAGACCAAGACCACTTTAGGTGTACCGACAGCATTTACAACACAAGCTAGTCTCTCTAATCCTTAAAAAAAAGAGAGGAGTGGGGGGAACAAGCTTTCATATTTCCTACTCTCCTGCAGGCATAAATTAGCTAGATTTGTTCTATTTCCTCAGCCCCTCTTTATTCTTCAGGTTGGTACAATGTGGTTTCTGTCCCTACCACTTCATAGAAGCTACCCACTGAGTTCCTAAATGGCTACTGTGTAAGCTAAACTTCATTTACCCTTTTCTAACTTCATTTTGCTTCACCGCAGTGTTTAACAGGGTTGACTGCTCTCCACTTCTTGGAACACTCTTTTTTTTTTTTTTTTTAACTGAGTTAGATGTTACACTTCTCTGCTTTTCTAACTACCCTCTAAATATTTTTTTGTGATTCCTTTACTTTTCCTAGACTTTCAAATTTCGATGTTTAACAAACTGTGCTCTAACGCCTTCTTTTTGTCTGTTTACATTGACTTCTGGATGACCTAAGTCCCTCTCAAAATTCCAATTCCTAATCACCCCTATGCTGCAAGTACTGTCATCCTGTGTTTGCTGCTGCCTATCTATTACCCACCCTTCTCCACCCTGCCCTGGGCCCTGGGATGGTGATCTCTAAAAGCTGCGTCATCAGACTCCTCGTATTTTGAATGATGGTTTGTTTTGTTAACGGCAGATAGTATCAGAAAATGGGATGGTAGGAAGAAAAAGAGGTGGGACGTTAATTTTTTTTTTTGTAATTTAATAGACTTTTCCAACCTTGCGTAACTAGGATAAATCCCCCTTGGTCATCTTGTATTATTCTTTTTATAAACTGTTAGATTCAATTTGCTAATATTTTGTTGAGGATTTTTGCATCTATTCTCATGAGAGATATTTGTCTGTAGTGTTCTTTTCTTATACTGCCTTTGTTTGTCTTTGGTGTTAGAGTAATTCTGGCCTAACGGATAGAGTTAGGAAGTATTCCCTCTGCTTCTAACCTCTGAAAGAGATTGTAGAGAATTGGTATAATTTCTTTCTTAATGTTTGGTAGAATTCACCAGTGAAATATCTGGGTCTAGTGCTTTCTGTTTTGGAATGTAATTAACTATTGATTTGCTTTTAAAAATAGATATAGGCAAATTCAGATTGTTTTTCTCTTCTGGCATGAGTTTTCTCTTCCATACTTTTAATCTGCTTTTTGTGATTTTAATTGAGCATTTATCGTATTTTATATTCTAATTCTACAAGTAGTCCATTTCTGCTTTTAAATAACACCATACCACTTCACAAAGCTAGTACTTTGTAATAACACAATAATACTAATTCCTCCCTTTCATCCCTTTTGCCATTGTTGTCATTCATTTTCCTTACATATTTGCATACCCAAGTGTATGTGTAATCATTGTTGCTATTATTATTATGAACAAACTGTTTTCTGTTTACTAAATTAAAAATAAGAAAAAACAAATGTTTTCATTTTGCTTTCCCTTCTTCCTTTTTATGTATTGATCCAAGCTTCTGGCTTATATATAATAACTTTCCTCCTCCCTAAAGAACTTCTTCTAATAATTCTTGCACGGTATCCTGTCAATAAATTCCATCAATTTTTGTTTGTCTGAGAAAGTATTTATTTCTTCTTTATTGTCGACGGATAATTTTGCAAGACATGTAATTCTAGGTGTTTCCCCGCCCCCCCTCAGCACTTTAAATATTTCACTTCATTCTCTTTTTACTTTTATGGTTTCTGAGGAGAAATCAGATTTAATTCTTACCTTCGTTCCTCTGTAAGTAAGGCTTTTTTTTTTTTTCTTCTGGTTTCTTTCAGAACATTTTTTTTAATCTTTGATTTTTCTGTAGTTTGAATATAGAATGCCTATGCATAGTTTTCAGTTTTTGGTTTTGTTTTTTCGCATTTTTACTGATTGGTGTTCTCAGAACTTCTTGGATCTGTGGTTTGTTATCTGACATTAACTTGGGGGAAGTTCTCAGTCATTACTTCAAATATTCTATACTTCCCTCTCTTTCTTCTCTTTCTGTTATTCCCGTTATACATACATTCCATCTTTTGTAGTTGTCCCATCGTTCTTGGATATTATGTTCTTCTTTTTCAGTCTTTTTTGTTTGTTTGTTTGCTTGCTTGCTTTTCAGTTTTGGAGGCTTCTATTGAGATTTCAAGTTCAGAGACTCTTTCTTCAGCTGAGTCCAGTCTACTAATAAGCTCATCAAAAGTAATGTTCGTTTCTGTTTTAGTTGCTTTTGATCTCTGGAATTTCTTTTCAGTTCTTTCTTGGAATTTCCATCTCTCTGTTTGCATTGCTGATCTGTTCTTGCATGCTGTCTACTTTATTCATTAGAGCCTTTAGCATCTTAACCATAGTTGTTTTAAATTCCCAATTGAATAATTGCAACATCCTTGCTATATTTGAGCTCTGGTGCTGATGCTAGATTTATCTCCTCAAACTGTTTTTTGCCTTTCAGTATCCCTCGTAACGTTTTCTTGATAACTGGACATGTTGTACTGAGTAAAACAAATTTTTACAAATATAGGTCTTTAGTAATGTGGTAGTAAACTGTGTGGGGAGGGAAAATGTTCTATAGTCCTATGATTGGGCATTAGTCTTCTAGTGATGCTGTGCCCCTGGACTATGAACTTCACAAGGGCCTCTCAGTCCCTTGCCCCTTAGTTGGGACAGGATGGCTAGAGTGGACTGGAGTTGGCTAGAGTGGGCTGCAGTTGGATATTTCCTCTCCTCCACATGGAAGCTAGAGGGGACTGCAGTTGAGTATTTTCCTTCCCCAAGGTCAATTAGATTCTGATAAAACCCCAGCAGGTTTAGATCTAGTGAAACAGTTTCTCCTAAGGATAGGCAATACATTTCTGTTTAAGCCTCCCAATTCATGGTCTTTGTTACAGCAGCCCTAGCAAAAGAATACAGCAGGAATCACGTCTGCCTTGATTACTGTGATATACCAAGTTTCTAGCATGTGTCAAACATTTATGGTAGGAATTCTAGACATATCTATTGAATGATTGATTAAATTCCTATAATTACTGTGAAGTAAAATGACATATTGGGAAAGTAATTAAACCAATTTGGTAATGGGACATAATTATTGAAATACAAGGTTATCACATTAAAACCTGATCCCACATCTGAAAATAGAAGAACAATGTTTTAATCAGTCCACACCACATTTAATATTAATTAATCAAGTAGGAAAACGGAGAAAATTTTCTATCAGGGAAAATAATTAAATACTAAAGATCACTACTCAGAATAATAACTTATTTTTAAAATGCTATATCAGGTTTTCTTACCTCAATTCACGAGCCCTTTAGATTTTACGTTTCTAAGTAACAGTCTTTATTGTCAAGAGTCTTAAGCACAGGGAGTGAAGGAGTTTGAGTGGGTCCTTTGTCATTTTTACTTATTCAGAGGCACCAGGCGAAGGAGATTGTTTAGTTGCTACTTTCCGAGTTTATCTCTTCATAATTCAAACCTGAGAATTTCAACTCCCCCAACAAGATACTTACAGGCTGAAGTTAAGAAACCCTTTAAAAATTTTGTGGACCAGAATAAAATTATCAGTTCATTCAACTTTCCAAAACGCTTCTAAGGTTGAGGTGATTCAGCTAAGAGACAGCATGTGGATTTCTTAATGAATAGTAAACTTTGTAAGTTTGTATGTACCCTAAAAAGTTTTTGCCTTGGCCGGGCGCGGTGGCTCACGCCTGTAATCCCAGCACTTTGGGAGGCCGAGGCGGGCGGATCACGAGGTCAGGAGATCGAGACCATCCTGGCTAACACAGTGAAACCCCGTCTCTACTAAAAATACAAAAAATTAGCCGGGCGTGGTGGCGGGCGCCTGTAGTCCCAGCTACGCGGGAGGCTGAGGCAGGAGAATGGCATGAACCCGGGAGGCGGAGCTTGCAGTGAGCCGAGATCGTGCCACTGCACTCCAGCCTGGGCGACAGAGCGAGACTCCGTCTCAAAAAAAAAAAAAAAAAAAAAAAGTTTTTGCCTTAACCCAATCACATATGTTAAAGTCAGGCAATACCTTAGAAACAAAGGCCTTCCTTCCATTCCCAAATGACAAGTTGGCATTTCACAAATACCTCTTTAGTTAAATAATGGGGTGGTCATAATGATGAAGTGAATATAATTTGAACTAAAATATATTCTGAATGCTCATGTGTAGAAAAATAAGCAGCCTAATAAAACATATTAGTAGTGACTTTGTACTCGATGTCATCAATGATATCTTCTAATCCTGAGTCTTCAAATGTAGTCACAAACATGCCATTGGTACATTCTTATGAGATATCACCAAGGAACGGAGAGTACTTGAATTTAGCCACTTTAATTTCCTTCTTACTAACTTCTATTTTCCACATCTACAGCAGGAATCAAGATTTTAAATGTATTTGATTTTGTCATATTATACTCATACAACTCTGTAACCCCAGTTAAGTCCTCCACAAAGAGAAACTAAGTGACCAAAATCTTGCACGCACTTTCTTTAAACAATAAATCTGCTCCATATCATGTGGCCAACTTTCAAACAGAGAAGACCTGATACACTGGTATATTCTTGGACTATATCCCAAACTCAATTGCCTCACTGAACTTTAATTCTTCCTAACATGTTATTGGAACCATCGTTTTATTGAGCACTCCAGCCCTAGATCTGATGATCAACAATGACTTTCTGCTATCACTCTTGACTTCTCCCCAAGCCAAGCCCTACAGCATACCCTCATTTTGTATTACCCTTTGGCTAGCCATGCAAATTTTACACTACCTTGAACCATTCAGATCTTTATACTTTACCATGTCATTGATCATGTAGGCACAGATTTCCACAGTCCTGAAGTGGAAAACCAAATAATTATGAAAGACGTACATTTTGCCTTTGTTACTAGTTCAAGGCTCCCTTTTCTATACCCATAGTCTCTTACAATCTTGGTTCACAAACTCTTAGAGATATGTTGATGTCATGATGGTTGCTCTATAGACTCCTTCTGCCTAAATCAGAGATGTACAATTTTTGTAAAAGCTTACAGATGTCACAGAATACTTCCTCCCTCAGTGAAATATTTTATAGTATGCTTCCTGTGTTAGTCTTCTTCCATCACCATGGTGATTAAAGGACTGATCAGTACCATGGCTACCTGGAACACAAACTTAGAGATAATTGTTCTGGAACTTCTCCTGTAGTTCAATCGTTGCTTGAGCCAGCAGAAATTTGATGTTATGTTACTTGCAAATAAAAGATTCCTAGCATCTAATTCAGTCTTTCATCTCAGGGAACTGCTTATTCTACTTTAAGACTTTAGGAGACAGGGGAAGAAGACAAGGGCAGCATGTGACAAGAGCAAAAAATCAATTTGATGGACTAACGTAACAATTCTTGTGTTCTCTGAAACAACGGGGCCAGCTTAACAGACTTCACAAGATTGTCATGATGAACATATTCAGCAACTCACTGCTCAGGCAGTGTTTCAGGAAGCTTGTCCAGGTATCCATGAGACAATCATCAAATCATTGAGTCTAATCAGCATGAAATAAAATGGTTGCTTTTAAAGATTCTTAAATACTCTCAGTTCTGAGCATTTGGCACTTTTAAAATACATGCAAAGAAGAAGTTTTTCTTGAGTTTTGATATGAATTATGAAAACTGAGACTTTGACACTGACCTAAATTACTAACAAAAGGCTTTAAATATCAATGAATAAAAGTAGAACTGAAAAAAAATGTTCATTTTAATTTTTAAAGAAAACATTTTCATTTTATTAATCTTTCTAACAAAAATATAATTATCTTCAAATGAAAGAGCAAGATTATTAATAATTTTCACTTTTAGAAGAACTTGAAAGAGAATAGAAACATTTTCTAGTGGAGTGAATCTTTTAAATGCAGGTGGCCGGGCGTGGTGGCTCATGCCTATAATCCTAGCACTTTGGGAGGCTGAGGTGGGCCAATCACTTGAGGTCAGGAGTTCGAGACCAGACTGGCCAACATGGTGAAACCCTGTGTCTACTAAGAATACAAAAATTAGCTGGGCGTAGTGGCAGGTGCCTGTAATCCCAGTTACTCAAGAGGCTGAGGCAGGAGAATCGCTTGAACCCAGGAGGTGGAAATTGCAATGAGGCAAGATTGTGCCACTGCACTCCAGCCTGGGCAACAGAGTGAAACTCTGTCTCAAAAAATAAATAAATAAAAATAAATAAATAAATAAAATAAAATGCAGGTAAATGTGATCTAGTGAAGACATTATGAACTCAGGCCTTTCATTACTAAGTAAATATAATTCAATGTTTACCCTTTAAAAAATATTGAAATCTGGCTGACAAAATGCATCTTAAGTGGAATTCCATTTAGGGGAAGAAAAGTCAGGACTTTCCATGGTTTCTTTAGGTCAGCTTTGGAATAATTATACACTAGCATATAAGCAAAAAATAAGCTAAATATATATAACTTGATCTGATATAAAATTCAAATGTCTTCTAATGGCTCAGTTCGTCAACATTTTTCTCAATTTTAAAGAAAAAAAGCACAAGAAACACAAGCAATTTTCTCTTTCATGTTGACTTCCAAAATAATGTCTGCATGAAGCCTGCAGGGAAGCTTGGGAATTGGAATCCTTTTTCAATTAGCAAAGGAAAATCTACGAAAATTTCCAGTAGTGATTCAATTAATCCAACTACAGCAGGGAGTATATACTAATAGTTAGAATAAGAAATGGAGAGAAGGTGCCTCAAACACCCTTCTAATTCCAAAGCCTGAAAACGGAGTGGCCAAAGGCAATTCTACTTGCCTGCCTGTCCTTCAGACTTCCCCATTGTAAAAATAAACAAATGAAATTTAATCTAGTTCAATAATAGGGCAATGTTTATAGAATACTTACAAGTTTTACTAACAGTGTTCATAGAGCAGGGCCAAGAAAGGGTCTAGAGACTGACAAGGCTATTAATTGCTAGTTACGTCCTACATTAAGTTTGTGTTCCTCACATCTTCCTTGACGATGAGAATATTTTCACATTTGTCTTCATTCTCAGATAGTTTTACTTTTCTGGATGAGGAGACATTTTGTCAGTGTAACTGAGACAGCTTTGATAGAATCAATTTCAATTTTAAATCTCTCTTGAGAGGCACTCACATCTTGTAGGTTCACCTAGGCTGATTCCAATGATGTCTCTTGAGTAACTATCCTCGGGCCATATGCATGCATTTTGGCTTCTAGCTGAAATTCCGCTGAATTAATAGTTGATTAAAATTGTTTTAAGAAAAATGTCACTGAATGGCAAAATGCCAAATAACAACTGAATTCATTTGTGAGGCACAAAGACGAGCGTTACTATCTCCACCCCATCTCCCACAGGCCAATGGCAGTCCTGACAAAGCACAAAGTGAAGCTCTCGTCTCAAAGAAAAGACACAAAATCCCCAGCAGCCCCATCCCAGAGAGGATATGACAGCAGAGCTCCAGGGTGGACACAGCTCATGATGACAGTGGATTTCTCTTGCTTCCCCTTGATATGATATCATACCTTTTATTTTTTCCAATCAAAATGTAGATTAAATTTCATAATGCACTTCAAAGTGCTTTCAAAGTGCAAACTGGTTACAAAAACCCACTGAGTAATATTATTAATTTATGTTTATTGCTATATAGAAAGAATCTTGCTGCTTTTCTGTTTTTGACTATTTGCACATGCTCTTTCCTCTGTTTGGAATGCCTTTCTCATTTTCCACTTGGAGAAAGCCCAACCCACCAGGAGAAAAACCTTCCTTGGCAAACTTGCCACTACCCCAGAGCCTCCTGTGACTCCTATGGGTACCCAGAGCCTACTGTGACCCCTCTTACTTCTTAGCCCTTGGCATGCTCTAATATAATGTTAGATTAATATAGCTCTTCTGGCTGCTAGACAGTGACTGTCCTGAAAGTAGAGGAAAGAGAGCATCATCTTGGTATCTGGTGGGTGTTTAAGAACAATGCCTAGTACAAAGGTGTGCTAAAATAAGCATGTTTTTTGAATTAATGTAACTAGTGCTGCCCAGTAATAAATGCTTTCAATAAGCAACATAATTTAGATTTCTGTATCCTATGGAGTTACCTCAGTACTTTCAAAACACCCACTAGCAATGTAGGTAATGGGTTATCATTAAAGTCTTACTTTTTTTAGGTTGACTGCTGAATCAAATGTGCTTTATTTTGTAGCCATAATTTGTTCACATTTGTCTTCTTTATTAGCCCATAGGCTCTTTTATAAAAGAGATGGTGCCCCAATTCTTGTGCCTAGCAGGCACAACAAGAAATACATTTGAATAAGTAAATAATCAAATACGGAAAGATGACTTATGGTGCCCATGGCTAGGCAGAGGGTGTAGGTATTGTGGATTGATTCAATAGCTACACAATCAAATAGAGATGATAACTGGAGTTAAGATGTAACATTGGATCTGGGATAGGGAAAGTTTAGGAAACTAACAATAAAATCCTTCCATAAACTAAAGAACGTTTGCCACTATCAGGATGAAAAAATATGTCCTATGGAAAGATGTTGCCATAGAAATAGGGTATATGACCCTACAATGCAGAAGAGTTAAAACTGGCACTGATGAAAGAGGTTTGTTATTATTCATCTGAGAATTAGTAAAATAATGTCTAGCTATCCCAACTCCATAAATGGCCTAAAGGAAAGGGCTGTAACAAGCAGTTTTCCAAAAAAAGGACAAGTTTCTTGGACATAGAGCAAAGGGGAAAATATGAGGACATGATCGATTCCATCCATGGACAACTGCCTGAGAATCAGGGAGGAATGAGGTTGGAAAATCCCCCTTTATTTTTTTTCCGCATAGGTGTGTTCATTTCCAAGCAGTTTGGCTTCTTTCAATCCTGGCCTTCTTCCTGCTGAATACAGAATCATTTCAGGGGCCCAATAGTTTACCAACACCTAGTCCAGATGCACTGACAATTCTGGCATGCCTCTCCATTTTATCAAAGCACCCAGACATCAGAGCGTCTGTATTGCACCAGCTGGAGGCCAGCCCCTTTATCCTCATGCCTATGTGTTCTTAGGATACACAAGCACTTGGAAAACCACTTAGAGGGATTACCAGCCAAGGTACCACATAATGCAGCTAGCCACTATTACCAACAGAGACCTAACACCAGTACATGTTTTGTTGAGAAAAATTAAAAAGCTACTCAGCTGTAAAAGCCATTTCCCACTCAATTGTTGGCAGCCTCAAATTGCAGTTATGTGGACCCAAGCAAGCAGTAACACACACGCATACCCTTCAGTTAAAGCTCAAGGGCCATATGATTTAGCTTTGAGTCCCAGCAAATAACTGGAAAGGTTTTCCTTTCTTTTTCTTCTTCCAGTTGGTCGACAGGTATAACAAGTTGACTGGGTCTGCAGTCAGCTCCATCAGAGAGTGTGAATAACAGAGCAAAAGGCAGAAAGATTTTATGTGTCTGGCGAACAGAGCATCCCCAGGGAAATCTTCAGAGGTTGAAAACATTTTTCAGAATTACTGCAATATACTACCTTTGTCAAAGGTGCTTACAGTGCTTGAAACATATTAATTAAGTTTCCTTCCTGACCTTTGGGATTGGGACTGTAAAGTAGCATTAAAGCAGATTTGTAGAAGACAACAAAGGGGCTGTCATCCAACCAGTGCTGACCCAACCATTCATGCATAGGGTCTCCTTATCACCATGCTTTTTTCTCCACAGTCTGTATAGCCAGAGAGAAGTCAGGCTAGGCTTATATTCAGGTACTTTCTTCCACTCTCTAAAGTTTGAAGGATATTGTAAAGCTTATAGTAGGGTGGGGAAAGGGGGTCTTCAAAGACATGAAATGGCAAAAAAGAAATATGAAACTTGGAGAGGAGCAGTATAGTGAAAATTGCTCATGGCTTTTCTTACCAATTGGTTTTTAGCAATGACGATCTCTACAAATAGTGTTCTCAGTCATTTTGAATGGAGAGATGAACTAATACAATTCATTTTTAATCAGTATTTAGGAAAACTCAGGAAGCCAAAATTGGTTGACTGTTAGTCTTTCCCCTGGATTAACAATCATCTCTAAATGGATAACTTCCTTGTCTGTGCCTCAATTTCAATGTTCTCAATAGACCTCATACGGCATTTCCTGTTGAAATAGTTCCTAAGCTCTCTGGTGAATTTTGGAGGTGTTTGAGAGGTAGATCATCCTCCTGTTCATGAGCCCCTGGCCTTTTGTGAGTATCCCTTACACTCTTCAGGACCCTTCCTCCCACAGCACTGCCCTCCTGCCAGGGAACCCCACTGCGCTTGGTCCTGCAGGCCCTGACCTGGCCTCACTTGGGGATGGACTCCTCATCTAACAAGAAGGAAAGTTTCCTAGTTGAGAAAAGGAGTGAACTTTGGGATTAAAGCTCTTCTTATTTCCTTGACTATGGCCAGGTTGTTTAACTGATTTCATTTCTTTTCTCTTCCTGAGACATTCAGTCCTTACAGATGTCCTGCTGTTTGGGTTTCCAAATTATACTTCTCACACTGACTACCCAGAGCATAAATTCTGTTGCCACATGGATGTCCTGGATTGAACCTGGCTCTAACGCTAGTAACCTTTGGGTCCTTAGGTAAGTCACTTAATTTCTCTCTGCCTCAGTTTTTCCATCTGTAAAATGAAGTTAATAAGCTATTTTTATTTATAGGTTTGGTACAGGAATTGTATTTTCTAGATTTTCCACATGTCTCACATTCCTTTTGTCATAGGATCACATGTTGGCCTCCTAACATGCATGGTCCCTGAAGGTATTTGAATTTGCAGTTTAAGTGTTTTCAGAGTCCTCATTGACCACTGTAAACCAAGGTCTAGGAAATATCATAGAAGATGCTAAGATTAAATACTTAGATTAAACAGATAATTCTTCAAATTAGAGATTCTTCTATTCAACTTTGTTCATGGGAGATTTGGAACCCAAACCACCTGATAAATCATCACTGCCCCTCTATGCCCAGAAGGCAGCCCAAAGAGCAGTGTGAGCCCTTGGGAGAACTGCAATTCAATGTTTACAATGAAGAATGCTCCATTTATGAATGTTAAAGACTAGGTAATTCAAAATCAATTTCATATTAGACAGTATGCAAGTTGTGAGTTCAAGGAGGGGAGAGCTAGTGGGAGGTGGATTAGGCCAGCAAGTCTCAGGACGTTGGGCAGGTTCAACGGAAAGGAAAGAAAGAAGACAAAGCAGTTTTATCTGGAAGAGTGAGAAGAGGTCAAGGGCAGCACAAGTAGCTATGCAAAGCCTTGGTCTAATTAAATAAAATTTTGCTTTTCCAAAAAGCTTATCATACCTGCAAGTTCAAAATTTAAATTTGAAGAACTGAAATACACACACACACACACACACACACACATATATATTTCAGTTCTTGCTGATACAGTCATCACAAAAAAAACTAACAACAAGATCTAAAATTAAAAAGCTCCACCTAAGAACTGGAGACAGATCGACCATGATGACATCATGAAATAAAACTTTTTTAAAAAAACTGGCTGATGTTTTACAGACTCATACTTGGATGCTGCCTACTGTGTGTCTACAGTATTTCTGCTTTCAGTGTTTTCCTACCTTTTACAGCTCTAGCATCAGATCTTTTTCCCTCTTTAATGTTTTTATTCTGCAATCTAAAAACATTTTACTTCAAACACCTGTACATCTTCTTGCAAATGATCAATGAAAATGTGTCAAATTGAATTGATCTTGGTGGCCTCCCACAAAGCAGCTGCACCTTCCTCCTCAAGCCCCTTCCTGTCCCCTCCCCGCATGTGCCATGCCACACTCTGCTATAGGTTGCTATTTATCAATAATTATTATGTAAAAATCTGTCAACTTATATTTGGTCCATATGCTCATGTATTTAAAGGGTAGAAATTGTTTTGAAATTACCTTGTAAGATTGAAGACAGGAGGGAAGCTAGGGAAATCCTTTCACTTTTAGATAAAGATTGAAAGGTTAACTCTTGAGTCACAAACATAAAAAAACTACATAAATTCGTGAATATACATTGGGCATTATTTTTATAAAAGAGACCCCCCCCCCAGAAAAAAAACTACTGTTGCTTTATTTCCTTCCTCTTTCTCTTTCTTTCCATTGCTTTTTGGACTAAAATTCTCTAAGCCCAGAATTCTCATTGGAAGGAACATTTATTATTTACTTTGGTGATTTAGAAAGTGCCTATTCTGGCAACTATTCATTGAATTTTAAAATTAACCATAAATTACATGAGTTACTCCCAATGAATATCATTGACCAATGCTTCTGCCATTACTGGGCGTAGATTGATCTGGCAAACTACAAGAAATGAGACAAAAATACTAACCAGTCAAAAGCTAGATCACATAAACGTGCTTTGCATTGCGACCCAGTGACGGCAGCTTTCAACAGGAACTGCAGAGGGGAAGTAGTTTTTGGTTTTGTTTTAAGTGCTAGGACCCCTTTTGAGTAGCTGTCATCATTTAATACCCTGGGATAATTTAAGATAAATATTGGTGTGTCTCTCAGAATTTAAGGTATAACAGTCACATGTTTTTCAACAAATAGGAGAGAGGACTGCTATCTATTTAGTTCATTGCAGGAGCAAGAAGCAAATTTTCCCCAAAAAATTACAGTTACAGTGGGAGTAACTGTTAACAACGTTAGCTCTGTAATGTAAACAAGTAGAAAACTGAACAAAATGTATGAAACAACTATTTTTAGGCATCGGACCACAGGCAGCCTAGGACTAAGATTGCTGAGAGTGCTAAGATTCCCTTGCTGTGATTGCAAAGGAAACAAATTTGAATTGCCCAGGCATTCTGCTTGGGGTAACTTTCCAGACTTGGAAAGAGAGAGAAAGAACTCAAACAGACACAGCATGGTGATTTTAGTGCATTGAGTAGGTAGAGATCAGAGTTCCAGGAAGCTAAGACAGATGGAATGTGTGGACATAGTACTAGACAGAAGAGGAACACATAGAGGAAAACCTTCAGAAATCTTCATAGGTGCATAGGGCACCTTTGAATCTGTTATTGAATACTGAGCCACACATGCATAGAGTAGAAAATCCATAAAGTCTGACAAAGAACTCTCAGGGAGCTGTAAACTGAACAATGCCCAGAACTCAAACAAAGCTGGGAGACATGCGAATTCCAATCAGCCAGGATGGGGCATTCAGGTACAACTGGTCCTATGGTAAATACTACATTACACTACTAAAAATAAGTCTTAAAAAATGATGGAGCTAATCTGCAAACAAATTCAAGGCTAGTTAAAACATTTTTCCAACACTTTATTGGGAAAAAAACACCTTAAATGACATAAAATATGATACTTTACATATTTATACTATTAGATGATAGTGTCTGATATCCAAAGAAAAAATTACTAGCCATAAAAAAATGAAGAAAAATGAGATGAAGAGCCAGGTGAAAAGTCAGCCAATAGGAACAGACCAAAAATGACAGAAATAATAAAATTATCAGAAAAAAACTTTAAAGCTGCTATTAGGAATAAATTCAATATGTTCAAGTGTGAAACCAAAAAGATAAACGTGATGTGAGGAGAAAGGAAAGCTATAAAAAAGTTCCAGGTGGAAATGCTAAAGACAAAATATATGATATTTGAAGTGAAAAACTCAGTGGATGTGATTAACAGCAGATTAGATAGTGCAGAAGTAAACATTAGTAAATTTGAAGACATTGCAATAAAAACTATCCGAACTGAAGCACTGATATAAACGACTAAGCAATCAACACAATGTCAGAGGCCAGTGGGACAATATCAAGTATTGTATCATATGTGAATACAGAACCCCAGAAAGATACAGAAAGTGTTTGGGAGGTATAAAGAAATAATGCCCTCAAATTTTCTTAATTTGATAGAAACTCTTAATCTGAAGATTCAAGGAGCTCAGTGAACCAGAAGTAGCATACAAATACATAAACACAATGCAGACACACACACACACACACACACACACACACACACACACACACACACAAAACCAACTATGAGACCAAGGTACATCATAAACACATTTCTGAGAACCACAATAAAGAAGATTTAAATCTACCAGAGGTGATGGGGGAGACATGATATATAGAGAGAAAAGAAAAATTACTGAGGACATTTCAAAAGAAATGAGATAAATGAAGGAAAGAGAAAGAAAGACCCACTTTAAAAGTAGTGAAAGAAAAAAATAAACAATCAAATTGCATTCTAAATCTAGCAAAAATATCTTTAAACATGAAGGCATAATAAGGAAATTTCCAGACAAACAAAAGCCAGGAGAATTTGTTGCCTGCAGACTTGGATTTAAAGAAATAATATAGAAAGTTTTCACACTGAAGAAAAATGATACCAGATGGGAACATGGCTTCAAAAAAAGAATTAAAATACTGGACATGACAAATACGTGGCAAATATGAAAGTCTTTCTTTGAATAACAATGAAGGGTGGGGTTTATAACATGTAGAGCTAAAATGTTTTAAAAGAGTGCCCAAAGGATGGGAAGAAGGAAATGAAAATATACTGTTATAAGGTTCTTATCTGTGAAGTGGTATATTATTTGAAAGCAGAGACGCTGGTTAACAATGCACATTTTAAATCTTAGAGTAATCATGAAAACTAGCAAAAAGTGAAAAAAAAAGGTGTTGTATTTAATAAACCAACAAGGACAAACACTCTCAGTCATTCTCTCTGTGGTATTCAATACTTCAGATTGTTCAAGCTCTTCTCTTCTGCCATTGGTTTGAGTAATATAAAAGTCCCTGTGGGTTTAGCCCAGCCTGATAAGAAGTGAGACAGGCTGAGTACAGTGGCTTACATCTGTAATCTCAGCACTTGGGGAGGCTAAGGCAGGAAGATTGCTTGAACTCAGGAGCTCAAGACTAGCCTGGGCAACATAGCAAAACCTCTTCTCTACTAAAAATTAAAAAAATTAGCCAGGCATGGTGGTATATACCTGTAGTCCCAGCTACTCAGGAGGGTGAGGTAGGAGGATTGCTTGAGTCTGGGAGGCAGAGGTTGCAGTGAGCCATGAGCCACTGCATTCCAGCCTGGGTGATGGAGACCCTGTCTCAAAAAAAAAAAAAAGAAAGAAATGAGACTTGTTGTGGCTTTTAGATTTAAAACACATGATGCTTTCAGTACTAAAGCCACTTGGAAATAAAAATTTCCATCAGGTTCAGCCACAGGTAAGATTATAAAGTAGGAAAAGTATATCATCCTTATTATTCCTTTAATGGACAAGCTACTATTAAAAAAAAAATTAGATGAGAGGCCAAGATGGCTGATTGGAAGCAGCTGTGGTCCACAGCACTCATGGAGAGGAATGAGTGCCTCCTCACTGGGTGGGATCTTCCTGTGGGGGCTTCAGCCACTCCAGCCAGGGTTATACAGAGAGAACTCTTATATTTTCCTCAGATGGTGCTCCCAGGGGCAAGGGTGGCTGCCATCTCTATGATTCAGTTGTCTCAGCCATCCAGCCTGCCAGCTTTGGAGAGTCCAATGGTCTGGATGAGGAAGGGTCCCTCACAACGCAGCACACTTGCTCTACCAAAAAGCAGCCAGACTGCTTCTTTAAGTAGATTCCTGATCCTGTTCCTCCTGATTGATACTGTTCCTCTGACTCCCATCCAAGGTCTCCAGACACTTTTCACGGGTACGTTCAGGCCAGGAACATGTCATTAACCCCATGGGCTAGAGCTTCCAGAGGAAGAAGCAGACTGCCATCTTTGCTGTTATGCAGCCTTCACTGATGATACCTCCAGGTACAAAAAAAACTGAGGCAACTCTAGGGTCTGAAGAGTACCCCTAGCAAACAGCAGCAGCACTACAGAAGAGTGGCCTGATTGCTAATAGAAAAACAAACAGAAAACAACAACAGAACATCTACAAAAAGACCCCACAAAATCCCCATTCAAAGGTCAGTAACCTCAAAGATCAAAAGTAGATAAGTCCACAAAGATGAGAAAAATCAATGCAAAAATGATGGAAATATAAAAAAGATGGAATGCCTCTTCTCCAAACGACTGCAATACCTCTCCAGCAAGGATACAGATCTAGGCTGAGGCTAAGATGGCTGAATTGGCAGAAGTAGGCTTCAGAAGGTGAGTAACGGTGAACTTCACTGAACTAAAGGAGCATGCTGTAACCCAATGCAAAGAAGCTAAGAATCATGATAAAACAATACAGGAACTGATAGCCTGAATAGCCAGTTTAAAGAGGAAAATAACTGACCTGAGAGAGCTGAAAAACACCATACAAGAACTTCACAAGGTAATCACAAGTATCAATAGCAGAACAGACCAAGCAGAGGAAAGAATCTCAGAGCTTGAAGATGATCTTTCTGAAGTAGACAGGCAGACAAGAATAGAGAAAAAAAGAATGAAAAGAAACAAACAAAACCTCTGAGAAATATGGGATTTTGTAAAGAGATTGAGTCTACGGTTGGTTGAGGTACCTGAAACAGACAGGGATAATGGAGCCAAATTGGAAAACATACTTCAGGATATCATCCAGGATAATTTCCCCAACCTAATAAGGCAGGCCAACATTCAAATTGAAGAAATGCAGAGAACTCCAGTAAGATATTCCATAAAAAGATCTACCCCGAGACACATAATCATCAGATTCTCCAAGGCTGAAATGAAAGAAAAGATGTTAAGGACAGCCAGAGAGAAAGGCCAGGTCACCTACAAAGGGAAGCCCATCAGATTAACAGCAGACCTCTCAGCGGAAACCTTACAAGCCAGAAGAGATTGGGGGGCCAATATTCAACCTTCTTACAGAAAATAATTTCCAACCCAGAATTTTGTATCCAGCCACACTAAGCTTCATCAGTGAAAGAGAAATAAGATCCTTTTCAGACAAGCAAATGTTGGGATAATTCTCCACCATCAGGACTGCCTTGCAAAACTCCTGAAGGAAGTACTAAATATGGAAAGGAAAAACCATTACTAGCCACTAGTTCAGTAAAAACAAACTAATATACACAGACCAGTGACACTATGAAGCAACCACATAAACAAGCCTGCAAAATAATCAGCTAGCATCATGATGTCAGGATCAAATTCACATATAACAATACTAACCTTAAATGTAAATGGCCTACATGCCCCAATTAAAAGACACAGAATGGCAAGATAAATAAAGAGCCAAGACCCATTGGTATGCTGTCTTCAAGAGACCCATTTTATGTGCAAAGACACATATAGGCTCAAAATAAAACAATGGAGGAAAATTTACCAAGAAAATAGAAAACAGAATAAAGCAGGGGTTGCAATCCTAGTTTCTGACACAAAAGACTTTAAATCAACAAAGATAAAAAATGACAAAGAATGGCATTCCATAATGGTAGAGGGTTCAATTCAACAAAAAAGCTAACTATCCTAAATATATAAGCACCCAATACAGGAGCACCCAGATTCATAAAGCAAGTTCTTAGAGACCTCCAAAGAAACTTAGATTCCCACACAATCATAATGGGAGAATTTAACATCCCACTGACAATATTAGACAGATCATTGAGATAGAAAATTAATAAAAATATTTAGGACCTGAACTCAGTTCTGGATGAAGTGGACCTGATAGATATCTACAGAACTCTCCACCCAAAAACAACAGAATATACATTCTTCTCATTGCCACATGGCACTTACTCTAAAATTGATCACATAATCAGAAGTAAAACACTCCCCAGCAAATGCAAAAGAAGTGAAATTGTAACAGCCTCTCAGACCACAGCACAATGAAATTAGAACTCAAGACTAAGAAATTCACTCAAAACCACACAACTACATGGAAATTGAACAACCTGCTCCTGAATGACTCTTGGGTAAATAATGAAATGAAGGCAAAAATCAAGAAGGTTTTTCAAACTAATGAGAACAGAGAGACAATGTACTAGAATCTCTGGGATCCAGCTAAAGCAGTATTAAGAGGGGAATCTATAGCACTAAATGCCCACATCAAAAAGCTAGAAAGATCTCAAGTTAACAACCTAACATCACAGCTACAAGAACTAGAGAACCAACAGCAAACACACCCCAAAGCTAGCAGAAGACAAGAAATGACCAAGATCGAGCTGAAATGAAGGAAATAGACACATGAAAAATCTGCAACAAGTCAATGAATCCAAGATCTGGTGTTTTGAAAAAATTAATAAAATAGACCACTAGCTAGACTAATAAGAAAAGAGAGAAGAATCAAATAAACACAATCAGAAATGACAAGGGGGATATAACCACTGACCCCACAGAAATACAAACAACCATTAGAGAATACAGTAAGTACCCCTATGCACATAAACTAGAAAATCTAGAAGAAATTGAGAAATTCCTGGACACATACATGCTCCCAAAACTAAATCAGGAAGAAACGGAATCCCTGAATAGACCAATAATGAGTCTGAAATTGAGGCTGTAATATAATAAATAGCCCACCAACCAAAAAAAAAGCCCAGGGCCAGATGTATCCACATCAGAATTCTACCAGAGGTACAAAGAAGAGCTGGTACCATTTCAACTGAAACTGTTCCAAAAAATGGAAAAGGAGGGACTCCTCCCTAATTCATTCTATGAGGTCAGCATCATCTTGATATCACAACCTAGCAGAGATACAACAATAAAAAACTTCAGGCCAATATCTTTGATAAACATTGATTCAAAAATCCTCAGTAAAATATTGACAAACCGAATCCAGCAGCACATCAAAAAGCTTATCCACCATGATCAAACTGGCTTCATTCCCAGGATGCAAGGTTGGTTCAGTATATACGAATCAATAAATGTGATTCATCACATAAACAGAACTAAAGACAAAAATGACACGATTATTTCAATAGATGGAGAAAAGGCCTCTGATAAAATTCAACATCCCTTTATGTTAAAAACTATCAATAAACTAGATATTGAAGGAACATGCTTCAAAATAATAAGAGCCATTTATGACAAACCCACAGCTAATATCACACTGAATGGGCAAAACCTGGAAGCATTCTCCTTGAAAACCATCACAAGACAAGGATGGCCTCCCTCACCACTCCTATTCAACATGGTATCGGAAGTTTCGGCCAGGGAAATCAAGCAAGAGAAAGAAGTAAAGTCTATTCAAATAGGAAAAGAGGAACTCAAATTATCTTTGTTTGCAAATGACATAATTCTGTATCTAGAAAACCACATCATCTCAGCCCAAAAGCTTCTTAAGCTGATAAGCAACTTCAGCAAAGTCTCAGTATACAAAATCAATGTGCAAAAATTAGTAGTATTCCTATATATCAGCATCAGGCAAGCAAAGAGCCAAATCATGAATGAACTCCCATTCATAATTGCTACAAAAAGAATAAAATACCTAGGAATACAGCTAACAAGGGAAGTTAAGGTCCTCTTCAAGGAGAACTAAAAACCACTGTTCAAATAAATCAGAGAGGACACAAACAAATAGAAAAATATTTCATGCTCATGAATAGGAAGAATCAATATCATAAAAATGACCATACTGCCCAAAGTAATTTATAGATTCAGTGCTATTCACATTAAACTACCATTGACAGTATTCACAGAATTAGAAAAAAAAATTTAATTCACACGACACCAAAAAAAAGCCTGAATAGCCAAGACAATCCTAAGCAAAAAGAATAAGGCTGGAGGCATTATGCTACCTGACTTCAAACTATACTACAAGGCTACAGTAACCAAAGCAGCATGGTACTGATACAAGAAAAGAAACATAGACCAATGCAACAGCATAGATAACTCAGAAATAAGACTTCACAACTACAACCATCCAATCTTTGACAAACCTGACAAAAACAAGCAATGGGGAAAAGATTTCCTATTTAATAAATGGTGCTAGGAGAACCAGCTAGCTAAATGCAGAAAATTGAAACTGGACTGCTTCCTTACACCATATACAAAAATTAACTCAAGATGGATTAAAGACTTAAATTTAAAACCCCAAACTATAAAAAACCCTAGAAGAAAATCTAGGCAATACCATTCAAGACATAGGCATGGGCAAAGATTTCATGATGAACTTCAAAAGCAATTGCAACAAAAGCAAAAATTGACAAATGGGATCTAATTAAACTAAAGAGCTTCTGCAGAGCAAAAGAAACTATTATCAGAGCAAACACACAACCTACAGAATGGGAGAAAATTTTTGCAACCCATTCATCTGACAAAAGTCTAATATCCAGAGTCTACAAGGAAGTTAAACAAATTTACACGAAAAAAAAAACAACCCTATTAAAAAGTGGGCAAAGGACATGAACAGACACTTCTCAAAAGAAGACACACATGTGGCCAACAAACAAATGAAAAAAAGCTCAACATTATTGATCAAAAGAGAAGTGCAAATGAAAACCACAGTGAGATACCATCTCACGCCAGTCAGAATGGTGATTATTAAAAAGTCAAAACAGCAGATGCTGGCAAGGTTACAGAGAAAAAGGAACACTTTTACACTGTGTAAATTCAACCATTGTGGAAGACAGTTTGGTGAGTCTTCAAAGATCTAGAGGCAGAAATACCATTTCACCCAGCAATCCCATTACTAGATATATATACCCAAAGGAATATAATTCATTCTGTTATAAAGATACATGCACGTGTATGTTAACTGCAGCACTATTCACAATAACAAAGACATGGAATCAGCCAAAATGCCCATCAATGATAGACTGGATAAAGAAAATATGGTACATATTCACCATGGAATACTATGCCGCCATAGAAAGGAATGAGATCATGTCCTTTGAGGGACATGGATGGAGTTGGAAGCCATTATTCTTAGCAAACTAATGCAGGAACAGAAAACCAAATGCCACATGTTCTCACTTGTAAGTGGGAGCTGAATGATGAGAACTCATGGACATATTGTGGGGAACAACATACAATGAGGCCTGTTGGAGGTGGGTAGGGAGAACATTGGGAAGCATAGTTAATGGATGCTGGGCTTAATACCTAGAAGATGGGATGATCTATGCAGCAAACCACCATGACATACACAAACCTACACATCCTGCACATGTGCCCCTGAACTTTAAAAAGCTGAAGAAAAAAAATAACTTGTTCATTGTGCCCTAGATCCCTCTTTGTCAACCTCCTCTTCTCGTGGCTTTTCAGCTCCTTCATCCAGAATCTGGGTGCTTTATGCTGTGACTGATATAGTGGCCACCTTTCATTCAACAAAATTTTTTGAGCTTCCCTTGTTTACCACACAGGGTTATCACGAGGAGGCCCTTTTTCTTCTCTGTACATGCAAATTTAATTGATTCCTTAAGCTCAATTTCAAATGTTTTTTTCTGTTTGTTTATTTTTTGTTTTTGTTTTTCCTGTAAGGCTTTTCACTGGTCACAAAGATCCTTCTCTAAAAAATCTTTGTTTTTTTTTTGTTTATTTCTCTGTTTGTGTGTTTTGAGATGGAGTCTCACTCTTTTGCCCAGGCTGGAGTGCAATGGCACAATCTCAGCTCACTGCAATCTCCATGAAACCAAAACCTCCTGGGTTCAAGCAGTTCTCCTGCCTCAGCCTTCCGAGTAGCTGGAATTACAGGCATGCACCACCACACCTAGCTAATTTTTGTATTTTAAGTAGAGACGGGGTTTCACTATGTTGGCCAGGCTGGTCTTGAACTCCTGACCTCAGGTGATCTGCCCGCCTCAGCCTCCCAAAGTGCTGGGATTACGGGTGTGAGTCACCATGCACAGCCCCTAAAAAGTGTTTGTTATCTGAAATCCATAATGTGTTGTTCTTTTCTTTACAGCTCCTCACTACCCTGTATTGTTACAATCTGTTTCCTTATCCGTGTCTTACTCACTGAGCTGTATATTGTCCATATTTGCACTTGCTTCCCTGCTCATGGCAGAGGCCTGCACTTAAAAGAGATTTCATCCATGGAGCAGGGGGACGAGACAGGCTTTTGAGGTTATGGAATCCATCACTTTACTCTTTTATAACTTGGAAAGCAAAAAGTGTCTGAGAATCAAAGAAAAAGAAAGTGATTATTGCCAGGTAACTTGCAAATGTAAGATAAAGGTCTATTTTTACTATTGATAAAATCTCATGTAAACAACTCAAGCCCTATCTGTATCAGCTTATGTAGAGAAAACAGAAGAAAAAATGAGCCATGTTAGGGCAGTGAAGATTCTTGCCCTTTGTTAGAGAGCTTAGAAACTCCAAAGTAAAGGGCAGCCCTCGCCCGGCCAGCCGCCCCGTCCGGGAGGTGGGGGGCAGCCCCCGCCTGACCAGCCGCCCCGTCCAGGAGGTGGGGGCAGCCCCCGCCTGGCCGCCGCCCCATCTGGGAGGTGGGGGCAGCCCCCGCCCGGCTGCCGCCCCATCTGGGAAGTGAGCAGCCCCTCTGCCCGGCCGCCACCCCGTCTGGGAGGTGTACCCAACAGCTCATTGAGAACGGGCCATGATAGCTATGGCAGTTTTGTCGAATAGAAAAGGAGGAAATGTGGGGAAAAGAAAGAGAGATCAGATTGTTACTGTGTCTGTGTAGAAAGAAGTAGACATAGGAGACTCCATTGTGTTCTGTACTAAGGAAAATTCTTCTGCCTTGGGATGCTGTTAATCTAGAACCTTACCCCCAACCCCGTGCTCTCTGAAACATGTGCTGTGTCCACTAAGTGTTAAATGGATTAAGGGCGGTACAAGATGTGCTTTGTTAAACAGATGCTTGAAAGCAGCATACTCATTAAAAGTCATCACCACTCCCTAATCTCAAATACCCAGGGACACAAACACTGCAGAAGGTGGCAGGGCCCTCTGCCTAGGAAAACCAGAGACCTTTGTTCACATGTTTATCTGCTGACCTTACCTCCACTATTGTCCTATGACCCTGCCAAATCCCCCTCTCTGAGAAACACCCAAGAATGATCAATAAATACTAAAAAAATAAAAAAATAAAAATAAATAAATAAATAAAATAAAGAAACTCCAAAGTAAAATTGCTAGAGGAACACATGGAAAGTGGCCAGGCACTGTGAAATTATGTGTATCAATCAGATGTAGAAATCAACCATTCCAGGGGATTCATGAACAAACCATGCTTCTGCAGTGAAATAGACTGTAGGTGCTCTTCTACAATTTTTCCCATTCTCTTCCTTCTAGCACTCTTCCTGTCACCTTAAAACTAGGTGTGAGCAAGTTATTTGCTTTGGTCAAAAAAACTGTGAATGGAAATGATGTGTGTCATTTCCGGAAGGAAGTCTTAAAGAGTCAATACACAGTATTTCATGTTCTCCTTTCTGTTTCATGGGGACCAGCAAAGTTCCCAAAGGTGGAGGTTCAGCCTGCCTGGGTCTTCTGTGACAATGACATGGAGCAGAGTCCAAATTCCACCTCTGGGCAGCCAATCTGAGATTGAGGTCAATATGATCTGGGCAAGAAATAAGCAGTTGTTGTTACAAAGCATCAAACTTGAAGGATTGCTTGCAGTAAAAATGTAACCCATCCTCTCCTGAATGACAGATACCTACAGAATCCTTGCATAAGCATCCACAGAGCATCTGCCATAAACATAGCAACATGATCACCAGATTAACTGGAAGGGGTTGGTATATGTCATATTCAAGAATACCAACAAAACAATACAAAGAAAAATGCAATGTCAGTGGTTAGTCAAACAATCAGGTGATCTGTGTTTATACTTCACGTCTTCATACAAGTGGTATCATATTTTCCAAGTTGTAAAGCAATTGATGTGGTTGCATATCTGTACTACCACTTTTTGGTGTGTTTACCTAGCTTCAAACCATCCTCCCTTCCTTGGAAAATGTGCCTCATTGGTACTATGTGATTCAATTCTCTGGCAATAACTGCTTGTAACAGGAATGGGTGGGAAGCCCAGGCTGTGTTAATTCATGGCAGTCACTTCCCGTAAAATTTGGAGCTGGGATCATGAAATTCCAGTTTTATCTTGGTCTGGGCTCATACATGAAGAGGATTTAAAACTAAGAAATTGCAAAAATTCCCTTTTTCTGATATATGGAAGGTAGAAGTGAAAAGAAAAAACTTTTTGTTCAACTTTTATTTTACGTTTGCGGGGTACATGTGCAGGTTTGTTAGCTGGGTATATTGTGAGATGCTGAGGTTTGGGATACAATCAATCTCATCACTCAGGTAGTGAGCATAGTATCCAACAGTTAGTTTTTCAACCCTTGGCCTCCTTCCTCCCTCCCCCTTCTAGTAGTCCCTAGTTTCTATTGTTCCTATTTTTATGTCCATGAGTATTCAATTTATAAGTGAGAACATGCGATATTTGGTTTTTAAGTTCCTGCAGTAAATTGATTAGCATAATGGCCCCCAACAGCATCCATGTTGCTTCACAGGACTTGATTTTATTCTTTTTTATGGATGCACAGTATTCCTTGGTGTATGGGTACCACAGTTTCTTTATCCAGTCCACCATTAATGAGCATCTAGGTTGATTCCATATCTTTGCTGTTGTGAATAGTGCTGTGACGAGCATAAAGGTGCATGTGTATTTTTGTTAAAATGACTTATTCTTGAGAAGTCATTTTGAAGATATATAAATGAAGTGGGCATGACCAAAAGAAACAGAAATAAGAGAAAGAGTATTCCTTTAAATGACTTCCAAAACTCTGACAGAGTTGGCTAAATTTCTGCCTCCTAGTCTCAAAAAGTATACGTAGATTTTCTAAATTTGAAAACTTTGCTTTGAAATGACTTAAGATTCACAAGAAGTTGCAGAAATAGAACACTTTCTCTGTACACTCACCAACCTGAACTCTCCCCCGAAAATAACATCTCATATTATTAACTCTGTAATATGTCATCAAAATCAGAATTGGTGTTGGTACAATACTATTAACCAGAGACTTTATGCAATTTTTACATGCACTCATCTTTTGTGTGTTTGCTTTTAGTACTATGACACTTTATCTCATATATAGATGTATAGATTCTTGCAACCATCACCACAATCAGGACACGTAACTGTCCCAATACCACAAAAAAACTCCCTCATATTACCCCTTAATAGCCAGATCCTCCCTGCAACCCTAACCCTGGCAACCACTGACTTGTTCTTCATGTCTAAAATTATGCCATTTAATACTGTTATATGAATAGAATCATGAAGTATGTAGCCTTTTGAGATGAGCTCTTTTCACTTAGCTTAATTTCCCTTAGATCCATCCAAGTTGTCGCATGTATCTGTAGCTTGTTCCTTTTCATTGCTGTATGGTGTTCCATCATATGACTGCTCCACAGTCTGTTGATTCATTCACTCACTGAAGAACATTAGGATTGCTTATAGCTTTCTAGCTATTATAAGTAAAACTTCTATAAATGTCCACGTGAATGTTTTTGTATAAACGTAAGTTTCTTTTTTCTAGGGTACATACCCAGAAGTGTTATTGCTAGGTAGTTTGGCATACCTGAAATTTTAAAATGCATCTTTCCTTTTTCACTATGGTGTTGTTTCCTTTTTCACAAGTCAAGTTTCCCAAATAATATAATATCTATATTTCCCACCAGAATATGAGTCTTCCAAGGCAGAGGCCATGTCTTAATTATGATTGCACACCCAGTGGCTATTTCCACCACAAAGTAGACATAAAATAATGTTGTTTAGCTTTTCTCTCAAAATATCCAAGGCAGCTCCAAGTCATTTCTCATGGATCAGTCACTTATATTTACAACGAAGTCAATCACATATCTGAACAAAGAATTTACAAAGTACAGGGAGCCTGTGTGGTGCCATTCTGAGCAGCAATGATCTGAGTCTAGAATTCCATGCTTCGAAAACAGCTCTCTCTGCTCATGGTAACCACCATCTTGATCTTCTCTTCAATCTCTTAAACACATCAAGTATAACCACCAGTTACCCCAATTTTGGGGTGCTTGGTTGATTTTGAACCTCTTTTATTGTAAAAGGCAAGTATTTAATCAAATCTCAAGGGAAGCAAAGGACATGTTCTAATAGAGAAGAACAAGGATCATATATAAGTCATGAAGAGTATGGTGAGCACAGCTGAAAACAGTCATAATGGGAATAAAAAATTTACAGAGAATTTGGCTCCTGAAAATGTGCCAATGTACAATTCTAATTAATAAAGGCAATTAATGATTTAATCTTTCAACTGTCTGAATAGATATTATCTTTCTTGAAATGGCAAAGTACATCTGTTGTTTTTGCTACTCACAACTTTCTCTTGATATCCCTCCTCCTCCTCCTCCAAATCCAAAATTATATAGAGAGACATCCCCATCCCCACCCACTAATTGGAGCATGGGTGTTCATGTATTTGCATGACAGGATTTTCTCATCTCTTATGCTTCATGTGCTACTTATTATAGAGCCCTCAGTATATGTTATTGGCATCAAAGAACTCAGCCATGGCTGCCTTAGAACCATAATGGAGCTAAATGTGCCAGATAAGACAATACTGACAACATGGTAGCAATTAAACTGCCTCAATATTTTCCGTTCATCATCTCTGTGTAAGAATCTAGGAAACAAAGTGGATGAAAAAAATCTGGGGAAAGGAAAAAAATGGGTAAGGACAGTGTTTGGAATCAGCACCTTGTTACCCTTTCATGGAAGGAACCACATCTCTTTCTTTCTTTTTCTCTGAAACTGTGTCAGGTCATTGTCAAAAAGTCATACAAAGGCAGGTTCCACTAGATAAAATGGAAAGCAAAATAAAAACTGAAAGTAAATGCAAATCTTATTTTTGAAAGTGATGTTTTTCTCTCCTTGTATGAATTGCTTTGATCCAGACATGAAAAACTAAAGACTTAACTGAAATAAGAGTCTTGTTCCCACGAGTTCCCACATGAGTACCAGTACTTGGAGGATTGCTCATTCAACATTTTGTCCACAATTGAGACATGGTATTAGGAAAGAGTAGTTTTAGCTGTGAGTGATAGAGATGCCCAAATAACAGTGGCATTTTGAACCATTGTTATTTGGTTGAAATGTACTGCTCTCAGATCAAAATTAATTCTAGACATAAGCATTTCAGAGCTTATGTAGTCACTCCATGATCACTAGAAACCCAGCCTTCTTATATTTCATTGTTCTATCATCCTTGACTTGTAGCTTTCACCCTATGGTCCAAGATGACTTCTCAGGCTTCATGTTGTCCACAATTAAGCAGCAGAAGAGAGAAAAGTCAGTAGTACTTAGTCCCACTTCTAAGCATTCCTTGCTTAAAAATCTGCAGAAGTACTTAGTCCTACTTTTAAGCATTTCTTAAGCTGTATGTACTTATATCTCATTGGATAGAAATTAGTTACATTGTCACATCTAGCTTCAAAGAAGTGTGGGAAATGTAGTCCATATTTTGATTGGTCATATGCCCAGTTAATATTCAGAGATTCGATTATTAAAGGAGGGGAGAATGAATCTTGAGAAAGCAATATCTGGCTCTGTCACAGGTTCTATATAGTAGAGATCTGTTTTTCATGGCTGCCCCAAATCTTTTGAACGTGCTCTTTTTTTTTTTTTTTTTGATGGAGTCTTGCTCCATCACCCAGGCTGGAGTGCAGTGGCATGATCTTGGCTCACTGCAACCTCCGCTTCCCATGTTCAAGCAATTCTCCTGTCTCAGCCTCCCGATTTGCTGGGATTACAGGTGCCTGCCACCACTCCTGGATAATTTTTGTATCTTTAGTAGAGACAGGGTTTCACCTTATTGGTCAGGCTGGTCTCGAACTCCTGACCTCAGGTAATCCATCCGCCTTGGCCTCCCAAAGTGCTGGCATTATAGGCGTGAGCCAGCGCGCCCAGCCTGAACATGCTCTTTTTTTTAATAGTTTCACTTTACAGTTTCTTTTATCATTGCAAATCCCTAGTGAGACTGGTTAAAAGGCCAGAAATGAGGCTGGAAAGAGTGCAGGAGGCCAATGGTGAAGGGTCTCATTCATCATGCAAAAGAGTATGGATTTTATAGGGAGGAATCTTTAGGTTTCCCTGGAACTTACAAAAGATACAATGGATGAGAAAGAGAGAGAGAGAGAGAATGCTTTTGATTACTATGCTTAAATCTATTTTAGCATGGAAGATGAAACAAAAATAAAATTGACATTCATTGCTCTTAAGTAGCTTATAATTTTATAGAGAAAATATGTCCATAACTAAAATCCAATGCAAAGTGATAAAAGTTTATAGCTCCTTTTAATTTACAGAGTACTTCTACATAAATGATTGAGTGAATGACTGAAGCAAAGAAATGGAATCCAAAAAGGAAAGGATATTTTGGGAAAATGAGTAGTTTGTTTTGACCAACTGGAAACTCATATAGGAGAAAAGTGAAAAAAGTCTAACAAAAATAATTAAGACTAGATCACATAATATATTGAGCATAATAGTCCTTGTTTCTGAACTTATAAAAGTAAGAACATAGACCTCAGAACCTCTGAGTACACAAATCGCACTTGCTTGCACTTAAACCTTGATTAGACTAAATACTGTTTCAAATGCTGGTGATTCCAAGAAAAATCTAGTCACCACTGACAAATAAATACTACTGCTGATTCATAATCAACTACATAAGGCCAACTATGTGAAGCTGTAGAGAACTATAACCTCACTGTTTTGATCTTTTCACTGGCTCCTGAGTAGTGACCTAGGATATTTGCAGTCTGTCTCCACATATACTTATTTTTGTCTGTTATCTATTACTGTGTAACAAACCATCCCCAAGAGATAGTGGCTTAGGACAAGGGCAACTTAGTATTTCTGAAGGTTTTGTGGATATTTCTGATTCACTTGGTATCACCTGAGGTGCTGGGAAGACTGGATGTTCCAAAATGCTCTTACTTATATTTTTAGCAGTTGGTGCCCTGACTGGGAGCTCAGCCAAGGGCCTCAGTTTTTATCTACTTGGGCCTCCCCCTTGAACTGCTTGGGCTTCCTCGCAGCATGGTAGTGAGCATGGTAGTGAGGATCTAAAAAGGACTGTTCCAAGTGGCAAAGGTGGAAGTTATAGATCTTTTAACAACAAACCTCTGAAGTTACACAGCATAATATCTGCCCCCATTCTTTTGTTCAAAGTGGGTCACTGGAGCATCACAAATTTAAAGGGAGAGAAAATAGACTTCATGTCTTGATAGGAAAGTGGCAAGGTCATATCACAAGGAAGTACATGGGATGGCAGATATTATTATAATCATCTTTGTAAAAACAATCTACCACTATTTATCTTCTGGACATAAAAATTCATATTCCTGACACTTGAAATATATTCTTACCCTATCTCCCCAAAATCTTATCCCATTTTAACATTAGGCTCATACTCAAGGTCCAGGACTTTTTTATCTAAATTAGATCAGGTTAAGAATGAATCCTCTTGGATACAAAGACCTATGAACTATCTACTACTCCATTCCTATGCCCAACAAACAATGGGGAGATGTCTCCCCGTAATAGACATTCCCAATCAAAAAGGGGGGAACAATTACATTTAGGTCAACTGTTTATACAAATTTTGATATCCAGCCAGACAGATGTTGCTAATCTGTGTGCCAGTTTCAAAAAATTTACATTGATTGGGGCCCACTGCTGGTCCCTATGAATAATTCTCTTTAGTTTTTTGTTCTGCTTTCAGGATTTTAGGCCAGTGAGTCATTCTTTCTTTTCCATATGAAGTGGGTAATGTTTGTAGTTGAGAAATTTTCTCATCCTGCTTTCTGACCATCGAATGTTAGGAGTCCAGAAATCTTGATTCATTTTGAACTCTCAGTCCTTTTTAGTCTAAGCTGGTAGTACCTACTCTGACAATTTTCTTAGGAACTTTGTAGGTTTCCTGTGACTCTTATTGGAATTAGCATCATTGTACATAAGCCACACACACTTAATAGAATTACCATCCACACCTACTGGGGTTAAGGTCACACTCTTAAAGACAGGCACCTTTCAACCTTGAGGTGAGGATTGGGATGCTGTGAGATGTTGCCCTTGAAAGTTTTACAAGCACTTTTTTCTACTTTTTTCACCTGAAACAGCATGACCTCAAGATGTTTAAAAGATTTTTTTTTTTTTAAGACAGAGTCTTGCTTTGTCACCAAGCCTGAAATGAAGTGAGGCAATCATTGCTCACTGCAGCCTTCAGCTCCTGGGCTCAAGCAATCCTCCTGCCTCAGATTCCCAAAAAGTTAAGACTACAGGCATGTGCCACCGTATCCAGATAATTTTAATTTTTTTTTTTTTTTTTTGTAGAGACATGGTCTTGCTATGTTTCCCAGGCTTCTGACCTCAAGTGACCCTCACCCCTCTGCTTCCCAAAGTGCCGAGACTACAAACAAGAGCTACTGCATCTGGCCTAAAAACCTTTTTTTTTTTTTAATCTAGCTGAGAAGTCTAGGAAGCAAAGGCTTTAATATTTATGAGGTCTTAACAAAGAGTCTAACGAACACATCCTTTACTTGATCCTGATCTGAGACCACATTATATCAGCATCATCCTGGGTTTGATCTTTTCCCAGAGCCATTTCTTACTTTGCCAACTTATTGCCATCTGGAGAGGCTTGGACCAAGAAACAGTTTTGTTTTCCAACTTTGAAACTTTTAGTTTGGAAAATTCTTTTCTAAACTCTGCTTGAAATCCAAATTTGTTTTTTTAGGTCCTCTCTCTTTTTCATCACTTTATTATCAGCAGTTAAAAGAAGCTAATTGACACACTCAGCATCCTGCCTGGAAATCACTTTTGCCAAATCCTTAAGTTCATTATTTGTATTTTCTGTTTTCTATGTTACTGTACATGACAGTGTTGCCAAATTTTCTATCACTATATGATGCTGGGCACCCTTCCTCCAGCCTCCAATGTTAATTACCGCATTACATTTTTAGCCTCCACTAAGTCTTCCTACTTTTCTCTATGCCTGTGCTCAGTCTAAGCTCAAAGACAATGCCATGTGTTTTAGGTTTAGCTGTGGCTCTACTACATCTCTATACTGCCCCCAAACTTAGTTGCTTATAACAATAAAAATTTTTCATATCTCAAGTTTCCATGAATTGACTAGGGGGTTCTTTTGTTTCCAATGATGCTGGCTTAAGTGCCAGGACAAATGGGAAGTCCAAAAATGGTGTCACTGATCTGCTTGGCAGTTGGTGCTCAGTGCTAGTTGATAACTCATCCAGTTCTGACAGTTAGGGGTCTTGGTTATCCTGTATATGGACCCCTCCACACATCTTTTTATGCTTCCTGGACATGTTTTACTAAATTTGTTTATTTTTTGAGACAGGATCTCACTCCAATTGCCCAGGCTGGAGTACAGTAGTGTGATCTCAGCTCACTGCAGCTTCGACCTCCTGGGCTCAGGTGTCAGAGTAGGTACTACCAGCTTAGACTAAAAAGGACTGAGAGTTCAAAATGAATCAAGATTTCTGGACTCCTAACATTCTACAGTCAGGAAGCAGGATGAGAAAATTTCTCAACTGCAAACATTGCCCACTTCATATGGAAAAGAAAGAATAACTCACTGGCCTCCCAAACAGTTGGGATTAGAGGCATAAGTCACCATGCCCAGCCCCTTAAATTTAGTTTATTTCTTTAACTTTAGCATTGTGAGGTAGATCTTATCACACCCATTTATTCAACAAATGGCACCAATGAGTAGCAGCGATATGCCAGGAACTATGGTTGATTTATAAGAATAAAGAGTCGAATAAGACATTATTCCTTGCCTTAAAAGTTAATATCTCATGGAGGATTTAATCAAGGATTACAGTGCAAACTTATATGGTGAAACTGAGGTTCAAAAGTTTAAGTAAATTGCTTCTCATCTAACAGCTGACCCAAAATTTGAACATTTTTCTGCCGGATTTCACAACCTATACTTTCCCTGTGGCACAACTGAGTATTTAGAAAGTTAATATGAGTGTCCAAACCAATGGCAATGAAGATTTGGAAATTGGAAATGAATAATGAATCAAATGCAAAAATACTGCCCAACTGGAGTAGACAGGACTTGATGATTGCTTAGATTTGGTACATAAGGCCAACAGTAGAATAAAAGGTGAGTCTTATGGTACTGAAGTTGGGAAATCAGAAGGAAATGTTGTAGTAAATGATGATGCTATTTGTTTTATCCATGTTTAATTTAAGAGACCAACTAGATATACAGATGTTATCCAGCAAGCAAAGATTAAAACTTTTCTTTCATTTATTTTAACTTTTATGAGCACCTACCATATGTCTGGTACTGAGTAGGTGAATAAGAAGCCAGATCTCCAGTGTCAATGATTTATTAATTGGCAAAGACAGTCCTACAGGCAAGTGATTATACTTGGATGTGATAAGGGCCACAATAAAGGTAAATACACAAGTAGGTGCAAGGGAACAGAAGAAAGTAAAGATAACACTAGGGGAATTAATTGTATTTGGGTGGCCATTACAACAGGGTGTGGATGCAATTGCTAAGTGAAGGGAAGAAAGAAAATGTTCAAGGACAGTCACTAGGATAAGGATCCACGGAAGAGAATACGAGGAAAGTTCAAGAAGTAGGAATAGGACCACCCACAGAAGTTAAGAGAAGATTACATTTCCAAAAAGACACCGCGGTCCTGGAAGAGTCAGAGGGAGGCAGCCCAACAGAACGAGATGTGTCTAGAGCATTAATGTGTAATACAGGTAAGATAGACAAAGAGGATGCGGACCGAGAAAGAGATTGTTTTATTGGACTTGAATTCAGTTTTTCTTTCTGTTTATATGGAAGTCAGATAAACTATGATAATTCCATCTTTCAGAGACATTAAAATGACTTCCAGACAAGCAAGTATATTGGTTATATAGCTGTATCATAATGACTCATATCCCAGGAAGGGATAAATGAACTATAAGCTGAATGAGAAAGAAACACTTAGCTAAGATAATTAAGTTGGCTAGGCTTAATTGAGGGTTCAGAAGCTCCTAGATTTGGAATGAAAATGGTAGAGGATAAGCTTATTTCAAATATGGAAGGACAATTTCGGGTTAAAAACTAAGTAGGCCTCAGGATTTAGAGTCTGAGCTGTCCCATTTCAAGTCCTTATTCTGCATGAAGAAAATTTCATCATAAAAATAGAAATAGCTAGATGTTTGGAAAGTACAGGACAACAATTCATTTTTAAACTTTCTATTTCCTGTAAGAACCATTTAACCAATACAGAAAAACATTTATAATAGGATGTTAAAATTGTTCTTTCCTTTCTCTGTTTCAGCTGAAACCCCCCAAAGGCTGAGAACAAAATGATTGGTGCCAAATAACCTCCACAATCTAAAATAAGAAGCCAGGCCATATATGCAGGACTTGCAAAAGAAGTATTCTGGAAATTTCCTTTGGCAACCCCTAGCATAAGAACTGTCTCAAGGATATTTAAAAGCTTGGAGAGCCAATAAAGAGGACTACTATTTTTTGAGACTTCCAATTTCTTTGGAGAGAGCTATTAGAATGGTATGACAATCACCACCAATTCTGACTTAACACACACACCTCACTGCCCTGACAGAGGAGAGCAAAGTGTACTTATCCCTTACCTCAAGCCAAGTAAGTGGAGATGAAGAAAACTACTCAAAGAAATTGGCAATCTATGAAATACATAGACTGATGCTATCTTTATTTCAAGAAAAGTTCAAATGTAGGACATTGTGGTGGCTTCATTGGTCAACAGCTGCACTCATCCCATGTTTCCCAGGAATTAATTGTAGGGCTCAAACTGGGATTCAGCTTGGATCCCACACAAAAAGAGCTGTGTAGAGGGAAGACAAGACCCCAACAGAGTCGACAGACCACTGGGTGCCCATGGTCTGGGAGGAATTATAAGCAGACACTTAGCAGAGAACCTCAGGAAATGTGGCTGGAGGTTGCCAGTGGGAGAATCTTTTAGAAATCCATAAAAGCTCCTCATGAGATAATGAGTCAGCTTTGGACAACCACCAGGCCCTGAAATCAACAAAGTAAGATCATGATGGTATGACAGTACCAGCATGTTAAATCTTTACTGCCCCGAACGTGTCTTCCTCCTTTCACTCCCACCCCCACCCAAGCCACTCCCAAACTGAAGGAGTCAAAGGCATCTTATTATTGTATGGTGACATAGGAGATTTAGTCTCAAATGAAGCTTGGAGTCCTGATTACCATCATGGACTGGCAATTTTAATTCTGAAATAAGATGATTATTGCATCTAGAAGTATGAGGGAATTTTTATTAGCTAAAAATAATAATATAGCCACTGGAGAAGCTATGAAACCTGCTCAAGATTTTATTCAATGCCCAGGGAAGAAATTGTCTACACAGCTGTTTTAAAGGAGCAGTGTATTTTGTTTTCTTCTCACATTCTGAATCTCACATATTTTTTATAATCTTTACACTTAGATTGTGTTATCTTTTTAGTCCAGTATAACATAATGATTAAAGGTGCTACTTGTGAAGAAAGAGTTCCTAGATCCACCACCCACAGCTTGTGTCAACTTGGGCAAATGACCTGGTCATTCCAAGCTTTCTGCTCTGGAAAGTGGAAATAGTAATTTTACTTACATCATAGTGTTGATGTGAGGGCTAAATCAAATTATGTAGGCAAATCCCTTAGTACTGCAGGTACCATAGTGAGTGCTTGATAAGTTTTAGCTACCTAGTTATTAACTAGTTATCAAATGGTCACAATTAGTCTCTTTTTTCTTGTCCCAAAGAGCTTACTGGTTGCTATTTGTCTGTACCAAATACTACTACTAATTTCATTGCTACTCATTAAACTCACCATGTGGATGTAGATTTGTAGCTCTTCTCTGAAGTACAGTGTCGCAACTCTGCAAAAATGTAGGGTGGGAATTGGAAGGCACTGCATCCAATTGAAAACTGCAGGCAAACTTGAGCAAGCAGAAAGTGATTACTTTGGCATCTCCCCAGTTCCCTGCAGAGTAGAAAATTCTCTGAATCCCTGGTAGGAATGGCCTAGCATTTTGAAAGACTCCTGGACTCCTCCTAGTTATTCTCCACCGTTTTTGAGAGAATCACTTCACTGAAACTCTAGTTGCGTGGGGCACATGCCATTCTGATTTTTTCAAATATTTCAACTTATTTTATAAGAATGGTTTTCTGACTCCTTCCTTATGGTAGAAAGGGAAAGCGTCAACATAATTTAAGCTGAATGTTCTAGAACATCGAAAGCCACCCATCTTAAAGAGCATGAGATGGTCAGTTTCAGTGGTTTTCTCTTTCTTGCTAGATCTTACGAGAAAAGAGCCCATCAAAACTAAAATGCAAAAGATACGGTTACTCAAAAAAAAAAAAAAGATTGGCACTCAGAAGGTAGTATGCATATTAAGCAGCTGTTGTTTCTGTCTAGCCATATAGAGGCATCCATCATTGTGCTACAGGAGCTTATAAACGAAAGAGACCTTAGGGGTCATCTACATCAGCCCTAGTCCCTTGCTATCCTGGCATTCATCTGTAACTCTCGCAACTGATGATCTATAGTTTCTGTAATTATTTGTTTGGCTTGGATGCTGAATATTTATTTTATTTTATTCAATGGTTTCCTTTGGAAATATAATACATTACATGGTTCAAAATTTAAAAGGCACAAAAGAGTATACAGTAAAATGTTTCTATCTTCCTCTTATTCACAGCCAACCAGCAGCTCTTTTCAAAGGGAATTAATGTTATCAGTTTAATATGAATCCATTCAAAGAACAGAATTGGAACAATCAATGTACGTGCGCAGAAATTTCCCCTTTTCTATTACACTTGTTGCAGTATATTACTCATATGTTTTGTACCTTAATTTTTAACCTAAAAATGTATTTTAGAAATTATTTCATATCTGTACATACACACTTCCTAATTTTTTAGAGCTGCATAGTTTTCTGTTGTATGCATGCACCATAATTTAACTACTTTGCTATTTGTAGATATTTAAACTGTTTCCAATAATTTGCTACCTCAAATAATGCTGTGATGAATGATTTTGCAGAAAAGTGTTTCCCTTAGATATGTGATATAATTGTAGACCAAATCCCAGAAGTAAAATTGAGTAAAAGGATACGTGCATTTGTCATTTGGTACCATGTGCCCCTCCTCAGGATATTAACAAAACTGTAGACACTTGCACACTGCTAGTCCTACTGCCTATGAGTTTTCTGAATAAACCTAATTTTCTCTCACCCCATGTGACATGAGTGTGAATGTGTGTCAGTTACCTTTGCGTAGATGGTACCAAATGACAAATGCATGAATTATCAAAGATTAAAAAATACAATAATGTCTTTGTGGCAGGGTTATGGAGAAATAGGCACTATCACTCATTGGTGGTGTGAGAGTCAATTATTTTAGTGTCTGTGGAAGTCTGTTAGACTATGTCTAGCTGAGGAGAGAGTATTCTTCTGACTCCTGGGTATCCCTCACAGCTCTGTCTCACCTGGCTTTTTATCTTCCCTGCTAATAGTTAGCAAAGATCAGGTTCACCAGGCTGGAGTTAGATCATTGGGTTAACACAAGACCTCTTGTTAATATCAGGAGCATTAGTCTGCAAAGGCTGCAACTGAGCTCTGGTCCCACAAGAACATTTCCCACTCCAGGAATCATTGCTTGTTACAGAACTAAGGAAGTATTTTCTGTCTAGTCATTCTATAAATGAAAACAATAATAAAAAAGAATGAAAACTATTGTATTTAGTTTAAATTTCTTTTGTCATTATCTGATCTAAGCATCTTTTCATATGTTTTTAAATAACTTATTTTCCTCTTTTTGCCTGTTCATATCATTCTGTTTTTAAATTGGATTATGTGTCCTTTTTTTATTGATTTCCATAGGAAATTTTTATCTTCTTATAAAGACACCAGCCATTGAATTTGTGGCCCACCCTAAGCCAGTACGCCCTCATTTTAACTAATTACATGTTCATGGCTCCATTTCCAAATATGGTTGCATCAGAGGATCTTCGCAGACATGAATTTTGAGGGCTAGAATTTGACCCACTACACTACATATATTTTATTATTACTCTTTACTGTCTACTGTTAAAGCAAACTAAATATGGCCTGGGAAAGACTCCATACTTCTATATTTGAGTCCTTGTGGATGAACTGCAACCTAACTTAATAGGTAGACAAGTTCAAAAACCTAACTTAGGAGTATGCACCTGTAACAATCACGAGTTCTGGCCAATCCCACCAGCCATACTTCAAACAGTCATACACTGCTGAGTGTTCAAACTCTGTTTAAATAAAGCAAACACTGAGCTGTAACCAATCCAGCTGTTTCCGTACCTCAGTTCCAATTTCTGTACCTCACTTCCCTTGTTTTTGGTCTATAAATCTTCTTCTGCCACGTGGCTGTACTGGAGTTTCTCTGAATCTGCTGTGATTCTGGGGGCTGCCTGATTCACCAACCATTCATTACTCAGTTTAAATAACTGAGCAATAACTCCTTTGAATTTAATTCAGCTTAAGTTTTCCTTTTAACACTACTCATACTTACCTTTACAAAAGAGTACCTTAGGAATCTCTGTGACATGTCATCAGGGACCATCTTGAGCTTCATGTGTGAATAACACTCTTGGACACAAAGAAACACAAATATATTACAACAAATTCTTCCATTATTGACTCGGTTCATTCTGGTTTGCTGAAGCAAGCAGAACATATTTATTCTGAAGACATGCCATCTTCTCCTTTCCTTCCTCCTTTGACTTATTAGATGTGAATATGAATAATTTTAATTGGATGAATTTAAATGATTTTAAATAAATGATTTCATCACGCATTCTCTAGTTTGCCACTAATTTGTATAGGGTAGTATAACGGTTTTCAAAGTATGGTCCCAGTGATACAGGAAAAATGAGCCCCAAAATTGAGGCATAGGCTGTGAGAGTTCTTGGCTTTGCCCAGGAAAAAATTCAAGGGTGAGCCAGTAGTGGTGTTAGACAGCAAATTTATTGCAGCAGCAGGATACAGCAGTAGTAGAGGTACTGCTCTTTGCAGAGCAGGGCTAAGCCATAGTCAGTGTGCTCAGAGTGGGAGCTCGGGGGCAGCGCTACAGTCATATTAACACCCACTTTTAATTATATGCAAATTATGGGACAGGTTATTCAGAAATTTCTAGAAAAAGGGTGGTAACTTCTGGGCCATTGCCACGGAAAGCAGGAGTAACTATTGGGTGTTGCCATGGCAATGGTAAACTGGCATACTGGCATGGCACTGGTGGGCTTGTCTTATGAAGAAGTGCTTTTGCCTCTTCCCTATTTCAGCTAGTCTTCAATCTGGTCCAGAGCTCAAGCCCTGCCTCTGGAGTTGAGTCCCACCTTCTACCTCACCAAGGCCACATTATCAGCATCATCTGAGAACTTGTTATAAATGCAATCTGAATCAAAATCCTGGTAGTGGAGATCACACTCTATTTTAACAAGCCATCTAGGTGATTATGATGCATGTTCAGTTTGAGAAGCACCTGAATAATACGTAAGAGCACCTACTCTAAATTCAGAATGTCTGGGTTTCAACCCTAAAGAGCTTGTCTCACTTTACCTGAGTAACCCTGGACAAATTACTCAACTTTTCTGTTTCATCTTCTATAAAAGGACATATTGGTGGTAATGGCATATTTCTAAAAAGAGTTCCTACGAGGATTCAATGAGTTAATCCACATAGAATGCTTAGAACAGAACTTGGCACTAAGCAAGTACCAGATAAATGTCACCTGAATCTTTGCTGCTGTTACAACAAAAACCTGCCTACTTCACTCATTTGCATCACATTCCCTTGCTGCTGAAGACAATTAAATTTGCAGTGCTGGCCTAAAATGTCTTAAAATATACTTTGCCTCGTTTAGGAAATTAAAATATCTATTATTTTCTAAGCCTCTTACCTGCCATTTTTGTGATCTCTCCAAATAAAGGGAAGCCAGTGGTACTATAATCACATCTGCAAGTCATTTTTGTATTCTGAAATGTAAACCAATTGAGTAAAGGGTACTTCTCATGGGCACGGAAATTAGACTTAATTTAAACCATGAGGAACTCTCTTACCAAGTTCTCACCCATTCCAGATTTCACTGTTTTCCTCATGATATTTTTCTGTATTTCCCCAGATTAAATGTCTTTCTCATTAATAGCTAGTATGAGAGAAAAAATTTCTTCCTTTGTTATAATTAGAGCATTTGCATTTTTTCCTGATGATGGGTCTATTATTTCATTGGGTCTATACGCTTCTTTGAAATGGTACATAGTGAAACTGCCTTTAGTCATTTATTCAGTAAGTATTTATTGTGTGCCTACTATATGCCAAGTAGTGATCTGTGTGTTAGGGATACAGCAATGAACAGAACAGACAAAACTTCCTACCCTCATGAACTTTACCCTTTAGCTGTAGTAATAGACAATATACAATAAACACATTAATAAATAAAATTACTTTGTAGTTCAAGAAATCAATGCTATAGGAAAATACATGATGAGGTAAGGAGGATTGACAGTATTAGTGAGTGCAATTTTAAACAGTGTTTAAGATGATTGATTTACTATTTGTTTCATTATGTTTTCCCCCTTTAGAAAAATGAAAGTTTAGGGTGAGACCTGCACCCTTTGTGTTAAACTTCCTGGGGTATCAGTTCTATCTAGGTCTCAGTGAAAGTAGTTTCCAGGACCTGATCCAGATTGACCAATTCTCTTCATAGAACAGTCTATTCATTCCCTAGAGCTGCAGTCACAAATAACCATGAACTTTTACTACTATTCCAGCCTAAAGCAATAGAAATGTACTCTCTCATAGTTCTGGAGGCAAGAGTTCAAAATTAAGGAGTCTGAAGGATGGATTCCCTCTGCAGGTTCTGAGGAAGAACCCACTTCATGCCTCTTTCTAGCTTCCAGTGGCTTCCAGAAATCCTCAGTGTTCTTTGACTTGTAGACTCGTCACATCAATCTCTGCCTCCATCTTCACATCACTTTCTTCCTTGTGTCTCTGTGTGTCTCCTCCTCTTTTTAAAGATGTTTTATTGAATTTTGGGCCCACCTGGATAATCCAGGATAATCTAATTTAGAGATGATTAACTAAACACTATCTGCAAAGACCCTTTTTCCAAATAAATCATATACACAAGTTCCAAGTAAAATTTCTTTATATCTATCTAGCTATCTATCTGATATGGTATGGCTCTGTGGCCCCACCCAAATCTCATCTCAAATTGTAATCCCCATGTTTTGAAGGAGGGAGCTGGTGGGAACTGACTGGATCATGGGGGCCTTTCCTCCCATGCTGTACTCATGATAGTGAGTGAGTTCTCATGAGATCTGATTGTTTTACAAGGCAGTTTTCCCTGCCCTTGCACTCTTTCTCTTGCCTGTTCTCCTTCTGCCATGATTGTAAGTTTCCTAAGGCCTCCCCAACCATGTGGAATTGGGAGTCATTTAAACCTCTTTCCTTTATAAATTACCCAGTCTTTGGCAGTTCTTGATAGCAGGTGAGAACAAACTTATACAGTAAATTGGTACCATGGACAGTGGGGTGCTACTGTAAGGATACCTGAAAATTTGGAAGTGACTTTGGAACTGGGTACCAGGAAGACATTGAAATAGTTTGGAGGGCTCAGAAGAAGACAGAAAATGTGGGAAAGTTTGGAACTTCCTAGAGACTTGTTGAATGGTTTTGACCAAAATGCTGATAGTGATATGGACAATGAAGTCCAGGCTGAGATGGTCTCAGATAGAGATGAGGAACTCATTGGGAACTGGAGCAAAGGTCACTCTTTCTATGCTTTAGCAAAGAGACTGGCAGCATTGTGCCCCTACCCTAGAGAATTGTGGAATTTTGAACTTGAGAGAGCTGATCTGAAATTAGAACTTATATTTAAAAGGGAAGCAGAGCATAAAAGTTTGGAAAATTTGCAGCCTGAAGAAAAACCCATTTTCTGGGGAGAAATTCAATCCTGCTGCAGATATTTGAATAAGTAACAAGGAGCCAAATGTTAATCACCAAGACAATGAAAAAATGTCTCCAGGGCATGTCAGAGGTCTTCACAGCAGCCCCTCCAAATCACAAGCCTGGTGGCCTAGGAGGAAACAATGGTTCCCTGGGCTGGGCCCAGGGCCTTGCTGCTTTATGCAGTCTCAGGACTTGGTGCTCTACATCTCAGCCATGGCTAAAAGGAGCCAATGTACAGCTCAGGCTGTTGCTTCAGAGGGTGCAAGCCCCAACCCTGGGAGGCTTCCATGTGGTGTTGGGCCTGCAGTGCACAGAAATCAAGAATCGAGGTTTGGGAACCTTTACCTAGATTTCAGAGAATGTATGGAAACACTTGGATGTTCAGGCAGAAGTTTGCTGCAGGGGCAGAGCCCTCATGGAGAACCTCTATTATGGCAGTGCAGAAGGGAAACGTGGGGTTGCAGCCCCCACACAGAGTCCCTACTGGGGCACTGCCTACTGGAACTGTGAGAAGAGGGCCACCATCCTCCAGACCTCAGAATATTAGATCCGCCAACAGCTTGCACCATTGCACCTGGAAAAGCTGCAGACAGTCAATGCCAGCCTGTGAAAGCAGCAGGGGGCTGCACCCTGCAAAATCACAGGAGTGGAGCTGCCCAAGAACCTGGGAGCCCACCTCTTGCATTAGCAGATGCAAGAGATATGGAGTGAGATATGGATGTGAGATATGGAGTCAAAGGAGATTATTTTGGGGCTTTAAGATTTAATGACTCTGTCATTGGATTTTGGACTTGCATGGGATCTGTAGCCCCTTTGTTTGGCCAATTATTCCCATTTGGAATGAGAGCATTTATCCAATGCCTGTACCCCCATTGTATGTTGGAATTAGCTAACTTGCTTTTGATTTTACAGGGAGGGGCTTGTCTCAAATGAGACTTTGGACTTGGACTTTTGAGTTAATGCTGAAATGAGTTAAGACTTTGGAGGACTGTTGGGAAGGCATGATTGGTTTTAAAATGTGACGACATGAGATTTGGGAGGGGCCAGGTTTGAATGACATGGTTAAGCTTTGTGTCCCCACTCAAATCACATTGGGAATTGTAATTTCCAGGGGTTTAGGAAGAGACCTGGTGGGAAGTGATTGGATGAAGGGGGCAGTTTTCCCCATGCTGTTCTTATAGTAGTGAGTGAGTTCTCATGAGATCTGATGATTTTTATAAGGCAGTTTTCCCTGCTTTTGCTAGCACTCTGTCTCCTGCTGGCATGTGAAAAGGTCGAAGTTTGCTTCCCCTTCACCTTCCAACATGATTGTAAATTTCCTGAGGCCTCCCTAGCCATGTGGAACTGTGAGTCAATTGAACCTCTTTCTTTTATAAACTATCCAGTCTCAGCTAGTATCTTAATAGCAATGTGAGAACAGATTAATACACTATCTATCTATCTATCTCCAGATATATACAGATACAGATAGAGAGATAGATAGATAGATATCTCTATGTATCTAGAGATAGACAGATTTTTTTTTGGTGGAGGGGTACCATTTAACCCACTGCAGTTAATGCCCTGTATCTAAAAGTTTACAGCTATTGTAGTGATAACTCCCTGCCTGCAATAATAAATACTAGGAGGCAACAGCTGTTGCTAATTTAAGTACAAAATTAGGACACCAAGATTAGGTTTCTCCATTGCAAAATGTAGGCCAATTCAACACCAACCTGTGACTCTACCTGCACACTGGTGCTGACCTAAAAACTCTTGCTTGTCCATGAGGTTATAACAACAGAATTTAAGAGTAAGCATTTAAAAAACTCCATTAGCAATTTGACACGGTAAATGAAAGATAATGATAATAATAAGCTTCTATTTTTAAAGTCTTTTTAGAATTTTATAGTTCTAGTAATTCAGTTTTATTTTTTAAAATACTGGTCTGAGCTGAATTTAAAAAGTATATAAACCTGATCCTTCATCACAGGTTGTTTGAGAAGCACTGGTATAAACTGTCATTGGTAAAACTAGAATATAACAATATGCCTCCACAATTACGTTCATTCAAAGGAGAGAAAACACATCAGTCTCAGGAACGGAAGGGATGTGCTTCATGGACAATGTGCTGTATATCATAGATAATAATTTCTAATTGCCCTGTTTAATGTACTTCAGCATGTAGCTTTTATCACTGCTATGGTACCTACCTATTCCACACTGATATAATAAAACCCCAAAATACCTACAAGGTCAGGACAACTGAGTCAAGTTTTGGCTTACAAGTTAATATCTGTTTTACTATAGACAGCTCATTCTGCCTCTCTAGTCAAATTTTCTCATCTGTAAATAGATATGTATCTTTTTGGCTTTGACATTCTATTTAGCACCACTATCACTACCACCACCAAAAATAAAGTGTAATACAAAACAGGAACTATCTCACTTAGAGGGTAGCTAAGGAGATGAACATCCTTTTCCTAACTAACATTTTAATACAAAATTTTTCAAACACTAAACAGAGTAGAACAAATTTTGCAGTAAACATACATATGACCACAACCTAGTTTACCATTAAACTTTTTCTTGTGCATGTGTACCACCCATCTCTCTAACCCTCTCTGCAATAATTATTTAATAAATTTTCATGATCTTGATCAGAGTTTTTGATGTATTTCTAAGGAAACAGTAAATAGCAGTAGACTTCTACTTAAATACTTCAACATACTTATCACTATTAAATATTTGTATATAGTTTTATTTTGATGTAAAATTTACATACAATGAAATCTTAAATGTATTCTGAGAACTGACAAATACATGCATTTGTGTAACCAAAACACCTATCAAGATATAAAACATCAGCATCAATTCAAAGACAACACAGTGCTGATTTTTCTACCCTAGATTAGATTTTTCTGTTCTAGAACTTCATATACATGTAATCATGTTTGTTCCTTTTTATGCAAGTATGTTAGTCCGCTTTCACACTGCTATAACAAAAAGCCCAAGACTGAGTAATTTAAAAAGAAAAGAGATCTAATTGACTCACATTCTGCATGGCTAGAGAGGCTTCAGGAAACTTACAATCATGATGGAAGGCAAAGGTAAAGCAAGTACCTTCTTCACGTGGTGGCAGAAAAGAGAGAGCTAGCAAGAGCACAGAAAACTACCTTATAAAACCATCTGATCTCATGAGAACTCATTCAATATCATGAGAACAGCATGAGGGAAACCATCCCCATGATCTAAGCACCTCCCACCTGGTCCTTCCCTCGTCATGCAGGGATTATGGAGATTACAATTTGAGATGAGATTTGGGTGGGGACACAAAGCCAATCCATATCACTGAGGCTTTCTTATTTTTACTCAGCATGATGGTTTTGAGATTTATCAATGTCATCTGTATTAGTTTTCCACTTTGCTGAGTACTATTCCATTTTATGACCACATGTGACTATACTACAATTGTTTATCGTTTCTCCTATTGATGAACACCTTAACTCTCTTCAGGTTTACACTATTATGAGTAAAACAGCTATGAACATTTCTGTACAAATGTTTTGATGAACATATGTTATTATTTTTCTTGATTTATTTGTGTCTCTATATTTTTGTTTATAGTTTCTTTTAAGCTAATTTTGTATATGGTGAAAATAAGCATAATAATTCATTCTTTCCATATGGATATCTAGTTTTCACATCTAATTCTTGAAAATTTATTTCTCCCCTCTCCTCCTCATTGAATTATCTTGGTACCTTGTCGAAAATTAATTGACCATATATGTATGTTTCTTTAGGGCTTTCTATTCTGTTACATTGATTATATGTCTATTTTTACACCAGCATTACGCTGTCTTGATTATTGTAGTTTTATAGTAAGTCCTATACATTTGTTCTTTTTTAAAATTATTTTCTACTCTTGGATTTCCTGCCTTTCTGTATAAATTTTAGAACAAGGTTACCAATTTCTGTAAAAGAAAAAAAACAAGAAGCCTCCTGGAATTCTGACTGAAATACTGAAATTGCATCAATTCTATAGATACATTTGGGGAGGAAAAACTTCTTAACAACATTGAGTTTCTATTCTGCAATTAAGATTATTTGGTTATTTTTACAATTTCTTATGTATTTTTAAATTCTAGAATTTCCTTTTTTGCCTATAATTTTTATTTCTCTTTTAATTCACTATGAGCATATTTCCTTTTACTTTCTTAAACGCAGTTTGTGGAGCTGCTTTAAAATGCTTGTCAGCTACTTCCAGTATCTGGCTCAATCATGTTGGCATCAATCTCCATTTACATTTTCTCGTATCTTCTTTTGTCAAGTGGTTTTGGATTGTTTCCCATACATTATGCAAGTTATATTGCAGAGGCTCTGGATTTATGTTTCTCTAAAAGAAAGTTAGTAGTTTGTTTTGTTTGTGCAGGCTTTGTCATTTGTTAGAGTCCACCTGCAAAGGCTCTCTTTCAGATGCCAATTTAAAGCTCAGTTCAGTCCTTTTATTATCTAGTCTTGAAGTCTGCCCTAAGCATGCATTGTTCACGTGTCAGTCAGAGATCTGGGGAAAAAAAGTTTAAACAAAGAATTTGCATCTCCTCTTCTCTGGCTCTCTTCTTTCTGGGATCCCCCCAGTCCCTACCTGACTTTCTAGAAATGGAATTTTCCCCAACTCTGTCCTCTGGTTTTTAGGCCTGAAAACCTGTGGGTTTTGTGTTAGACTTTCACCTGACCTGCCTGGCTCTGCTTGCCACTTGCCCAAAGTAAAAAAACTGTTATTAATTAGAAGAAGAAGGGGAGGAAGAGGAGGAGAAGAACGAGGAAGAGGAACATGCAGAGGAGGAAGTGAGGGAGAAGGAAGGTGTTGGGAAGAGGGGAGAAGCGGGAGGAGAAAGAATTAAAATGAGAAACACATTCAGTGCCTTTTGTTTCTCCCAAGTGTCAACTTCCCTCTAGAATCTGTTGATGTTAATTCTCCAGTGCTTTCAAATACTTTATTGGGTTTTGTCCAGAGTTTATAGTTGTTATCTGTGGAAAGACAGATTAGTTAGGAGCTTACCTGTCCTTCCTAGAAGCAGTGACAAACAGAAAATGTAAAAGGCGCTTGTAATTAGAACCTAATGATAAGAAGAGGGCAGCATTGCTTTTAAAGAAATAACTCTTGGGAAAACACTTTAGTGGTCCTTTTGCTTATGTAAATGTTCAGGTCAGGGCTACAAGGGATAAAGGAGTATTACAGAAAAGGAATGCAAAAGTTGTTCTGCATAATAAAATAACAGAAATATAGTTTCTTAGGGAAGGGAGTGGGAGTTGTTCTGACATAAGAAGAGGATAGGAAAGAAGGGTGACAGTAAATAAGAAACCTTAGCTGAAAACAGGGTACTAAGAGGTAGAACAGCTGAAAAAGAAAAAAAGACCCTCCAATAGAGAAGAAATTTGGTGTCATGACGGTTTGATATTCAGATTTAAGTTGTATCATTGTTTTTGTTTTAATGCTTTATTCCAGACCTATTGTATACCTCCACTGCAGCAGAGAAAGTGGGGAGTATATTCTGCTACTCACTTGATTACTTTCCTATATTGATTACATACTACTTCCTTAGCAGGTATATTATCTGAAAAAAAAATTATCACTAAATTAACTTTAGGACAGCAGTGTCCTAGAAAGATTAATGATATATAATTTACATTTATGAAAGAAGCAAGCATCCAATAAATTAGAAAATGCATACCGTCATCCAAGTACATTGTTAAATACCCCAAGTGCTCACCTTATTGAGTCTTTGACAAATGGATTTCACATTTATATCAGTACTATTTTTATGTCATCTGCTGTATTGTTTGCTTAAATGTATGTGTTTTCACTAACGATGTTAAGTGTACTTAACTCCATTTATACTGTCTAGGAGGGATACTTAGGAAGGGTGATCATTTGAAAGCATTGAATAGGCCCTGATCATGTGTTACTTATACCATTGCTTCTGATTCCTCGATTTCAATGATACTCTCATTTTGTCTGTATATGATGCTAAGGGTTGAAATGTTTTCATACAAAAGATTCCTTTATTATTTTCTACACACCCCATGACTCCATGTTTGGAAATATTTGGTTCCAGGTAACAATTTGCCTCTTATTGAATAGGAAAAATAGAAATAATTGACAAGCAGAGTTCCTGCCTGGGGAAGAATAACAACTAGATTGAAAGAATCCCATCTAAACACAAAATATTTGAGTTTTAGTTAGTCTGGTAGCATTGTCACAGATAAATATACAATTTCAGTTGTATTTATTTTTTAAATTTACTTAGGTTTTTATTTTTTAAATATATTTTGAAACGTAAAAGAGAATAAAAAAATCAAAGCACGTTTCATTTTATTTCTAATCTGCACAAATAAGAAGCAAAAATAGTCTGTCAGGTAGCCTGTCCCTGGGGATCCTCGTTAATGTTTCCACAAGTCTCTAGAAATAAGTACCCTGGTTTCATAAACACACTGGCTTTCTAGTCTATACGAATCACACTAGTTTGAGAGCAACAAATTATCAAAGAGGAAAAATCTTCCCTCTAGCATTTCAACATGCTTTTGAGGGAGTTAGAGCGAGATATCTGATGTATCTAAAAAGAGGCCTTTCCTGGTTATAGCAAAACCAATTGTGTGTAAAGGTCTTGGATTTAGAGATAAACTAAGCACCTAACAGAGACTCATTGGGAAAAGTTGTTTCATTTTAAAAATAATTTTAAAAATTGCAAAGTCTGTACTACATTATTTACTTTTATGTTTCCTTCCTTCAAAGGCAGAAAAAGACTGATGTTCCAGGTCCAGCAATCAGGCAAAAGGAGTTCCTTCTTACTTGTGGGAAGGTCAGCCCTATTGTTCTAATCAAGCCTTCAATTGATTGGATGAGGGCCACCCACATTAGGAGGACAATCTGTTATGGGAAAGTGGTTCTGATCCAGACCCCAAGAGGGGATTCTTAGACCTTGAACATGAAAGAATTCAGGGCGGGTCCATAGAGTAAAGTAAAAGCAAGTTGATTAAGAAAGTAAGGGAATAAAAGAATGGCTACTCCATAGGCAGAGTAGCAGTATGGACTGCTGAGTTGAGTATATTTATAGTTATTTCTTGATCACATGCTAAACAAAGTGTGGATTATTCATGAGTTTTCTAGGAAAGGAGCAGATATTTCCCAGAACTGAGGGTCCTTTCCCTTTTTAGACCATATAGGTTAACTTCTGGACATTGCCATGGCATTTGTAAACCATCATGCACTAGTAGGAGTTTCTTTTAGCATGCATATGCTTTATATTTAATGTAACATAAGCAGTGAGGATGACCAGAGGTCACTTTCATTGCCATCTTGGTTTTGGTGGGTTTTGGCTAGCTTCTTTTAGCACATTCTGTTTTATCAGCAGGGTCTTTGTGACCTGTATCTTGTGCCAACCTCCTGTCTCATCTCATGACTAAGAATGCCTAATCTCCTGGGAATGCAGCCCAGTAGGTCTCAGCCTTATTTTACCCAGTCCTATTCAAGATGGAGTCACTCTGGTTCAAATGCCTCTGACAAATCTGCTTTATTCCATCTATTATTTCAAAGATTTACCTCATTCAAAAACAGCCTGACAGACCCACTGAAAATAATATTTGACCAAATATCTGGGCAGCTCATGGTCAAGTCAAGTTGACATGTAAATTAACTGTCATAGAGACAGACCAGTTCCCTAGGCCATGTCTTGAGCTCTTAAATTTAGGCAGGCTTGCATAAAACTCTACCCTGGGCTTTTCAATTAGTAAATGATGTATTTCCTTATTTTTAAAGTCATTTCAGCTATCTTTCTAATTGAAATCTTCATTATTATCTTCATGATATACCAGGACCCATATGGCTCCAAGTGGAAATCATTTGCAAATACCATAGCTGAGATTATATTCTCCATCTGTCATCATCTTCAGACATTTCAGGGGCTAACATAGCTCGATGTTCCACTTGGCTACCAGCCAACACTATTCATTACATAAATAGAAATAATATGCTGTAGTGTTGTTTTTGCTTCACTAAGGAAAGAGGTTCTTCTTTTAAGCTAGAATGTGTGTGTTCATAGTTGTGTCCCCAAACCAAAATATCTCATTGGAATATTAAAAAGACAATCAACTAACAGTCCAGGAGAACAGGTAACTTTACATCTTAGCATAGTGATTAAAACATTTATACAACCCAAGCAGAGATTCAAAATTCTCCTCAATTTCATGCAGTTTGTAAGTTGAAATTTTTCTAGCCCTTGAGATCTCTGTATTTATGACTCTATATAGAGAGAATTCAATCCAACAGGCAATACAGACTTCTGTTTTTAACATTTGCTTTCTGTAGTTTTTTTTAAATTGCAATGACATACAACAATAAAACGATTGCCCCCAAGAAGACAGAAACTATACCAACTCAAGCATAAAATAAATCATCTAAAGGCAGTAAGACTGCCAACTATTGCTAACAAGATTGATTTTACTTAAAAAATACCTAAAAGTTACCCAACCCTATTTTGCCTTTTTCTGGGGCGTGATTCTGTTTCTGCATGTTAACGTCAACAGTTAAAAATGGGGTTGAACTCCTGAACCAGGTGACCAGTGCTTCGCTGGACTTATGAAAATGTTTCTGGAAAGTTATTTATAAATTAAATCAAATCAGAAACTCTCTAGAGGAAATTGTTATCTAAAGAAATTTTATAAGAAAATTGTAAAAAGGAAGGTATCTGGTAAAAGAAAATGTCCTTCGATTTGATGTTCATGTATACATTTTGTTTTTCTTATTTTGGACATGCATTAAACAAAGTATGTCTAGAGTTCTCCTTTTTGAAAGTCATCAGAAATCAAATGACATTGAGGTATCAGACCACTCAAAAGTAGTGTGCCAGAGCAGGAGGATGTTGGACCTAGTTAACTGAGGACTGTGCCTAAGTGAAATTAAAGCCTTTTTCTCTTTCCTTTTTGAGCCAGATTTATAATATTTGGATTGAAATATTTTTATATATAGGGATAACATTTATTTTCATAAAGAAGTTTTTTTTTTAAGTTAGAAGAAAGGAGGAAAAAAGCTCTCATCTGGGGAGTTTTGAACTCATTCTTTGGCAGGTGACAGAAAGCCAATTCAAACTAGTTTGAGAGAAAAAAAAATCAGTACTCATGAGCCCCTTAGCAGGATGAAACTATCTAATTCCTCAAATCGTTGCTAAGAACTGACAACTTTTCACCAATCTGAAAAATTTTCTTCCTTTGATTATTGGTGGTACTTACAGTCTTTTTCTATGCCTATTAGCTGTTCAACTAATTTTGTCAATTGCTCATTTATTTTTATTAAAATGTTTTAAAGTCAAGAATGCTAATATTTTGGTTATTAAGGGTTACACTTGTTATCCTATTGCCTTTTGACCTTATTGTGTGAATTTTATTTTGCTCACCATTTAAAATTTTTACATAGACAACCCTGTCAATCTTTTCCTATATGGAATTATGGGTTACTTAACACACTTAGAAAAACTTTCCTACTTCACAATAATTTTCTTGTTTTTGTAGTGTCATTTTTTACATTTAAATATTTTATTTGGAATTCCGTTGTAAGAAGTAGCTACCTAGTAAACTTTCCTAAAAAACACTTTTGGTGCTGCAGTTATTGGCCTTATCAACTAAAATAGGGACAATCATGGACTAATTTGGCTCGGAAAAAAATCATGAATTTTCTTGTTTTGTCTTGGCTTTATTAACTGTATTAGTTAAGATTCTTTTGGTATACTTGTAGTAGTTGTCTTGTGTTAATATTTTAAGTCACATACTGACTTAAAATAAGAATAAACATTTATTATCCTCAGAGTTTCTGTGGGTTATGAATTTTGTAGTGACTTCTCTGAGTGGTTCTGCCTCAGGTTCTTTCATGAGGTTGAGTCAAGATGTGAGCTGGAAGTGCAATTATCTGAAAGTTTGGCTGGGACCAGAGGCTCTGCTCCCAAGGTGCTCATCTAGCATGGTGGTGCTGTTGAGGCCTCAGTTCCAGCCCACATGGGGCTCCCACAAGACTGTTTGAGTGTCTTCATGATGTGGTGCTGGTTCCCTCCAGAACTGGTGACCCAGGAGAGCAGGCTAAGTGAAAGATACCCTGTCTATGACCTGGCCTGGAAACTCAAACAGCATTTCTTCTGCCATATTTAATCTGTTAGAAAAGCATTACTAAGGACTCAAGTAAAGTTGCCAGGATTAGAGTTCCCTTTCTCCATCTTCAAGCTCAGCTTTCTCAGCATTAATTTGTTCTAGAGAAGCTCTTCTCTTGGGTTGTAAGATGATGCCAGCTTAGGTTACCACATTCTATCATCTTGATATACTGATTTGCTTAGCCCTGGGTTACATGGTTTACCCCATCTCTAAGATCTGCTTCAGACCACATAAATAGAGAGTGGAGGGAGAATATACCCCTTCACAGAAAGAAGGTATATTTTTAGAAGAAGATGAAACTGATGCTAGTGTGGCAAACAACAAGTGTTTTACTGTACTATCCACGTATACATACACCTGAATGGCCCATCAGTATATCTTAGATTACATTTCGCATAGGACAGAAATCGCATTTCTCAAATTTATTTTGTATAGTGCCAATTACAGTATCATGCACTGGGTTGGACTCACCTAGTGCTTCTGGGTAATCATTGATGAATGACTTAGCATTAGTTGAGCATGGATACGCAAGACCAGGAATCCCACACAAGCGTAGAATACCAGAATGTAGAGCAAGGTTAAAGGCAGCCTGGGTTCAATGGGTACTGAAGAAGGAACCATGTATTGCTGGGAGACCTTCATAGTGGCAGTTGAAATAGCATAAGTGAATAGATGACACTGCTTAATGTTTTGTGTTCCTGGGACCACTGAGGAGGAATAGTATCAAATCCCATCGCAAACCTCTTGAAATTAACAAATGTGAAGACATGTGATTATTCCTTTTGTACAGCATATGCCTCCTTATGTTTATCCCAATTTGGTAGTAACACGTCACAAACTTACAATTTTCCCAAAGTTTACAAAGATTATAGAGATTGGGGTTATATTTTACTCTCCTAAAAAGTCTCGTTGCAGAGAGTTCTTGACAACCATGCTGTGGAGATCTCTCGCCTCGTGCCATCATTCAAAGCGTCTGTTTAGCTGAATGGCAGCTGGGAAGAAATAGTTGTGAAGGACCCCACAAAGAAAAGATGAAGTGTGCAAAGGGAAACACAGGTGCTATAGTTTCTCATAAAGCCCCTTCTGTGCTAGGAGTGTCTGTGTAAACAGCAGCCCCAGCAGAAAGGTGAAGCTTCCCAAGGAGAGCTAACAATTGATACAGTTCAGGTTAGTTCACACTATTTCTTTTTTCTTTTATTTTACTTACTTTCTTTCTTTCTTTTTAGAGACAGTCTTGCTATGTTGCCCTGGCTGGACTTCAGCTCCTGGGCTCAAGTGACCCTCCTGCCTCAGTTTCCCAAGTAGCTGGGACTTCAGATGCCTGCCACCACACCTAGTTCACATTGTATTTTAAACAACTTTCTCATGATGTAACTACATCTCAGCCTTCATATAACTAATCATGTATTTAGTCACATCCTTGGCATGACTTGCAGAGTGTTAAAGCCAACTTCATCCCCACAGTGTGCATCCTAACCTTCACACAAAGGCTGAAGTCTCGTACGAGTGATGCCTTCAGATAGGTTCTTTGTTACAATGCCAGGGACAACAACAATAGAAAGAAAGTAATCTCAGAATGGGCTCTTAAATGCACATCAATGTCTAGGAAATGAATTTTCTAGTTTCTTTCTCAGCTGCTGTGTGCTCTATAAGAGAGAGGCAGCCCTATCATATTTTAAATTTCTGCATGGTCCCAGGGAGGAGTGCTCTGAGAACATAAAAGTATGTGTCCTTTTGTGTGGGAGAAGGAAGATGATGGTATAGGTTGGAGAAGGACATGGAAGAAGAAAAAGATGGATTTGAGGACAACACTGTGTACTTGAATTTGCCCAGGGGAAGCTCCTACTCATTTACTAGGAGATAGGAATTGAAGTTTTAGACTATATTAAATTGGTTAGGCAGTTGTGACCTTCAAGTCCATCTTCACTGTGTTTGTCAAGGTCCTCCAAAGGAGCAAAATCAATAAGGGTGTGTGTGTGTGTGTGTGTGTGTGTGTGTGTGTGTGTGTGTGTGTGTGTAAAGAGAAAGAGAATAGGTCAGAGATACAAGTAAGAAGAGTTCAAGTCTGAAGGCACTGTGCTAGCAGAATTCCTTCTTCCTTTGAGAAGGCAGTCTTTTTTCTTTTTTATTTGTCTTTTATTTATTGCATTTATTTATTTTTATGTATATAATAGTTGTACATATTCAGGAGGTACCTGATATACTTTGGTACCTGCATATAATGTGTAGTAATCAAATCAGGGTAATTGGACCATCTATCACCTCAAACATTTGTCTTTTCTTTGTGTTGGGAACATTACGAATCTTCCCTCTAGCTATTTTGAAATATACAATAAATTATTGTTTCCCTACTGTACTATCACATACTAGAATTTATTTCTTCTACCTAACCATATTTTTGTACTTCTTAACCAAGTTCTCTTCACCTTCAACTTATTGAGTGAAGTTCACCTATATTTTGGAGGGTAATCTTTACTCAAAGTCTACTGATTTAAATGCTTATTTCATCCAAAAATACCTTCACGGAAACATTTAGATTCATGTTGGGTCCAATAGCAGGGCACTGTGGCCAGGCCAAGCTGACATATAAAATTAAACATCTTATTCACTATGGCCACTGACAGAGAACACGCCAGTGGTTTTAGGACCAAATCTTCCAATTCTGTCTTGAATAATAAGAAAAGGGCTTCTCGTGATGAGGTTTTTAATTATTCCTCTCAAAACTTATGATTACAGAAATATGACATGTGATAAGGAGTTGGCAACATGATGACCTTTGTCTTATTCCAGGGAGTTCACTGAGCCACATAGTTCAAAGACATTAAATATGGCACCCGTATCAGAGGTGAGAGTTCATACAGCTGTTAATTTCCAGTCTCTGGGGTAAAATAATTAATGTTTAATGATCTGCTGGCAGGGCTCACACCTTATAGATTATATGGAGAAAACCGTCACTTTTATAGTTTATTTGTTCACTACTCAGCAAAAACATTTAATGCCTATTATGTGCTAGTATGTGAGCTAGATGCTGAAGAGATAATTAAGTTAAAAATCTCTCTCCTCACAATCAAAATAGAGATACAGGTCAATACCCTTCCCTCCCTAAAACCGAAAATGATAAGTATTTTGAAAGTTCTTAATTCCACTTTGAAGGAGTTAGGTAAAGAAATGATTGTCTGAGGTCACCGTGACTTCTGAAATAAGACTTAAGTGATGAGTTATAGGAATAATAATAAAAGATTCCTTGAGTACTTTTTTATGTTTCAGGCATGGTTATAAGCACTTCCCATGTATTCAATTATTTAATGAGTAATATTTTTCCGGTAGCTCAGGGTGGGATGGCATTCTAGGTGTAAGGCACAGCATGTAGATGAAAACACAGTGGCCTATGAGAGGAGGACACACATTCAGGGAACTGCAAGTAACTTAGCAGTGGAACACAGGGCTCCTACGCAGAGGATCAGTCAATGAGACTAAAACCTCTCTCCCTAAGATATTCCCAGTTGTCAACAGGCACTCCCTGGTTTGTCTCTAGTGCCAACATCCATCCTCAGTCCTTTAGACCTGGGCTGTGGAGCCTCCCAAGCCTTCACCCAACAGACCCAGGAACTTGGAATACACTTACTTTTTATTCACAGTGTTAATTGCTTCAGGGTCTCAGCCTGTTTCCTTTGTTAACTGAGTCACCTACCATCCTTGCCACCATCATAGCTGACCCCTCCTCCGGTACCTTGAGTTATAGATTCTCATGATCTTTTCTCTTTGTCAACTGGCTTCTACCTGCTTTATATCTTTAAGGAATTCATCACAAATTTTTGTCAAGACAGTATCTTTTATGCTTTAATAATATTCTTGAATTCATCTTTATCTAAATAATTTCTAAATATGTATATATTTATGTGTATGTACATATGCATATGTATGTTAAAGGATTTGGGGCATCAGGAGAGGTCAGTATATGCTCATTCCACCATTATGATAATTTTGACTGCTGAGTCAATGAATTAAGCATCCCCATTTTTTTATTTTTGTTTTTTATTTATTTTTATTTTTATTTTGTTAGGTTTTGCTGCTGATATTCTTTGCACTGGCCTTGTGGTGAATATTGAAATCCTCCTGACCTTGGAATCAACGCTCCAGTCCTCATCTCAAAACCCAAGGGGCAGTTTAATCTGTCTCTGTAGTTTGAGAGAGCAGGGAGAGACACTCAGCATCTGGATCTGCTGACTGTCCCCGTAGGATCCTAAGTCTTTTTTTTCTTGATGTTCTTTGTCTAGTGTCCTTTCAAAGACTCTCCCTTAGTCCCCTGCTGAGGATCAAAGGAAATAACAGAATGGCTTGATATGCAAACATGGTAGTTTATAAACTACTGTCATCCCAGGCGAGAGGCCCTCTGGGGTACTTTAACTTCCCTTTTCACATTGTTGTGCTGTTCTGTGTGCCTGACTTCTTTGTGGTGGCAGGGTGAAAATGGTTTGAGGACTCAGCTCAGAAAAAAAGGAATTTCTGAAGTTAGAGTGGGGTTCATAACAGAGATTCAAAAAGTTGGAAACACCTTAAGTATGTAGGTTTCTAAGGTCAGTCACTGAAAGGAACAAAAGGTCAAGACATTGGAATTAGAGGAACTGCCTTACAGGATGTGGCAGCAGAGCACGAGATCAGATTTTTCCTTAAGTCATCTGGATTCTCTATCAGAATTTCCATCATTTCACCTGAGCACAGTGCTTTGGGGTCCCTGAGAGACCCAGACTGCATCTTTCTCCTACTCTTTTTTATTTCTCTGCTTCCTGCTTATTATTTAAAACTTTATTTTTTGTCCAAATTGTAGGAAAGTTGCTCTGATATCATTTCCTTTTTTTGCTCTGACTATTTTAGTAAAACTGGATGGTCCAAAGCCCACCATGATTGATTTTTTTTTTAAATCACACTTTTTGTTCCAACTAGAATGTTTTAAATCACAGCTTGATTGAAGTAGAATTCATGTAACATAAAATTTAGTCTTTTAAATTATACAATTCAGTGATTATAAATATATTCATGGAGTTGTGCAACTATTGCCACAATCTAACTACAAAACACTATCAGCACCCCAAAGAGAAACCCCATATACATTAGCAATAATTTCTCATTTTCCTCTTTCCTCCAGCCTTTGGCAACCATGGATCTACTTTCTTTTTTAGTGAATTTAACTGTGCTGGACATTTCACATAAGTAGAATTATATGATATGTGATTTTTTGTGACCAGTTTCTTTAACTAGGCATAATGTTTTCAAGGTCTATCCATGTTGTAGCATGCATCAGTACTGCATTCCTTTTTATTGCTGAATAATATACCATTGTATACACAGACCACATTTTGTTTACCCATTATTCAATTAATGGAAATATGAGTTATTCCTACTTTCTGGCTATTATGAGTAACACGTCTATGAACATTCATGTGTAGATTTTAGGGTACACTTGATTTTCAGTTCTCTTAGGTGTATGCTTCAGTTCCTGGTTTGTATGGTAAGCCTACGTTTAACCTTTTGAGAAACTGTCAGGCTCTCTTCCAAGTAGGCTGAGCCATTTTACATTCCAACCAGCAGTATGTAAGAGTTCGAATTCTCCACATCCTTACCAACAGTACTATTATATGTCCTTTTGCTTATAGCTATCCTTCTGTGCATAAAGTTTTATCTCATTGTGATTTTGATTTGCATTTCCCTGCTAGCTAATGATGTTGAGCATCTTTTGATGTGATTATTTGTCATATGTATATCTTCTGTGGAAAAAATTCCTTTCAAAGACTGATCATTTTTAAATTTGGTTGTTTTCTTATTGTTGAGATTTAAGTTTTCTATACATTCTAGATACAATTCCCTTATCAGATACATGATTTACAAATATGTTCTACCATTTTCTGGGTTGTTTCTCACTTTCTTGTGTTCTTTGAAGCACAAAAGCTTTTTAATTTTGATGAAATTCAGTCTACTTATTTATCGTTTGTAACTTGTGTTTTCTCTTTGGTTCTTCATATGCCAAAATAGTTGTTAGAGTTTAGAAAAACTCTGCTCTCTATGCACACAGTACGGCTATAAAAATTGTTATCTCATCATAGACTTAATAAAGTCCAAACTCAAAGGCTGATCAAAGACTTCTTTGTCCTAGAAAGTACCTGAAGCAATAATCTTTAATGGAAGATCTGCTAGGAGAGTTAAGATGCGGAAGAGATTGATTTCTGCTGGGGAGGACCAAAGACATATCAAAGACACTTTTTTCAACTTTGGTAGGTTTTAAATACGGAGAAAAATTTACAATCCCAAGGGCACTGTGGACCTATTCTAAAGACAAAGATGAAAAGGCTGGTTGAAATCTGAGTCAGAGAGGAGGAGTGCGTGATAAAGCATTGAATGCCAAGCCAAGGATGAATTCATATTCTCTTATGAAGAAACCGTTAGATAGTTTAGGGGAAGGTAGGACTGTGAGTCCTTCTGGACTTTGCAAATGTTAATCAGATTGTAGTCTGGAGAAATGATTGCAAAAAGAGAGCACAGAATCAAGGAAGCCAACAGGGAGACTATGGCAATGGGATAGATGAGAGTTAGTACAGATGGAAGCCTTGCTCGTAACTGTAGGGCAAGAAAAAAGAAAAGATGCCGCGGTGGTCAGTTTGTCAAATACCTGGCACTACTAAGATGCAAGGTGGGGTCTCGCAACAGGAATAAGAAAACAAGCTAATTGCGATGAAAAAAAAATTCCAATTAAATAAAGTTATTTTGAATTCATTGTAATCCATTGTTCTGATGTTCCAAACATCAGAAGTTTGTAGATTCCTTAATAAAATATAATCTAAATTATATTGTTTTTTGAAAAATATTCCTGCAAATATTTTTTCAGCTGCAAAGGCAGGAACAATGTTGAAAAAGAAAATTTATTTACTTTGTCATTTTGACTCCAGCTGTAATGGAGAAAGAAGCCTGAACTCTATTTTCAGCTCTTCATGGAAACATCTTAAAATTCTCATTTCTTTATGCAGATTAGGTGCAACTTAAATGGTTGTATGTTTTCCCCTCTTGAAGACAAAAAAGATTGTATATATGTGACTGCAATAGCATATGAGGCAGTGTTTTTCTCTATTATATTTTTGTTCTTATATATTGCTCCACTGAAGCCCCTGGGGGTTCTAACAGATATTAAATTTGTACAGTAGATCTAAAGGAGTGAGAGGAAGTTCATTTATTCTGGCTTTTCTTCCTATAAGCTCTAGTGACCGCTAAAGAGCAAAGATAGTTCATCTAGTTTAGGTTTAAGGAAATCAGGTAAAGACAAGAGATATTCTAACTAAATTTAATTAGACATTTCTTACCTAACAAAAGAAAGATGGGGAGATAGGGAAAAAGTATTTCCCACATAGATGTGTGATGAAAGATTCTTTAGTGCTGGTTCTAATTGTGTTCTAGGTGGCAGTTTTTTGTTTATATGTTTTTTTTTCTTTTTAACCTCCTTTTGTCATAGTGACTTTAGGAAACGTAATGCAAGCCATGGACCTTTTCCCAGGAAACACACTGCAATAAGCATACAGGTTCAGGGGTATGCAGACTCCCCTAAAACCCAGTTACAGACACACCACGAAGAAGTCACTAGCATCACACTTGAGTGATGTTAATACCCAAGATTATATTGTAAAGATAATAATGTTAAAATAATCACATTGATATGACTGTCTAAAAGTCAATCATGAGTTCAGAGTATATTAAAAAATAAAAACTCACAGCAGAAGAAGGGCACTTTGGGTATCTTAACACAAGACAGTTAATAAAAGAGTTGGTAACTTCTCATGTCTTAATCACTTTACAGCAGCCATAATGCAGTCAACTCTTCATCATTCCCAAATAATCTAATGAAGTTATATATTAAGACAAATCAGAAAGATATGGAATAAGTGTCCCCATTCCATTTGTCTACTCAGAGCTAGCTTCATGCAAGGTCCATAACCTCAGTCAAGATTTACTGGGTGTGAATTTTTCAAAAATTTACTTGCTGTTTGCTTTGATGAAATTAATTAAGCACTTTAGTTGAAGAGCACTTTTACTGTACTGCAGGTAGCAGTAAATGCAAAGGTGCTGGTTCTACCATTGTATAGTAAACTTGGGGTGTGCCTGATCACACCTTAAGCTCTCATTCTTGCAACAAGGCAGTCTGTGAATTCATGGTTGCTAGTGTCTATCAGGAAGCAGCCTCTTGCCTATGACCTTGTCACAAGTACCTGTACAGATGACCCTGAGCTTAGAGATTGTAATACTGGCTCCCCATACCCTCTAATGTGGAAGGGATTCAGAAGGGCAATGTGTCATGCAAAGGGAAGGTCACTGAGGACTCAGTGGGCCAGCAGTTGCCTGACATTGAGCTGCAGACAGAGCAGAGGCAGGAAGCTTTATGAGAAGCAAAGCTCACGACAGGAGGTCCATGTATGGCTGTGCAGGTTGGGCCCTGTGCCAAAGACCCCACTGAAAGGGTTTGCGGACACAACATTCTGCATCCAGAATCACTCGCTTTGGTGGATAGCAGTGTCTACCTGCAGGGGAAATCTCTTTCCAGTTCTGACAAATGTCCAAATGCCCCACATAGGCTATTGGTGGTCCTGATTCCAGGTCCGTGGCAGGTACTGACGTCTTCACAAACTCAGTGGAACAGCCTCCATCACGATCAAAATCAGGACTGAGAGAGGCTGATTCTCTGAGAGAAGTGGAATAAGATGACAACATGAAAAACAGGCCAAACCTCAAAACACTGAGGTTATATCAGCTCCCTTTGAACCAAGATTCTACTTTTGGAAGGAAAAAGTTGAGAGGATAACCAGTCCTGGATGGAAATTGGAGTTTAAAACACCTGAGTATTTACCCAGATGACCCTGATCAACCTGAGAGAGACAATGCAAAAGTAAAAGAGTTTGCTGGAACTAAAATTGCCAAGTTTGTATCCTTACATCCTACTCCAACAGACATATCCAGCCTCTGAAAGTTATTGAATGAATTTCATGTAGGAGATGATTACATTTATAGAAAGCCAAGAACTCTTATGTTTTTGATGATTAAGCGTAAAAACTTATATATCACATCTATTCCCATATAATTTTAAGTCTCTCCCCCAGTATTTATTTTATTTCCCAGAAGCTCTTGAGAATGCTTTGAATATAGCATATTGTAGATGCTCAATATATTTGCAGAGGAAGTGTTTTGCTAATGGCTTAGGATATCATGAGGCATGTTTAGCTCTTCCATTGAAGACTGACTGCCTTTTCAGACTCCAAATAACTTATGTCATTGTTTTTATCACATTGCATGTCTTTGTTGTCAATGTTTTGGGTTTTGGCAGAAGAAGAGAGAAGGAAAACCTGTTAGCTATATTTGCACAACATATACAGTCAAATGTTGGCATATCTACAGGCTAAACCTGATAAAAATCTGCTCAACAATCTTTCTAAATTAGTTCTTTAATCCTATGAAAGGCAAAAAAAAAATATTGGGAGATGAACAGAATGCTTAGAAGATGCTAGATTAACAATTCTTGAAGCTGAAGATTTCTCTAATTAAATCACAAATAGTGAGACCCATTTCTCCTAGCTATACTATACTCACATCCCTGGCTGAACTATGTAATATATTTAGAGGGTGACATTAAGTGGTCTTCTACCTTTTGTGTGTGAACGTTACTTGTGTCACACTGAGACAGGAAAAAGCTGGACGAGGCACTAATACGAAAAGCTTTCTTCCTTGTCTGCCTGCTATATGCAACAAACTTTTACTGTAGTTATTTCACTTGGTTAAAATATTTTTATATTTATTTATATTTTTGATAGTGCAAGATTTATTTCCAAAATGGAAATCTTTATTGGTTTGCTTTAATTCCAAATGTATCAGGTAAATAGCTTATATTTTCATATTAATAACTCATGGTATAAATATTACTTGATATTTTTCTACTTTTCTTCACTGTGTATGGAGCATCATCTCAGCACACATAGACTGCCTTAATCTTTTTAAAAGAATGTATGCTATTACATTGTATAGTCTCCACATAAATATATATCAATGGAAAATGGATTAAGATGGTTTTTACTTTTTTAGTGCTTTTGCAATCAATATTATATTAAACAACTTGAACATATATCTCTGTGGATTTTTCAATAAATTTCTCTGGGTCTCTATAAACAGAATTGCCAGGTTAAGCAATATGTGCATTTAAACTGTTGATTTGCATTGCCAGCCTACTCTAGAATGGTTGTACTACTTTGGACATTAACGTGGCACTTACCATTTTTTTTCAACTCATGATGCATAGAGGAAATGAAAGTGTTTGGATGATATCTTAGTTCGTTTGGGCTGCTATAAAAATGCCTTAGACTGGGTTGGGTGCGGTGGCTCAAGCCTGTAATCCCAGCACTTTGGGAGGCCGAGGTGGGTGGATCACGAGGTCAGGAGATCGAGACCATACTGGCTAGAGACGGTTAAATCCCGTCTCTACTAAAAATACAAAAAATTAGCCAGGCGTAGTGGTGGGTGCCTGTAGTCCCAGCTACTTGGGAGCCTGAGACAGGAGAATGGCATGAACCCGGGAGGCAAAGCTTGCAGTGAGCCGAGATCGTGCCACTGCACTCCAGCCTGGGAGACAGAGCGAGACTCCATCTCAAAAAAAAAAAAAAAAAAAAAAAAAAAAAAAAAAAAGCCTTAGACTGGATGATTTACAAACAACAGAAATGTATTGCTCACAGTTCTGGAGGATGGGAAGTTCAAGATCAAGGCACCAGCAGATTCAGTGTTCGGTGAGCACCCACACTCCACTTTATAGATGGCACCTTTTAACTGTGTCTTCAAATGGAGAAGGGGGGACTAGCTTCCTCCAGCCTCTTTAATAAGGATATTAATCCCATCCATGAGGACAGAGCCCTCATGACCTAATCACCTCCTAATAATGCCACCTCTTAATACCGTTCTACTAAGGATTCAGTCTCAACATAAAAAGTTGTGGGGACACAAACATTTAAATCATAGCAAATGGCATGCAGATAAACATAGGAAGTTGTTCTCAGCTAGGCAAACCAGCCCGAGGGCTTCAGTTACACCTAAGGTTAAGAGTATGGGTATTCCTCTAGACCATTTCTGACGCCCCATTTAGGAAGCATTATTCTGACCAACAGTGTGTTGAAGTCTATTATCAACATTTAAAAAAATCTCCATTCTAATCAGCAAAATTCCTTTTTTAATTTTATATTTCTTTGACAATTAGTGATGCTGAACTTTTTTTTTTTATGTCAATGGATGTCTGTGTTTTTCTAAGAATTAGCTCTACATGTGCTTTGTCCATGTAACCCCAACCTGTGCCACCTGGATGTTCCCAACTCCACACTTCTGAACACTCTTTCCACTGGATAAGCCCTCTCCCCACACCCTAGAGAATCATTACCCTTTCCTCATCACTTCTGAGAGTTTGGCACATACACCCTAGAGAATCATTACCCTTTCCTCATCGCTTCTGAGAGTTTGGCATATGGTGGGGTTGGTTATACCCATTGGCTCTTCCCTTGTGGCTGCTGTTCTTATTCAACCACTTGCCCTCACCCCATGAGGGACACCACTTCTTTTTTTGACTAACACAGTGTTAATAGAAGCCCGTTTAAGTTGTAAATGTTTAAGCAAATTTGCAGTCAACATGGGGTTACAACATAGAATAGCCCACGCATCATAAACAGTATTAGACTTCAGTGTTCCCAGGATGGATTTTTGCCACGCCCACCAATGGGAGACTCTCTCGGCTACCCTGTACCTGCTTAGCTCTTACTTAAGCTTCTCCACACTTCTTGGGCCCTTTCTTTTCCCTGCGTCTACCTTTCTCCAAATTCTAGACTCCATAGTCTCTCCATAAACTCTAAACTTCTGTTAGTTTAAATATCAGGCAATCTTGATCATGTACCTACACTTTTCAATTAAGCTAAAACTGGAGGACTTCTTCTCAGACTATAAGGTCCATCAAAGTGTTTCCTGAACAGGAAATGCATTCTCTTCTGTGATAAAGATAAAAATACTGTGCCCTTTCCTTCATTTCTGTTGTTGTCTTTTTAAAGAAGATGTGCCCCATTTTTCTAGTGGGCTGTTTGCTTTTCATTTTCATTTGTAAAAAAATCATTTATATCTTATTTTTATCACTCACAAGCTGCATGCCTTGGATAAGTTTTTAAATTTCTCACTATCTCAGTTTCCTCATCTGTAAAATGAGTCTAACAGTAGGACATACGTTAAAGTCATTGAACAAACCAGATATATACTTATTCCAATTACTAGCATGTAGTAATCACTGTATATATTAGCTATTATTGTTACAATTAGGACCATTATGAAGAATATTAACCTTTTCTGTGTATTGTAACTAATTTTCCCAGTTTATAATCTGCATTTCTAGTTTTTGCCCTCAATCTTTTATTCTACAAAAATTCTTAGGTAATCTGTCAGGTGTTTTCTTTTATGCTTTCTGCTTTCCCCATCATGTTAAGAAAGACTTCCCCCACCCCAAGATTATTTTTAAGAATTCATTTTCACTTTTATATTTACTATTAAATTATTATTTAACCTGGAAACATTTGTTAAAAGTGCTAGACAGGAATGCAATACCTCCACTCACCCAAATGAATATTCTCATATCCTCAGAATCTATAAAGGAGTTCTTTAAACTCAAAATTTAATAAAGATAACAAAAGATTCATCACAGAATAGGTGTATATTTTTTATCATGTAATGGGCTTAAATAAGCATAAAATGGACACAAGACTGTAAACCACAGTTACTGGGTTCTTACTTTAGCTTCTAGACCTTCCTCAGTAAGGCCTTTGTGAAACTTGAGCCAGGTTCACGGAGAAAAATATCCTCATGGAAGAGTTTGGATTCTCCTTTTCTCACTTTCTATTTAGCACGATCCTCACCTACCTAAGGGCTCCACACTCTCTGTTAGTCTGAATTTGGAGACATTGTAGCAACAAGACTTAAATTTCTTTATATTAATATAAAGCCTGTGATACATGGCGGGGGGCAGGGGTGGGTATCAGTTCCATGCAGACCAGACGTAGGCTCTTCCTCAACTGCTTATGAAGACTTCATCCCTGATCTTTCTAGCTACTGCAGATCCCCATGATAATGAAACCTAAGGAGATCTATCCTTCAACAAACTCAGCTTCATTCCTGCTGCGGCTGCCAATCACTCAAAAACAGCTTCTATTTCTCTGTACTCTATGTCTTTGAGTTTGGAGAGAAAGAAGTAGTAGAAAAAAGCAGCTTTGAGCTGGCTCCTACAACTCTATCCAGCCTTTCAGGAATTTATGGCACTTTCTTGATGAGATTACCACATGCACCGCTCATAGATTTTGAAACTTAAATTTTACTGTGGGGGTATTTTAAGCCTACTTGGACTAAATAGTCATTGTGCTATACTGTGGGCTCACAGGGGGAAAACTGTACTGCAAGATACCCAGCCCTAGGTGTAGGCAGAATAAACATCTGTGTGAAAGAGAGATGAAAAATCACCCTCGATGGATTGTTATGGAACCTACAATTTCGTTAATATCCTTTTTAAAGGCCTCCTTGAGAATACAAGTGTTTGCATCTCAATCAAATAGGCATAACCATTTTTTAAATTGTGAATCAGAAAAATTAATGTATCTCATAATTCAGTGCTCGTGAAAGCACTAAATTAGTGGAAATTAATAGGGAAGTGGTCACAAGCAGGTGACAGGGGTTAGGGATGGGGAAATATAAGTTGTAAAGTGTAGTTGAAAGAGGACTAGTTTGAAGTCAGAATACTCCATTCATTCACACACAAAAAATTTAATCACAAATTAGTATGTGCTGAATAATGTGTATGACGGGGAGTATATGCTGGTGACTAGGACAGATATGTCCTCAGCCTCAAGAGAGCTTATACACTGTTGAGGAAGACCAATGGGTAGATATATAATTACAAATGGCTTTGCGTGCCACAGGGGCAAATGAGCAGGGTGTAGAGATAGGAACAGACTTTAGAGGGGGGACTTTTTCATTAGATTGGTCAAAAAAGGGGCCTCTGAGGAGATGATTTTTAATTCAAAACCCAAAGCATGATCAGGAGTCAGTGATGTGAATGAACCAGACAGAGAGGAAATCACATGAGAAGACCCAGAGAAGTGACAAGATTATGGAGTTTGAGGACCTACTGGGGGTTGCATGACTGGAAAATGACGGAAACAGCAGAGAAAAACATAAGATGAAGTTGAAGGGTAGGCAGAGGTCGCAGCATGAAGGGCATTCCCAGCTACCCTATGGACTTTGGGCTTATTTGAAGTGAGGGGAAGTCGTAGGAAAGTTTTAAGCAAAAGAACATGTGATCTGATTTGCATTTAGAACTATTCTCTGGCTACTGTATGGGAATTAGACTGTTTTTATAGTCTCGACTCTGCCTTAATTTGCTATTAGATCCAGCCCTGTGGATTGTAGATGTTCTCTAAGTTCCCTTCAATTTGTAAAATCTTAGACTCTTACTAGCTCTGATGAAAAGATGTGATGGAAAACTGGGAGAAATGTGTATCTTGGTGGTGATGGGGATTTGGAGATGATATGTTAGAAACCGCTAGATGGGTATTTACGGCAGTGTGGAAGAATGACAGTCAAATGGTTCATGTCACAGGCTTATCCAGAGTCAATCTTTCCTACATGCCAGAAATGTGAATAACACACATCTTTACTTAGCACTGCTTGACCTGATAATCCTTTATTTACATTAGGGGAATCTAGTTCAATAGTCTTTTGTACACTCACCAAATATTTATTGAATGCTTTGTATTTACATAGCACTGGAAGGGACACAAAGAAGGTGGTGTGATCTAATGAAAAACATGTGAGACGTGGAGTCAGTTCTGAATTTACATCCCAGCCCTACCATTTATTAAACCAATAGTGTCAGGTCTCTGAGTCAATTCCCACTTCTGAGAAGTGAAAATGATGACACCAACCCGAATGAGATGATGTACATCAAGTACCTAATATAAGCATCTATCGCAGAGTAAACACTCAATAAACACGTGCAACATTTTAGGATCTCAGTGACTGTTTCTCACGAGGCAGGCAACTTAATATGCGGTCTATTCTTCCAATACAGTAAAATGAGTTCAAGATTGCAAACTCATTTCTCATAAGTTCCTAAAAGCCTGTATTTTTTCTAAGGTAAAAGGGAAACAAGTTGAACAGTCACACTAAGAAAAATTGTTATCTAGCAATATCTATTCCCCAGAGAAATTTAGTCTTTCAATTTTTCTCTTAAGAAATAGATATGTACAGGCGTTTGCAATTTTGTTGACTTGTATATTCCCCCCATAGCTCATGAGGCCTGTTCAAATACAAACTTGGCTTTCATACAAAGCCCTTGATTTGTAGATAATACAGTCCTAAAAGGTGCTATGTGGAACTCTCTTTAGCAACATTTCTTAAAGCTTAAGATCTTCTCATTCAGACACTGGCATTAGAACTGAATCGTATTTTTGGCTAAAGAAAATAACATAAGCCACTATAGGATTTTCTTTTCATTTTTGCAAAGGATTCATCAACTTGTCATAGAAGCAGCAGGGCTGACTCCTCTACCATTCCTTCTCTACTAACTGACACTGATGCTTGTATTTATAAGAAAGCTAAGTTCTAAAGGCCAAAAGAAAACCAAACACCCTGTTGTAAATAGCCGAGAGACAGATTTCATAATATGTGTACAAATATTAATGTTTTAGCATAAGCGATACAAACATCTTGAATGAGTTTTGCATCTTTATACTGCAAAGCGGTATCCTCTCTGAAATAAAACTCAAGCAAAATATTTAACTAAAAGGATCACTTGCAGCATGTGGGAGGTAAGGTTTAAATGGCAATTTCTTTCTAAAAGACATAGCCAGAGTCTAGAGTTAGTGTCACTTATACCTGACCTCAGAATATGCATATGGAGGTAAATATTCGTATTAATTCAAACGCACTGGTACCTGACGTGGCCTTACTTTATTTGATGTATTCTTTTTACAGTGGGGTCCCCACTGTATCATCCAGCTCGCCCAGACAGCAATGACTTTGTTGATGCAGTATTCTCAGGAGCTGCTTACCTCACCCAATCTTCTTTATGTATAGAATCTGAAATTGAAATTGCAGTTGTCTACCTAGTTTAAGTACCTTTAGCTACCCTTACCTTCTTTTTCAACTCATAAAGCACTTATCCAGAATGATTGAATCCCTATCCCCAAAATAACCTATATATAATCTAATGATCAGTTATGTATAAATGCAAAGATACATGTCATATGGCTATAGTTTTATATCTTTATCCTTATTCTTGAAATTCTCACCCATGACAATTTGTTCTATTTGTGCTAAGGATCTTTACTGGTCCTCTATTAAAATGCAAATACTTTAACAGAATTTCTGGGACTTTCAGCCAGGGATTGGCTTTACTGTTCTTACTATAAATGTGTTTACCTGAGTAGTAACTACAGAGGTAGCTGAGATTTAAGTCAATATGGAATATGACATCAGCAGTTTCTGATAAGCTGACAGGACAGAGTGTGGGAAAATAGTCTTAAAGCAAGGGGACGACCAGAGGAGTTGAGGAGACAGTCTTTCGTGGATTCTCATGTAGTTAGAAGAATAGCGTGAAGGCCTTGAGTACTCACTGTAGGAAGAAAAAGAGTAGCCTGGAAGAAGAAAGAAGCTCTAAAAAGTGAGTAGGAATATCCAGCCATCGGTTTACTTCTTCATAGTCTTAGAAGTGACATTTTTGTTCCATAAGTGATTCTACCTCAGTACATGTTTCAGAAGGTGCTTGGCCTATCTGCTGTCTATATCTGACATATGATAGCGTTAAAACAGATAACACAAAAAGTTGCTTTCTACTCAAACATTCTATGAACTCACTCCCCAATGAGGAAGATGGAGGCAAAAGCAAAATCTCCTTCATTTGTCCATAAGAATATTGATTTGTTTATGCCACAGATACATAAATAGCAAGGCAAAACCTCCACAATGGAATTCATGCAATTTTCATGGAAACTAGAGTGTAACAGCCAAGGCTGGAAAACTGACATTGGAATAATATTATTCTTATAAGCCATCACCCTGATTAAAATGGAAAGTTGCCAGGGGCTTGAAAGGGGTTTCAGATGAATAGTTTCATTTGTTTTGAGGATATTTGCAAACCCTAGATTCAATCATGTACTCATACATTAAAGGACCTGGTGAAAACAAAGACACTCTTGAGATACTCTGAATGAGAAAAAAACAGAAAAGTCAAAGCTTGACCAGAAAGCTTTCAAAATACTTCCACTAAAAGTACCCAAATGTGGACTCATATTTCTTATCATTTGAATAACTCAAATCCATTTAGTTGCAAGTTTACTGTTTCCCCTTGCTGCCATAGTCACTTTCAGAAAGTATATTAAATACCCCCACAACCTTCCATAACTCCTTATAGCCTTTTTCTGATGTTTAAGATCCTCCAAATCTTAGTCCCAATTACTCATATAATGTTACTTTTTCCCACATGTAGATATCTACTGATTGAAACAAATTTTACATTTATAAATACACGAACATGCTGGGTCATTTTGCTTTTGTTATTGTTGGAATAACAACCTTTCTCCTACTTCCTACAATAGATATTCAACTCATCCCTCGAGATTCATCTATCCTAATCTCCCCAGTCACCAGCTTAACTTTTTTCTCCTTTAATTCACTCTACCACCATCTCAAAGCACTTAATATTTAATACTTTTTATGACACTTTTAATACTGTGCCTAAAATCTGGGGGTTTCTTTTGTTATTATTTTTTACTTTTAGAGAATGAGGTACTTATCTAAGTTTCCCTTCTGGATTGTTTCTATTTCAAGGCACGAACAAGGTTTCACTCACCTTTAGAACAATTGTATCTCTCACATTTCTGTTGAATTAAATATTAATGTTGACTTTCCTAGACTTTTAAAGGCATTCCCAGATATAACTGAATTTTGGAATTGTGGAAAGAACATAACAAAAGCTAAGGCATGCTGGTTAGTTGAATAATTCAGCCTCTTGTGTAGAAACGTGCCTAAGATTACTGTCCAAATTATCTGTTGTGTTCTTAATACAAGGAACCACTCAAAAGGTTTCTGTTTGACTTCTATAGCCAGAAAAAAATTTCCTGCTGGTGTATCTGTTCACTCATTTTTTTTTCCTTAATGTTGTGAGCACTCCCTATGTACTAGGATTAACAAAAGAAAAATAAGAGAAAGTCATACATTTTGGTGTATATTCATCTTAACAGCCTTTCCAAAATGGTTTGTTCTACTTAAATCCAATACCTGAAAACATCTATTCCCCCCATTGTTTTTCATCCTCACATGTCATATTTTGCACTGTTTAAATCTGTAAGTTGCTACAGATCCCTTTGGACGTAGGCGAAGGATGCATAGTGAATATTAATGACTACATCTGCTAATACTCATCATCCAAATGCCTCAAAATTCCACAGATCATATCAACACCTACAGAAAGCACTCTGAGATACACCCTGCTCCATTTGAAAACGGAGTGATGTATAAGATAATCTCATCAAGTTTCTTTCTTTTTGGCTGCTGTGAAACATGAAGATTTTGGGCACTGAGCACGTTTTGCCATTAAGGATCCCACAGCACAAATTGTCCACAACGAGATGCTCATAACCCAGACACCTTGGCCTAACTCCAAAGAAAGTAATTACATTCAGTCTACCTGAAATTCCCACTGCAGTGAGAATTGGAATCAGGTCTGTCTCCTGCTTAGTTGAACTATTATGCAGCATCATTGTACAGCAATAAAACAGCTGCTCTATCTGACTTATTTCTACTTTCTCCCAGTTTGGGCAACTAAAATGGCTCTGTACAAAATTCTTTCAGTAAGAACTTGGACAGATAAGACCTAGAGATTACTTCATCTTTCTCTAAGACCCAGGAATTCTGATGTTAAGAAAATTTATTTATGGGGCTATATAATCTCAGTACTACAAAGAGCCAAGTTGCTACATGGTATAGACATGTTTAAAATTACCATTTTTCATTTTTCATTATTATTGTCAGCAAAAAGAAAAGTCAGTGGCAAGTCCCACAAAGACTCTCTAGTTTCTTCAATGACAACAACAACAATATCAACAATTTATACAGTTAGGATGAAGCATGTCTTCTATTTTTATTTTGTTTTACTAATAACGCTAAACTCATGAGAAATTGTGATGCCTATTACAAGTAGTTCTTAATACATCATAGTTTTTTTCCTCTTCTTTGCAGGTCAGAATATATTTATTAATTCCTAATCCTAGAATTAGAAATGTTTTATATACTTTTACTGAGTGTCGTTCATTACCGGATAACATGGTAAACTGCTATAGGAGAAACTCTTAACACCTGTTTTTGCAGGCAGATATTTATTTTCTTTTTTATGAGCTACAAACAAAAATGGCCAAGTCTTTGACTGGGCTATCAATGTAAGATCAAAGTGAAGCAACATCTCTCAAAAGGAATAGCTAATTATCACTAGCACTTATTGGTGACCTCACTGTGTGTCAGGCTCTATGTTAAAGAAATGACTGTGTGTTCTCATTTAATTGTCACAGTAATCCTATAAAGTAAGTGGTTTTAGTCTTCTTCGGTTAACAATGAGGAGAACTAGGCTTTTAAAATTAAATAACTTGCCTAGTATCACAGTCAGAAAGTGGCAGAATCAGAATATAAATGTCAATCAGCCTGACCCTCACTCTATAATATAGATATTGTGGAAATGTTAAATGTTGAAATATCTTAGAATTTTTAAAAAATGAAATACTATGAGAGAAACTAAGAAAAACTCTCAAGTCCTTTGTAAAAAAAAAGGCATTAATTTTCAATCTATTTTTAAATGGTCAAAATAACTAGTTATTTAAATAAAACAATAATACTAATAAAGTTCAAAGGCACTTGAGCAACTTTGCTTTAGAACATGGCTTGATAGAACAGCTTATTGTAAGTAGGACATTCAGATAAGTGTTATTATTTTTGTGCTGGGGTCTGAGCAAAACAAAAAAAGACCGGAATCTGCTAAAACACAATCCTTCTAGGGAATGTTTCTTTATTACCATAAAACAATTAGTAATACTTGGCATAATGCAATGAGAAAACCAACAGCACCTGCTCATCCAAAAAAGGTTCATTAAGGTTCACTTTTCTCTACTGAGACATGAATATGACTGAGCAAATACAGTCCCTTTTGTTTGACCCCTGTTGAAAGTCTAATTTGTATTTTGTTTTGGCTTTCCCTCCAACTTTGTTGTTGTTGTTGTTGATACCTTTCTTCTCCAGAAAATCCATTAAATAGAATGATTTACTTCTTGTGTATCTCGCTTAATTTAGGGTTTGCCATGTTACTCGGTAAAAGACAATGGGGCACTAAGAGAATGGGATACTAATCCCATACAGGGATTTTAGAGCACACTTCCTTCTGGCAAGAGGCCTGGGTGGGGAAGAAGTTTTCTTGAATGAATGGTGTTTCTTTAATCTTCCATGTTAGGTATGCCATAATCTCTCACAGATATTTGTAATTACTCAAAAGTAGCTACCACGCCCGGCCAAAAGTAGCTCTACTTTTTAGGGTAGTGGCTTTATAAAGTTTGACACACATCAGAATCACCTGAAGTGCTTGTTAAAACGGATTCTTAGGACCCACCCCACAATTTCTGATCAGGACTCTAGAGTGAGGCCAAGGGTTTGTAAGCCTAACATGTTCCCATGTTACTGATGCTGCTGGTCTGGTAACCATACTTTGTGAGACACTTTTCCAAGTTATATGGAGGCATTCTTTTGCCATGCTGACATTTTTGAAATCTGTAATAGTTTTTATTTTCCTCTTACCACACCTTCTACATATTCCAGAAATTCTACATATTCCAGAAATTCCAACCATGCACCTCCCACAGTATTGTTCAGATTCTACAGGTCACAATCATGGATGACTTGCCCAAATCTATGCACCTTTCCGAATATCTGCTAATAAAGAGATTTCCCTGGGATTTTTTTTTTTTCTAATGGAGGAGAGAAAAGTGCAACTCTTTCTTTTTCTGGTGCAAGAGTCTCAAGGTATAAAATGTAGGAGCTCTTGGTATCTATATTTCCTCCACATGATGAAGTTTAGTCTGTAAAGCAGAAGATTAAGGAGCATGCAGTGAGAAGTAGAGGTGAGAGGCTGAAGAAGTATATTAAAGCATTGAGTTCTAGCTGTTCTCGATGTATGGCTACTCCTGCCCTTCCTGTTGTTTGGGTAAATGAAGTACCCTAGTGAAGTACCCTGCTAAACAATTTTTTTTTTTTTCTGAGCCAGCCAGAGTTGGCTTTTTTGTTACTACTGAAAATGTAACAGCCCTTTTGTCTGCACTTAATGTATACACCATTGATTTCTCCTAATGAGTTAAAACCATGTAAAATCAAGTAGCAAATCACCAAGATTTAGTGTTTAATTAAACTGACTTATGGAAACACATCCCAGATTACTTGACTCAAAAATCATGTTCCTAACAATGGGACTTAAGAGAAACAAACTCTCTTGCCCATGTATGGATTGTCCAAGGTCACCACTGCTATACAGAGATTGAGACCCCATGTCTCGATGGCTCCCTAGAGCCAGACCTCTAGGGACCATAAGGACTATTCCAGAAAGAAGATATTCATGTTCTGCAACAGCCAAGACCACATACATATATGGCTCCTGGAACTCAGCTTGCTTTTCACTTTGAGGCTTTGTGGTAACCAATTGTTCTCAGTTTGTCCAAGACTATCCTGGTTTTTATTTATTTTTTATTTATTTATTTATTTTTTAATGCTTTTTTAAATTATTTTATTTTATTTTATTATTATTATACTTTAAGTTTTAGGCTACATGTGCACAATGTGCAGGTTAGTTACATATGTATACATGTGCCATGCTGGTGTGCTGCACCCATTAACTCGTCATTTAGCATTAGGTATATCTCCCAATGCTATCCCTCCCCCCTCCCCCCACCCCACAAAAGTCCCCAGAGTGTGATATTCCCCTTCCTGTGTCCATGTGTTCTCATTGTTCAATTCCCACCTATGAGTGAGAACATGTTGTGTCTGGTTTTTTGTCCTTGCGACAGTTTACTGAGAATGATGATTTCCAATTTCATCCATGTCCCTACAAAGGACATGAACTCATCCTTTTTTATGGCTGCATAGTATTCCATGGTGTATATGTGCCACATTTTCTTAATCCAGTCTATCATTGTTGGACATTTGGCTTGGTTCCAAGTCTTTGCTATTGTGAATAGTGCCACAATAAACATACGTGTGCATGTGTCTTTATAGCAGCATGATTTATAGTCTTTTGGGTATATACCCAGTAATGGGATAGCTGGGTCAAATGGTATTTCTAGTTCTAGATCCCTGAGGAATCGCCACACTGACTTCCACAATGGTTGAACTAGTTTACAGTCCCACCAACAGTGTAAAAGTGTTCCTATTTCTCCACATCCTCTCCAGCACCTGTTGTTTCCTGACTTTTTAATGATTGCCATTGTAACTGGTGTGAGATGGTATCTCATTGTGGTTTTGATTTGCATTTCTCTGATGGCCAGTGATGGTGAGCATTTTTTCATGTGTTTTTTGGCTGCATAAATGTCTTCTTTTGAGAAGTGTCTGTTCATGTCCTTCGTCCACTTTTTGATGGGGTTGTTTGTTTTTTTCTTGTAAATTTGTTTGAGTTCATTGTAGATTCTGGATGTTAGCCCTTTGTCAGATGAGTAGGTTGTGAAAATTTTCTCCCATTTTATAGGTTGCCAGTTCACTCTGATGGTAATTTCTTTCGCTGTGCAGAAGCTCTTTAGTTTAATTAGATCCTATTTGTCAATTTTGGCTTTTGTTGCCATTGCTTTTGGTGTTTTAGACATGAAGTCCTTGCCCATGCCTACGTCCTGAATGGTAATGCCTCGGTTTTCTTCTAGGGTTTTTGTGGTTTATTCAAGATGGATTAAAGACTTAAACGTTATCCTGGTTTTTAAAAGGTAAGACTCACATCCCAGAATCTGCTCAGTCCTGAGTAAACCTAGACATTTGGCCAATCTACTTTGAACCCACTATTCACTGAAGAAATGATTCTCTGCCCTTTTCAAATGGGAAACATGATCTTTCAAAATGGAAGCTTATTAAGTAAACCTGTTGGTCTTAATTTCAGGAAAACAAGCTATGAATAAATATATCCTTTCACCAAAAAAACCTTAGCAAATCTTGGTAACTATACACTCCTAGCACGTTATCAGTCTGTGCCCACATTATTTTCAGTACTTTTTTTCCGTATTGAAGACCAAACTTCACAAATGTAGTCTTTTTTCCCCCACACTTATCTGTCACATCTGAAAAACTGTTTATCTAGACTTCTCAATGCTAAACTGTGTAGAAGCTGAAGATGTTGACGTATTTTCTGAACTCTTACTAATCGCCCCCATTTTTATTAGCAATTTACCTTAACATATAAATGGCTAATAATATTTAACTCCCCTGGTAGTATTTGTTTTTGTAATAAAAGGCTCTTATGAACATAAAACCTTACTCTCAAGGGAGTTTCTATTGCTGGAATTTATAAATCAATAATTGACCCAAACTGAATCAATGCTCATTTGGAATAACATTGTGTTAAGAGATTTGTTGCATTGCATTCTGATGCATTTAAATGATCTGGTAGTCATTTAATCAGATATAACAGGTCCTCTCAAGGATAACAAAGTACAGAGTCAGCATTCACCAAGTATTTGTTAAAGGAATAAAAATATGCCAGTGTGACCATCTTGAAGACAGTCGCTTTTGAAAAATATTCAGATATGTTTAGCCACAGCTATCCATCCCATCTAGATTAACATAGAGTAGTGACTTTACATTTCAACCAGCAACTCCTCCTAATGTTCTTTCCCATGCTTCAATTTCCAAGAATGCCACCATCACTCTTCCGGTTACCCATGCATGAAACCTGGGAGTCTTTCCTTTAATTCATCATCTTCAAGGAAAACAAATTTCCTAGTCTTATTAATGTCTTACAGTAACCCCTCTGCTGCTACTATCCTGGTTCTGGTCACACTAACTTCAGCCTGAACCTCCTACCTAGGAGTATTCTCCTGTTTGTCCACTATTTAATCCGTAGTGTCATTTTCACAATGCTAATATTACTAAAGTATCATTTGATCGTGCTATTAACATAATGAAAAATACCAATGTCTCTTACCTAACTACCGAAAAAAATGATGCATATAAAATAAGGATCATTCTCAAAGTATTTTCAATAGTAATTTCAATTAAAATGGTATTATTTGCAACAATTCTAATCAAAAGTCATTTCTAACATTAGAACCTGGTTGTTTTTCTAGTGTCTAGCATGGATTTCATTCTTCTCCTATAGTACTTTTGTTACCCAACTCTGGGAATTTCTAGGAGAAAATGGCACCATGTGGTACATATTGATCTACAGGGAACAATAAACTGGGGGTAATGGAACCAAACTCCCAAGATAATTTTGTTTTTTTGTAAATGCAAAACTCCACAGCTGCTAATCTAATGAATTAGCCCAGCATGGAGTCTTAATTTTTCCATGCTTTTCCCCTTCTTGAAAAATGCTATTTATATTCATTTAAGACATCACATTGTAAAAAGGAAACATCATGTGAAATTAATTGTGACAAAACCTAACTATGAAAATAAATATTTGTAAAAATAAATAAAGCTTCTGGAAGATTTTTAACAAATAGTTATCTCAAAACTTGAGCTGTAGAGCTTGGCACTATGTTAGGCATCCCAACACCAAGTTTATTCCTCCACCTTGCTCAGTTTCCACTGCTACCCTGAGAAAGGCACGGCCCTGGGGTTTTCAGCATCTGGAAGGTTCCAGACTTCTAAAGTAAGCTGCTGAACATGCACTCAAGGCACCCACCAGAGGTAATTTTCAGAGACAATGGAGTGTTGTCTTCTAGAGAAATATTTGTGCATTATATCAAGATCTCTGTATAGTATTATATACCCAGTAGATAAACTAAATGGGTCCAAGAGCCAATGTGTGGTAGCACGTGTGGTGGTCCCTTTTATAGTTACTTCAAATGATCCATTGAAAAACTTTATTTTTTTCATCTCTTTGTCTTAAGGTCTCTGGTCACTGAATGGAGTATGCTTTCCTAGTGTCCCATTGAATTAAAGGTATTGCTAACATCTGGGCTCTTTAGGATCCTTGAATCCAGAAACCAGCAGGTAAGAAGTAGAGTAGCCATCTTGGCAAGGACAATTTGCCCAGATCATCAGGAAGAGTAATCCTTCTGTTACACAGTGGAAACCAGGTGGTCCACTTGAGTGCATCTTGGTAATTACTTGCCCAATCACTGCTTTAGTTGGTCAGGTACAGGCCTCAGAAGGATATGGTGACAAGGGTTTTAGGACCCTCAGGGTCAAGAATTTGGGTAGTGCCACCAGGGATACCACCAAGTTTAGCAGAAATAATAGCTAAAGGTGAGAGAATATAGAATGGATAGTGGAGGAGAAGAGTGATAAGCATTATTTTTAGACTCAAGACCTGTTGCCGTGATGGAGGCCTGCCTTCCTAGCCTAACTGTTGTAAGTTTACTCTCAAGAGGAGAGGCTACTAGAGTCCTGGAAGAGCTACTCCCAAAACATATTAAGAAGTGGACCTAGGCAGTGCAATGGATGAATATTAGCAGATATGGAGATATGTTACCTAGATTCCCCTTCAAAGAATGAATTGCCACTCGACTGTGAGCAGTTAGTCACCTCCCATATTGTCTGCTTCAGCTTCAAAGAGCTTCCTTGTGGAAAGTTACTACCTTCCCTTGAAGCCCATATTTGGTGACTGAATGAGGCATCAGCATAAAATTTTGGCCATCTTGACACAATGTTCAACAACTTTAATGGATTCTCTCTAGAGTGCTCTATTTTGTTGGGTAAGGATTTGTCAGAATGTATTTCAGTTCAACTTCTCTCTCTGTCCAATAATGGTTCTCCCCCTTCCTTTACAGATGTTGATTCATAATAAATACCTTATATCTAACCCCTAACCTGAGATAATTTTCAAACGATTTGCAAAGATTTGAAGCTGAATTTCTGAGAATATATTGGAACATACATTCCCCCAGTAGACAGACCTGGATCTACTTGATCTGGAGGGTCTTTCTTGATCTGGAGAACCTGAGCTTGAATCCTAATTCCACTACCCTTAATGATTCTCAATCAGGGACAATTTTGCCCCTCAGTAGACACTTTTCAATGTTTGCAAGCATTTTGAGCTATTAAAAATGAAGCAGGGTGCTACTGGCATCTAGTAGGTATAGGCAAGGAATACTGGTAAACATCTTACAATGCACAGGACAGCACCCACAACAGTGAAGTCCTGCTCAAAATGTCAATAGTGTCAAGGTTGAGAACCCTTGTCCTAGATGAGTAACCTTGTGGGAATTAACTACTCTTACTAAGTACATTATTTTTCTCTTGCTGCTATAACAAATAATCCCAAACTTGGTGGCTTAAAACAATGCAAATTTTTTCTTTTACATTTATGGAAGCCGGAAATCTGAAATCAGGTTCATTTGGTTAAAATCAAGGTGTTGGTAGGGCTGGTTCTTTCTGCAGGGTGTAGGGGAGAATTTGTTTCATTGCAGCTCTAGACCTCTTCCAGCTTCTAGAGGTCACCTGCATCATGGCTCTTTCCTGCATCGTTTTATCCTCTGGTTCCATCGTCACATCTCCTACTGTGTTTTTGACTCCTAGTGTGTGTTTTGTTTCCCCCAATATAAGGACCCTTGTGATACATCTAACCCACCTGGATAATCCGGATAATTTCTGCATCTCGAGATCTTTAACTTAATTATATTTGCAAAGTCCCTTTTGCCATATAAGGTAACATATTCTCAGGTTTTCAGGGATTAGGAAACTTACACCTTCGGGAGCCATTATTCTGTCTGCCACACTAAACTTCCATTTTCTCATGTCCAAAGCAAAAATAATAAGAGTAACTAGAGTTATTCTCCTGGAGTTGTGAGGATAAGATGAGTGAATGTATGCATAGTCCTTAGCAGAGTGTCTGGCACATAATTATAGCTAATATTGTTTATCTTTACAAATATTATTTAACTAGGCCTATGATATAAATAATGAGTCCACTATTTATATCATAGCATTTTATCCATGACCTCCAAATTTTTATCTACAGTGGCAGACACACAAAACATGCTTCCCTATTTCCAGGGTGCTTCTGGCATACTTCTGGATTTGGAGAGTAAAAGATTTCAACTGGTACATCTTATTACATGGGTGGTCGAGTTATTGAACTCTATTGACAAAGGGCCGGATTTTCCAGCAAGATGGAGCTTCATTAAAATTCTGCAGAGACTGAAAATTCAATAATCTCTCTCACAAAGAACTGCATGAGCAGGGCTGATTAGGCAATTTCTTTCTCATTCCATTTCTTTTGCTAAAAGCCCTGTTATTTCTTGTTTGGTACAAAAAGACAATCATTAAATGAACATTCGTTATAGGTGATTAAGCGGAAAGTTTTAAAGGTGCTCTGACTTCTTTCTCAAAGTCTAATTGAGGGCTTGAAGGGGAGTGTGGAGAAAAATATAAAACAAAACATCATTACCATATTCTGGTCTAAAATATGAAAAGTGCGATGCTAATAAATACTTTGCAGTTTGCTTCTTTTCAACTCTTGATCTCTGTCTTGTTTACTCAAACATGCTTCCTCTCCACTATCCCATTGCCTTCGCCCTTCTACTGCCCAATCCTTTTTGTACTCTCCTACTTCTGTCTGGAAGAATACACTCATGATGGAGAGAATACACAATAGTGCCCAATGAGCCTTACATTTCCCTGATTAAACTCCCCATAATTATTAAAATCAAGAGACTTCCCAGGTATTTATCTTTCTATCCACACTTAATATCGAATACCCAATTGCATTACTGTAGTAGCTTTAGAAAACTGAACTAGTACACGCAAGTAAAATTTTAGGATAAAGACAAAGGCATCTTTCCTTTTCATTCATGTATTACCTTTCTAGATAGACAGATGATAGATAGATAGATAGATAGATAGATAGATAGATAGATAGATAGATAGACAGATAGATAGATGATAGATAGATAGATAGACCTCCCAATCTTTTTTCTGTATGGGACATGGCTTTGCCATGAGGGCAGAGACTTTTTTGGTCGCTTTTATTTACCGTTGTATATCGAGTACCAAGTAGAATGTCAAGTACATAGACCTGTTCAATAAATATTTGTTCAGTTAATGTATCTTGAGTGTAATAACAGATATGATCTTCCCTGTACAGAAGTCTTATCTAGAACAATAACTTGGTGAGGTCCTTTAACTTGAGTCTTTATGAAGATAGCAATCTTTACTGTAAGTAAATAAAGCATATATTTGTTGTCAATTATTTTATACTTAATTATGTTTAAGAAAAATATAAATAGTATCTACTGGGGTTCCAACAGAAAATTTTCATTTCTTTTACAGAAGATGTCCTTGAAATATCTTGACTAGATATTCCCAAGACTCCCCTTTCTAATTCAGTCCATATTCCTCATGTTTCACTGAGTCCTGCTGATTCTCTTAAGCTCAGGCCATTTTGTTCTTGTCCCATAACAGCTTGCTGTGGGATGTCACTTTTTAATATCAGGCCTTTTGTCCTCAGTATTTTATGAAGTAAAGATCAAATTCCCAGTAACAGGCCTTTGTCCACCATTATTTCTAAGAAGACTTTAATCCCAACCAATGCCGGTGTAGATTACTTGCTATAGATCACTCACCTAATCATTTACAGACGGCTTCAGGTGTTCTCACCAACATGAGCACCCACAAGGTCTTACCTCCATGTTTTGCCTGTGCCTCTAGAAAGGGGAAGAATATTTTCCTGTTCCCTTTGGCAGGAATAGAAACAAGTTAACTCTATTCCACGTGAAATCTCTATCAAACTCCATGAGCCTCCCAAAGTATTTGAATATATGGGAATTATAAAATAAAAAATATGCACAGGCCTTACCTACAAACCTCAGAGCTTGGTCTTCCTGTGTTCTGAATTGGCAAATAAAAAAGAGTATCCTGAATCTAGCATGAGAGAGAGAGAGAGGAGAGGAGGCACATTCTAGCCCATGCCTTTTCTTCTCTGGAGTTCCTGAATGATTCTTTATGAGTTGATATGGGGTTCTGTGTGTAGTCAGAGGAGTTGGATGGGATGGGATGAACAATAGGAAATGACAAGCAGAAAGGCAGTGTGTTCCTTGTGGCAGGCTAGATGGAAGTACATTGCAGGGTAGCTGCACTGTGAGTGAAGACAGATCAATGGCAGGCAGAGAAGACAGAGCTATGCCTCCGGATTCACAGACACTGCCTCCAGTGCTGACATGGTGCCAGAGGCATCTGGGAAACTACTACAGCTGACGGTTTGACAAGCCAGTCTGGTCTACAGCTAGAAGAGGTGAACTTGCTGTCTTTGAGCAAAGAATTCAGGCCAATTGTAACTACACAAAGCAGCACAGGAAACAGTAACATGTGCTATGTGTATTAGCAGAGCCAGGCCCAAAAGACAACGAATATTTATAGGTGACCCTGGAATAATGCAGGGGTTAGGGCAGGTGTTAGGAATGCAACTCCTCCCCCACCTCCACACACACACACACACACACAGTCAAAAATCCGTGTGTAACTTTTTTGGCTGCCCCAAAACTTAACTACTAATAGCCTAGTGTTAAATGGAAGTCTTACCAATAACAAGCAGTTAACACATATTTTATGTATGTATTAAATACTATATTCTTTTTTTATTATTATACTTGAAGTTCTGGGGTACATGTGCAGAATGTGCAGGTTTGTTACATAGGTATACACGTGCCATGGTGGTTTGCTGCACCCATCAACCCATCATTTACATTAGGTATTTCTCCTAATGCTATCCCTCCTCTAGCCCTCCACCCTCAGACAGGCCCCCGAGTGTGATGTTCCCCTCCCTGTGTCCATGTGAAAACATGTGGTGTTTGGTTTTTCTGTTCTTGTGTTAGTTTGCTGAGAATGATGATTTACAGCTTCATCCATGTCCCTGCAAAGACATGAACTCTCCTTTTTCACGGCTGCATAGTATTCCATGGTGTATATGTGCCACATTTTCTTTATCCAGTCTACCATTGATGGGCATTTGGGTTGGTTCTAAGTCTTTACTATTGTGAATAGTGCTGCAATAAACACACATGTGCATGTGTCTTTATAGCAGAATGACTTATAATCTTTTGGGTATATACCCAGTAATGGGATTGCTGGGTCAAATGGTATTTCTAGTTCTCGATCCTTGAGGAATTGCCACACTGTCTTCCACATGGTTGAACTAAATTACACTCCTACCAACAGTGTAAAAGTGTTCCTATTTCTCCACATCCTCTCCAGCATCTGTTGTTTCCTGACTTCTTAATGATTGCCATTCTAACTGGCATGAGATGGTATCTCACTGTGGTTTTGATTTGCATTTCTCTAATGACCAGTGATGATGAGCTTTTTTTCATATGTTTTTTTGGCTGCATAAGGGTCTTCTTTTGAGCAGTGTCTGTTCATATCCTTTGCCCACTTTTTGATGGGGTTGTTTGTTTTTTTCTTGTAAATTTGTTTAAGTATTAAATACTGTATTCTTAAAATAACGTAAGCTAGAGAAAAAGGTTATTAAGATAATCATATAGAAGAGAAAATATATTTACTATTCATTATGTGGAAGTGGATCACCATAAGATCTTCATCCTCATTATCTTCTTGTAGAGTAGGCTGAGGAAGAGGAGAGATTGGTTTTTCTGTCTCAGGAGTGGCAGAGGTGGAGGGGAAGGCAGGGGAGACAAGCACATTAGATGTAACTTTTATTGAAAAAATTCATGTGTAAGTGGATCCATGCAGTTGAAACTTATGTTGTTCAAGGGTCAACTCTGCCTAATTTTAGTCCAGTTGGCTGAAAATAACTGAGTTAGGAAGTCCGCTGAGTCTAAAAAACCCAAGCTCCCTGTTCCTTGCTCCACTCTGCTCATCTTTCTACATAACTGTGATGCTCTATGCAAAATCACAAAATAGGCAATCATCATATTCAGCCCACACTCTTTCATTTTATTGGCCTATCTTCCTTTTCCATTTTGGAATCCTATATCCTCAAGAAATTTTATTCACCTTCCTTGAAAGGCCCTTCTCTCAGGCTGCCCATGAGAAGAATCTGTTTTCCGTCCTGCAAACCTTCATGTGAATGTTAGCTGATCATTTCCCCTCATTTACAGGAATTGATATTTTAAGCTACATAGTTCTATAAGCACAAGGAAAATGCTCTATCATAAAATACAAATTTTAGAATCAGAAGTAGCTTAGAGGTAGGTCTTTTATTCCAAGAATTTTAGGTAACAGAAATCAAACAGGAAAAAAATTATGGAGTAAAGATAAGAGATTTCTTTTCCCCAGGCATCTCAACATCAACTGTGTTGCCAATCCAAGGATAAATTTTATAGTGGTTGAAGTGAAGAGGACAGCTGGTCTACTCTCAGCCATGGTAGCCACACGTTTTCACTAAGAATTAGTTCAATGTCGTGGATCTCACGTCTAAAAAGAGAGGCAACAACATTGTACATTCTTTGGTCCTGGCCCTTAATGGTCAGATCCTGCCTCTCCCCAAAGTCTCTTGACTCCCTAAGAGGTGGGGAAAGGAGGATAAAGGGTGAGGATAGATCCTTATCTTTCTAATCCCAATCCCTAACCCTGAGCCTGATATCTGTTAGGTGCTTTTGATAAGGATAGCTAACATTTTGCAAATGTTACTAATGCCAGGCACTTTTGTCTTTACAACTGTCCTTTGAGAAAAGTATTATTATCAATCCCATTTTAATGATAAAGAATGGGTACACCGTAAGCCCAACCCCCACCTGTACACAATATACCCATGTAACAAACATGCACATGTACCCTCTGAATCTAACATGAAATAAAATTTAAGGAAATCAAAAGAGCAAAAGATTCACTCTCCCATTATGGCCCAGTAGCAACAGCAGGATTTTTACCCAAGTCTTGTGACTCCAGAGTCCAAAACTTAACCACAATATTATGTTTCTGTCCAGTATTTATTGTCTGAAAGTGAGAGTGAACAAATGGTAGTTATATATACGCATGCCCCCAAATTACTTTTTTATTTTCCCACATTTTTCAAAAATTTAAGTTAATGTTTGAGTACATAAAAATTTCATGGCAAAATAAAAGAAACACCTCTCCAACTATATTCACTTTAACAATCTTGTCTTTTAGCAACACACACAGGCCACTATGCAATGCAAATATGAATCTTAAAGCTCATAGTCACTCTCTTTCAGAGAACGTAGCTTGAAGTGAAGGGACTAGAGAAAATGCTTACGTAAAGGATAATTTTTCTGAGATGGACTGAGAGTCCACCTAGCTAAAGATTTGTTAACTTTGTTGATCTTTTTGTAGAGCCAACTTCTGGTTTTGTTGATTTACTCAATAATTTTTCCATTCTCAGATTCGTTTATTTATGCCATAATCTTCATTGTATGTTTTCTTCTCCTAGCTTTGGGTTCAGTTTGTTCTTTGTCTAGTTCTGTAAGTTGTAAAGTTAAGTGGTTGATTTGAGATCTTTCTTGTTTTTTAATGTAAGCATTTATACCTATAAATTTCTCCCTAAGTACTGCTTTTGCTGCATCCCTTACATTTTAATATATTGTGGTTTCATTTTCATTTGTCTGTAAGTATTCTCTAGTTTCCCTTGTGATTTCTTCTTTGATTCATTAGTTGTTCAAACATCGTTTACTTTCCATAATTTTGTGAATTCTTAGCTTTAGTTCTATTATTGATTTCTAACTTTGCCCTACGGTGGTGGGAGAGGATACTTTGTGTGATAGCTATCTTATTAAATGTATTGAGACTTTACTTTAGCCTAACATTTGTCTATCTTGAAAAATGTCCCTTATGCACTTGAGAAGAATGCGTGTGCTATTTCTGGAAGAGTGTTCTGTACATGTCTGCTAGATTTAGTTGGTTTATTATATTGTTCAAGTCCTTTATTTTCTTATTTATCTTCTGTCAGGTTGTTCTATCCACTGTTGAGAATGAGGTATTGAAGTTTCCAACTCTTATTGTGGATCTGTCTATTCCTTCCTTCAGAGGCAAAATTCTGTTCGTTTTTGCTTTATATATTTTGATAGTCTGCTAGTGTGTAAATGTCTATAGTTATTTTATCTTCTTGCTGTATTTTTTTTCTTTCCAGCTTTTATTTTACATTTAAAAGGTAGATGTGCAGGTTTGTTACATGTGTAAATTGCATGCCACAAGGGCTTTTCATACAGATACTTTTGTTACCCAGGTAATCAGCATGATAACTGATAGGTAGTTTTTCAATTCTCAACCTCCTCCCAACCTTCACTCTCAAGTAGGCCCCAGTGTCTATTGTTCCCTTCCCTTCTTTGTGTCCGTGTGTACTCAAAATTTAGCTCCCACTTATGAGAACATGTGGCACTTGGCTTGCCTTTCCTGCATTAATTCGCTTAGGGTAATGGCCTCCAGGTGCCTCCATATTGCTACAAAGGACATGATTTTGTTCCTTTTTTATGGTTATGTAGTATCCCGTGGTGTATATGTACCACTTTTTCTTCATCCACTCCAACGTCGATGGGCATCTAGGTTGATTCCATGTCTTTATAATTGTGAATAGTGCTGTGATGAAGGCATGTGTCATGTGTCTTTTGGTATGATCATTTATATTTCTTTGGGTATACACCCGGTGATGGAATTGCTGGGTCAAATGGTAGTTCTATTTTAACTTCTTTAGGAAGTTAAACATTTGTTTATCTTGAAAAGTGCCCCTTATGCATTTGAGAAGAATGTGTGTTCTGTTGTTGGGTAGAGTGTTCTGCACATGTCTATTAGATTTAGTTGGTTTTTTATATTGTTCAAGTCATCTGTTTTCTTACGTATCTTCTGTCTCATTGTCCTATCCAGCAACCAGACATCTCCAGACTGAGAAATCTTCAGACTGCTTCCTAGAGTAACTGGACTAATTTACATTCCCACCAGCAGCATATAAGAATTCCCTTTTCTCTGCAACCTCACAGCACCTGTTATCTTTTTGCTTTTAATAATAGCCATTCTGACTAGTGTGAGATGGTATCTCATTGTGGTTTTGTTTTGCATTTTCCTAATGATTAATGATGTTGAGCATTTTTTCATACGCTTGTCACATATGTGTCTTCTTTTGAAAAGTATCTGTTCGTGGCCTTTGCATATTTTTTCATGGAATTATTTGCTTTTTGCTTGTTAATTTACATTCCTTATGGATTCTTGATATTATGTCTTTGTTGGATGCATAGTTTGCAAATATTCTCTCCAATTCTGTAGGTTGTTTGTTTACTCTGCTGATAGTTTCTTTTGCTGTGCAGAAGCTCTTCAGTTTAATTAGGCACCACTTGTCGATTTTTGCTTTTATTGCAATTGGTTTTAGAGTCTTCATTATGAAGTTTTTGCCAGGACCAATGTCCAGAATGGTAATCCCTAGGTTTTACTCTAGGGTTTTTATAGTATTAGATTTTACATTTAAGTCTTCAATCCATCTTGAGTTGATTTTGGTATATAGTGAAAGGTAGTGATCCAGTTTCAATCTTCTGCATATGGCTAGCCAGTTATTTCAGCACCATTTATTTGATAGAGAGTTCTTTTCCCATTGCTTGTTATTATTGGCTTTGTCAAAGATTAGATAGTCATCGGTGGACACCTTTATTTCTGGGTTCTCTATTCTGTTCCATTGGTCTGTGTGTCTGTTTTTGTAAAAGTAGCATGCTGTTTTAGTTACTGTAGCCTGGAGGTACAGTGTGAAGTCGGGGAGTGTGATGCCTCTAGCTTTGTTCTTTTTGCTCAGGATTGCTTTGGCAATTTAAACTCCTGTTTGGTTTCAAATGAATTTTAGAATTTTTTTTTAATTCTGTGAAAAATATTATTGGTAGTTTGATAGGAATACTGTCGAGTCTGTAAATTGCTTTGGGCAGTATGGCCATTTTAACAATATTGATTCTTCATGTCCATGAATGCGAAATATTTTTCCATTGGTTTGTGTTATCTCTGATTTCTTTCAGCAGTCTCTTGTAATCTCATTGTTGAGATCTTTCACCTTCCTGGTTAGTTGCATTCCTAGGTATTTTATTCTTTTTGTGGCTATTGTGAATGGGATTGCATTCTTGATTTGGTTCTCAAAATTCTTGATTTGGCTTGGATATTATTGATATATAGAAATGGTACTGATTCGTATACATTGATTTTGTATCTTGAAACTTCGCTGAAGTTTTATCAGATCCAGGAGGCTTTGAGCAAAGATTATGGGGTTTTCTACGTACAGAATTACATTGTCTGTGAAAAGAAATAGTTTGACTTCCTCTCTTCCTATTTGGATGCCTTTTATTTCCCTCTTTTTCCTGGTTGCTCTGGCTAGGCCTTCTAGGACTATGTTGAATTGGAGTGGTGAAAGTGGTTATTCTTGCCTTGTTCTGGCTTTCAAGGGGAATGCTTCCAGCTTTTGACTGTTCGGTATGATGTTGGCTATGGGTTTGTCATACATGGCTCTTATTATTTTAAGGTATTTACCTTGAATTCCTGGTTTGTTGAGAATTTTTAACATGAAAGGATGTTGAATTTTATCAAAAGACTTTTCTGCATTTATTGGGATGATCATGTAGTTTTTATTTTTAGTTTTGTTTATATGATGAATCACATTTATTGATTTACATAAACAGAAATCAATAAATGTGATTCTTGCGTGTTGAATTTTATATTGATATACACTGTCTTTCTTTGTCTCTTGTAACATTTTTCATTTTAATGTCGAATTCATCTGATATTATCAGATTACAAAGATTATCATTTTGTAAATTTTTAAATAATTGAAGTTTACTTTTGATATAAAAACTTTTTAAATGTGATATTTCTTAATTTCTTTCTTTAACATAAAATGCTGATCTTAACATTTTCTTTACTACTCAGAGGCAGTATATTGAACATTCATTTTCACCGGAGTGTGCTGTAACCATTCTTGAGGTTTTCTGCCTCTTCCTTCAGGCCTGAAGACATCATCTCTTACTACCACTAGGATGCCTACGTGTGTGAAAATAGAGCTGGCAAAACTACAAAGACATGAAACAAAGATAGCAACTGCACTTAATCTATCTGAGACCCAATTTCGTCATTCATAAAGATTATTATGTTTGTGGGAATTAAGAAATACTGTCCTTCACATTGAAAGTGCTCAATGAATAGTAAATATTAACATTATTATAATCAGCAAGCAGAAATGACAGGGTGTATAAGAGGAGGTGAGGACATGAGGAATAGTTGAAGCGTGGAAAGATAACATTAGACTCAGAAATACATAAACTTTCATAATCTTCCCACTTTCCAGTAACCTTTACCTTATCTGTTAAATCCTACTGATCCTTCATGGCTTAACTCAAAATCTCCACCACCAAGAATTCAGAATGAACCCCTGTATCTGTCAGGGTTCAGCCAGTAGGAGATATATCTCAAGAGATTTACTGCAGGGAATTGGCTTAGGTGATTGTTGGGGCTCATATGGCAAGTTGGAAATTTTGTAGGATAGGCCATCAGGAAAGTCAAGCCACAACTCTCCATCATGAGCTGAGGCTGCTGTCCACAGGTAGAATTTCTACTTCTAGGAAATCTAAGCTTTTCTCTTAAGGCCTTTCAACTGGTTGAATCAGCCTCACCCAAACTATCTAGAATAATCTCCTTTACTTAAAATTAATTTCTCATAAATGTTAATCACATATACAAAATACCTTCATACAAACACCTGAATTATAGTTTGATTGAATACTGGGGACTATAGCCAAGCCAAGCTGACATATATACTGACCATCACAACCCTCTACCCTGTTACTGTTATATCTCCATTGAAGTACTCACCATGGTGTGTCTTGTGTTAGAATTAGGTACACAGCTGTTCTTCCAACAAAGAAACCCTTGAGAACAAACACCATGAATTAGCATTGTTGTTTCCTGCAGACTTGAAATTGAAACTCAATTTATATTTGATTAATTAAATTCTCCCACAATCCCACTTTAATAAAATACTATATTTTCTGGTTGCTGAGTTTGCCCAACGTTTAATCTCTGAAGAAATGGGATTTTATCTTATTGTACATTGGCCACAGGAAGTAGCTAGTATTTACTTCTCCACTCTACAGGAGGAAAATTGCATGTTTCCTAAATCAACTTCTTTAGAAAATGTACTCTGTGCATGTGCAGACACATATGTGTATACACACACACGCACACATGACAGGTTGATAAACAAAATGAATGAGAGATAACTTTATTTCACCTTAGTTTTCTCAATGCATTATCCTGGGCTTAAATGTCTGTATAGACTATGTTTTAGAAATGCTGTTCATTATTTCTGAACTGTTAATCCCTCTCAGAGAGAAAAGTAAAATGAATATATATATATATAGTCATACTTTGTTTTAGTAGAGGTTATACTAATGGCCATGAGTCATGTCAAAGAATCATTTTGAAGGAAGGACTTTTGAGCTACTCCTTTGATGTAGCCATATTCTTGTCCTCCCAAAAATAAGTTAATAAAACAAAATTAAGTAACAATGTGGAAACAATTTTATCCTTTCAGAAAAAGCATAAATAATCCCACCGTGCCCTGGGATATGTTTAGGGATAGAAAGAGGGATTGTAAATAATGGTCTAATAAAGAGAGATAAAAAATGAATAATTAAGTAGTGACCAAAGAAAAGCATGCTCGTTTAGAAAGAAAAAATGGATTCTAGTATTATCTATGAGTGTGTCTTAGAAAGAGAAACAGAGACAGACTGAGAGAGAAAGAGAAGCACAAAAACGAAAATTACTCTTCTGGGTCTAACTCTGAACAAAAGAGTAGAAACTGAATGGAGAAGATGTGATAGATGCCCCAAGAGAGACTGTCAAAAACATTTATAGGGATATGGTCAAAGTCAAATGTGTGGCATAAATTTCAAAATAACTTTATAAAGTCTAGAAGGAAGATGGAAACACTCCAAAAGGAAATATGGCAAAAAGGGGGTAGAGAACAATAAAAAAAAAAAGACATCCATTTAAATTTTTCAGAAGTCTTAAAGAGAAAGAAATAAAGTAGGAATTCAAAGAGATCAAGGTGTCTGGGAAGCAAGCCTTCTGGTGGGCTCAGAATTGAAGGATTTGAAAGAATATCACATAACCAAGAATTAAGGCATCTAATAGAATGCCCCCATGAAGTGTCCAGGTGCTTATAATTGCATAAGTGAACACAACATCTCATTTAAGAGCATACTGATGATAGAAAAAGGCACTGGAGAGGCCCACACAAAGTTATGTAAATAACCAAAAAGTCACAAAGTACCCACTGCACTGAACGAAACAGTGCAGTGGTTTGATAAAAATGGCTCACCTTGTCCTCCTCCACTAGGCAAGGTTCTGGAGCAGAGTGGGAAAATATGCACAAATAGACCAAGGCCTTCTGGAGAAAAGGTGGGTCACAAATGTATGTGTAGGAGAAGACTGTAAACTAGCATGATGCTGAAGAATGTCTACAGGCAGGATAGAATACTAGGTAAACTCATCAAGGGAGGGTGATTCTCAACTGAAGAGCTGAGCTAAACAATGGTCTACAGGATCCTGAGAAAGTTTGCTTCCAGTACAAAGCCCCTCTGTTCACAATTGCCACAGGTTGGTAATATGACTTGGAGAACCTTGGCTGAGTATAAAATGAAAGAGCCCTTGGCTAACCTCCAGAATGAGTGAACCTTCAGAAAAGCATTAAAGATAACCAAAGAGCTATTAGAGTGATGTCACCTAAGATGATGGAATAGGAGATACCAGCCTTCATTATCCACAGAAAAGCAACACAGACGGCTATTCACAAACCAAAATGGTGCAGAGAGGGCTCCATGGCCTATTAAAAATCTGAAGCAACATAGTGGAGCCAAAACACAGAGAATATTTACATAGAAAAGACCAATGGTGAGATTGGCATACATGAGATGCCAGGAGATGTCTAGGAGCAAAGAATAAAGGTGAAAGTTATTGGTATCAGCCACACAGCAGAAACCATCGTAGTTCCCAGCAGCCTTCTCTGCAGAGGACACTAGCATCTCTTGCCAATGAGGTAACCAACAGCTATTTTTATTGAGGAACCCCAGAGAGGGAGAACTGGCTGCATACCCCTCCCTAACCCAAGAAGCAGCTGCTATGGAGTCATTTAGAGAAAGGAGCCACTCTCTCTCCCAATCCTGTGCATGCCCCATTTCTGGAGCCATGGCTACTCTGTAAGTGCCTACATTCCAGATCCAGGCCCTGTAGCTACATTGGGTCTGCCCATGTCTCAGACTTTGAAGTCATCACCATATGCAGCTAGTTTGCACTCTGGGCCCCAGTAACAAGCCCTCATTGCAAACGCCCATGCTATAGACACTGGCTTAGCTAGAGAGGTAGGCCCCTCCCTGACCCTGGAGCTGCTTTAATGCTGCACACATGTGTGTTTTCATTCTAGGATCCCCCTACTGTTTCACAAGCATCCTCATCTCACACAAAGATATCAATTCAACGTCAGAGGTGGCTGCCCAATGAGCACCAGTGCCATTGCCACTCTGGATCCTAGAACTGCAGTGTTTCCACTCATGTCTGTTTTTCAGACCTCAGCTCCATGGCCATTTTGGGGTTTCACTCATTAGACACCAGTGCCACAGCCATTGAAAGTGAAAATCCACAGTTCTGCAGACACCACTGCTGATACCCAGGCAAACAGGGTCTGGAGTGGACCTCCAGCAAATTCCAAGAGACCTGCAGCTGAGGGTCCTGTCTGTTAGAAGGAAAACTAACAAACAGAAAGGACATCCACACCAAAAACTCATCTGTACATCACCATCATCAAAGACCAAAAGTAGATAAAACCACAAAGATGGGGAAAAAACAGAGCAGAAAAACTGGAAACTCTAAAAAGCAGAGTGGCTCTCCTCCTCCAAAGGAACGCAGTTCCTCACCAGCAATGGAACAAAGCTGGATGGAGAATGACTTTGACGAGTTGAGAGAAGGCTTCAGACAATCAAACTACTCCAAGCTACAGGATGAAATTCAAACCAAAGGCAAAGAAGTTGAAAACTTTGAAAAAAGTTTAGACGAAAGTATAACTAGAATAACCAATACAGAGAAGTGCTTAAAGAAGCTCAAGAACTACGTGAAGAATGAAGAAGCCTCAGGAGCCAATGTGATCAACTGGAAGAAAGGGTATCAGTGATGGAAGATGAAATGAATGAAATGAAGCGAGAAGGGAAGTTTAGAGAAAAAAGAATAAAAAGAAACAAACAAAGCCTCCAAGAAATATGGGACTATGTGAAAAGACCAAATCTGCGTCTGATTGGTGTACCTGAAAGTGACCAGGAGAATGGAACCAAGTTGGAAAACACTCTGCAGGATATTATCCAGGAGAACTTCCCCAATCTAGCAAGGCAGGCCAACATTCAGATTCAGGAAATACACAGAATGCCACAAAGATACTCCTCAAGAAGAGCAACTCCAAGACACATAATTGTCAGATTCACCAAAGTTGAAATGAAGGAAAAAATGTTAAGGGCAGCCAGAGAGAAAGGTCGGGTTACCCACAAAGGGAAGCCCATCAGACTAACAGCTGATCTCTCAGCAGAAACTCTACAAGCCAGAAGAGAGTGAGGGCCAATATTCAACATTCTTAAAGAAAAGATTTTCAACCCAGCATTCATATCCAGCCAAACTAAGCTTCATAAGTGAAGGAGAAATAAAATACTTTACAGACAAGCAAATGCTGAGAGATTTTGTTACCACCAGGCCTGCCCTAAAAGAGCTCCTGAAGGAAGCACTAAACATGGAAAAAAACAACTGGTACCAGCCGCTGCAAAATCATGCCAAAATGTAAAGACCATCAAGACTAGGAAGAAACTGCATCAACTAACGAGCAAAATAACCAGCTAACATCATAATGACAGGATCAAATTCACACATAACAATATTAACTTTAAATGTAAATGGACTAAATGCTCCAATTAAAAGACACAGACTGGCAAATTGGATAAAGAGTCAAGACCCATCAGTGTGCTGTATTCAGGAAACCCATCTCACATGCAAAGACACACACAGGCTCAAAATAAAAGGATGGAGGAAGATCTACCAAGGAAATGGAAAACAAAAAAAGGCAGGGGTTGCAATCCTAGTCTCTGATAAAACAGACGTTAAACCAACAAAGATCAAAAGAGACAAAGAAGGCCATTACATAATGGTAAAGGGATCAATTCAACAAGAAGAGCTAACTATCCTAAATATATATGCACCCAATACAGGAGTACCCAGATTCATAAAGCAAGTCCTGAGTGACCTACAAAGAGACTTAGACTCCCACACAATAATAATGGGAGACTTTAACACCCCACTATCAACATTAGACAGATCGAGACAGAAAGTTAACAAGGATACCCAGGAATTGAACTCAGCTCTGCACCAAGCCGACCTAATAGACATCTACAGAACCCTCCACCCCAAATCAACAGAATAGACAATTTTTTTCAGCACCACACCACACCTATTCCAAAATTGACCACATACTTGGAAGTAAAGCTCTCCTCAGCAAATGTAAAAGAACAGAAATTATAACAAACTGTCTCTCAGACCACAGTGCAATCAAACTAGAACTCAGGATTAAGAAACTCACTCAAAACTGCTCAACTACATGGAAACTGAATAACCTGCTCCTGAATGACTACTGGGTACATAATGAAATGAAGGCAGAAATAAACATGTTCTTTGAAACCAATGAGAACAAAGACACAACATACCAGAATCTCTGGGATGCATTCAAAGCAGTGTGTAGAGGGAAATTTATAGCACTAAATGCCCACAAGAGAAAGCAGGAAAGATCCAAAATTGACACCCTAACATCACAATTAAAAGAACTAGAAAAGCAAGAGCAAACACATTCAAAAGCTAGCAGAAGGCAAGAAATAAGCAAAATCAGAGCAGAACTGAAGGAAATAGAGACACAAAAAACCCTTCAAAAAATTAATGAATCCAGGAGCTGGTTTTTTTGAAAGGATCAACAAAATTGATAGACAGCTAGCAAGACTAACAAAGAGAAAAAGAGAGAAGAATCAAATAGACACAATAAAAAATGATAAAGGGGATATCACCACCGATCCCACAGAAATACAAACTACCATCAGAGAATACTACAAACACCTCTATGCAAATAAACTAGAAAATCTAGAAAGAATGCATAAATTCCTCGACACATACACTCTCCCAAGGCTAAACCAGGAAGAAGTTGAATCTCTGAATAGACCAATAACAGGAGCTGAAATTGTGGCAATAATCAATAGCTTACCAAGCAAAAAGAGTCCAGGACCAGATGGATTCACAGCTGAATTCTACCAGAGGTACAAGCAGGAACTGGTACCATTCCTTCTGAAACTATTCCAATCAATAGAAAAAGAGGGAATCCTCCCTAACTCATTTTATGAGGCCAGCATCATCCTGATACCAAAGCCGGGCAGAGACACAACCAAAAAAGAGAATTTTAGACCAATATCCTTGATGAACATTGATGCAAAAATCCTCAATAAAATACTGGCAAACCGAATCCAGCAGCACATCAAAAAGCTTATCCACCATGATCAAGTGGGCTTCATCCCTGGGATGCAAGGCTGGTTCAACATATGCAAATCAATAAATGTAATCCAGCATATAAACAGAGCCAAAGACAAAAACCACATGATTATCTTGACAGATGCAGAAAAGGCCTTTAAGAACATTCAACAACCCTTCATGCTAAAAACTCTCAATAAATTAGGAATGGATAGGACGTATCTCAAAATAGTAAGAGCTATCTATGACAAACCCACAGCCAATATCATACTGAATGGGCAAAAACTGGAAGCATTCCCTTTGAAAACTGGCACAAGACAGGGCTGCCCTCTCTCACCACTCCTATTCAACATAGTGTTGGAAGTTCTGACCAGGGCAATTAGGCAGAAGAAGGAAATAAAGGGTATTCAATTAGGAAAAGAGGAAGTCAAATTGTCCCTGTTTCAGACGACGTGACTGTACATCTAGAAAACCCCACTGTCTCAGCCCAAAATCTCCTTAAGCTGATAAGCAACTTTAGCAAAGTCTCAGGATACAAAATCAATGCACAAAAATCACAAGCATTCTTATACACCAATAACAGACAAACAGAGCGCCAAATCATGAGTGAACTCCCATTCACAATTGCTTCAAAGAGAATAAAATACTTAGGAATCCAACTTACAAGCGATGTGAAGGACCTCTTCAAGGAGAACTACAAACCACTGCTCAATGAAATAAAAGAGGATACAAACAAATGGAAGAACATTCCATGCTCATGGGTAGGAAGAATCAATATTGTGAAAATGCCCATACTGCCCAAGGTAATTTATAGATTCAATGCCATCCCCATCAAGCTACCAATGACTTTCTTCACAGAATTGGAAAAAACTACTTTAAAGTTCATATGGAACCAAAAAAGAGCCCACATCGCCAAGTCAATCTTAAGCCAAAAGAACAAAGCTGGAGACATCACGCTACCTGACTTCAAACTACACTACAAGGCTACAGTAACCAAAACAGCACTGGTACCAAAACAGAGATATAGATCAGTGGAACAGAACAGAGCCCTCAGAAATAATGCCACATATCTACAACTATCTGATCTTTGACAAACCTGAGAAAAACAAGCAATGGGGAAAGGATTCCCTGTTTAATAAATGCTGCTGGGAAAACTGGCTAGCCATATGTAGAAAGCTGAAACTGGATCCCTTCCTGACACCTTATACAAAAATTAATTCAAGATGGATTAAAGGCTTAAATGTTAGACCTGAAACCATAAAATCCCTAGAAAAAACCCTAGGCATTACCATTCAGAACATAGGCATGGGCAAGGACTTCATGTCTAAAACACCAAAAGCAATGGCAACAAAAGCCAAAATTGGTAGATGGGATCTCATTAAACTAAAGAGCTTCTGCACAGCAAAAGAAACTACCATCAGAGTGAACAGGCAACCTACAAAATGAGAGAAAATTTTCACAACCTACTCATCTGAATAAGGGCTAATATCCAGAATCTACAATGAACTCAAACAAATTTACAAGAAGAAACAAACAACCCATCAAAAAGTGGGCAAAGGATATGAACAGACACTTCTCAAAAGAAGACATTTATGCAGCCAAAAGACACATGAAAAAATCCTCACCATCACTGGCCATCAGAGAAATGCAAATCAAAACCACAATGAGATATCATCTCACACCAGTTAGAATGATGATCATTAAAAAGTCAGGAAACAACAGGTGCTGGAGAGGATGTGGAGAAATAGGAACACTTTTACACTGTTGGTGGGACTGTAAACTAGTTCAACCATTGTGGAAGTCAGTGTGGCGATTCCTCAGGGATCTAGAACTACAAATACCATTTGACCCAACCATCCCATTACTGGGTATATACCCAAAGGACTATAAATCATGCTGCTATAAAGACACATGCACACGTATGTTTATTGTGGCACTATTCACAATAGCAAAGACTTGGAACCAGCCCAAATGTCCAACAATGATAGACTGGATTAAGAAAATGTGGCACATATACACCATGGAATATTATGCAGCCATAAAAAATGATGAGTTCATGTCCTTTGTAGGGACATGGATGAAACTGGAAATCATCATTCTCAGTAAACTATCGCAAGGACAAAAAACCAAACACCACATGTTCTCACTCATAGATGGGAATTGAACAATGAGAACACACGGACACAGGAAGGGGAACATCACACTCTGGGGACAGTTGTGGGGTGGGGGGAGGGGGGAGGGACAGCATTAGGAGATATACCTAATGCTAAATGACGAGTTAATGGGTGCAGCACACCAGCATGGCACATGTATACATATGTAACTAACCTGCACATTGTGCACATGTAGCCTAAAACTTAAAGTATAATAATAAAAAAAAAAAAAAAAGAAAGTGAGCTCACAAGTCAGATCCTATGCCAAAAGGGATCCCCTCAGGCACAACTTCTCAGGGGTGGAAGAAAAAGACATTGGGAAGACCCTGGCAACTATCTAATCAAAGATCCCAAAAACCCACAGTGCCATTGCAGACATCCACGGCATTGACTACAAAGGATCCCTGCAATCTTTATCAATGCCAACCTTACCTGGCAGAGCTACACAGATACTAAACATGTGGCACACTCACTGGTGCCAGATGTTTTCCAGGTTTTCCAGAGTGAAACTAGCTGGCAAAACCGGCAAGAGGTAACCGCTCTACCAAACGCCAGACATTAACACAAGGCAACAAAAAACACAAAACCAAGGAGATGTAACACCACCAAAAGAACACAATAATCTTCTAGTAGCTGCCAAAAGAAAGGCAGATATACAAACTACCTGACAAAAAACTCAAAATAATTGTTTTAAGATAGTGCAACTAACTTCAAGAAAACATAAACAATTCTATAAAATTAGAAAAACTATAAATGACAAAATGAGAATTTAACAGAAAGATTGAAATTATAAAAACAAAAAATCAAACAGAAATTTTAGAGATGAAAATATGATGAGTGAAATTTAAAAATGCAATAGAGAGCATTGACAGTAGAATTGATCAAGCAAAAGAAAAAAAAACTGTGAACTTGAACACAGGTAAATTGAAAATAGAGTCAGGCACCACATAACAACATTTCTGTTAATGATGAGTCACAAAAATGATGGCCATCCTATAAGATTATAATAGAGCTGAAATTGTCTAGTGATGTCATGGTCATTGTAACACCATAGTGTAATATATTACTCGCATGTTTGTGGTGACATTGGTGTAAAAAAAACTGACTGTGCTGCCACTTGTATAAAAGTATATCACATACAACTATGTGTAGTACATAATACTTGATAACAATAGTAAACAACTATGTTACTGGTTTATGTACTTAATATACTACTTTACTATTATTTTACATGAAATTCTTTGACTTATTAAAAAAGTTAACTGTAAAACAGTTATACAGCTCTAGTTTTACAGTTAACTTTTTAACTCAGGCATGTCCTCTAGGAGGTATTCCAAAAGAAAGCATTATTGTAATAGGAGATGACAGCTCCATGCATGTTAATGCCCCTGAAGGCCTTCCAGTGGGACAAGATTTGGAGGTTGAAGATGGTGATATTGATTATCCTGATTCTGTATGCCTTAGTTAATGTGTGTGTTTGGGTCTTAGCTTTTGCCAAAAAAGTCTAAAGAGTAAAAAGTAAAAAGAGTAAAAACTTACAGAGTAAGGGTATAAAGAAGAAAATACTTTGTACAGCTATACAATGAGATTGCATTTTAAGCTATGTTATTATAAAATAATTAAAGAGCTAAAAATTAAAACGTTTATATAAAGTAAAAATGTTACAGTAAGTTAATTTATTATTGAAAAAAGAAAAAATACTTTTAATAAATCTAGTGTAGCCTAATTGTACAGTGTTATAAACTACAGTAATATACAGTAATGTCCTTGGTCTTCAAATTCACTCAGCACTCACTCATTGACCCATGCAGAGCAATTTCCAGTCCTGCATTTCCCACTTCCTCCATTTGTGGAAAGTGACCTATGTGTATCATTTTTTATCTTTTATGTCATATTTTTGCTGTACCTTTTCTATGTTTAGATATGTTTAGACACACATGTCTATGTTTAGATATGTTTAGACTATGAACAAATAGAAAATTTGAACAGACTGACAACTAATAATGAAATTGAATCATTAATAAAAAGTTTCCCATCAAAGAAAAGCTGAGGACCTGATAACTTCATCACTGAATTTTATCAATATTTTTAATCTTCAAACTCTTTCAAAAAAATAAAGTAAAGGGAATACTTACAAATTTATTTTAGAAGTCCAGCATTACCCTGATGCCAAAGTGAAACAAGGACACTACAAGGAAATAAAATTACAGGTCAATATTCCTGATAAAAATAGATGCAAAAATCCTCAACAAAGTACTAGCAAATTAAATTCAACAGCACATTAAAAGGATCATTAACCATGATCAAGTGGGATGCATCCCAGGGATGCAAATATGATTCCACATATGGAAATTAATAAATGTGATACACCACATTAACAGAATGAAGCATAAAACCCATATGATTATCTCAGTAAGTTCAGATAAGGTGTATTACTAAATTCAACATGCTTTTATTTTTAAAAACTCTCAAGAAATTAGGTACAGAAGGAATGTACCTCAACACAATAAAGACCATTATAATCACTGGTGCAAAATTAAATATTTCCTCTAGTATTAGAAGCAAGTCAAAGATGCCCACTCTCACACTTACAACACAGTACTAGAAATCCCAGCCAGAGCAATTAGGCAAGAGAAAGAAATAAAAAGCATCTAAATCAGAAAGGAAATAGTTAAATTGTCTCTGCAGATGATATAAGCATACACATAAAAATCCCAAATTATTTTACCAAAAAGCTGTTAGAACTAACACAAAAATTTAGTAAAATTTCAGGATACAAAGTCAACACACAAATATGAGTAGTCTTTCTATACACTAACAACAAACTATATGAAAAAAAGTCAAGAAAACAATTCCACTTACAATAGATATAAAAATAAATAAAATAGTAAGAAATATATTTAACCAAAGAGGTAAAAGATCTCTGTACTGAAAACTACATTGATGAAAGAAATGAAAGAAGACACAAATAAATGGAAAGATATCTCATGTTCATAGATTGAAAAAAAAATCTTTAAATGCCCATATAAACCAAAGCAATCAACAGATTAAATGCAATCTTTATCAGAGTTTAAATCACATTTCAATAACAGAAATTTCTTTTAAAAAAATATTAAAATTTTGAAGGAACTGCAAAAGACCCTGAATACAAAAGGTAATCCAGAGAAAAAAGAACAAGGCCAGAGGCATTATACTACCTCATGAGAAAATCTAATACAAAACTATAGTAATTAAAACAGTATGGTACTGACATAAAAACAGACACATAAACCAATAGAGCAGAATAGAGAGCCCATAAATAAATCTTTTATTTACAGTCATATGATTTGCAACAAAAGTGCCAAGAACACACAATTGGAAAGGAGGGTTTCTTTAAAAAATGGTACTGGGACAACTAGATATCCAAATATATAAAAATGAAATTAGATCTTTATTTTTTACCATATGCAAAAATCAACTCAGAATGAATTAAAGATTTAAATGTAAGAACTGAAACTCTAAAAGCAGTGAAAGAAAACACAAAAAGCTCCATGACATTGGTCTGGGCAAAAATGTTTTTAAAACAACCTCAAAAGCACAGGCAACAAAAGCAAACATAGACATATGAAATTACATCAAACTAAAAAGCTTTGGTCCAGCAAAGGAAACAATGAACAGAGTGAAGAGACAGCCTATAGCAGGGGTCTTCTGGGCCGTGGGTTGCTATTGGTCCATGGCCTGTTATGAACAAGGCCACACAGCAGGAGGCCAGTGGCAAGCCAGTAAGCATTACCACCTGAGCTCCCCCTCCTGTCAGATCAGTGACAGCATTAGATCCTCACAGAAGCACAAACCCTATTGTGAACTGCACATGTGAAGAATCTAGGTTGCTCCTCATGAGACTCTAATGCCTGATGATCTGAAGTGGAACAGTTTCATCCCAAAACAATTTTCCCTCCCCCAGACCATGGAAAAATTGTCTTCCATGAAAGTTGTCCCTGGTGCTGAAAGGTTGAGGACTGATGACTCATAGACTGAGAGACTATATTTGAAAATAATACATCTAATGAGGGGCTAATATTCAAAATACGTAAGAAACTCAAACTCAGTAGTAAGAAAACGATCTGATTAAAATCTGGGTGAAGGACTTGAATAGATGTTTCTCAAAAGAATACATATAAATAAACAACAGGTAATAAAGAAAAATGTTCAGCCGGGCATGGTGGCTCATACCTGTAATCCCAGCACTTTGGGAGGCCAAGGTGAATGGATCACCTGAGGTCAGGAGTTCGAGACCAGCCTGACCAAAAAGGTGAAACCCCATCTCTACTAAAAATACAAAAATTAGCCCGGTGTGGTGGCAGGCGCCTGTAGTCCCAGCTACTCAGGAGGCTGAGACAAGAAAATTGCTTGAACCTGGGAGGTGGAGGTTGCAGTGAGCCAAGATTGTGCCACTGCACTCCAGCTTGGGTGATAGAGCAACATTCTGTCTCAAAAAAAAAAAAAGAAAAAGAAAGAAAAGAAAGAGAAAGAAAAAAAGAAAAAAGAAAAATGTTGAACATCACTAATGATCAGTGAAACAGAAATTAAAACCACAATATTGCTTTATACCTGTTAGAAGGGGTATTACTAAAAAGACAAAAGATAACAAGTGTTAATGAGGATGTGGAGAAAAAAGAATCCCTGTATACTGTTAGTGGAAATATGAATTGCTACAGCCATTATGGAAAATAGTATGGAGGTTTCTCAAAAAATTAAAAGTAAAATGTATGATTCAGCAATCTCACTACTGGGTATGTATCTAAAAAATATGAAATTAGTATGTCAAAGAGATACCTACACTCCCATGTTCATTGCAGCATTAGTCACAATAGCCAAGATATGAAATCAACTTAAGCATCCTGAAACAGATCAAAGTGCTAAAAAAAAGTGAGATATATATATATATACATATATATACACACACACACACACACATACACACACAAAAGGAATACTATCCTGCCTTTTAAAAAGGAGATAACCAGATCAGTTTCAAGATGGCCGAATAGGAACAGCTCCAGTCTGCAGCTCCCAGTGTGATTGATGCAGAAGATGGGTGATTTCTGCATTTCCAACTGAGGTACCTGGTTCATTTCATTGGGACTGGTTGGACAGTGGGTGCAGCCCACGGAGGGCAAACCGAAGCAGGGTGGGGTGTCGCCTCACCCGGGAAGCTCAAGGGGTCAGGGGATTTCCCTTTCCTAGCCAAGGGAAGCTGTCACAGACTGTATCTGGAAAAACGGGACACTCTCACCCAAATACTGCACTTTTCCCATGGTCTCAGAAACCGGCATACCAGGAGATTCTCTCCCTTGCCTAGCTCGGCAGTTCCCACGCCCATGGAGCCTTGCTCACTGCTAGTGCAGCAGTCTGAGATCAACCTGCGAGGCAGCAGCCTGGGAGGGGAGGGGTGCCCACCATTGCTGAGGGTTGATTAAGTAAACAAAGCAGCTGGGAAGCTTAAACTGGGCGGAGCCCACCACAGCTCAGCAAGGCCTAGTGCCTCTATAGACTCCACCTCTGTAGGCAGGGCATAGCTGAAAAAAGCCAGCAGAAACTTCTGCAGACTTAAACGTCCCTGTCTGACAGCTCTGAAGAGAGCAGTGGTTCTCCAGCATGGCGTTTGAGCTCTGAGAGCAGACAGACTGCCTCTTCAAGTGGGTCCCTGAGCCCCATGTAGCCTAACTGGGAGACATCTCCCAGTAGGGGCCGACAGACTCCTCGTACAGGCAGGTGCCCCTCTGGGATGAAGCTTCCAGAGAAAGAATCAGGCAGAAATACTTGCTGTTCTGCAATGTTTGCTGTTCTGCAGCCTCCACTGGTGATACCCAGGCAAACAGGGTCTGGAGTGGACCTCCAGCAAACTCCATCAGACCTGGAGCTGAGGGACCAGGCTGTTAGAAGGAAAACTAACAAACAGAAAGGAATAGCATCAACATCAACAAAAAGGACATTCACACCAAAACCCCATCTGAGGTCACCAACATCAAAAACCAAAGGTAGGTAAAGCCACAAAGGTGGCGAGAAACCAGAGCAGAAAACCTGAAAATTCTAAAATCCAGAGTGCCTCTTCTACTCCAAAGGATGGCAGCTCCTCACCAGCTATGGAACAAAGCTGGACAGAGAAGGACTTTGATGAATTGACAGAAGTAGGCTTCAGAAGGTCGGTAATAAACTTCTCTGAGCTAAAGGAACATGTTCTAACCCAATACAAGGAGGCTAAAAACCTTGAAAAACAGTTAGATTAATGGCTAACTAGAATAAACAGTGTGGGGAAGACGTTAAATGACCTGATGGAGCTGAAAACCATGGCACGAGAACTTTGTGACACATGCACAAGTTTCAGTAGCAGATTTGATCAAGTGGAAGAAAGGATATCAGTGATTGAATATCAAATTAATGAAATAAAGCAAGAGGAGAAGTTTAGAGAAAAAAGAGGAAAGAGAGACAAACAAAGCCTCCAAGAAATATGGGACAACGTGAAAAGACCAAATCTATGTTTGATTGGTATACCTGAAAGTGATGGGGAGAATGGAACCAAGTTGGAAAACACTTTTCAGGATACTATCCAGGAGAACTTCCCCAACCTAGAAAGGCAGGCCAACATTCAAATTCAGGAAATACAGAAAACACCACAAAGATACTCCTTGAGAAGAGCAACCCAAGACACGTAATTGTCAGATTCACTAAGGTTGAAATGAAGGAAAAAATGTTAAAAGCAGCCAGAGAGAAAGGTCAGGTTACCCACAAAGGGAAGCCCATCAGACTAACAGTGGATCTCTCAGCAGAAACCTTAGAAGCCAGAAGAGAGTGGGGACCAATATTCAACATTCTTAAAGAAAAGAATTTTCCACCCGGAATCTCATATCCAGCCAAACTAAGCTTCATAAGTGAAGGAGAAATATAATACTTTACAGACAAGCAAATGCTGAGAGATTTTGTCACCACCAGACCTGCCTTACAAGACCTCCTGAAGGAAGCACTAAACACGGAAAGTAACAACGGGTACCAGCCACTGCAAAGCATGCCAAATTGTAAAGACCTTTGATGCTATGAAGAAACTGCGTTGATTAATGGGCAAAATAACCAGCTAACATCATAATGACAGGATCAAATTCACACATAACAATATTAACCTTAAATGTAAGTGGGCTAAATGCCCCAATTAAAAGACACAGACTGGCAAATTGGATAAAGAGTCAAGACCCGTGAGTGTCCTGTATTCAGGAGACCCATCTCATATGCAAAGACACAAATAGGCTCAAAATAAAGGAATAGAGGAAGATCTACCGAGCAAATGGAAAGCAAAAAAAAAAAAAAAGCAGGGGTTGCAATCCTAGTATCTGATAAAACAGACTTTAAACCAACAAAGGTCAAAAGAGACAAAGAAAGCCATTATATAATGGTAAAGGGATCAATTCAACAAGAAGAGCTAACTATCCTAAATATATATGCACCCAATACAGGAGCACCCACATTCATAAAGCAAGTCCTTAGAGACCTACAAAAAGACTTAGACTCCCATACAATAATAATGGGAGACACTAATAATGTGTAATATTGACACCCCACTGTCAATATTAGACAGATCAATGAGACAGAAGGTTAACAAGGATATCCAGGACTTGAACTCAGCTCTGCTCTAGGCAGACCTAATAGACGTCTATAGAACTCTACACCCCAAATCAACAGAATATATGTTCTTTTCAGCAACACATCACACTTTTTCCAAAATCGACCACATAATTGGAAGTAAAGCACTCCTCAAAAAATGTAAAAGAACAGAAATCACAACAAATTTCCTCTCAGACCACAGTGCAATCAAATTAGAACTCAGGATTAAGAAACTCACTCAAAACCATACAACTACATGGAAACTGAACAACCTGCTCCCGAATGACTACTGGGTACAGGCAAAAATGAAGATGTTCTTTGAAACCAATGAGAACAAAGACAGAACGTACCAGAATCTCTGGGACACATTTAAAGCAGTGTGTAGAGGGAAATTTATAGCACTAAGTGTCCACAAGAGAAAGCAGGAAAGATCTAAAATCAACATCCTAACATCACAATTAAAAGAACTAGAGAAGCAAGAGCAAACAAATTCAAAAGCTAGCAGAAGACAAGAAATAACTAAGAACAGAGCAGAACTGAAGGACATAGAGACATAAAAAAACACTTCAAAAAATCAATGAATCCAGGAGCTGGTTTTTTGAGAAGATCAACAAAATTGATAGCCCTCTAGCAAGACTAATAAAGAAGAAAAGAGAGAAGAATCAAATAGACACAATAAAAAAAGATGAGATATCACCACCAATCCCACATAAATACAAACTACCATCAGAGAATACTATAAACACCTCTACACAAATAAACTAGAAAATCTAGAAGAAATGCATAAATTCCTGGACACATACACTCTCCCAAGACTAAACTAGGAAGAAATTGAATCTCTGAATAGACCAATAACAGGCTCTGTAATTGAGGCAATAATTAATAGCTTACCAACACAAAAAGGTCCAGGACCAGAGGGAATCACAGCTGAATTCTACCAGAGGTACAAAGAGGATCTGGTACCACTCCTTCTGAAACTATTCCAATCAATAGAAAAAGAGGGAATCCTCCCTAACTCATTTTATGAAGCCGGCATCATCCTGATACCAAAGCCTGGCAGAGACACAACAAAAACAGAATTTTAGACCAATATCCCTGATGAACATCGATGCAAAAATCCTCAATAAAATACTGGTAAACTGAATCCAGCAGCACATCAGAAAGCTTATCCACCATGATCAAGTCGGCTTCAACCTGGGATGCAAGGCTGGTTCAACATAGGCAAATCAATAAACATAATCCATCACATAAACAGAACCAACGACAAAAACCACATGATTATCTCAATAGATGCAGAAAAGGCCTTTGACAAAATTCAACAGCCTTCATGCTAAAAACTCTCAACAAACTAGGTACTGATGGAACGTATCTCAAAGTAATAAGAGCTATTTATGACAAACTTACAGCCAATATCATATGGAATGGCCAAAAACTGGAAGCATTCCCTTTGAAAACTGGCACGAGAAAAGGATACCCTCTCTCACCACTCCTATTCAACATAGTGTTGGAAGTTCTAGCCAGGGCAATCAGGCAAGAGAAAGAAATAAAGCGTATTCAGTTAGGAAAAGGGGAAGTCAAATTGTCCCTGTTTGCAGATCACATGATTGTATATTTAGAAAATCCCATCATATCAGCCCAAAATCTCCTTAAGCTGATAAGCAGCTTCAGCAAAGTCTCAGGATACAAAATCAATGTGCAAAAATCACAAGCATTCCTATACACCAATTAACAGACAGACAGCCAAATCATGAGTGAACTCCCATTCACAATTGCTACAAAGAGAATAAAATACCTAGGAATCCAACTTACAAGGGATGTGAAGGACCTCTTCAAAGAGAACTACAAACCACAGCTCAACAAAATAATAGAGGACACAAACAAATGGAAGAACATTCCATGCTCATGGATGGGAAGAATCAATATTGTAAAAACGGCCATACTGCCTAAGGTAATTTATAGATTCAATGCCATCCCCATCAAGCTACCAATGACTTTCTTCACAGAATTGGAAAAAACTACTTTGAAGTTCATATGGAACCAAAAAAGAGCCCACATGGCCAAGACAATCCTAAGCCAAAAGAACAAAGCTGGAGGCATCATGCTACCTGACTTCAAATTATACTACAAGGCTGCAGTAACCAAAACAGCATGGTACTGGTACCAAAGCAGATGTATAGACCAATGGAACAGAATAGAGGCCTCAGAAGTTACCACCACACATCTACAATCATCTGATCTTTAGCAAACCTGACAAAACCTGACAAAAACATGAAATGGGGAAAGGATTCCCTATTTAATAAATGGTGCTGGGAAAACTGGTTAGCCATATGTAGAAAGCTGAAACTGGATCCCTTCCTTACACCTTATACAAAAATTAATTCAAGATGGATTACAGATTTAAATATTAGGCCTAAAACCATAAAAACCCTAGAAGAAAACCTAGGCAATACCATTCAGGACATACGCATGGGCAAGGACTTCATGACTAAAACATCAAAAGCAATGGCAGCAAAAGCCAAAATAGACAAATGGGATCTAATTAAACTAACGAAATGATCTAATGAATCTAATGAAACTTCTTCTGCACGGCAAAATAAACTACCATCAGAGTGAACAGGCAACCTACAGAATGGGAGAAAATTTTTGCAATCTACCCATCTGACAAAGGGCTAATATCCAGAATCTACAAAGAACTTAAACAAATTTACAAGAAAAAAACAAACCCATCGAAAATTGGGCAAAGTATATGAACAGACACTTCTCAAGAGAAGACATTTATGCAGCCAACAGACACATGAAAAAATGCTCATCATCACTGGTCATCAGAGAAATACAAATCAAAACCACAGTGTGATACCATCTCATGCCAGTTAGAATGGTGATAATTAAAAAGTCGGGAAACAACAGACGCTGGAGAGCATGTGGAGAAATAGGAATGCTTTTACACTGTTGGTGGGAGTGTAAAATAGTTCAACCATTGTGGAAGACAGTGTGGTGACTCCTCAAGGATCTAGAACTAGAAATACCATTTGACCCAGTGATCCCATTACTGGGTATATACACAAAGGATTATAAATCATGCTACTATAAAGACACATACACACATATGTTTATTGTGGCACTATTCCCAATAGCAAAGACTTGGAACCAACCGAAATGTCCATCAGTGATAGACTGGATTAAGAATATGTGGCAAATATATGCCACAGAATACTATGCAGCCATAAAAAAGGATGAGTTCATGTCCTCTGCAGAGACATGGATGAAGCTGGAAACCATCATTCTCAGCAAACTATCACAAGGACAGAAAACCAAACACTGCATATTCTCACTCATAGGTGGGAACTGAACAATGAGAACACCTGGACATAGGGCAGGGAACATCACACACCAGGGCCTGTCAGGGGTGGGGGTTTGGGGGAGGGATAGCATTAGGAGAAATGCCTAATGTAAATGATGAGTTGATGGGTGCAGCAAACCAACATAGCATATGTATACCTATGCAACAAGACTACACATTGTGCACATGTATCCTAGAACTTAAAGTATAATAATAATAAAAAAAAATCCTCTAGTGAAAAAAAAAAAGGAGAAAATGTTGTCATTTGCAGAAAAATGGATGAATCTGGAGGACATGGTTAAGTGAAATAAGCCGGGCACAGAAAGACAAATACTACATGATCTCATATGAAAAGTATTTAAAAAATCAAACTTACAGAAAGTTTGATTTTCAAACCAAATTTTATGAAAATTTTATATCAAATTTTATATTGGTATGAAATGGTGCTTATCAGAGGCTGGGGAGCAGAAAGCTTGGGGAAATGTTGGTCAAAGGCCATAAAATTTTAGTTAGGAGGAATAGCTTTAAGAGATCTATTATACATTATAGTGACTATAGTTAACAACAATGAATCATATACTTGAACATTGCTAAGACAATGGATTTTGTGGGTTCTCACCGCAAAAAAATGATAAGTGATGATCTGAGGTAATGCATATGTTAAGTAACTTGATTTGGCCATTTCACAATGTATACATACATCACACATTGTGTTGTACACCATAAATATATATTTTTACTTAATTTTTTAAAAGGCCAAAGATATCTACAAATTATGTTGGAGGAAAAGACCAAGGAAGGAATAGTCTCAGCAATGATGGTCTGACAAAAGTCAGGGATAATAAACGGAACTTCCTAGAATAATATTTTACCTTATATTCACTGTGAAAAGGCTTGTTAGGATAAGAGATGTAAGAAAGAACTAGTTTCACTGACTGAATTTAAATCTCCTAACCAAAATGAGTGATTTTCCTGACTACAAAGAGTCTTATTTACGAGAGTACTAAACCCTTTATTAAAAGGAAGGTGCAAGAGGATAGGATATGACCGTGTGGTCCTGTGAATGATTGCCTGGTTAGATTTCTGGCAATTTGGTGCAATCTATTCACTTATAAGGGGTTTATGAGCACTTTGATAACAATGATTATTATTTCATTTTTAAGCTTGAGTTTACAATGCAGAAGTCTTACTAGATCTACCTTGTTTTATTTTTGGATAATTTCTTTTTTCTTTTTCTTTTTTTTTTTTTTTTTTTTTTTGAGACGGAGTCTCGCTCTGTCGCCCAGGCTGGAGTGCAGTGGCGCGATCTCGGCTCACTGCAAGCTCCGCCTCCTGGGTTCACGCCATTCTCCTGCCTCAGCCTCCGGAGTAGCTGGGACTACAGGCGCCTGCCCCCACGCTGGGCTAATTTTTTGTATTTTTAGTAGAGACAGGGTTTCACTAAGTTGGCCCGGCTGGTCTGGAACGCCTGATCTTGTGATCAACCTGCCTCGGCCTCCCAAAGTGCTGGGATTAGAGGCATGAGCCACCGCACCCGGCCCATTTTTGGATAATTTCTATCCTGGTGGATAGCCCTGTGTGAAAATAATGTTTCCGAATTTTATCACTGCATTTGACAAGGTGTCTTTCATAAAATGGTTGTGAACTAGATGGAAAGATATACTTGGACAACAACAATCAGGTGCCTTAGTTATGTTTAATAAGTATACGCTTTGAGTGATGATACATTGATATGTAGAAGAAGGTCTCATTTTTTGTTTTGTTAAATGTTATATAACTAATTATTACATGAATACAAATTAGTTAACAGCTACTATTACAGTTTTTACACTGTACCAGATTCCAGGATACGTGTACTTTCTCGTTTGATCTTCTCAAAACTCTGTAAGGTAGATACTAATATTACCTTCATTTCACATAAGAGGAAGCTGAGAGTTAGAGATTTCCACTGCCAGCTGACTAGCAAAATAGCAGTGATGGCTCACTCACACTGCTATTTTATTCAATCCTAGAGAAATCTTAGAAATAAAAAGAAAATGTGGATCACAGCAACTGACAGTAACAAAAGCAATATCAAAAATCTATAGGAAACCCTGGGCTATTTTTGGCTGGCAAATTCAGCCAAAATAAGAAAAGGAAGCCCAGATGTTTTCAGACAAGAACAAGTAAGAAAATGAAGACGTGGATATTTCACACTGTTTGCCTGTGGTATCTTAAGACAATTATTGGCTGCTGCTTTAATGGGAGGGGCCTACAGCAGTGAACCAGAACCCCAGCGCAGGTTTCTGAGGGGTTAATAGCAGGGTAGTTGCAAAACTCCACTAGGGTAAGAAGTTGATGAGAATAGACCTGGTTAACCTGTTCTCCTCAGGCCTTTATTGTCCACGCCTTCAGATCAAAACCTTCAATGTTGGTGTTATACTATGAGGAAACTGTCTCTGATGGCTTTTTCAAGGTTTACAAGATGAAGTTATAACCAGAAGAATTGCATGGTAGAGCGGCAGCAAACGGGAGTGGTAAAAAAGGGATCTCTGGCACCTGCAATTTCTCAGTCCACAGATTCACCTCTTCCCATTAAAATCACTAAGCTCTAACACAGATGAGAGCTTCTTTTTTTTCTAGGTTTTTCTGCAAATCACATTACCATTCAGAGGAGCTGATGCCCTCAAGTAATATAAATTCGGAGACTATAATAACCAGATATTAGAGTAGCACAACCACCTCAGAAGGCACACGAGGACTTGAATTTTGCATATGCTTTCTCAGGTAAAAGTACTAGAGAAAAGATGGACCGAGATTTTAAAGTAGTTCAGGAGATAAGAAAAAATATAATCATTATGAAACAAGAAGAAAAAATTCTTTAAAAAAACCCACTGGGAATATTAAGTTAAAAAAATATGATAGTTTGACTTCTCTGTCTGGGCATAATGGAGTAAATGGAGCCAAATTTGATCTTCAATGGTGAAAAATTAGAAAACTGAAATAGATGTTACACACACAAACACACACAAAATTTTACAATATTTAAATATTTAACAACAAGCAGTAAAGAACCAGGACATGTGGGAGAAGGGAAATCAATGAGATATGCCCCATGATTTACCAAGATTTCCACCTTAAGGCATTTTTCAAACTATGGCAGGAAGGGTATAACCAAGCTGAGGTGAAGAGCAGAGATCGGAAGTGGAAGCAGATGGAATTTGTGGGCAAATGGCCAGAAATGAAGACTAGCTCCTGTTAGATGCATAGAAGTCTAAGTCTGGCTGAATACGAAGTTGAGCATTTATAAGATAAAACTTCATGAATCCTGGTAAAGAATCACCATAAGTGAAACAATTCTCAAAGCTCATATAGAACGCCATGGTAGTCAAGGTCTGACCTGCTAAAACAGAGAAACCTTAATGAAGCTGCAGCATATGTAGTATAGATCCCATGATGACCATGCTTTATTTGTAGATTTAAACTAGACATGGGTCCTCAAAGTGTGGCCTGTAGAAACCTAGGGGGCCCCTGAGATCATTTCAAAGGGTCCATAGTGTCAGAATTCTTTTCAAAATAAGAAGGTATTTGTTGCCTTTTTCATTACATTGATATATATACTAAAGGTGCAAAAGCAATTGTGGGTAAAACTACTGATGATTTAGTATGAATCAAGGAAGTAGCATAATAATGTATTAGTTGGTCATTGTATTCTTCATCTCAATGTACTTGTGGTTTAAAAAATAAATTTCAATTATGAATATTCTTGAAGCTGTAAAAGTGATTAATTTTTTAAAATCTTAACTCTTGTTTACATATATTTTTCTTATTCTAGGTGACAAAATAGGGGATACATAAAAAGCATTTCTACTGCTTACTGAAGGATGGTGATGACTGCAAGGAAAAGCACTTTTATAATTTTCTGAGTTACCAGATGAACAAGCCACTTACACAAGTAGTGGTTTCTTAAAGGTTAGTTGCAAAGTAGAATCTGAAACCATAGCAATGAACTTCTGTACTTTAAAAATATTAGGGCACTTTCTCAAGCTGTGAAGACAAAAAACCTATAACCAATGTGATGGCTAAATTTATGTGTCAACTTGACTGGGCTAAAGGATTCCCATATACAGCTGTTAAGCCTTATTCTGAGTGTGTCTGAGGGTGTTTCTGTAAGAGATTAGCATTTGAATTGGTCGACTGACTAAAGAAGATCACTGTCACCAATGTGGGTAGGCTTCATTCAATTTGTTAAGGCCCAAATACAACAAGAAGGTGGAGAAAGGGGTAAATTTGCTCTCTTTGCTTGAGCTGACACATTCGTCGTCTTCTGTTCTCAGACACTGGCCCTCCCGGTTCTTGAGGTTTTGAACTTACACTGAGACATACACCATCACCCTCCTAATTCTCAAGCCTTTAGACTCAAACTGAATTACACCACCAGCTTTCCTGATTCTCTAGCTTGCAAGTGGCAAATTCTGGGACTTCTTGACCTCCATAATCACATGAGTCAATTCCTATAATAAATTTCCTCTTATATAAACAGTTCTCCCTCAGTATACATGGGAGATTGGTTGTAGAATCCCACTACAAATACTAAAATTTGTGAATAATCAAGTTACTTATATAAAACTGGGATAGTATTTGCCTATGATCTACACACAGCCTCTCATACGTTTTAAATTATCTCCAGATTACTTATAACTATGTCATTTTAAATTCATATTCTTTTTATTACTGGATTGCTATTTTTAAATATTTTTGATAAACAGCTGGTTTAATCTGTGGATGTGGAACCTACAAATATGAAGGGCTCACTGTATCTATATATCTCCTATTGGTTCTATTTCTCTGGAAAACCCTGACTAATACAGGCAACTGAATAAGACTGATTTTTTTTTCCTCTTGATGTCAGGAACAAGGCAAGGATGCCCACTTTCATCATTTCTTTTCAACATTATGCTGGAGTGCCTAGCTATTACAATAAGGTAAAAAATAAAAAATGAAAGTCATAAATATCACAAAGAAGTTATTTCTATTTATAATATTATTATTTACATTGGAAGCCACAAGAAATGTCCAAAATAACTACTAGAACTCATAAGTAAATCTAGCAGTGTCACAGGATGCAAATTGAATATACAAAACTCACATATTTTTAAAAATTGAATATAAAATATTTTAAAATTATATTTTTATAGTACCATAAAACATCACATTTAGGGATAAGTCCAACAAAGGCACTCAAGATGTTTACACTGAAAACCACGCACATTGCTGAGAAAAATTAAAGACCTAAATAAATAGAGAGGTATGTCATCTTCCTGAATTACAAGATTCAATATTGTTAAGATATCAATTTTCCCCAAAATAACCTATGGATTCAATGCATTCCTAGCAAAATTCCAACAAGCATTTTATAGAAACTGCCAAACTTATTCTAAGCATCATGTGGAAATTTAAAGAACCTAGAATAACTAAAGTTGTTTTTAAAAAGAGCACAGTTGAAGGATTTACATTATCTAATTGCAAGACTTAACACATATAGGCGGCCCTTTGTTTCTGTTGGTTCAGCATCTGTGGATTCAACCAATCATGGGTCAAAAATATTGGAAAAAAATTTGGATGACTGCATCTGAACTGAACAGATACAGCTTTTTTTCTAATCACTATTACCTAAACAATATAGTCAACAATTATTAACATAGCATTTACATTGTGTTAGGAATTACAAGTAACCTAGAGATGATTTGAAGTATATGGGAGGATATGCATAGGTTATAAGCAAATACTACAGCATTCTATAACAAGAGCTTGAGCCTTGAGGATTTTGGTATCTTTGGAAGGTACTGGAACCAATCTCCCATGGATACTTAGGGAAAACTGTAATTGGTAATCAAGACAGTTCAGTATTGGCAAAAGAGAGAGAAAAAATTATAGATAAATGAAATAGAATAGAGAATCAAAAATGGAGCCCCCACAAGTATGAGCAATTGAGTTTCAACAAAGGTCTTCGGATAATTAAATGAGAAAAGGAAATTGCTTTTCAACAAACCATGGTAAATCAACTAAATATTTAAAATGATAAAAATGAATATTGACCCTTACCTTATACCATGAACAAATTTAACTTGAAATTGATAAAAGAAAAACTTCAGCCGAATTAAATTTAAAAGAGTTTAATTAAGCAATGAACAATTCATGAATTGGGCAGCCCCCAGAATCACAGCAGATTCAGAGACTCCAGGGGTGCCTTGTGGTCAGAATGAATTTATAGACAAAAAAGTTAAAGTGACATACAGGAATCAGAAGTGAGGTACAGAAACAGTGAGATTGGTTACAGCTCGGTGTTTGCCTTATTTGAACACAATTTGAACATTCAACTGTCTATAAGTGGTTGAAGTATGGCCACTGAGATTGGCCAACACTCAGCCATTGTTACAGGTGCATACTATTAAGTTAGGTTTTCAATTTTGTCTGACTATTAAGCTAGGCTACAGTTCATCCACAAGAACTCAAATATAGAAGTACGGAGTCCTTCTCAGGCCACAATGAGTTTGCTTTAACAAAATCAATTATAGCTCTAACTTTAAAATCTATAACTATAAAACTTCTAGAAGAAAACATTGAAAAAGATCTTTGCAACTTTACAGTATGTAAAGTTTCCTTAGACAGAAGAAAATAGCATAAACCATAAAATTTAAAGAATAGACTAAGCTTACTTCATCAACATTTAAAACATTTGCTCTTCTAAAAGCATCATCAAGATAGTATGCCATAGAATGGGAGCAAATATTTGCAACACAAATATCAAACAAAAGACTCATACCAATAACATATAAAGAATTCTTACAATTCAAAAATTAATTATACAATCTGATAAAAATACAGGCAAAAAATTTGAACAGATACTTTATGAAATAAGATAATCAAATGGCAAAATTTCACATGAAAGATACTTAACATCATTAGTAGTCAGAGGAACACAAACTGAAAACACAATGGGATATAATTATGTGCTCGTTAGATTGCTTAAAATTGAAGTGACTGAATATAACAAGTGTTGACAAGGTAGTGGAGCAACTAGAACTCCTAAACACTTCTGTAGAAAATGCAAAATGGTAAAACCACTTTAGAAACCAGTTTGTTAGTTTCTTATAAAATTAAACATAATTTTAATTTGATCCACTACCATATGATGTAGGCATTCCACTCCTAAGTATTTACATAACAGAAACAAAACTTATAATCTACCCCAAGACTGGTGGACAAATGTTTATAGTAACTTTATTTTTAATAGTCCCAAATTGGAAATATCCACATGTCCATCAACATGTTAACAAATAAACAATTTGTGCTATATCCACATGAAAGAATACTCCTTAGCAATAAAAAGAAACCATTGATATACACAACATGGATAAATCTTGAAATCATGATGCTAAGTGAAAGCATGAAAAAAAGAGAATGTGAGATATTTTATACAAAATTCTAAAATGTAAACTAATTTATGGTGATGGTAAGCCAGTCAATGGTTGCTTAGGGATAGGAGTAGTTGGAGGACAGATTACAAAGAAGTATGAAGAAACTTTTGGCAGTGATATAAATATTTGTTTTGTTCATTATGATTTTGCAGGTGTTTGCATATATCAAAACTGATTAAATTGTATTTTTAAAATAGTTGGGTGTCTATATTATTCCTTCATTATGTATCAATAAAGCTCTACAAATTCAGAAAAATTATTTATTATCTCTTTCCGCAGAAGCAGCCTAAAACAATGACAAACTCAGTTGTGATGAGAACCCCTAACAACCACTAGAGGAAATCATGGCTCCTTGGGAACAATAGTAGGTTTCAGGTCTGGAGCAGAAACTGAATGTTGAGCATAGATCATGTTATCATACCAGGGAGCAAGAAAGCTGCTATAGTCTGAATGTTTGTGTTTGCTCAAAATATATGTTGAAATTATAACCCCAAAGGTAATGGCATTAAATGTTGGGTCTTTGGGAGATAACTAGGATTATATGAGGTCATAAAGATGCAATCCTTATTAATGAGATTAGTGCCCTTATATGTCCCAAGAGAAGTTGCCTCCCCACTTCCACCATGTAAGGACCCAGCAAGAAGTTGGCATTTACGAACCACAGAGCAGACCCTCAACAAAGACTGAATTTGCTGTTGCCTTGAACTTGGACTTCCCAGTCTCCAGAATAGTGAGAAATCAATGTTTGTATTTAAACTATTCAGTTTAGAGTATTTGATATAGTAGCCCGAAGAGACTAAGAAGCTACCAAGGACTTCTAGGGTCCTATCAAAAGGAACTGTAGGCTATGAAATCGTAACTATACACTAAAGAAAAGTAAAAAGCCTCAAGCCTCCAGATCTATTACCAATCAATAGGAAATAGAGGGGACAGGCACCATACTGACAGAATCAGCAAAATTCAGACTATAAGAAGCAGCTGGGTTTCTTCCACACCACAACAAAAATTAAGTAGTTCATTCATTCATTCATTGAATTACAAAAAAGAGCAGCAACTATATATATATATATATATATATATATATATATATATATATACACACACACACACACACACACACACACGAAGTGATTATTAATTAATTGAAATGTATGGGCCAGGCTTTTTAAGGATTCTAATTTTAACAATGAATTGAACCAAAAGACTCTAAGATATTTGGGGAAATGTACACACTGCTTGGATATTTGATGATATTGAGAAATGACTGCTTATTTTGTGAAGTAGCAATTATGAATAAAAACAGAATACTAATCATTTACTAGACCAACCTCCTGAAATATTTGAAGATGAAATGTTATATTAAAGCATTTAGCTAAGCAGAAAGATTTTGCTAGTCAAAAAGAAGAGCTTTGTGTAAGTGGAGTTGCCCAAAGATGGAATGGAGTGTCTTGACAAATAGTATGCGCTTTATCACAGGTGGATAAGCAATCAGGGTTTTGATGACCCCGGTAGAGAATATTGAGGAAGGACTTCTGGCAGTGTGTTAAATAATATCTAAGGTTCTTCTCAGCCTCATATTTTATGATTCTAAATAGATTTTATCTGTGTACCAATAATCTTAAAACTAAAAGTGATTCCTGGGATTTCCAGGACTTCAAATAACCTTTCCCATCTCTTCTCTGTCTTACATGCTTCAGAATCGTTCATGGGTGTCCAATCTTTTGGCTTCCCTGGGCCACACTGCCACATTAGAAGAAGAATAATTGTCTTGGGCCACACATAAAATACACTAACACTAAAGGTAGCTGATGAGCTAAAAAAAAAAAAAAAGGTTACTAAAAATTCTCATAATGTTTTAAGAAAGTTTATAAATTTGTGTTGCACCTCATTCAAAGCCATCCTGGGCCGCATGTAGCCTGTGGGCTGCAGGTTGGACAAGCCTGATATAGAAAGATTAAATAAATTGGTCAGGGTCACACAGCTAATAACGATATGTTCTTTCCATCACATCACATTGTAAATTCCTTCTGGCATTGTTTGGCAAGTCATTGGCCTCGTGGATTTTAATGTTTAATTATAATACATTCTGGTCACTCATGTTCTGTTTTATTTGCTTTGCTTATTATTGTTCTCCTTATCATCATCATCATCATCACCACCATCATCATCATCATAGTTATTAAGTATTTATATTTTTCCATGATTGTTATAAAGGTAGCCATGACTTAAATTTAAATAAATAGTATTTTATCCATCTTTTGTTTACTACTTGAACCTCAAATTTGTAAGACTGCTATTTCAAAAAATAATAATATATCTTTTAGGAAGAGGACTTTGTGGGATTTTTTTTAAAGGATATCTACTACCTTTTCAGCTATATGATTTCTTTTTTCCAAAAGAAAGTGTGATCTCTTTAGTAAGTACCACGTATCCTCCAATTTCCTTAATCATCTCAGGTGCCTGTCTAGCTGATTTATAATTATGCAAATTTTCCAAGTTCTCTATTCCCTGACCTGATTTTTGCCAATAGCTATTTGGCAACGTTTATATCCTAATAGTCCAAATTTGTTGCTTCATTTTTCCTGTTAAAAGCAGATTCGAAGAATGAGTTCAGTCTCTCAGCCATTTTAGAATCATCCTCAATTTCATGTCTACGCCTGCTGATTGGCAGCCTTGATTTCTCCTGGTTGTTCAATGTCCCTGGACGTATTTATTAAAGCCTTCTTTTGTACTTTGAAACCCATTTTAGCACTAATCATTTCATTACCTCTGTCTTTTCTCTACCAAGTTTTAACTGATGTGGAATATTTTTACTCTATGCTCTTCTTTTTAGGCATGTCAAGCGAGAATTTTGCTCTCTCATCAGTCCTCTGTGATAGTACATTGAATGTGTCATGCAATTAGCATTGCTGTTTTTCAGACGAATTGAAGCACTATCCTGATAATTTGGTTCCGAGCTTCACTTCTGCCTGAAATGTCTAGATAATTGCAGCATATGTGGGTGTTATGAGGTTTTCTTCTGCTTGAATTATCCAAATAATTGCTTTAATTCTCCACTTTGCCTTACATATAGAGACACAAAGAAAGTGGATCAAGAAAATGGAGGAACCAAGGGAATTTTTTTGTGGAATCCTTATTCTGTGCAAGGCTATGATCTGATTGCCTTCTCTTCTGAAAGGAAGTGCCTTCTGGTCACCAATATGTCACTTGCCTGGTATGTTTCTATTTTGAGTATTTCTCTCCGTGTGAACTGCTGCTCAGCTGGCCAGGACTCAAACGGTTTCTTACATAACCCAGGATATTTTCTTAGATTCTCTTCTATGAGTCAGTGAATCATAATATTCAGGGCATATCAGAGATAAAAGAAGTCCAGAACATCAACCACCTCTCAACCTCTGACCACTGACCCCACCATTATATAGACGTAGTCATTGAGACCTAAAGGGGTAATGTAAATTATATAAGCTTTCATAGAAAATCGGTGCAGAAGCAGGAACAAACACAGGATGTATGTTAACTGTGGACCAAAAACAAAATGAAAACTCCAAAACTGATTTTACTTATCTTTTCCCTAAATGCATATAAAGCTCACAATATCAGTTGAGTCATCTATAAGACATGATTTAGGGAAAACTGGACGAGTGACAACAGAGGCTCTCTCCATCTCTTCCCAAGGCGGTACTCTCCCCTCTTTTGTCGAGTAATGTAGGGTAGAGAAAAAAAATAAAACAGACCTACATAATTCCTCCAGAAAAGGGGACGGCACCTGAAAGCAAGAGGTATGTCTCCTTCCTCTTCTTCATCCTCTGCAGAGTTGTTCAAGAAGTCAGCTCTCAGGCACCAGCTAAAACTCTGGAGCCAGCACAACTCCAATTTTGGAAACTACCATTATGGAAAGAAGAAAGTGAGCACAGCCGTGAGAGGTCTATGGCTCCGAATATGGAACTCTTCATCCTCTCAAACCTTTCTCCAGCTTCCATAGAAGACTTCATCTTCTTATCTCTATTATCATTTTCCTGCTCAGTGAAAGTTGCTCTTCTACCTCCATCCCCAGGCCTGGGGTGTGTGTGTTCCTTTGCAACTCAGCTCTAGGTGTCCAAGCAAAAGCTTGAGTTTTGCCGTCTCTTCCTTCAGCTTGGGATTCCTGTGGAAGGAATTGCTGACAGTGAACACTGCCCACCACTAGAGAGCAGTCAAAGCCAACATTTTCCTGGGCAAAAACTTCTAAGAAGTTGTTTTCAAAGGAGCCAGGTTCTCTTGGTCTTCTCTTTCTGTCTCTCATCTTTCTCAGGGCGGAGCACCCTGTCGGTCTCCTTCACAAAGGCATATTCTACATATTTATTTAGACATTATGGGCACAATGAACACTGTGCTAACTGCCAGAGAAGCCATTGTCAAAAACGTTTGTTCTTGAAATCTTCATGTTTTTACCCCATCAGCACAAACATAGCATCAAGCTGACCTATGTGAATCATAAAATGTTGAAAGTAAAGGCAATCTTGCAGTTAAAAAAAGAGTTATCTTCATAAATCCATAAAGGAAACAAAATCAGATCTTGGTTGATTCTTCCCTAACCTAGTGAGACTAACAGCAGACAAACCTAAGCAGGGTCCTATGCACATGTTTAGATATGCTTTATTCCTTCAGACAACATGCTTTTTCCAACCTTAATGAAGAGAACAATTGTGCCTCATATAGGCTGTCTTTCAAATTTCAGTAGGTCCATGTCTACACTATTTAACTTACTTTAATGAACAGTAAAAGAAAACAATTATTGCAGATTGGCCTGTTAGTGTGCAGGAAGAATCCTCTAGTCCACTAGACTGGAAGGTGAAGAAAGGGAAAAAGAACTTCCGGAAGAAAAGGTAGCTGGATTCACATTCACTCTGGATTCAACCTTAGATTTACATTTGAATCATGTCTTTGCCACTTGCTTAAGTGTAACCTCAGGCAAGTTACTTAAGTTCTCTCTAAATCTTAGTTTCTTCCTCTGTAAATTGGAGGTTATAAGTGTTTTCATCAAATAGCATAGTTTTAAGAATTAAAAGAACAGTGTATGTAAAGCACTTAATAAAGATTTGCTGTTATTGTTCAGGAAGAGAACTTTGTGACTTATTTCTGCCTTCTTCCTCTATTGCTTTATTTCTATACATCCAATTTCAATTTTAATTTTGCTAAATATTCATTATACATGTTTTATGTTCCATGTATAATTCTGATCCTCAAGAGGTTACAATGTGGTTTTTAAAAGAGATAAATATGATGGAATGAAATACAAAGAAGACACATCTTATAACATTAGATTCTAAAGATAACACATAACACAGAAGGTCTATATTGTCAATACTACCCGCAAGAGTCCCAGAACTGGGCTTCTCATAAAGTCCAGTTCTATATATATATATGTATATATATATATATATACATACATATATATGTATATATATATATATATACATATATATGTATATATATATATATATACATATATATGTATATATATATATATATACATATATATATATATGAGTTTTTTTTAACTCTTTATTACCCAGCATTAAAGGTTAATAAATTTATGGCTGAAATGAATGCACCAAAGTCACCCCTATTATCGGTATCACCAGCTTCTTGCTTGACCTCTTACATAATAAGAATCACATCTCAGTCATGAAAAAGAACTTTTAAATCAATTCACACTTATTTTCTGAGATTCTTTCAGGCTTGGTTGCATTCATTGCCTGTTTAATATAAATGATGCAATAGCACCATTGCCAAGCACCTTGAGTTGGATTCTTTCACCCGATGCCCTGAGCAATTTAACTCCACGCTATGGGCTAAATGGAAATTCAGTCCACTTGTTGTTGGAGCACAAAACAAAGTTCAAGTAATTATCACCGTAGGGCATTTAGGGAAGGATCCACAGAAGATGGAATTGAACTTGCATGATGAGTTGGATTTTAATAAAGAAAGACGATGAGGAAGAAAAGGAGATTATACAAGGATGAGGGAAGAACATGATTAAAGACAGCAAGAAAGAAGGGAAAATAGCATTTATTGATTAACCCCTATGAAACTAGTTGGACACCTTGACTCCCTTAACTTGTTTCATTGTCTCCACAAACCTGAAAGGTTTATAGGATTAGCTCCATTCTTGCCAATCAAGGGAACATGAGATGGAGGATGTGCAATAAAGCCACACAGCCAGTAAGCAGCAAAACCAGGATTTGTATTCAGATGAACAGAATTCCAAAATACATGCCCACTATGCCACATTGCCAAAGGCAAAAAGAAGTATAATTACAGAGGAGGTGATGCTGAAATAAAAGCAAAACCATTGCATTGTCTCTTTGAGAGACAATAAACATTTTAACAGGGTTTTCTTTTTTATTAAAAAGTGCTTGCTAAACATTAAAAAATGATAACTATACGTTGCTACAATTTTCCCCCTGCAGCTGGGGACTTGCTCATAGATGACCACTGACTTTTTCATAACCAAGGCTAATCAAGAGACCAACTAGCATTTTGAAAAAAACGAGAGAAAGTCTGAGGTTAAGCAGATAAAAGAGTTACGAGTGAGTTAGAAAATAATGGATGTTAAGTGGAAAGGATGCTGTAGATGGGAAAAGAACCTAGCCACTATGAATATATCAAGTAGTCAAATGTGTCCTTTTTTAGGAAACTATAACCCATCTGTTTGAAATAGAGATATTTCTTTATTATTGCTGTTCTTTCATTAATTAGAGCTGATCCAAGTCTAAACTCTAGCCCCTACCTTAAGAAGTTACAAAGATATCATTTTTCAAGATCTAGCTAAAAAAGCACTTCTTTCTAAAAGGCTTATTTAATCCCTTACAGCGAGATTTTTGAACTCTTACAGGCATTTTGGTTTGTATCTATATTTTTTATTTATTGATGGCTTATCTTTCCTTTTAGACTGTAAGGTCCTGGAAACTACGGTAAGTATGATTCATTATTGTATGTCCAGACCCTGCTTTACATATAGTCAGCACTCAAAATATTTGTTGGGTGAATATTGCATGTGTTTCAGATGGGTTAGCACCAGCTTTTCAAATCAAGCATTATGTATACATAAATTATTTTCTGCCTATTCTTTTTTTCCATTAGTCATCTCATGGTCACTGCAATAATCGTAGATTCTATAACATCCTGAGTAAATGGACTACCCTGCTGAACAAATAAACTTAGTGAATCTGGATTTCCAAATGAAACTGGTTCCCCATCTCTCACTTTAAACAAAAATAAACTCAAGATGAATCAAAGACCTAATTTAAGACCTGAAACCCTAAAAATTCTAGAAGATAACATTGGAAAAACCCATCTGGATATTGGCCTAGGCAAATAATGCATGACTAAGACACCAAAAGCAAATGCAACAAGAACAAAAATAAGTAAATAGAAGCTAATTAAACTAAAAAGCTCCTGCACAGCAAAAGAAATAATCAGCAGAGTAAACAGACAACCCATAGAGTGGGAGAAAATATTTGCAAACTATGCATCTGACAAAGGACTAATATCTGGAATCTACAAGGAACTCAAACAAATCATCCAGAAAAAGTCAAATAATCCCATCAATAAGTGGGCAAGATATGAATAGATAGTTCTCAAAAGAAGATGGACAAGCAGCCAACCAACATATGAAAAAAGTGCTCAACATCACTAATTATCAAGAAAATGCAAATTAAAACCACAATGGGATACTGCACCTTTCTTCTACGAGAATGGCCATAATTTAAAGGTCAAAAAACAATAGATACTGGCATGGCTGTGGTGCAAAGAGAACACTTTTACACTTCTGCTGGGAATGTAAGTCAGTACAACCTCTATGGAAAACAGTATGGAGATTCCTTAAAGAACTAAAAGTAGATCTACCGTACAACCCAGCAATCCCACTACTGGATATCTATTCAAAGGAAAAGAAGTCATTATGTGAAAAAGACACATACACACGCATGTTTATAGCAGCACAATTAACAATTACAAAGATACAGAACAAACCCAAGTGCTCATCGATCAAAAAGTAGATAATGAAAATGTGGTATACGTACACCATGGAATACTACTCAGCCATAACAAGGAATGAAATAATGGTCTTTTGCAGTAACTTGGATGGTGCTAGAGACCATTATTCTAAGTGAAGTAATTCATGAATGTAAAACAAAATACCATACGTTCTCACTAATAAGTGGGAGCTAAAGCTATGAGGTCACAAAGACATTACAGAGTGATATAATGGATTTTGGAGACTCACTGTGTGGGTGGAGATTGGGAGAGAGGGTGATGGATAAAAGACTACATATTGGGTATGGTGTATACTGCTCAGGTGACAGAAAATCTCAGAATTCACCATTATAGAATCCCATCCATGTAACCAAAAACCACTTGTACCCCAAAAGCTATTGAAATAAAAAAATAGAAAGGATATTAAAAGATCGAAATTCTACATGGAATTAATTATAGGAAAAATATTTATCACTAATAGCCCAAAGTGATTATAGCTTTTGTTAAAGCCACCGAATAAAACTTTTCATCAAAAGGGTTCCATAATTTCAGGCTTCAATACACTTCTAGCAGTGACATTTAAAACCTACAAAGAGTAAAGCAATGAGACATAGTTATGGTGAAAACAAAATAAATAACTATGTGGACCAAAATCCAAGCCCACAAGTGATGCTGAAGCTGAAAGCTACAGAGGTCTGAAGTCAAAAGCAGACTAGGCCACTCAGAGAGCTAGCTCTTGCAGAGACCTAGTGACTACAAGGGTTCAACAAGAGTCGGGAGGTAGGAGGGAGCAGACTCACTGTTTAAAACCAGGGAAAAGTGGATCTCTTCACCTGCAAAAGCGTAGTTTGGGGTGGGTGGGTGGGTGGGTGGCTGCTGTGATGGTTAATACTGAGTGTCTACCTGATTGGATTGAAGGATGCGAAGTATTGCTCCTGGATGTATCTGTAAGGGTGTTGCCAAAGGAGATTCACTTTTGAGTTAGTGGGCTGGGAAAGGCAGACCCACCCTTAATCTGGGTGGGCACCATATAATCAGATGACAGTGTGGCTAGAATATAAAACAGGCAGAAAAACGTGAAAAGGTTAGAATGGCTTAGACTCCCAGCCTACATCTTTCTCCTGTGCTAGATGCTTCCTGCCCTTTAACATTGGACTTGAAGTTCTTCAGCTTTGGGACTGGGACTGGCTTCCTTGCTCCTCAGCTTGCAGATAGCCTATTGTGGGACCTTGTGATTGCGTGAGTTAACACTCCTTAATAAACCCCCATACATATCTAGAGGATATATATTTACATATCCAGAGGAAGTTGTTATACAACTATCTAGAGGAAGCCATATATACTTATAGATATATAAGATATATTTACATATCTAGAGGAAGTATATATTTGATACACAACTTCCTCTAGATATGTAAAAATATCTTAATATTTTTCTGAATCATATAAAAGAAAGCTACAGAAATTATATCTATTTACCCCTAAGTACTTATATTTGTATAACCACAATAAGATAATAAAAATCAGGAAAATAATAAAGATACAACACTATTCCATAATCTATAAAACTTACTCAAATTTTGTTCATTGTCACAATATTATTCTTTACAGCAAATAAAGAAGAATAAATATGCTTTAGGATCACATAATTCATTTAGTTGTCATGTAACTTTCATATCTTGAATCAGTCCCTTTTTTGTCTCTAATGACATAAAAATTTTGCAGATGTCCCTCAATTTATGGATGTCTGATGTTTCCTCAAAGTTAGATTTGGGTTATGCCCTCTTGTCAGGAATACTACAGAAGTGATTTGGCTTCCATGGCTTTTAATACAAAGTCTGCAGTAATTCTTATCTTTTGTCTCACTAAATAATGTGTGGGGGGGTGGTTCTTGCTGTTTTTAAGATTCATCACTTTATTAATGGTTTTTACTAATTTAATTACCATGTTCCTTGCTGTAGTTCTTATTTTCCAATTATATATATGCTAGGTCCCTTGATAGTTCCTCAGGATACTGAGTCTCTATTCATGTTTTTAAATCTTTTCTCTATGCTCCATTTAGTTAGGATAGTTTCTATGGCTGTATAGCTAAGTCAAATAATCTTTACTTCTGCAGTGTCAGTTCTGCTGTAAATACTGTCCGGTGAATTTTTAAAATTTCAGATACTGTATTTCACAAATAAACGATTCTTTCGGTGTTTTTATATCTCTTAATCCTCTCTTCATTATGTTCATATTTTTCTTTAAATCCTTGAGAATGTTTTATATATATATATATATATATATATATATATACACATACATATATATGTGTGTGTGTATATATATGTCCCTGTTCTGCTAATTCCATCGTCTCATTTTTATGTCCATTTCTACTAATTTATTTTCTTCTGATTATGAGTCATATTTTCCTAACTCTTGACATGTTCTGGTAAAAACATTCTAGTAATGTTTTTATTAGATGCTGGATCTTGTGATTTGTATGTTTTTCAGTGCCTGGATTTTATTGTTTTCCTTTAAAGTTTGCTGGGCTCTACTCGTGAATTAGCTGGATCTTTCTGTGGCTTGATTTTAAGATTTGTTACAGAAGGTCTAGAGTAGCCTTTCCTCTCAGAGTTGTTTAGCCCTACTACTAAATTTGACCCTTCTAGGGTCTCTATCCATCGTTTAGTTAACCAGTGACAACTCTTAATTCTAGATGGTTAAAGCCTGAACATTTTCCCCACTCTCTGTACACTCTAGGAATATTTCAATTTATTGCTCCATAAAAGTGATTCTCTCTTCAGCCCCATGGAATTTTATTTTACACATGTAGAGATTAACCATCACTAAATACCCAAGATTTATGTAGATTTTGGAAGCTGTGTGTGTGTGTGTGTGTGTGTGTGTGTGTGTGCATGTATGTAGTAGTATCAGTAGCAGTAGTAGTAATAATAATAGCTCCCTCTTCTCTGGACATCTGCCCTAAAACCTCTACCTCCATGACCTGTGTCTGATTTACCTTAACTCAATGAGGCTAGTATTCTGCTTAGGATTCTCGTCTTCGTACCATAGTCTAAAATGTGCCTCCAGTTAGGAAGTCAGACTAATCTTAGGGTCCACTTTTATTTTCCTACTCTCAGGGGTCCCTGTCCTGTGCTGCCAGTTGTTCACTATCTGAAAACAACTGGTTCATATACTTTTGTTCATTTTTCTCGTTGTTTACAGAGGAAGTGTAAGTTTATTACCTGTTATGTCATCATTGCCAGAAGTAAAAAATTGCCCCTTCCTCTTTCTTCTCTTCTCCCCAAGAAACAATTCATGTCTAATACTGTGTTCCAGGACACTACAAACTTTTACATCAGTGCTCTGGTTTACTAGGATTGTTCCTCAGTATTTTTGTACTTATGAAAACTTTGTCTTTCTAGTGTAGTTTTCTCTTAATCTTCTCTCCTCTGTGTACTTTCTGTGTACTTTCTGTGTACTTTCCTTTTGTTCCCCACAAAGCCTTATAGTAGAAGATGAAAAATTAGTTATCCCCAAAATTACCGTTTTTTCTTTTTTATTTATAGAAATTTATCTTCTGTAATTTGAAGTCTATGTTTCTTTGTCTTCTAGTTATGATGAAGGTTTGAGATTTGTGTGCATTCATTTATTTTTGCTGTATATTTATTAGTCCGTTTTCAAACTGCTATAAAGAACTGCCTGAGACTGGGTAATTTATAAAGGAAAAAGGTTTAATTGACTCACAATTCAGCATAGCTGGGGAGGCCTCAGGAAACTTACAATCATGGCAGAAGGAGAAGCAAACCTGTCCTTCACATGGTGGCAACAAGGAGAAGTGCTGAGCAAAGTGGGGGAAAAGCCCCTAATAAAACCATCAGATCTCATGAGAACTCACTATCATGAGGACAGCATGAAGATAACTGCCCCATGATTAAGTTACCTCTTACCAGGTCCCTCCCATGACATGTGAAGATTATGGGCACTATGATTCAAGATGGGATTTGGGTGGGGACACAGCCAAATCATATCAGGCCAGAATAAATAAATAAATAAATAAATAAAATACCTAAAAATAAATGTGACCAAAGAGGTGAAAGATCTGTATACTGAAAACTATAAAACATTAATAAAAAAGTTGAAGACACAAATAAATGGAAAAACAGTCCATGTTTACAGATTGGAAGAATTCATATTGCTAAAACATCTGTGATATCAAAGCGATCAACAGATTCAATGAAATCTCTTATCAAAACACCATAATATTTTTCACAGAAACAGAAAAAACAAATCTAAAATGTATATGGAACCACAAAACCCAAATAGCCAAAGCAATTTGATCAAAAAGAATAAAGCTGGAGGCATCATACTATAACTTCAAAATATACTACAAAGCTATAGTAACCAAAACAGCATGGTACAACATAACAACAGACACACCAACATGAAACAGAAAAGAGAACCTAGAAATAAATCCATGCACTTACAGCCAATTGATTCTTAACAAAGATTCCAAGAACACACAATGGGAAATGAACAGTCTCTTCAACAAACTGGATATCCACATACAGAAGAGTAAACTTAGACCCTTCTCACCATACGCAAAAACCAACTCACAAGATAGTAAATATATTAAAGACTTAAATGTAAGACCAAAACTATGAAGTTCTAGAAAAAAACATATGGGAAAACTCCATGACATTGACCTAGACACAGTTTTTTTGTATATGACCTCAAAAGCACAGGTTAGAACAGCAAAAATAGACAACTGGGATTACATCAAACTAAAAATCTTCTGCATGGCAAAGGAAATAATCAACAGAATGAAAAGACAACCTACAGAATGTGAGAAAATATTTGCAAACTATAAATATGATAAGGGATTATATCCAAAAAATATATAAAGAACTTAAAAAGCTCAATAGCAAACAACAATCCAATTTTTAAAATGGGCAAAAGACCTAAATAGACATTTCTCAAAAGAAGACATAGAAATGGACGATAGTTATGTGAAAAAAATGTTCAACTTCAGTAATGATCAGTGAAATGCAAATCAAAACCACAAGAGATATCACCTTATTCCTGTTAAAATGGTTACTATTAAAACAACAAAAGATGACAAGTGTTAGCAAGAATGTAGAGAAAAAGGAAACCCTTACACACTGTTGGTGGAAATGCAGATTAGTATAGCCATTATAAAAATTTAAAGTAGACCTACCATAGGATGCATCAATGCCACTACTGGGTATATATCCAAAGAAAATGAAATTAGTCTTTGAAGAGATTATATATATTTATGTTTATTGTAACACTATTCACAAAAGCCAAGAAATAGAATCAACTAAGTGTCCATCAATAGATGAATGGATAAAGAAAATGTGGCATATATGCAAAACGTGATAGTATGTAGCCATAAAAAAGAAGGAAATCCTGTCATTTGTGACAATATGGATGAACCTAGAGGACACTGTGTTAAATAAAACAAGCCAGACACAATTAGATACATACTACGTGATCTCACTCATATGTGGAACCTAAAAAATTGATCTCATAAAAGTAGACAGTAGAATGGTGGTTACCAGAGGCTGGGGTGGATAGGAAGATACTGGTCAAAGTATGTATATTTATAGTTAGATAGGAGGAATAAGATCAAGAGATCTATTACACAGCATGGTGACTATAGTTAATGATGATAAATTGTATTCTTTAAAAATGCTGAGAGTGGATATTATGTATTCTCACCACAAAATGATAACTATGTGAGGTAATGTATTTATTTGTCAGTTAACTGTATTTAACCACTGTGCAAGGTATATATGCTGTGTTGTATAAGATAGATATAATTTTAATGTAAATTTAAAATAAATAAATAAAACAAACTTTTTTTAAGGAAACACACAAATAAAGTCAGGTTTATTCAATTTGATACAACAAGGGAGAATACATCCTGGAAGAACCTTAGAAGAATTTCAGGAAAGGGATTTGAGGGTATGTTTGGGTATAAGTTGGATTATTCTAAAAAAGGATTAGGATAGTGGGGAAGACTTCTGAATTAGAGACTGTTAAAAAGAAGCAGGAGCTAGGGATTCAGTATTTGGATATGTCAGAATTTCTTTGTTCACAAGGTGGGAGGAACCAAGCAGCACTAGGCTATCAATGGCACCAGGCTAACAATAACTTAGAAAAAAAAATTGCCACCCATTATTACAGTTGTACTCTGACCTTGTATAAAAATGGTGCCTATTTTCCTTGCCATGTGGTAATAGAAATATTAGTTACAGTTGGTTAGCAGAATTGCTGATTTTCAGTCTCTGAAAATTACTGAGTTAGAATATAGCTTAAAAGAATTCACTCAGAATTTAGGTCAAAAAGTCATAGATAAATATATAAATATATATTTATAAACTCACAAAAAAGAGATGAAGGAGCTTGCTCAAGAATCTCCAAAAAACGAGTGAGAAGCTATATTTAAAGGGATCGGAGCTTTTGCCAGAGAATTTTCCAGAATTGAATAAAATATTATTCCTTAGATTCACTTCAGAAATGAGTAATAGTAAAAAACAAAAACTGTAGACATTAATAACAAGATGGTAAAGGAATGTCCATGTAACATTAAAGAGCGAAAAGTTTCTTTTCATGTCTTGGAAAATAAAAACATAATATACATATGAAAAATTAAGGTAACCACAATACAATAGTAAAATATATAATATATACAATAATATAACAGTATATCTCCCAATTCCGCAGATAAAAATTGAGGAAATATTTTAAAAATTATCCTTCAAAGAGAAAACAAGCAAAGAGAAAAACAAAAGGAAAGAAAATTATAAGTAGTATGATTAAGATGGTAGGAATATTTGCAAATGTATTAGTGATCATGATATATGTTAATTTGCAGGGTAGAAAACAGATTATCCAAATGGACTTTAAAAAATATATCTCAACAATTCTTTTTTTTGAAAAATCACACAGACAAGTTAAAATCACATGGATATCAAGTCACATAAAGAAAGTACTAACCAAAGCAAAGCTGTATTAATAGCAGACAAATTAGAATTCTTGGTAAAAATCAATAATAGTGATAGGGGAAAAATCCACCAAGATGGTTTGATTATCAGAAATTTAGATGCACTTACTGATTTAAAATTAAAATATATAATGCAAAAATTGACATAATTGTAAAGAGTAGTTAGCAAATCTGCAATTAGTAGGGGACTACACTCTTCTTGTAACACTCTTCTCTCAGAAACCAGTCTATGAAGATGACAAAAATTATTAAGTACAGTAAATTTAAATAATACAATTAACAAGATTAGTCCAATAGAAATGTTAATAGAACTTGCATCCAATATATAAAATATACATTATTTGCAGGTATTCATGAAATATTTACTAACAACTAAGGTCTAACAAATTCCAACAATTATAGACTACATTCTTTAACCATAATTTGATTAAGTTCAATTAACAATGAAAATAGCATTTTACTAAAACAAACAAAAAGTTTGGAAACTTTAAGGTGCATTCAGGAAGGCTATCTAGTTTAAGATAAACTGCACTAAACAAATCATTTCTTATCCATCTGTTTTAGTTTACCAATGTGTGTAATTAATAAACTGGACAATTAGACGATCAGGAACTCTACTATGTTTTATATTACAATATAAATTGCAGAAATCAAAGAGTGATGATAAAACATTGAGAAACAGTGTACTTGTTAATTTGTTAAACCAAAAGATTTTTGAAAGGACCAAGATTCCTTTTGAGAAATGTGGTAAAAATAAAAGTTATTTGTGTATTAATAAAAATGCAATGACATTTTTTAAACATAGTTACATTTTGCTATTACCATTTGCTGCTTACTATTTTAAAATATAGTTACATTTACCAAATTACATTTTTGTAAATGACTGCTTTATATTACATACTGTAATCTCTTTTAATATTAACAATAACAATAACAGCTTATGATAATGACACTTAAGGTTATTTTTATCGCCTTCCTTAAATAACTACATTTACTCAATTACAGCTTTAACCCTCAGAATACTGTAATTTTTCAAACTCCTGGTCAATTGAATATTTAGGAAGAGTGAATCCTTGTTTTTATTGATCATTCCAATGACCATTGTCTTGGTTGTATTGCTGAGATTTCTTTTTTAAAAGAACACATTCTTCATTTTGTATGTTGAATAAATGTCTTGATTCTATCCAAGGACACATTCAATGTGTTTTCTTTCACCACAACTAAGCTTTAGTTCACTTTCCAAGTCGACCTTCCTAATTCCAAGTCTATCTTTCATATTCTCCCAACAATTTAAAATATTCATGTTTATGTTTCCAAGATCCCCCTTTTCCATTTCATACATTCTTTTACTCTTTCAACAAACATTTACTTGCTTCCTGTTGCATGCCAGGAGGTGTAAGGCTTTATGCCAGGTCCAGTGTTAGGAACTTCTCCTAAATAATCATATTTAATATTCTCAACAATCCAAAGAAATAGATATTGATCTTATCCCCACATTACAGATGAGAAAATATAAGCACAAAGATGTTAAGAAACTTGCCTAAGGTCACATTTCTACTAAATTCCTTAGCTAGCTCTAAAACCTAGGCACAGAGCATAGTCTCTGTACTGTGGCTAACTTGGGAAAAACAGTAGTGGAAGTTTGCACTACATCACTCCAATACATCACCAATTTTGTACATAGCCCTCTGCCATGTAACTTTCCTGACCCTCAGGCTAAAGGCATGATATATTTTTCCACTCTATAAATATTGGGTATGGCCATGTGGCTTGCTTTGGCCAGTGAAATATTTGCAAACATAATACAAGCAAAGGACTGAAATAGCTTATGTGATTGAGCTGTCCATTTTTTCCATCACATAAAAAGGTAGCTCCTTGGCCCCAGACCTGACCTTAAATCAACTGAACCCAGTCAACCAGCAAATGCTTATCGAGAAATGAGTCTTGTTTTTGCATGCTACTGAGATGTTGTGGTTGTTATGCAACAGCTTGTCAGCAAATAACTGACTGAAACAAGTGACAAGTAAGCAAATAACACTAATACATTGTTGTCAGTGATTTTATAAAAGACATTCTGGGTGCTAAAAAACAGAGACAAAGCAGAGGTTTTGGTATGCTATCTGGAGACAATGACACCTGAATTAGTTCTAAAATAATCTATACTTTTTTTCCGAAAATGGGTTTTGTGGGGAATTGAAGGCTGTTACTAGAAGAGGGCAGCATGTTTGCTGGCCTGGCCTTGAAAGAGAGGTAATTTTAGAGATTTGTTGCAGCTGGAATATAGGGTTCCACGGAGGGAATGATAATGATAACAATCAACCATTCCCAATCTTCCTGGAACTGAGAGCTTTTCCAGAAGGTAGAATTCTTAGTGCTAGCACTGGAATACTTCCGGGTAATCCAGCATAGTTGTCACATAAAACTGAAAAAATATTATAATAGACAAGTAGGGGCCAGGAGCAGTGGCTCACACCTGTAATCCCAGCACTCTGGAAGGCCAAGGTAGATGGATCACCTGAGGTCAGGAGTTCGAGACCAGCCTGGCCAACATGCCGAAACCACATCTCTACTAAAAAAAAAAAAATTAGCCAGGCTTGTAGCCCATGCCTGTAGTCCCAGCTACTTGGGAGGCTGAGGTGGGAGAATGCTTGAACCTGGGAGGCAGAGGTCACAGTGAGCCGAGATCATGTCACTGCACTCCAGCCTGGGTGACAGAGCGAGACTCCCTCTAACAAAAACAACAACAACAAAAAATTGACAGCAGGCAAATGTTATTTAATCTTTTTGTTCACTCAATTTTTTATCATTCTATATAAATTAAAATAAAATTAAGGGGAAATTAGTGAAACCTAGGTGCTCATGAGTGCATGTAGAAAAGTACACTGAAATGTTGTACTTTGCTAGTCGGTTCCATGCAACTATCTACCTCTTAAACACATTTCTCCTGAAGTTTTAACTCCATATATATGATTACACATTTTGTTCATTCAAGCACAAATTTCAAGGCTAGGACACACTTTAGTCAGTAGAAGTGGGTCATACTGGCAATGATTCAAAACAGGGGAGGGGAAAGCATATAAGCATCTAGAGAGAAGCTGGAAATAAAAGAATAAAAAGCTCAGCAAATTGTCTCCCTACAAAATATTTATAAAACTGGAAACAATATAGAATTATGGAAATTGACTAAAAGAATACACCAAGTTGAGAGGTGAGTGTTTTTCAAGAAAAGAAAAAGAAAACTAAGCTATGGATTAGAACAGGGAGAGTACAGCATTTCTCCCATGGGCTAATCCCAACCCTCACCTCAGCTCAATTTGCACACTTATTCTACCAGTGCAGGGCAATGAGGAGAGGCATGCCTTGATTGGGGTCAGAGCACAGAAAGGTCTCACAAGTGGCACTGTCTGAACGGTTGTGATCTTAGTGGCAAATACATTGTGAAGACCAGTGCTAAGTTAGCCTGAGGTTGCCCTTCTGCCTGGGGCAAAAATGAACCAGGAACCTAGCCAGAAATTTTACAAAGAGATACTCCAAATAAGTTATTCATAGGGTTCTTTAACAAACTCTTCACACACCTGCACAAAAGAGACTGGAGAGAGTCTAAGCTATCTATCCATACACCCCTGGTTGATCTTGATATGCATATCTTCATAGAAGAGAGGCCAAAAAACCTAAAAGCTGGGCTGATTTAAAAACTGCCTGAAATTTGAATGTATTCCCCAGTACACAAACATATCCACTAATATAGGGTGGAAGCTTTACTGGCTTGAGGTCTTTGAACACAATCTCTGACCAGTCATTGACTGACCACTAAGCTATGCAGAGAGAGGTGACTCTTATGTAAGCAGGCTTAAAATAATAATAATAATAAAACAAGAATTAAATGTGTGTATGTGCGTGTGTGTATGTGTGTGTGTGTGTGTATGTTTGTATACCAAGCAGAGACACCAGTATCCACAAAGCATCATCAAATTCCAGAGATATAGTCCAGGCAAGTTACTAAACAGGCAGGAGCAACAACTTTAGGGATAAATTATAATACAGACTTGCTGCAATATGTTATCTAAAATATCTAATTTTTAACACACAAAGAAATGAGATATGGAAAGAAACAAAGTGTATCTCATTAAAAAAATAATAATAGATAGAAACCATTTCTGAGGGGGCCCACATTTTGGACTTAGTAGATAAATACTTCAAAGGAGTTGTTACATATGTATGTTAAAATGACTAAAGAAATTTTGTATAAAGAATTAAAAGAAAGTATAATGACAATAATTCAACAAATAAGTTATTGGGATAAATTCATAGAAATTATTTAAAATATGAAAATTTGGGGGTGACAAGTAAAAGAACAGAAATTTAAAACTTACTAGAGGTGCTAAAGAGTAAATGTGAGATGATAGAAAATGAGTAAATTTGAAGACATGTTATTAGAATTTATTGAATATGAAGAAAGAAAAATAAAGAAATATGAACAGAATCTAAGAAACTTGTAAGAAAAAACGAGGCATATATGTGTCCTAGAAGTACTAAAAGAGGAAAGAAAAAAGCAGAAATATATATTTGAATAAATAATGTTAAAATATTTCCAAATTTGATAAAAATATTTAAAGATGTAAAATTTTCAACAAACCCCAAATTAGATAAACTCTGAAATTTTACACCTCAACACATAATAAGAAAGCCAAAAAAAAAAAGACAAAGTCATCTACAATTTTTTTTTCAGTCTATCAACACAGAACTGTACTTCTTTGACATCTTCAGATTAGTGATGAGTCTTGAAATGAATCAATTTGTGACAAGACACAACGAAAGGCAAAGCAAGGTTAGGGAGTGGAGAATATTTGTTTTTCTCCAAGCTTCAGGGCGAGATCAATTAAATCTTGGACGTCTAGCCATCACCCCTCTTTCTCCACAGAGTGGGCCCAGCTGCCTTCATGGGCTGGCAACACAATTCATTTTTACTCAGAGCCAGTCTTTCTGGCTTTCTTGGCTCCTCAGGTCTGAGAAAATTGGACCTGGCAGTGTCAGTGCCACTTGACAAAAGTCTAGATAATCTATTGTATCAATTCCCTGAGTAGTATGAAAAACAAATCATCACATACAGGAGACAAAAATACAATTAAAGGAATTTTCATCAGAAATGATGGAGTCAAGAAGGCAATGACATGACATATTCAAATTACTAAAAAAAAAATTGTCAACTAAGAATTCTATGTTAAGCAATGTGTAACAACAAGCAAAGATTAGTTCTGATGGTTAGTTTTATGCATCAATTTGACTGGACTAAGGGATGCCTAAATAGCCAGTAAAATACTATTTCTAAGTGTGTCTATGAAGGTGTTTTGGAAGAAATTAGCATTTGAATCAGTAGAATTAGTAAAGATCACCCTCACTAATGTGGGAGAACATCATCCAATTCATTAAAGGCCCAAATAGTACAAAAAGGCAGAGGAAGGGCAAATTCTCTCTTCTGGAGCTGGGATATTCATCTTCTCCTGCTCTTAGACATCAGAGGTCCTGGTTTCAGGCCTTTAGGTTTCGGGACTTACACCAGCAGCCCCCACACCAGTTCTGAGGACTTTGGCTTCAGACTGGCAATTGTACCACAAGCTCTCCTTGTCCTCAGGCCTTTAAAATTAGACTAAATTACGCTACTGGTTTTCCTGGTTCTCCTCTCCAGCTTGCAGACAGCACATCATGGGATTTCTCAGCCTTCATAACTGTGTGTGCCAATTTCAATAATATGTCTCTCTCTCTCTCTCTCTTTTCTTGTGTGTTTGTGTGTGTATATACACATACACACACACACATATATATATACATATATATGTATATATATATAATATCTCACATGGGTTTTGTTTCTTTGGAGAACTCTAATACATTAGTTGTTTGAAAAGACCAAAAAATTGGCAATCCTTTAGGTAGACTGAGAAAGAAAAAAAAATTAATGAAAACAGAAGAAAAGAGGAGACATCACTACCAACCATACAGACATTAAAAATATTAAAAGGGAACACTATGCAAAAATTTATACAAATAGTTAACTTAGATGAGATGGACAAATTCCTAAAAATATACAAGTAACTGCAACTGACTCAATACAAGATAGAAAATCTGAATAGGCATATATATAACACAAAAAAAATTGAACTAGAAATTTAAAATCTTTCCACAAAGAAAAGCGCACACCCAGATGACTTTACTGGTAATTTCTAGCAAACATTTTAAGAAGAAATAATACCAACCACTCACAATTTTTTTTTTCAAAAGTAGAAGAGGAAGGTACAATTTCCAACTAATTCTATGAGGTCTGTGTTACCTTGATACAAATACCTGACAAGCCCCACAAGAAGAAAAGACCAGTAACCCTCATGAGCAGAAATGAAAAAATCCTTCAAAAAATTAGTGAACTAAATCTAGCAACATATTAAAAGGACTCTCCACCATGACCAAGTAGGATTTATTTATGTAACGAAAGATTGCTTTAGCTATCAAAAATAAATTCATGTTAATAGAATGAAGAAAAAGACAATCATCTCAATAGATGCAGAAAAACACAAATGACAATATTCGACCACTATTTATGGTAAAGTCTCTCAAAAAATAAGTAACACAAACTTTCTAAATATGATAAAGGAGCTAGGAGGCAGCAGGAATTGACTGCACACAGACAAGAAAGAACTTACTTGGGTGAGGGAGATGTTCTAAACCTACATCATGGTTATGACTGTACAATTTTATAAATTTACAAAAACTCATTGAATTGTATACTCTAAGTACTTTTAACACTTAAGATTTGTGCATTATTGTTACATTAATTTTACCTTAATAAAGCAATAAAACCTAATAAACAGCAAGAGGTAAATGGGGGAAGCTGTAGATGAAACAAGGTTAGCAATATACTGATAATTGCTAAAGCTGAGCCATGAATAATAGCAAGTTATTACACTATTCCACTCACTTTTATGAATGTTTGAAAATATATCATAATAAAATGTTGGGGTTTTAAAAATTAGAAATATCAGGGAAAAACAACTGAGGGCTTGGAGAAGCAGCAAGTATAATATGAAAATGTCCCTTGAGTTATTCCGATATTCCCTTATTCTCTCCTTAAGAAGCACCTCCTTAAGTTCTACATTGCTTTTACAATTTTTTCTTTGGTTAGTGAATTTGATCCTAACACTTGGAGAAAGGAAGATAGACATCATTATTTCGCTATGTAGATGAAGAAACCACAATCCAAGGTGAAAAAATAGAAAGGGGGGAAGCTGTGGACAAAGTCTGCATGTCCAGTGCTCTGCTCACTGCATTGTAATCATCTGTGCATTCCAGGCCTAAGCAATGCTAGATGTAAGGTAAATTGTGTAGTAGGTAAGAATTGTCTGCAGTATTCTCAAAATCCTCATTTGGCCTCATTGACATATTTTAACTTAGCTTTACATTGCTCCTGTCCCAAACACACACATATACACATACATTTTATTTTGATACTTCTTGAAAGGCAGGTTTTTTTTCAAATAGCACCCTTCACTCTGCTTCTCTTCCATCTCACTTTCCCTACCCTATCAGTACCTTCCCTCTCAGTTCTTGGTTGACAATACTTAATAAAGTATTCTCTCCACAGAATTATTAGATTAATGCTACTCTTATCAGAAGTATTTACATTTTAACAGAATCCAACAAAATCTTAAAGAAATGTATATCTTACTGACAAAACTTTAAGGCTCTGTGGAATGTGGATAGGGAGAATATTTTAGCCTAAGGAGGAAACTTCTTGGGCCCTGTGTATTACCTTCCAGGTTACATATTATGTCAAACCTGACCAAAGGCAGCATTAACAAATATTGAGAATGAGGAACAAATAAGCATCAGTCTAGTGAACTAAGCTTCTGCTTATTAACACCAGAAACTAATATTTCATTGTTTAGATAAGATGGAAACACTGTGGTGAGTCAGCTATAAATGAATTGGTGTGGACAATTCCATGGGGGACAATAATAGTGGACAGTGTTTGGAATTTGTCTAGTCTAGTGGCCTGCTTCTCTCTTTAATATGAGAGAATAAGATCACTCTTACATTCAAATGTGGATCAGTGAATCAGAATATTGGATATTTGGTTTAAAGGCAGTATTTCTCTCAGAATCCTCCCCACATTCTCTCCAGTTGAGACTTTGCTGTTTGATCCACACACTCAGATATCTCTTCATTGATATCATTATGTTGCATTGAATATGTGCATATACACTTATTCTTTCAAAAAATATATTTGAGCACCTGCTATGTGTCAATACTGTTCTGGGTATATAGGAAGTCATCAGTGAACAAAATAGACGAAGATTCCACCTTGTAGAGGAAAGTGAAAATGAAGCAAATGGAAGGAGTTCTTCATATATTCTGAGTACATATATGTCTGACTGATTTTTTTATACTGTTCATTATGCCTTTCACTCTCTTGGTGGTGTCTTTTGATAAGCAGAAGTTTAAATTTTAATATTATTAAAATAAACTTGTATAGAATGTTAGAAGTTTGTCAATGCTAGGAAAGATTAGTCATGCAAATGGCCAAAGATTGCTGAATGTACGGGTTGTCTAAGGAGCAATAAAAGAGGACAGTGTGGCTAGAGAAGACTGAATGGGATAGGAGTGGGTAGGGAAAAACAGCAGGAGGTGAAGTCCAAGAGTCAAACAAGGAGAGGCCTCTGCAAGGGCCTACTACTTTGTGCAATAGGGAGTCATTGCAGATTTTGAGAATTGATCTTGCTTACATTGGAAAAGAATCACTCTAGTTGTTATGTTGATAATAAGATAGAATATAAAAGCACAGAGATCAATTAAAAGCCTATTGGAAAAAAACAGGTGAGAAAAGATGGTCCAGAGTGGTAATAGCAGAGATGAGGACAAATGTTCTTATGGATACAGTGAACATAGATCCAAGAGACTTTCCTTCTACAGAGAATATCTCTATCTCCTTCACTAACGGAGCTTAGCATCCCTGAACACACCATGTGTTCAATGACTATGTGATTAATGGGTTAAAAAATCAAAGAATGAGTGCTGAGCAGCTGTAATCAACCTGGAATGGAAAGCTATTTCAAGACAGTGTGGAAAAAAATAAACATTATCCATAGTCACAAACTTTTAATTGTTATAAAGAATAGCTATAGTCATCTTTGAGTACAGAGGCTACTGGTAGTTTTCATTTGAATATATCTGAAATAAATATTTATGTAATAGGATTGGAGGGTTTTTTTTTTGCTCGAGAATTGTCCTCAATAAATGCATAAAATGAACGCTCCTTCATCCAGCAGCTGTTATTAAAGAAATGTGTATAAACAACATACAATTATAAAATGCTGCTGAGTTCCTAAAATGTGGTGAGTGGTTGACAGGCCATAGCAATAGTCTTCTAACTCTTCTCCTACCTCCAGTTTCCCTTGCCGACATTGATCTGTACCACTCCTAGGGCATGCTTTCTAAAGCACATTTCTGCTAAAATCTTTTAATAACTTTTCATAGTCTTCTGAGTTAATAAATATCTTCTCAGTCTTGACATTCAAGGTAGTTCTAAATGTCTAGCTTTATATCTCCAGCCATTACCTATACTCATGACAAATATAGCTAATATTGAAAGGAACTTAAGTTCTTATTAAGGGGACAAGTTCTGAAGATAAGCTACCTGGGTTTAAATCCCAGCTGAGCATAAAAATTAACCCATTTAGCTTTAGCATCAGCTTTTGGAAAAATGGGATAGTAACAGTTCCTACCTTATACCTTGTGAAGATTTATTGAGATAACAAATGTAAATTATGCTAGATTGTAAGCTCCATGAAGGCAGGAATCAAATTTATGTTATTCCACACTAAACTTCAATGCCATGTACATAGTAGACACTGAATATATATATTCTGAATATATATATATATTCTGAATATATATATATATTCTGAATATATATATATATTCTGAATATATATATATATATTCTGAATATATATATATATATTCAGTGTCAGTATATATATATATATATATATATATATATATATATATATATTCAGCGTCTACTATCTGCCTGGTTCTTTTCTAAACCCTGAGGATACCATGGTCTATATCATGAATTCTCATGAAGCTCACCTTTTGGTAAAGGAAGATAGATAATAAATCCACAAATAAATACACATTTGAACACTATATATTGAAAAGTGTTATATTAAAAAATTGCAATGGGGTAACATATGGGGATATTTGATTTTGTAGTCATGGAAGAACTCTGAGGAAGTCACACATGAACTCAGATCCAAATATTGGGAAACAAAAATCATGCAAAACTAGGGGAAGTGGGAACATTACTAAGTATTCCTAGAAGGAACCTAAAGTTAGCATGCCTTATGGCAGATGGGTTCAATGAACAGAGAAAAGACCAGCATAGCTATGTCATGCTGTCATGGTAGTGGTGAAAATAATACAAGTGGAATTCAGATTAGGAGCCAGGGCTCCCTAAGAAGATGAGTTTTTATTTAGAGTGCAATAGGAACCCACTGGAGCTATTTAAGCAGAGGAATAATCACAGTTCACTGGGCCATTGCATAGCAAATGGATTGTGGGGGACAAAAGCAAAAGTAGGGACCTGGTTAAGAGTTCACACTTTAATAGATATAAGAAATTATGGTGGTTAGCTTTTGTCTGACAAAATGGAAATGGAGTGAATGCAAAATATTTGGAATATAGTTTGTAGGTAGAAACAAAGGAATAAGAGTCAAGATGGTTTAATTCAGGGCCATGTTGTATCTCTTATCGGCCTTCTGCACTTTTGCTTTCATGGCTCTTTCCACCATGAAAACAATATTAAGAACTGTATTTCACAAGTGCACTGGAATAAAGATGAATATAATCCACTCTGGATTATATTATTTTTCCTTCTGGTTTAAAAAAAAAATTAAAACATTTTCAATAGCTCCTAAAAGATTTGTGGGTCCTAAGCACTCTGCCCAATGGGTAAGTTGACTCTGGTTTTATTTCTAACAACAAAAAAATACAACTATTAGTAGACTACATTTGAAAGTGGTAAAACTTTAATGCATATTAGCTATCACATTATTATTATTATACGCTGGACATGACTTGTGCTTCCTTACCTCTGTGGATTTGCTCGTGTTGCTTCTTGAACTTCTCCCTTCCTTACTTGTCAAAAATTCATCTACCCTTCAGTGCTCAGACCAAATGCCAGCTCTTTTATAAAGTCTTTTCTGATTCCTTCATTGGTCTTGATCCTTCTCGTCTCTGTCTCCACAAGTCCACGTCAGTACCAGTCTCACTGCTCTAATTAGAGTTTGGTCTTGATTTATGTTAATTTATATACTTCTTTCCCTTACACATGTTTTAACTCCTTTAAATCCTTAGTGATACCTCATAAATCATAGCTTTATCTCTTACTGTGCCTAGCCAAGTGGCTTGCATAGAGTAAAGCCTCAATAAATATTTTTTGACTTGAATATCCAAGAAAACAGTCAGTCAGCCAAGTACTCTCACCAAAGCCTGTTGGGGCAAGATTGGTCTTCAGTATTGCTGCCCAGACTGTGGCACATGATCACTTTGAGACCATCTATTAAGCAACAAAATTCTAAGAGGAATGCCAACTGTGACTCCCCACTTTGCAAAGGATGCTGCCAGGCTTCTAAATAACAACTCCATGGAGCACCCATCCAAAACACCAGCTGGAGTGCAGACAGACTTGCACCTTGTTGACTCCCAGAACCATAAATCTAGAGCCTTGGCTAGTCTCCATTTTGGTTAATGATGATTGAGATCTGAAGCAGCTGAAAGATGAGGATTCTGATTAGATAGAGAAAGGAAATTAGATCCTGGGTAAATGGAAACATTATCCATTTAAATTGCGTCTGTCCTAATACTTACTTTGTAGAAAGCACTGTGCTTGGTACCATGGAAAATACAAATAGATCTTAGACCCAATCCTTGCTCTCAATGGAAATTATTTACAGCAGGGAATGGAGCTAGAGGAAAAAGATACTAGTGGAATCACAAATATAAAAACGACTCTGTGTCTTCAATGAGAAGGTATTATTCAGCTCCAGATGGACACTGACATATGACATCAGATGAATAAGCCCATATTCCTTAATTTCATTTTCTCTATAGAAAAACAACAACAGCAACAACAACAACTACTACTACTACTACTATTGCTACTTTTCCTTCTATCAGGAATACTAGGTGGTCTCACTACTTAGGAAACATAATAATTTCTTTTCTTTTAAACATTTTTATTGCTCAGTTTTCAGTTACATGCATGAATTCCATTCAATTTGCAATTGAAATTGAAAATTTCAATTTTTCCTACTATTTTGAGAAAGAGGAATTAATGCCCCAATAAATTGATAATTAACCATAATTGATATTCATATATTTATCAACAATTGTTTATTGAGCACCAAATACGACAAAGGAATTTTGATCAGTGTAAACTTGTGGTTCTCAACTGTGGCTAGCTTGTCCCAAATTCTCCCTAACTAGCATTTTCAAATAGTTAGGGAGTTAGTTAGGGAGCATTTGACAATGTCTGCCAGTATTCTTGGTTGTCTATTTTTATGTCGGGTGTTTTCTGGAAAATAGGCATTTTCTCATGCATGTCTCTTTTCTTGGAAGATATGTCCTATTATCTTTTTTCAACTAACCTTTTCCTATTGAAAAATAACCAAGACACAAGTAATTTTCAACTGGGAGTATAAAGAAAGGAATCATGAAATATTAGGTCAAATAATTCTTTGTTGCGGAGAGCTGTCTTGTAAACTCTAAGATATTTAGCAAGCATCCCTATGTCTTCCCCACTAATGCCAGCAGCACCTCCCTAGTCATGAAAATCAAAATGTCTCCAGACACCTACAAGCATCCTCTGGGTGGGGAGATGGACTGAGGTGGTGGTGACCAAGGGGATGAGAGGAAGCACAGTCAATTTCACCATTGGTGTAGGGAATTAAAAGGAACTGAGAAATGCAGTAACATTTTATAGATACAGGCCCTTGTATATACTACTGTGAGGAGTAAAGCCATTTTGCACTCTTAATCAAAAGGTTTAATAAATGCTCCTAACCTTTGAGATGTTAATTCCACTTCTAGGTAATCTGTTATAAGGAAATAATTGTAAAAAACAAAAACAAAAAACAAACAAACAAAAACTTTAAGCACTTCAATGTCTAACATTTCCCTGAGGAAAATTTAATTATAGAATAGCTACATCATGAAATATTAGGCAAACAATAGTATGTTTAAGAAAAGGTTCTTTTTTTAGTGTTAAGTGAAAAAAAGTAAGTTGCTAAATCACAATTACGTTAATAATACTCGGTAAACAAACAAACTAAACTAAAAGGAAAAACAGCAAAAATTTCAATAATATTATTTTCAGATTCAGGACAAAATATGGATATTTTACCCCTTTGTATACTGTATATTTTAATTTCCTTAAAAGTATACATAGAGTCAACATATTTTTTCTTATTTTTGAAAGTCTGAGTCAATGTAAAATACTAAAGGTGGAATCATGGGTAATGTCTCTCTGTAATGATGGATTGAGCATCGCAATGTTTTCTTCAACCCTCTTATGATATTGTTTTGAAAAAAAAATGCTGGTTCCATTGTTGGTATTCTGTTCATTGATAGAAAAGAGCAAATAATCAGTAGTTGGTTCTCCTTTTGCCCCAAAATTTGGCATCCAAAACAAACCACTGATGAAATCCATTTGCATTTGAATTATATCCACCCCAGAGCCAATTTCAGATCTCTTCCAAAAGCTTTTTATGTGCGATGTGAGTTCTTGTTCAGCTCATTCCAATAGTGGGGCTCTCTTCAAAAAAATGACTTCCAGTTTAGCTGAGTGGGGGTAGGGCCTGCCAAGAGAGAGCCGTCACTTTATGGATATGAAACTTTCATAAAGAACACAGCTTCAGTAAGTCGTTCCTCAAAGGAAATGTTGATGGTGTAAGATTCCAGATATTAGAGTGCAAAGGTGTAGCTTCTGATGTCTATAGGCAAATAGTTTTATAAAACATGCAAATGTATTCATTTGCTGTTATCAGATATTCCGTTTTCTAGATGATCATTTATAAACAACTTGAAATCAAGCAGAACAATGTTTAAAAACATAGTATTAATGTGTGGGAGTTGTTTTATAATGCATTGAACTTTTTTATGATAAGTGGTAGGGAAAATGCTTGTAAAGGGTATACACACGTAAATGCACAGCATAGACTTACACACACACCCCGGATGTAACCTGCTTCAACAAGCTACACTGGAAAATACAATTTCCTTTCTTTGTAACCATACTTCATTTACTCAATGCAGTAGTACTTTGAAAACTGATCTTTTCCTTAGCTATGCTGAACTTGCGTGTAACTGGGCACATCAAAATATCCATGTTTTTCTTTAATGCCAAGAAAAAGTGACAACATCCTTTCTTTGAGACTTTGATTAGCAACGTCCTTCCCAGAACACCACCAGAGAAAGTTATTTCACTGATGGGATGCAATGGTATGCTTCACATATGACACTCTCCTGAACATGCTGCCTAAGAAAATCAGAAAACTCTCTGAGAGAGTGGAGTAAGTCATTTTCCACATGAAATTTTAGCCACTGCCTGAGTTCGTCACCCCTCTGAACATGGTGTGCAATCTGGTCATTTTCAAGGCAAACCTATTCATGGTGAGTCATTTTTCCCTCTCAATGTGGGGTTCTCTCATATGTACAACTGGCTGAGCAGTAAGAAGAAATGATACAAAGATGCATAATTGTTCAATCTGGGTACAGTAATGGTTTTAGTGCACAGTTCAATCTTAATTTCTATCCAACCTTTCAAATTCAAGTGACTGCCTCTGCTTCTTTATATGTAGTTTCCCTTGAGTCCCACCCTTTTGTACAAAGATATTTGAAAAGAGGTGATTTCAGGGAACTTAGCACAGGAATGAAGGTCTGAGAGACTCATTATTCTAGACTAGTCACTATGAGCATTATACAAACACTCAATGAGCTCTTGCATTTAAAATGATAACCACATTGCTAATCTGATGTTTTATGCTATTTAATACATGAAACAACTTTGTAAAATTTACTTTATTATCCTCAGTTTACAGCTTGAGAAACTGAGGCACAGAAAGACACAAGTTCTCATAGCTGAGACAAATAGGATAAGCTGGAAATTTTAAGTAGAGTTTATTGGGTCTCTGGGAAAATTACCTAATGTCTCTGTCTTAGTTACAAAATCCTGAAATTATTTAGAGATTATAGCTCTTTGCCACCCCCTGCCCCAAAGTACAATTCTCCTCAGATGAACTGAGCAAGGCTTGTGCTGCACCTAATCTTATAACCAAATGCCTTTTAGCTTTATGGAACAGTATAACAATAACCCTCTTCAGGAACGCGACCCTAATCTAACCCTACCACCAAAAATGTGGCACATGTACTATGCACTAAGAACATGCCTCCAAGAGAGTGTTTCAGAAGCAGAGAAGCTGGAGGGGTGTGGTTGAGGTTACACTGAAAAAGATCCACCGTGGAGGATGAAAATACACACGTTTAAAATAATGACTGAAATCTCAGATATTTTAGATTGTCATGAGGGTAACTTCAACTCTGAGGTAGGGTTCCCAACTTTTTTTTGTTTCTTTCTTTCTTTTTTTTTTTTTTTTTTCCCAAGACGCAGTCTTGCTCTGTTGCCCAGGCTGGAGTGCAGTGGCGCGATCTTGGCTCACTGCAACCTCCGTCTTGCGGGTTCAAGCAATTCTCCCGCCTCACCCTCCTGAGTAGCTGGGATTACAGGCATGCGCCCCCATGCTCAGCTAATTTTTATATGTTTAGTAGAGACAGGGTTTCACCATGTTGGCCAGGCTGGTCTCCGACTCCTGACCTCATGATCTGCCTGCTTCGGCCTCCCAAAGTGCTAGGATTACAGGCATAAGCCACTGCCCCTGGCCAGGTTCCCAAGTTCTATTCACAGAGTAAGCTCTACCAAATATGAAGTAGAGGTGTAATCGTATCCACACATCCTTGTTTCCCTTATCTGTCTCTAGTAATTTCCTTATTCCCAAATTATTTTCACCAAGACATAAGGAATATCAGTGGTGCATCACTTGTAGAATATTTGCATTAAAAAACGGGCCATGTGATAAAGCAATTTTGGAACAAAGAAATACATCTCTAAAGCAGTGTGACTTTAGGCATCACATTGGTATATTGGGGACAAGGACTTGCCCAGGGCCCCATAAATTACTACCTACTCAAACAGTGCAGTAGGACAGAGATTATTAGATTTTTCTATATTCTTTTTCTCTAAAAACTGTCCTTAAGGGAGTTCTTGGGGCAAAGAAAGTATTAGCCACTATGTCTTCATAATATAATTCATATAATTAGCCACTATATCTTCATAATATAATTCATATAATTAGCCACTATATCTTCATCTCCAGCCTTCAAACTCCTCTGAGCTTCCGACTTATATGTGTAAATTTCCACTATTGGTCTTCACCTTAGTATTATATAGACACCTCAAATCCACGCACAAAACTGAACAGAATGTTTCTGCTCCTAAACTTGGCTTTCTCCTTGTTCCTCCTCTTCTTACTGTGCCACACAAGAGTCTCCAACTCTTCCTATGCCCAAACTGATGTTTACCATCTCTACTCCTCAAAATTATCTCACACCCCACTGTTCCATCCTTGTTGCAAGGCCCTGATTTAAGCCTTCATCATCTCTCACTTGATTTTCTAAAAAGCCTCCTATGTAATGTGCTGTCAAAGTCACACTCCCTGAATCCATATCCTATATTGTTACTGGAGAATATTTATAAAATATAGCTAATCATGTTACTCCTCTGCTTGAAAATATTTACTCTAGAAGTCACTCCAAAATTCAAAGTCCTTGTGAGTCAAGGCACTTTAAAATCTGACCCTATCTACTTTTCTATCTCTAACGGGCATACTCTTTATTTTCACAATTGCACACAAAACTCAGGTGTATAAAATGCTAGGTTCATTTTTGTAGATTTGAAGCAAACTTACCTTTGAGCCACAATTTTCACTCTGTACTAAATCTTGAAATTTTAAAGTTAATTCAATCACTTCTGGATTTTTTCCCTGTCCTAGTTCAGCAATTTATTAGTCACTCCCAGTTTAAAGCTTAATATAATTTGGGATTTTTTTACCCCTCATTCAGGCCCTTTAGAGTGTTCTCTGTTTCCCCGTCTCTTGGTTTTGATTCCAAACCTCTGGGTGGTTCAGCAATTCCCTCCATGTGACTGTAGAGTAAGCAGCACATTCTTTTGGCTTCAGGGGCCATGCTTGGCACCTGTAGCTAAAGTCCTCATCCTGTCTGATTCTCAGCTGAGATGATGCCCAGTGCTTGTTAAGAGGTGGAAACTGGTCCATCTGTCACTCTTCCATTGACTCGTATATGTATTTCTGGCATCTAAATTTTAACAAAGATACAGTTACATCCTTTTCCACTCTGTATGGGTGATCCAAACCCCTACTCTGCATTGTGGTCTTCTGATTGTCATATCGGCTTTCCCTCCCACCTAATATATGGGTTTTACTCATGGCCTCAGAAGACAACAATATCTTCTCAAAGTCACTTGGGGACCCACAGGAAGTTGAGGGAAAGATCTTCCAGATAGATATGGATGTTACCATGTCATCTACCCTTCATGCATTGGGTCCATCAGTGGAGCTGCTACACTCAAAAACTTACAGAAAGAAAGCTGGTTCCAAATATACCCAAATCTTGGGTCTCAATCTTATAGGCAAGTTTATTCTAGGAAATGGTATGAAGTACCAGGCTCCTCCACGGTTTCATTGTCTCCAAATTCTCTCTCTCTTCTTCAGATCAGAATCCTTTCACCCAGTTGGATAAGAACATGAGTAAGGTGGAGAAAATAATCCCTTTTCTGATTTCATCTTCCTACCAATCTATCAGTTGTGTGCACAGTGAGGAGATAGAAGTAAAACACAGCTATCGTCTTTAATTTAAGACCTCTACATTGAAAACTAAAAAAAAAAAAAAGTATATTCTTGAGAGAAATGAAAGAAGACTTAAATAAGTGGAAAGATATATCATGTTCTTCAAATGGATGATTTCCAGTAGTGTACTTTATTCAACTGTGTCCTTCAAGATTGTTTTTCTATTCTTAGCTGTTTGACTTTTATATAAATATTACAATTAGATAATTAATCTCTAAAAAAATCCTGCTGATAGTTTGATTGAAGTTTCCATGGTGCTTTCCAGCACCATTTCGTATATCAGACTTGTGGGCTTTTTTCATCACACCAACAAATGTCACAACTCTCTACAGACCAATTGAGCATCCTACAATTCAGTTCAGATCTGACACTATCTACCTGAAGTTAGCATTGGGTCCCAGGAGTCAACAAGTCATTCCTACAAGACTGTCCTCACTTCAGTCCCAGCCACAAGTCTCAGTTTGTCACCCATACTTCTGGGTGAACAACTATAAATTCAGGGGCTCTCACGACCACCTCCTAGGGTTTGATAATTTGCTAAAACAAGTCACAGAACTCAGGAAAGTGTTTGATTTACTATTGCTTGTTTCTTATAAAGAATACAACTCAAGAACAGTCCAATGGAAGAGTATCTAGAGTAAGATACAGGCAAGGAGAGGCAAAAGCTTCCCTGCCCTCTCCATGTGCCCCAACCTCCTACGACCTCAATGTGTTCACCAATCCAGAAGCTCCATAAACCCCATCATTTAGGAGTTTTTAAGGAGGTTTCATCTGGTAAGCCTGATTGACCAAATAATTGGCCCTTGTGGGTGAGGCTGAAAGTTCCAATCCTCTAATCATGGCTTGGTCTTTCTGGTGACCAGCTGGCATCCTGAAGCTCTCTAGAGATAACCAGCCACCAGTCATCTTATTAGCATAAAAAGACACCCCTATTACTCCAAAGTATCCAAGAGTCTTAAGAATTGTGTGCTATCAATCAGGGAAAATCATCAAACATTTATTTATTTTTCGTTATATCACAGAATTACATTAATTTACTGATCAATTTAGGGAAAATTAACATATTCACAATACTGAATCTCCATAATGTTGAGTAAAAGAAGCCAGACCAAAAAATCACATAATGTATGATCCATTTATATAATTTTTCAAAGTATACTTGTTTATTCTCCATTTTCTGTGCCTATTAGGCACTTTCATGCTTCTAAGCTTTGCACATGCTGTCTCACTCCCCAACCTCATGATAATCTCATCATCCTTCAAGGCCCACTAAAAATGTCACTTCACTTATGAAGTAAAGAACCAGATAGCTATAAAAGAAAAACCTCTGGGATTGATTGACTGCATCAGTAGCCCGAATTCCTCATCCCTTCCTAGGTGCTCACCTTTTGCTATGCCACATTGTAGTGTATTCCAGTTCTGCCTCCGGATCTGGCCGTGAGACTTTCCTTGGCCAATGAGATGTTCACAAACCTAATGTGAAGCAAGGCTTTAAAACACTTGCATAATTGGGCTTTCTTCCCTCTTGACCTCTGCCACTGCCATAAGAACATGCCCAATTAACACATTAAAAGATGGAACCCTTATGGATCAGAGCCTGGTAAACCAGTTGTCCCAGATGAGGCCTGCTTAGATCAGCTATCTGACAGCAGATTTTTAGACATGTGAATGAGCTCAGCTAAGATCAGCAGAGCCACCTAGAAGACTTGCAGCTGACTGTAGATGCATAAACCAGGCCGACTGAGATGATCAGCTTACCCCAGATCAGCAGAACCCTGCAGACTCATGAACTAAATGACTGTTTATTATTGTATACTAATAAAAGTTTGTGTCCATAGATCATTGATGTTATCTAGAATTCCTTCTGTCTACTTAGTATTGAAATTCTATAAAGTTTGGTGTCTTGGGCTTTCACACATTGTTCCTTGAAAATGTGGATAAAATCACTGGTTGTATTATATAGAACAAGAGGGAATATTTCTCTCTTGATGCATGGTTCTGTTTTTTAAAGACAAAGTCTGTGTGGCAGGGCTGTGATCTGTAGGAGGTCACAAACAAGAAGGGAGAAGGTGGCCTTCATTAGTGAACCTTTTCGGGGGCAATCTTTGATCTCAGCAAAGATTAATGGATGGAAATTGAATTGCTTTGGAAACGTATTCTTGTTTTGCTTTCAATTCTCAGCTAAATCTGAGAAGACAAGTTAACTTGGCTGAAGATTATAAAAGTATAAAAGATCTTCATCTTAGAAAAAGACCTGGGTGCAAATCCTGCCTGTGTTGCGTTACTTCAGGCCAGTGCCCATAAAATAAGGACAATCTTACCTATATCACATCACAACTCTGTTGTAAGGATTACGTGAGCCACAGTCTTACTCCAGGAGGAGTCTTTTCTATCCTTCTGGTCACACAGCCAAAACAGGTGACATGACCAGATTCAACAGCAGAAACCAAAAGAATATAATAGAAACCAGGTACAAACTATCAGACTGAACACTTCTTATAAACAGGTTGCCCTTCACCTGCTCGGATGTTAGTACAAGGCTATATAAATCACCAGTTAGTACCTTTTATTCAGGTTTGGTCAAGAGTCAGAACTATGGCTCCAGGCCATAAGATAAGCACAGCATTGCAACAGAGCAGCTGACATGAATTCTGTACCTACACAGTTCATTCTCCAAATCTCCACCAAACTGTCTTAATTATGAATCTCTCATCATCATTCTTTCTGAATCTTTTATGATATTTATAAACAAACATGGTAGACCCATAATAATTGAATAAATGCTATTCGAATACTGTTGTGTAACATGTTTAAAGAGAAGTTTGGCTGGTGGTTTGGTTCATTTTTTCCTACAACCTGCTTCAAGTCATCCCTGGTGTGCTGTTCCTTCTTTCAGAGTAAACACTTATTTGACAGTGATATGATGGATAATGACAGCATGGTGGCATTTAAGAAGCTTATGCATAAATCTTTTATCCTTGTTTGAGTTGAGTATGAAATCACTCTCAGGAACAGTAATAAGTGGCAACCAGCATGTTGCTGTCCCATCAAAGGCCTATCATTCATGTAGCTGAACTCTGAGGTGACCTTTTGGGCACTCTGAGCCATTTTGGGAAGGAGTCGAGTATAATAAAGATGTTCTTCCTCTGAAATGACTCCACCAAATCAACTGAGGTCTTAACCATGTTATGTGTTTGTGTGTGTGTGTGTGTGTGTGTGTATTTCTGTACTGACCCTTCTAAATAGAAGCATAGGTCCTTATCACCCTGACCTCTCCCACACATATTTATAGATTTTTTCCAATATAAGAAATAATTGTAGAAATCAATTTATTAATTTTGGAAAACATTAAATTGATTAATTTTTAGAAATTAATTAATTTGAAACATAATGTTTCAGTCAATGAATGACATCATGCAAATCTATGGCTCTTCTCAGTCATCCCACTACCAAGAGAGAATGCAGAGGCTAGGGAGTGGCTGCCAATTTAAATGCTTTATGTGGAGGGGAGCAGCCAAGATGGCCGAATAGGAACAGCACCGGTCTACAGCTCCCAGAGTGAGCGACCCAGAAGATGGGTGATTTCTGCATTTCCATCTGAGGTACCGGGTTCATCTCACTAGGGAGTGCCACACAGTGGGTGCAGGTCAGTGGGTGCAGCGCACCGTGTGCGAGCTGAAGCAGGGTGAGGCATTGCCTCACTCGGGAAGCACAAGGGGTCAGGGAGTTCCCTTTCCTAGTCAAAGAAAGGGGTGACAGAAGGCACCTGGAAAAACGGGTCACTCCCACCCGAATACTGCACTTTTCCGATGGGCTTAAAAAACGGCGCACCAGGAGATTATATCCTGCACCTGGCTCGGAGGGTCCTACGCCCACGGAGTCTCGCTGATTGCTAGCACAGCAGTCTGAGATCAAACTGCAAGGTGGCAGAGAGGCTGGGGGAGGGGCGCCCTCCATTGCCCAGGCTTGCTTAGGCAAACAAAGCAGCCGGGAAGCTCCAACTGAATGGAGCCCACCACAGCTCAGGAGGCCTGCCTGCCTCTGTAGGCTCCACCTCTGGGGGCAGGGCACAGACAAACAAAAAGACAGCAGGAACCTCTGCAGACTTAAATGTCCCTGTCTGACAGCTTTGAAGAGAGCAGTGGTTCTCCCAGCATGCAGCTGGAGATCTGAGAATGGGCAGACTGCCTCCTCAAGTGGGTCCCTGACCCCTGACCCCTGAGCAGCCTAACTGGGAGGCATCCCCCAGTAGGGGCAAACTGACACCTCACACGACCAGTACTCCTCTAAGACAAAACTTCCAGAGGAACAAGCAAACAGCAGCATTCGCGGTTCACGAAAAACCACTGTTCTGCAGACACCACTGCCGATACCCAGGCAAACAGGGTCTGGAGTGGACCTCTAGCAAACTCCAACAGATCTGCAGCTGAGTGTGCTGTCTGTTAGAAGGAAAACTAACAAACAGAAAGGACATCCACACCAAAAACCCATCTGTACATCACCATCATCAAAGACCAAAAGTAGATAAAACCACAAAGATGGGGATAAAACAGAGCAAAAACTGGAAACTCTAAAAAGCAGAGCACCTCTCCTCCTCCAAAGGAACGCAGTTCCTCACCAGCAACGGAACAAAGCTGGATGGAGAATGACTTTGACGAGTTGAGAGAAGAAGGCTTCAGACAATCAAACTATGAGCTACAGGAGGAAATTCAAACTAAAGGCAAAGAAGTTAAAAACTTTGAAAAAAATTTAGACGAATGTATAACTAGAATAACCAATACAGAGAAGTGCTTAAAGGAGCTGACGGAGCTGAAAGCCAAGGCTCAAGAACTACGTGAAGAATGCAGAAGCCTCAGGAGCTGATGTGATCAACTGGAAGAAAGGGTATCAGCGATGGAAGATGAAATGAATGAAATGAAGCGAGAAGGGAAGTTTAGAGAAAAAAGAATAAAAAGAAACAAACAAAGCCTCCAAGAAATATGGGACTATGTGAAAAGACCAAATCTACATCTGATTGGTGTACCTGAAAGTGATGGGGAGAATGGAACCAAGTTGGAAAACACTCTGCAGGATATTATCCAGGAGAACTTCCCCAATCTAGCAAGGCAGGCCAACATTCACATTCAGGAAATACAGAGAACGCCACAAAGATACTCCTCAAGAAGAGCAACTCCAAGACACATAATTGTCAGATTCACCAAAGTTGAAATGAAGGAAAAAATGTTAAGGGCAGCCAGAGAGAAAGCTCAGGTTACCCACAAAGGGAAGCCCATCAGACTAACAGCAGATCTCTCAGCAGAAGCTCTACAAGCCAGAAGAGAGTGAGGGCCAATATTCAACATTCTTAAAGAAAAGAATTTCCAACCCAGAATTTCATATCCAGCCAAACTAAGCTTCATAAGTGAAGGAGAAATAAAACACTTTACAGACAAGCAAATGCTGAGAGATTTTGTCACCACCAGGCCTGCCCTAAAAGAGCTCCTGAACGAAGCACTAAACATGGAAAAAAACAACTGGTACCAGCTGCTGCAAAATCATGCCAAAATGTAAAGACCATCGAGACTAGGAAGAAACTGCATCAACTAACGAGCAAAATAACCAGCTAACATCATAATGACAGGTTCAAAGTCACACATAACAATATTAACTTTAAATGTAAATGGCCTAAATGCTCCAATTAAAAGACATAGACTGGCAAATTGGATAAAGAGTCAAGACCCATCAGTGTGTTGTATTCAGGAAACCCACCTCACATGCAGAGACACACGTAGGCTCAAAATAAAATGATGGAGGAAGATCTACCAAGCAAATGGAAAACAAAGAAAGGCAGGGGTTGCAATCCTAGTCTCTGATAAAATAGACTTTAAACCAACAAAGATCAAAAGAGACAAAGAAGGCCATTACATAATGGTAAAGGGATCAATTCAACAAGAAGTGCTAACTATCCTAAATATATATGCACCCAATACAGGAGCACCCAGATTCATAAAGCAAGTCCTGAGTGACCTACAAAGAGACTTAGACTCCCACACATGAATAATGGGAGACTTTAACACCCTACGGTCAACATTAGACAGATCAACGAGACAGAAAGTCAACAAGGATACCCAGGAATTGAACTCAGCTCTGCACCAAGCGGACCTAATAGACATCTACAGAACTCTCCACCCCAAATCAACAGAATATACATTTTTTTCAGCACCACACCAGACCTATTCCAAAATTGACCACATACTTGGAAGTAAAGCTCTCCTCAGCAAATGTAAAAGAACAGACATTATAACAAACTATCTCTCAGACCACAGTGCAATCAAACTAGAACTCAGGATTAAGAAACTCACTCAAAACCACTCAACTACATGGAAACTGAACAACCTGCTCCTGAATGACTACTGGGTACATAACGAAATGAAGGCAGAAATAAAGATGTTCTTTGAAACCAATGAGAACAAAGACACAACATACCAGAATCTCTGGGACACATTCAAGGCAGTGTGTAGAGGGAAATTTACAGCACTAAATGCCCACAAGAGAAAGCAGGAAAGATCCAAAATTGACACCCTAACATCACAATTAAAAGAACTAGAAAAGCAAAAGCAAACACATTCAAAAGCTAGCAGAAGGCAAGAAATAACTAAAATCAGAGCAGAAGTGAAGGAAATAGAGACACAAAAAACCCTTCAAAAAATTAATGAATCCAGGAGCTGGTTTTTTAGAAGGATCAACAAAATTGATAGACCGCTAGCAAGACTAATAAAGAAAAAAAGAGAGAAGAATCAAATAGAAGCAATAAAAATTGATAAAGGGGATATCACCACCGATCCCACAGAAATACAAGCTACCATCAGAGAATACTACAAACACCTCTATGCAAATAAACTAGAAAATCTAGAAGAAATGGATAAATTCCTCGACACATACACTCTCCCAAGGCTAAACCAGGAAGAAGTTGAATCTCTGAATGGACGAATAAGAGGAGCTGAAATTGTGGCAATAATCAATAGCTTACCAAGCAAAAAGAGTCCAGGACCAGATGGATTCACAGCCAAATTCTACCAGAGGTACAAGGAGGAACTGGTACCATTCCTTCTGAAACTATTCCAGTCAATAGAAAAAGAGGGAATCCTCCCTAACTCATTTTATGAGGCCAGCATCATCCTGATACCAAAGCCAGGCAGAGACACAACAAAAAAAGAGAATTTTAGACCAATATCCTTGATGAACATTGATGCAAAAATCCTCAATAAAGTACTGGCAAACCGAATCCAGCAGCACATCAAAAAGCTTATCCACCATGATCAAGTGGGCTTCATCCCTGGGATGCAAGGCTGGTTCAATATATGCAAATCAATCAATGTAATCCAGCATATAAACAGAACCAAAGACAAAAACCACATGATTATCTCAATAGATGCAGAAAAGGCCTTTGACAACATTCAACAACACTTCATGCTAAAAACTCTCAATAAATTAGGTATTGATGGGACGTATCTCAAAATAGTAAGAGCTATCTATGACAAACCCACAGCCAATATCATACTAAATGGGCAAAAACTGGAAGCATTCCCTTTGAAAACTGGCACAAGACAGGGATTTCCTCTCTCACCACTCCTATTCAACATAGTGTTGGAAGTTCTGGCCAGGGCAATTAGAAAGGAGAAGGAAATAAAGGGTATTCAATTAGGAAAAGAGGAAGTCAAATTGTCCCTGCTTGCAGACGACATGATTGTATACCTAGAGAACCCCATTGTCTCAGCCCAAAATCTCCTTAAGTTGATAAGCAACTTCAGCAAAGTCTTAGGATACAAAATCAATGTACAAAAATCACAAGCATTCTTATACACCAATAACAGACAAACAGCCAAATCATGAGTGAACGCCCATTCACAATTGCTTCAAAGAGAATAAAATACCTAGGAATCCAACTTACAAGAGACATGAAGGACTTCTTCAAGGAGAACTACAAACCACTGCTCAAGGAAATAAAAGAGGATACAAACAAATGGAAGAACATTCCATGCTCATGGGTAGGAAGAATCAAGATCATGAAAATGGCCATACTGCCCAAGGTAATTTACAGATTCAATGCCATCCCCATCAAGCTACCAATGACTTTCTTCACAGAGGTGGAAAAAACTACTTTAAAGTTCATATGGAACCAAAAAAGAGCCCGCATCGCCAAGTCAATCCTAAGCCAAAAGAACAAAGCTGGAGGCATCACGCTACCTGACTTCAAACTATACTACAAGGCTACAGTAACCAAAACAGCATGGTACTAGTACCAAAACAGAGATATAGATCAATGGAACAGAACAGAGCCCTCAGAAATAATACCGCATATCTACAACTATCTGATCTTTGACAAACCTGAGAAAAACAAGCAATGGGGAAAGGATTCCCTATTTAATAAATGGTGCTGGGAAAACTGGCTAGCCATATGTAGAAAGCTGAAACTGGATCCCTTCCTACACCTTATACAGAAATCAATTCAAGATGGATTAAAGACTTAAACTTTAGACCTAAAACCATAAAAACCCTAGAAGAAAACCTAGGCATTACCATTCAGGACATAGGCATGGGCAAGGACTTCATGTCTAAAACACCAAAAGCAATGGCAACAAAAGCCAAAATTCACCAATGGGATCTAATTAAACTAAAGAGCTTCTGCACAGCAAAAGAAACTACCATCAGAGTGAACAGGCAACCCACAAAATGGGAGAAAATTTTCACAACCTACTCATCTGACAAAGGGCTAATATCCAGAATCTACAATGAACTCAAACAAATTTACAAGGAAAAAACAAACAACCCCATCAAAAAGTGGGCAAAGGACATGAACAGACACTTCTCAAAAGAAGACATTTATGCAGCCAAAAAACACATGAAAAAATGCTCACCATCACTGGCCATTAGAGAAATGCAAATCAAAACCACAATGAGATAACATCTCACACCAGTTAGAATGGCAATCATTAAAAAGTCAGGAAACAACAGGTGCTGGAGAGGATGTGGAGAAATAGGAACACTTTTACACTGTTGGTGGGACTGTAAACTAGTTCAACCATTGTGGAAGTCAGTGTGGCAATTCCTGAGGGATCTAGAACTAGAAATACCATTTGACCCAGCCATCCCGTTACTGGGTATATACCCAAAAGACTATAAATCATGCTACTATAAAGACACATGCACACGTATGTTTATTGCGGCACTATTCACAACAGCAAAGAATTGGAACCAACCCAAATGTCCAATAATGATAGACTGGATTAAGAAAATGTGGCACATATACACCATGGAATACTATGCAGCCATAAAAAATGATGAGTTCATGTCTTTTGTAGGGACATGGATGAAATTGGAAATCATCATTCTCAGTAAACTATCGCAAGGACAAAAAGCCAAACACTGCATATTCTCACTCATAGGTGGGAACTGAACAATGAGAACACATGGACACAGGAAGGGGAACATCACACTCTGGGGACTGTTGTGGGGTTAGGGGGAGGGGGGAGGGATAGCACTGGGAGATATGCCTAATGCTAGATGACGAGTTAGTGGGTGCAGTGCACCAGCATGTCACATGTATACATATGTAACTAACCTGCACATGCTGCACATGTACCCTAAAACTTAAAGTATAATAATAATAATAAAGAAAAAAATGCTTTATGTGCAAACTTTTTGGGTTATTTATCTTAATGTCAGCTCTCTGTTCAGTCTAATTTGCCACCAATTGTACAGCACATCAAAATTGAAAGTTTTTTTTAAGGGGCGTCAGGTAGGCAGCTGCTCCTAGTTTATTAATAAAGATTTCAAAGTACAGTGGTTCCCCTTATCCATGGTATTGCTTTTCACTGTTGCAGTTACCCATGGTAAACCATGGTCAGAAAGTAGGTGAGTACAGTACAATAAGATATTTTGAGAGAGAAAGAGACATCAACATAACTTTTACTACAGCATATTGCTCCAATTGTTCTATTTTATTATTAGTTATTGCTGTTCACCTCTTACTGTGCCTAAGTTATAAATTAAACTTTACCATAGATATGTATATATAGGAAAAAAATACAGTATATATAGAGTTCAGTACTATTCACATTTTCAGGCATTCACTGGGGGGTCTTGGGATGCATTCCCCACAGTTAAGAGGGACTACTCTACATTATATTTCAGAAACATAGAAATGAGCACACGCAGGTGTGGTGGCTCACTCCTGTAATCCCAGTAGTTTAGGAGGCCAAGGCAGGAGGATTACTTGAGGCCAGGAGTTTAAGACCAGTCCGGTCTTAAACTTATAGTGAGACTACATCTCTACAAAAAAAAATAGAAAAATTAGCCAGGCATGGTGGCACAAACCTGTAGTCCAAGCTACTTGGGATTCTGGGATGGGAAGATTGCTTGAGCCCAGGAGTTCAAGGTACAGTGAGTTATGAGTGTGCCTCTGTACTCCAGCCTGGGTGACAGCGAGATCCTGTTACTAAAAAATCTTAAAAAAAGAAACTAATGTGGGAAAATATGGATTCTGAATTTGTGCTAATGCATTATTCTTTGCAGTATGCGTTGTCATTGAGAACTAAGTCACTGGGACTCTGATGTAGTGTGGTATTTGCACAAACACACATCTCAAATGTTCCAAGAGATGAGTCAGTGGCTAGAAATAATGGTCTATGTTCATTTTAAATACTAGACCAGACTCAGAATTCAGTCACTGCTTTTCATTCCTGAGAGAGTCCAAATGATTTAAAGTCATGAGTTAACACTACCAAATGTCTTTTTCTATTAGGTGATAAAGAGGTTCAGCATTGGCGGATTTTGTGGAAGTACAGCATGGCAGAAATTGAGTAGCCTCGGGAAAGGCTTGAAGCAATTGCTTTGTTTTTGGAAGGGATGCCTCACCGAATGCACGTATTTTATCCTGAATATGATAAATACCAGCAGCATTCACGCAATAACCTAAGAAAACAGCAGTGGAAATTTCTCAGTTATCTTTCCCGCCTTGCTTTACTTGGATACTTGAGTGTTGAAGCAGTGTAGTTCCTTGAAGTTTTTCTGCAAATCTATGATGTTGATCTTGGAACATAATAGAAGTATGGTGTTACATATGGAAACCTAGGAAACAGATTTCTCATTAAGTCCTGGAGAACATCAGTAGCATCAGAAATGCTGAACAGAAATTGCTTAAACCACTGTTATCTTTAATGGGGACAATTGTTTAGTTGTCTGTAGTAGTGTCCACAGTGATAATCTGGCATTGGTAGCTTCGGTAAAATTAAATTCTTGTAAGATTTTCTATCTATCAATGTTAGCAAAGAGCCGGATGAGGTGATTGTGAAATGGAAGGTCTAGCCATAGTACATGTATTGGTCATCTCTGAAGCCATAGTAAAAAGTACCATAGACTGAGTGGCTTAAATAACAGATATTTATTTTCTCACAATTCTGAAAGCTGGAAGTCTGAGATCAGGGTACCAACATGGTTGGGTTCTGGGTGGTGAAGGCCCTGGGGGAGTCAGATACTCCCCTCAGCCCTGCTTAAACTTGTTCCTGAAACAACTGATGCTGGCAAGGCTATGGAGAAATAGGAACACTTTTACACTGTTGGTGGGAGTATAAATTAGTTCAACCATGTGGAAGACAGTGTGGCTATTCCTGAAGGATCTAGAACCAGAAATACCATTTGACCCACCAATCCCATTACTGTATCTATACCCAAAGGATTATAAATCAAGCTACTATAAGGACACATGCACACGTATGTTTATTGCAGCACTATTTACAATAGCAAAGGCTTGGAACTAACCCAAATGCCCCTCAATGATAGACTGGATAAAGAAAATGTGATACATATACACCGTGGAATACTATGCAGCCATAAAAAAGAATGAGTTCATGTCCTTTGCAGGGACATGGATGCAGCCAGAAGCCGTCATTCTCAGCAAACTAACACAGAAATGGAAAACCAAACACTGCATGTTCTCACTCATAATTTAGAGTTGAACAATGAGAACACATGGACACAGGGAGAGGAACATCATACGCTGGGGCCTGTCAGGGGTTGGCGGCAAGGGAAGGGAGAGCATCAGGACGAATATCTAATCCATGCAGGGCTTAAAACCTAGATGACGGGTTAATAGGTGCAGCAAACCACCATGGCACATGCATACCTATGTAACAAACCTGCACGTTCTGCACATGTATCCCAGGAATTAAAGTAAAATTAAAAAAACAAAACAAAACATAACAAAAGAAAACAAAACTTCTTCCTAAGCTCCTAGTGGGAGCCATTGGACTAGTGACCAAGAAACCTGGATTCTGGTCATGACTGCTACTTCCCATCTGTAAGACATTCGATAAGTCAACTAACTTCTAGACACTTTCATTTCCTCATCTTGAAAAATAAGGCTGAGCCAGGTGCAGTGGCTCACACCTGTAATCCCAGCACTTTGGGAGGCCGAGGCGGGCGGATCACTTGAAGTCAGGAGTTTGAGACCAGGCTGACCAACATGGAGGAATCCTGTCTCTACTAAAAATACAAAATTAATAGGGTGTGGTGGTGCATGCCTGTAATCCCAGCTACTTGGGAGACTGACGCAGGAGAATCGCTTGAGCCTGGGAGGCGGAGGTTGCAGTGAGCCGAGATCGTGCCATTGCACTCCAGCCTGGGCAACAAGAGTGAAACTCCATCCCAAAAAACAAACAAACAAAATAAGGCTGATAAAAGTATTCAGTGACTATCTCAAAAGGCTGTACAGCTCTAACTAGGGTGTAGTATGAGAAAGCACATAACAAATCGTAAGATCGTGTTAATCCAAGTCATCATTGCCGTTGTAGCAAGCACTGAGGTGCATGAAGATCTTCCACTGGTTAAGGGACATTAGTGGTCAGATTGTGACAATGTACACATTTATACCTGAACTAGATTAATGATTTACTTGTGAACATCTTCCTTGAGGTCACAGCCAAAAAAAAAAGTTTCACACTTCCCATGAAATCTTGCCAAGTTTTTTTTTTTAACCCAAAATTGTAGGAGCAAATTACAGAAGAGAGCTAGGAAACCATTCCCAGCTCCTGGTGCATGGGATCTACCTTTAGCAACTTTCCCTCCCACCCTGTGAGTCTGCTCTGTGCAGGTCACAGATCTGTTCACGTATCCTAGGCTGATGAGTCTTGCAATTCCCCTTTTCACAAGATTGATCTTATTACCCAGAAGCTATTTGAGGAAGCAACAGATTAAATTATCTTTTCTGTATATTTTTTCGGATAATTTTGGATTTCTTATGAAAGTGTTCACATACTTCAGCAGTGTCTGTCATCTCTAGAGTCTTAGGTCACAATTTTACGGCCTTCACATGAATAGGGAAAAAAAAAGAGAAGCTCTTTCAGTTTTTAAAATTCTTCCCTTTATGAGGAATCCACTTGCAAAAGGAAATATGAAAAACATTAAATCATGGAACAGCCAAATTGTTTTAAGCAGACAATTGTTCAAAGTTTCCATGAAGGCCTTGGTGGCTCTTTTCTGATACACTATTCTCTTTTATGTACATAATACTGAGTATTTGGAGGCTTGGGTTTCCTTATTAAGTCAGAAGTTTGTCAAATTTAACTCCCTGGGGGCTAGAATAAACTTATTTTCTTTCTTTTTCCTCTACCAAATTCCATAGTTCTTTCCCTCCCATATCTCTCTGTTTGCCTGAGGAAGTGACTCCTTTGCCCACATTCCCCACATCCCAAAGGGTAATAATTATTTTTTATATTAGCTAACACCCACTGCTATAAGGGAGGCAAAAAGCAGGAACCTGGGGAGAACAGTCAAGAACTTCAATGGCCACAGTGCAGGCAGTGAAAATTATTACCAGGGCTGGAACCGTGAAAACAGTGGGTCACTCTTAAAATGGGTAATGTGAGAGTCCCCAGAGAGCATTTGGTGATTGCAAAAGTCAATTTTTGAGCTCATGATTCTTGGCCCAATTGGAGCATTTTCCTTTATAGTCTTCTTACCTTGGACTCCTCCTCATTCCAGTGGCCTGAAAAAGTCTACCTTGTTTCTTATCCAGAGAAGGGGGAGTGGATTTTATTTTTCAAGGTCTACATGTGCTCTAGACACAAGAAGATGCCATCCTCTGACTTAGAGTTTTAGTCCTCCCCTACCACATCTGCACACCCCAGTAGTGATGATAGATAGTCACTGAGCCACTTTCTTTGAAAACCATCTTTGCATTTGTGAAAATAGGGAAAACTAGCAATGCATGTTTTCTACACAGGATACTGCTATCTTTCCTACCAATTCACTAGTATACGGAAAGCCTGTGAACTGTGAATGGGTATCTCCAACAGAGTCCTGTTTCACACTGGACCAGCATGGCAGGCTCAGCTCATGTGGTCTCCATATTTCCCATTTAGAGGTTTTCCTTTTGCTTTGCTTTGTTTTTCAACCTTAATTCCCCACCAAGGAAGAGCAAACTGCTGTTTAGGAAGTAAGTTACCACATCATCCACCCTTGATTTCAATGTCTATTCCTACATTAGGAACATACAATGTGAAGTTTAAGCCAAACTAAAGCTAAAGGCAAAGGTCAAGTTCACTCAGCAGCCTACTGACAGGTCTAAACCTATTGACCTGCCTGAAGAAGTATGCTTCATGGTTAACCAGACTGAAATGTTTATTCCACAGCAGGAGGGAAAAACCAAATAACCAAGTTGTTCACCTGAAGAGTAGGATTCAACATGTTAAAATTATATGAACAAACAGCAGTAGCCTACAAGCCGCAGCCCAAATAAAGAGCAGCAATTAGTTGATGAATATAAACCATTTTGTTGTGAATTTTAAAACATTTCATACTGTTTTATTATTATTATTTTGCTTTTACAGCTTTTAAGTACTAACTCTCTACAAAGGTTGGTTTATCACTATCCCTGGTAAACACTCATGATCCTAAGTTAGTTTTAAAGAAAATAGTCTTAAAAGTTACAAGAAGAAAAGAGCACCAGACTTCAGCATGTGAAAAGTTCCTGGGAGGATTCAATGGATTGTGGTCCTGTTCCCTCTGCAAGTGGTATGAAGAGTCCTTTTGCCCCAAGTTTGCTTGTGCCTTGGGACATAAAGTTGTTCCTAAGAGTGGAGACAAGCACCATCCTTCTAGAAGGCCTTGGGGACAACTCACCTTACATAGACAATGGCTCAGAGGCTGATGGATTAAAAGATGCTGTATCCCCCCATGGGATTCCACAATCCAAATGACTAAGTAATCAGAAAAATTATTTGATACCCTTTTTTTTTTTTTTTTCTCGACTACAGGGAGACAGGCTCAGTCGTGAATCCCACCCAGGCTCACATGGCTCCAGTTCTGGAGTCAGGGTCACCTATCAATTTTGTGCATGGGTGCACAGGACAGGATTTGGGATCTAGGGCACTCATAAGAAGCCTGTTCTCTTGCTCTTATAACCATGCCACAGTTGTGCCATACAGAAAGAGAAAAGGTATATGAAAGTTATTAAGGGAGTTTCACCAATAGTTAATTATATTAATCTATTAACATGTAAATGCTCCTCTCCAATTTCAGCTAAGATACTGGTACATGGGCATTGAGGATGGCATCTGCAGAAGAAAGTGGATTTTTTTTTTTTAATTATAGAGAAACGTGTTGACCAAGAAGGAGAAATCCGTATGGTACTGTGAGAGAACAGCTCCCTTGTCACAGATCGGGCAGGCAGCAGTTGCTAGCTAGGACTGGGGCTTATGTAAGGCACTGCTCTCAGCCCTAGGGCCCTGGGGCCCAGTTTCCAGCCAGGATCCAATGGGTCAGCGTGCCAGGTGAATGAAATCCTGCCTTTGTTTAACTGCCCCAGAGTCTCCCTTGCTCTGGGACGTTCCGTGCAACAGAAACCCAGACACGCTTATTATACAGAAACCCAGGAGGGGAAGAGGAAGGAGGCTTGTAGGTGCCAACGGCAGTGGCAAAAACTGAATAGGCAAGAACTTTCTCTCAGCCAAGTCAGCAGAGTGTCCCAAAGTCTCAGAGATTCCAGTCTATGGGGATGGGAGAAAGTGTCCTATAAAAGCAATCCAACCACCATAACTCAGCACCCACATAAAAAGTAATGCTGATTTTAACAACTAAGTTATGCAGAGAGGATTTTTTAGAAGATATTTAAAAAATTGTTTTTAAATGTAGGTTTTTAATCATATGTGTTAACTAGGTTGAAGGCTGTTGGGTTCCTACTAAACAGACCCAGATTATGTGTCACAATAATAACATCATTGATCCATCAAATTAACAAAAATACATAAACTATTAGGTGAAATCATATAATTCACATGATTGTTTTTATTATGAAAGTAATAAAAAATAGAAAATAAAGGCAAATTGTCACATCCGATGTCACTAATCTAGCCCAATCACCATTATATACAAAACAATTTTTAAAGTTTTGATTTAAGCTGCTCACAATTGAATTGTTTGTTCTCAGTCCTACCTCCCAAGAAGGTGGCAACAAAAAAGGTACTTTCCTGGGTATTTGTAAACACTCACACAAATATAAATATGAGAGAAGTCACACTGAAATTTTAAATTCAGCAAACAAAAGTCTATCAGATTGTTGAAAACCAACTGTGTGCCTCACACTGTTGGTTATTATTTCATACCAATTATATTATTCCATCTATATACTTGAAGCTCTTATCCTCAAGTAAATTAGTTCATATTTTCACACATAAATACATTCATATTTTTAAGATTTTCCATGTTAGTTATTTCTTTATGTGGTGGACTGCCTAAAGTTACTTTGCATCACGGTTGTAGCATCACAGGATGGGGTAAAGTTTTAACATGAGATGTAGAAAAATAATAAGCCTTAAAAATCAGCCAAGTAATTAGTAATATTTATCAAGTACCTGCCCCATGCACAACAGGGGCCTATAGTAAGCTGGTTAACAAGCAGTTTCTGGCCATCTACTCAGTATGCAATAGACCAAGTGCACTGAGAAATGAAAGAGAAGGACATTGCATAGTCCATATTCTCAAAGAATTTTCTTCTAAACACAAAATCTACACATGGGAATTGACTTGGGGGCACTTATAAAAACACATGGGAAATTAGCATATTTCAAACTGATTTTAGAAAATATATCCAGAATACATAATAGAGGAGCCAGCATGGCTGGATGGGATTCATCACAAAGACTTCTGGCAGAGAGAAAGGAGAGGTTTAGGGACTTGCTCATTTCATTTAGAAGCCTCATGCTTCACTTTGCCCCTTACTTTTGCATTTCCAAGGTTTAATTTTTTAATTGCAAAGTTAAAATTGTAGTCTCTCAGTGCACTATTCTCTGACACACTGTTGGAGATCAGGCTCTGCATAAATACCTGGAGAGAAATCTTAAGTGAGTTAGCGCTACTGGCAGGGGATTGAAACTCCTCCTACACAGTTCCGGAGCAACTCTTTAGGAGGCCTGCCTAACCATGAGTGATGGCACACAAAAAGAATGGTGGGAATTGAAAGTGCAAAAACAGGCTTTATTTTTTCTTCTGGAATAACTGCAGTTTTAAAATAAATTACAAATTTGCCAGTGATCTAGATTTTCGTTTAATTCCACAAGTTTCTCTCTCTCTCTCTCTGTACATATATATATACACGCATACATATATACACATACATATACATATATATACACATATACACACACAAGTCTGTATATACAATTATATATTATGTAATAATATATTATATAATATAGACTTGTGGAATTATATATATATAAATATATACTACAAGTCTCTCTTTTTTGTGTGTGTATATATACACATATATATACACAAGTCTATATATATATGTGTGTGTGTGCGTGTTTTATATTTATATATCTACATATATATTTTTATATCTATATATCTACATATATATATACAGTTATATATATGTAGATATATAGATATAAAAAATCCATGGGCTCTGGAGGAGATGGTCTGTGATCCATCCCAGCTCTATGAGATGGAAGAATCTCTGATCAGCAAAACTGGTAGCACTGTGGAGGCGGAAGGGAGTCTATAGTACCTAAGATCTTTCTGGAACAGTCTGCAGGAAAAGCCTCCCTTCCTTTGCAAAGCAAGAGATAGAGCCATTTCCAGAATGCCAAGAGGAGACACCAGACAGAAGCAAGAAGAATTGCAGGAGGCCAAGGGTGAGAAAAGATCGGCTGTGATGAGCACCAGGAAGGGGCCCTGGAGACACATTGCTCAATGAAGACTTTGTAGCAGAGTTGCTTAGTAAGGAAATGCTACCAGGAGGTCCTTGGCCCTAGAGCTTTGCAACCAAATGTCAGACTCCTTAGAATAGAGGTCCTCAATAGATTTTTCTTTTATTTGTTTTTTCCTTTATTTGTTTCTTTTGTCTTTTATATTAATATAAATATGCTTCCATGGTATATTCACGGTATGTAAATTTTAGCTATAAGTCCACTTCTGTCTCACTCAAAAGAATATTCTAGCAAATGAGTGAGAATGATTTTATTACATAAATATCCTTGAATCTCTTCTAATTTAATATTTTTATTTAATTAAAATTTTAATCAAAATTAGTTTTTAGGGACATAAAGCAAACTACATTATTGCACATAAGTTTATTTGAACAATTATCTTCGTAATATATAAAATAAGATAGAGTTGCTAAATTTTTCTACATTTTTAAATAAATATTCAATTACATTTCAAAAATTACCTTTATGTACTAAAATTCAGTTCTGTAAAAATTTACTTGAAAAAAACATTTTAAGAATTTATATCTATTAAAATGTCAAGAATATTATCTTTATCACTTCTGAAAAGAATGTCTTTAAACACTAAGAGCTAGTAACTGTTGAAATCAAAGGAAGAGAGAAAACCACTGAAACACTGTTAGCGTTTTCTTCTTCACAAACCTCCGAAACATCACATGTACCATTGTCTTCAGTTTAGCCTGTATTGAAATTCAGATTTTTCTTCACTACTTTAAAATTATTCCAATAAGGATTGTATTGGTGAGCCACAAAGTTTTCTTCATCTCTGATAGGAAATGCAATTCTCTTTGTACTTAATTCTATATTCTCCTGTAGATATTTCTCATTTATATTTTAAAAAGTAGATTATTTACAATTTTGATACTTTATCCATTAGCAATTACAGTTTGCTAATACCTCATAAATAACAGCAGTACACTGAGAACCACTGTTTTAGAGGACTGGGCTCCTCAGTCCTGTCCTTAAGGGCAGAAAGCCAATGAGAAAGGGCAGCATTGAGAAGCAATGCTAAAGAGAGCTTAGGTTCGCCTGTTCCAGGAGCTAGGGAAATATAGATGAGCTCAACACCCTGAAATAAAGGATAGCAAGAAATATACAGAAATATCATAGGTTTTTCCTACTAGAAAAAGAGAAGTGGTAGCCTTTTGGCAAATTAATGTGATGCCTGGCATGTGTATGTACACTGAGACAGAAACCAATATGAGGCACCAGAGAAGTGATCATGAGCAAGATAGAAAGTTGTGTATATAAAACTGAACACAAATTAGTCTTCTCTAATGTATTCTATACCAATATCTAGAGATATGGCCCTAATAGAAGACTGAAACTATATGGAGATAGTCAGCATGAAACAAAGGTAGCCAGATTAGTACTGAAAGTCTGTTTCTAAGAAGTTCAATAGTTCCTTAGTATAAAGAAGCATTGGTGATTAACACCATGCTTCTGCTATTCTAATTGCAATTAGGTACATAGAATTTTTCATCAAATGCCATATTTTTTAAATCCAGTATATATAAAATTTTCTTAACTTGTCTAAGTTATTTATTTCCAAAGTCCTAATATTTAAGAACTGTAAAAACTGCAACTCTTGAATTTAGGTGAACCTAACTAACCAATGGATCATGATTTTGATGCTCAGACAAGCCTACCTTAATTTAGTTTTACATAATGAGTGATACATTTATTTACTTATTTATTCATTCCACAGACATTATAGAGACACTTACCATATTCAAGGCACTGTTTTAGACTCAAGGGCTATGATAGTAAACAAGGCAGGTAATTGTGCTCTTATCTGAGATCCAGATGGAAACATTCGTCGCTATAGTTATGCCAAGGCAGGTTGTACTTGCTCTACATTGCAATCCTCTTTGCGCTCCTTGAGTTGCTACTATCCTGGAAACCCATCCCCATGAGTTAAGCCAGGTGTCCAACACAGACTTCAAGCCAGGATATAGTGATTTTCTTCTTATATCACAGTTTGAGGAGAGAACTCCACTGGAGGTATGAACAGATTTCCTGGCCTGTATGAACAGAGAATTACCCAACACCCAAGACATAATTAGGCTGATTAGTTCCTTTTGCTCTGGCTGGACAAATTTTTTGTGACCTCATTATAAAAACCAGGAAGCCAGAAGAAAAGGAGGAATGCGTATTGGACATTCCCAAGCCCACTCCTAAATGTCCTTGTTTTGTCTTTTGTTTTTATTGAGTTTTAAACTCAAATCAGAAAAGGCAAACATGCAAGCAAGAAACGTCAAAAATACAAATTTTGGCTGATAGAAACACCAGATTTTTATAATTAAATAATTTTCCACATATTAACCCATCCATAATTTTCTCAAATGAAATATTCCCATTGTTGTACAATAGTCCAAATTCCGCTCTAAATTGTGGACAAATGTCCTTTCCAGGAATAAAGCTTAGTTACACACAATTTGGACAGCATTTGCCTCAACACACAATTGAGATAGGAAGTGCCTTTCAGTTTTTGTGTTCTTTGGCAGCTGGATGTCTCTGATTTTTATAGGCCTCAAACTTAGGGCAACACGAAAGGTAACTGCAGGTTGACAATTTTTGTTTGTATAACATATGTGTGTTGAGTATGGCTCTGCAATGATATGAGAGCAAATTCTAGAAATGAAAGTATTAGGTACCAAAATATATCTTTTAGAGTTGTTACTGAGCCATAAGAAGTAATTCCTCATAAACACTGTGTAAGAAACAGATTTTATGACACATATAACTTAAAACCAAATAAATGAATGAAAAACAGAATGCTTCTTTCTGGTATCAGCCCAATAAATAATTGATCATCAACAATTTGAGTTGCTGTCGTCTTTGTACTACTTCTCAGTAATGTATATTTAAGTGCCCTTAGGCTGAAATCCACCCCCCTTCCAGCAGAAGCAGATTATTTTCTCTACCTCTTACTAAATTAGGGTCAGCAAATTCATGGTTGGCTCACCCCCACTTTCCCATACCACACCCCTGACAGCAGGAAAGAATTATTTAATTGATTAGAGATGTGCAAGATACAATGCTTTGGAACCATTCTCAACATAACCCTCTAGGCAGCCATGACCAATCCATTGGAGTAGCCACGGAGATGAAATCCTTTTGCCATCAAATAAATAACAAACCAAATTGAGATGATGAGCTTAATGAATGAGGTTAGCAAACGCTTCTGCCAGGAACATTTAGATAATTATAAAGTTCAATTAGTTATTTACTGAACATTTAGAATATTCTTAGCACTTTGCTAGAAAAAGCATGAGATTAAAAATAAAGTGTATGCCATAGTGTAAGTCAACCTAGATAGGGAGGCAACATTAACATGTAAATTTTTTTAAAATGTGTTAGTCATTGCATAGGTAGGAAGAATCACTAAAGAAATTTAAAACAGACTGATATCAGCAAGGTCGGGAGTTATGAGTAAAATTTTCATGGATAAAGCTTGAAATGGAACTTAAGCAGAGTACATTTTAACTAGAAAAAGGGAAGTTAGAAGAGCATTCCAAGTTAGGAAAAATAATCTAATGAAAAGCAAGACGTGGGACTAGGTATGGAATAGTCATCAGAACACAAAGAGACTAGAATTAGGAAGAAGGGAGCATGACAGTAAAAATCCAACAGTAAGTGGGAAATAAAGTAGAATGGGTTCTAAAAACGCAGGACCAGAAACCCAGATAGGGGTATTTAGAACCGACACAAGAAGGAAGGAGGCCCTGTTCCTGTTTTCCATTTAGAATCAACTCAATAAGTTTTTCTGTGTAAGCCATGGAGTGTGACTTGGAATCCTGGCTCCCCTGCTTATTAACTTAAATATTAACCCCTGTATCTCAATTTCTTTTTCCGTAAAACAAGCATCATATTATCACCACAGGGTGAAGGTGAGGAATAAATGAATGAATATTTGTGAACTTCTTAGAATAATCCTGGACACATTGTAGTCACTGCATGGATGTGTGAAATAAATGAGAAGCATAGCATGGTTTACAGAAACAAGAATAGATCTGAGATGTACATGGCAGGATGTCTCCTGGGCTCCATCATCTTTTCTCCAATTTTTTTTTAATCCATTTAAAAGTAGCATCAGGGAAGTATCCTCTTGATACTTAATATCCTCTTGCCTCCCAGAGTGAGTGACAACTGAGTTATGTGAGGGCATAACTCAGGCTCCCACAGGCCATTAGGAGGGCTGAGGAATGGACCACATCCTTACAGCGGTTTCAAAGAAACCCTCCTTTTATGTTCCTGAAGATGTAAGGGAGGCTTATACAAACAACCAAAATAACTTTAGATTTCACTGAACATGGAAGTGAATTCTCACATATGTTCTCTCAATTTCACACTCCCTACGAGATCCACCATGCCAACCACGGAGTCTCGGAGAGGTCAAAAACTCCCTATTTTTACAAAAAGCCTTACAGTTTAGAAAATTGTTTGCTTAAATTGGCTTCCAGGATAATTCCTATGTCCCTTCAAGGTGAGTGTGTGGAATTCTTTTATCTCACTTTACAGATAAAGGGACTGAAATTCAAGTCACACGTAAGGGGTCAGGTCTACCATCTCTTACTCCCAGGCTCTTATACTTGGCTATTCTAGCCCTTAGACCTAATGCCTCCCAGTGTCTTAAATATGTGCTCTATTCTGTGTCACTCCAGAGGAAATTATCATGGGGACAGCATTGGATTGCCCTCCTATTTTGTCATCCACCTGAAAGAATAAGCTTAGCTTTACAGTAGATATTTCCATGTTGGCAACTTCCAGTTGAAAACTCCTTCAAAACGTCTGAATCAAATGGATATATATGCCCAGTCATATTGATAGGGTGAGCTTTGTGACTGGCTGGCATAAAACTAGTCTGGGTCAGCTGGACCCATGGGGAAGCTGAAGGGACGTGTAGAGGCAAACCCATGGGCTCCAGCTTCAGATGGATGTGCATTTGAACTCAGTCTGCCACCCTAACATTTAGGTCTTTACTAGCTGCGTGACCTTGGTTAAGTTACTTTACCTTTCTGAGCTTTAGTTTTCAACAATACCTATCTTACAGGGTTATAGGAAGGAATAAGGGACAAATAGTTAGAGATGTATAGTTACACACACATCATGGGTGCTAAGTAGTTACAACTATTTTTATTATTCTAAAGCTCATCATTTGCACAAGCACAATGAAAGATGGTAGATTGTTATCCTCAGGAGATCCCCAAGTAAGTCCATTCTAACCTCTCTTCTTACTGTGCCTCAGTCACCAGATACCCACAGTCAGTGACATTATGGGCAGAGTTCAAGTTCCTTCCATTCTCCACTGTGCTAGAAAGTATTGCAGGTCCAGAAATGCTGGGTCTGGCCCTCTTTTCTCACTTCCTTACAGTGAAACCTTAGGGGAAACCCCTTATACTTCTCCAGAGGGTTTTGTTTTTGTTTTTGTTTTTGTTTTTGGGGCAGAAAGTGACAAATGAAGGAGAAGTATAAGAGTGGTAGAAGGTATATATAACATATGCCCTGCCTACCTCACAGAGTTCTATGGAAGATGAAATGTGATCATGCATGTGAAATTGTCATATTAATTCAAGGGGCAATGGAAATGCCAGAGACTACTACGTGGAATTTTGAATATGCCTTCTACTCTATATTGCATGCACTTTTCATAAGGTAGTTTTTTTTCTTTGCAAAAAATAACAAACATTTGACCAAGTAAAACCTGACAGACACATCTACCAGTGACTTCCCTCCTAGCACACGCTCAGTTTTCCTTCCTACCACTGCTCACATACCCAAGGAATTGTTGGCCTTTGCTCAAGTATCAAATTAATCTAAAGAAAACCTTTCCACTCCTTTCTATCTTGCTGACCATTAAAGGAAAACTGCAAGCAACATCAAAGGGAACCCAATCTTTATATTCAACACAGGCTGTGAAAGGCTGGGGCAACGTACCCAGCAGGGATTGGACTGCATATCTATGTAAGACCTTGAAACTCTGTATTTGTCTAAGACCTTGAAACCAGCTTAACCATGGAGGACCTGATGCAGAGAGAACAGACTCACTCTGCCCAGACCTGATGCAATAAATTAGACTCAGAAAAGCAATTTAAAATTTTATCAAAGAGAATCAGCCCTTTCTGATAGGGAAATCAATTTGAGAATTCCAAATTTATTGAACACTTGATACGTACAAAGCACTATGAGTGCTACAAAGATGTCGTCCCTATTTTTAAGAAGGCTGTAACCAAATGTGGTGAATATGAACACACATCATAGACTAGAATCAAGGTTTTGCTGGAATGCAGGATTCCTATTAAAATAGTAACGGGGAATAAGTCTATAGAGCCATACTATAGAAGGCTCAGGGATACAGATATCTTCTGTGTTTTGAGTACCTATAAATCACTATCTAGTATCATATTTAATTCTCCCAACAGTCCTATAAAGTATTTATCATCAACTTCATATTATAGATGAAGAAACTAGATTTCAGAAATGTGAAATAACTTTTCCCAAATTACCCAGCTAGAAATAGGTTTAGCTGGGATTTGAACTCAAGTCTCTTCGATGCCAATACTCAGGGAATTTCCAGTACACTTCACTCTCTCCCTCCATAAGAAATTTTTATAAAAGCCTAAGTAATCAGGAGCTGTTGAAAGTTATTGCGCAAGAGAAGAGAAGAATAGATTTGGGTTTTGGAAGATCAATTTGACATTAATTAGTAAAATGGGCTAGAAACAGGGAAGAGATAATAAGGAAGACAGTTAAAGTTATTTTAATAGCCTAGCTGAAGGAAATAAAGGTCTGGTCTAGATCAGCAGCAACAGAACGGAAAGGATGGAGCAGAGACAAGAGACTGCAAAGTTTGATTTATTAGATATGGCAAATGTCTAGCTGTGGAGGAAACCAAACTGAAATAAGATGGGTCGCAGTTGGCTAAAGTGAATACCTCTATGGCAGATGCTTTACAAGGGTACACTGACCTTGTGTTTGATCTGCCAATGAGATGAGTTTATTTGTAACTGTGAAGTCCATAATTTTAAGTAGAGTCAAAATTAGGGCCTATTTTATTGGAAAACTGATGACTTGGACATCACGGTCACTTCATAGTTGATCTGAAGTCACAGTACAGCTACTCAAAATGTTAGCTTGGTCCCACATGTCCACTGGTCCCAACTTAGGATATGTGGGAAATGCTTGCTTTAACACAAAAGAGTCTACCCAGTTAGGTGACAGGGGTTCTGGGTCATTATCAGTTGAAGTTCAGCCCCTAAACTCTTAAGGAAACTTTCAAGCATTTTCAAGTACTTAACTTTCATTTTTAGAAACAAAATAAAACATGAGGAGAAGCAAGAAGGGAAGCTGAGTTTCAAAAGATGCCATTTTGCAAGACAATGTGCAATTGGAAACCTTTATAGAAAGCCATTTTAGGGAGCACTTATCTCTTTTTAAATTAATGGAGCTTGCTAGTTCCAAGAATCTCTTGGGCCACCTAGGATTTATTCCACATGTTGTTAGCAAGTGGCAATATATAAAAGACGAGATCTAATATTCAAAATGCTTGTAATAGCAACGTCCTTCCTGCCAATTGTAATAGCATAAAAACGATTGCACACATCTAATAAATCTGCTGGCTTTCAACAGTTGGAATCAGACCAGCGTCACCTTCTGTCTGCTGCATGAAGCCAGAACTCTGAAGACTAAAAAAAAAAATCAGTGCTGGTATGAACTCTGACCTCCTGATCTTCTGACCTGGGTGATCTACTGTTACCCCCATTAGACTCGACTCATGAAACCCAACGTCTCTATCATTCAAAAAATGGACAGCTGGAGAGCAGGACACATGGAAACAGTATCTAGGGACTTGTAAAATCAGAGAGAGAAAATTGCAAAGAAGTGTAAATGAGGCAGATGAGCCTTTTCTTATGTGCACGGCAAGAAAATCAAGCTTCATCAGAAGTAATATGTACAGAGCTGAGAAAAATGTAGGAAAAGGCTTCCAGGGTGATGGGATAGAAACCAAAATTATCTAGAATGAATTAGAGTTGTGGTGGACACAGAAGAGAAAGGATTAGAATGGTGATAGGCACCCAAGTGAGAACAGGAGGAATAAGTCAAAAAGAGAACCATTTCTCAAGGAGGAACCTGGTTGCATTGCAGTGGTCTCCTTGGTTACCCATCCATGCTAATTATGGCAGTGAGGAAATTAAGGAAAAGCAGAGGTCCCATTGGAAATACAGCCAACTACATACTGAGGCATCTGGGTTCTCATCCTGATAAAGCTGACAACTAACTTGAGAAAGTCATTTAAATTCTCTAGTCTTTAATTCCTCAGCCATAAAGATGGTCCTATTCCATCTCTGTGGCTTTGATATAATAAGATTTAACCTCTATGAATTTCTAATATGAATTCTAGAAGTTTGAAAATTGGAAGAGCCTTTGAAATTGTTCAGTCCAACTCCTATTTCCAGAACCCAATAAGGACAATAAAAGGAACTTGGAATTCTGAGATTGTTAGATTTTTATTACTTAATCCTGTGCCTAGAACATTTCAATAAATGTAAATTAATCTAATAAGAAAATTTACCAAAATGTATATTCAAATTACCTTTAAAGTTTCTTTACACATACCTTAAAAACTTAATAAAAATAAAAATTATATGTCTAGCTTTAGCAAAAATTGATGTGGAAAATCCAAACTTTTAAAGCCAGTGAGCTAAAAGTTAATGCCTTTATAAAGGAATTTAACTTAGCAATCTTCTCTGTAAAAATTGCCCTTCCCTGCAGCATTTAAGACATTTAAAAACTGAAGTTTGTAAATTAAAACCAAATTCCAATAGAAAATTTTTGTATAAAACTAAATGTCTACAATAAAATATATTCAGAAATCTAGAGTTTAAAATGCTTTGTATCAGGGTCAAGTTCTGAAATTACCAATGCATGTCTGCATTTTGTTATAAATATTTTACTAAAGATCTAATTTCACAGAGAATAAAAGTCGAATTCCGTACAGTGACCCTGCGATTCTTTCCTCTCCTCCCACCACACCGGGTACCATGTATCTTCATCTTCTACTGGCCTCCTCTCTCCACCCTGGTTCATTTCTCTCCAAGCACATTAATCTCTTTGTTGTTCCTATAATGTGCCAGGTATGCTCCCATTGCAGGGCCTTTGCACCTGCTATTCCCTTTGGCTAGAATGCTCTTCCCCCTCAGATATCCAGAAGAATTGTTCTTTGCCTTTTTGTGAAGTCTTTCCTGGAGACATATTTAAAATTGCAAAACCATTTAACAGTTTTATTTTCTTCCTTTAGCACATATCGACTATCTAACATACCAGAAATTTTACTTAGGTGTGTTGTTTATCATAAGCTTCAGGAGGCCAGGTGTTACATATGTTTTGCTGTGTTCCTCTGCACCTTGAGCATTTCTTGGCATAGAGAATGCAGATACTTAAATATTTGCTGAATTAATAAGTAATCAATAAGATATGGCATCATGGCCCTTGTTGATTTCTGATTCTTGATAAAAAGATAGCTAAAATGATCTCACCAATCATTTTACAAACTGTTAATAATCAGATATGGGTGTCCTCATTTGAGGGGGTTGTTGTGAATCACATGATTAGAAATCCATATTTATGGGATCCCCTAATCTTTTATGAATTATGCCTCTTTACTTTTAACTTAAGAGAGTTCAAAACAGATTTTATCAATTTTATCCAAACAACTGATAAAGTTATGGCCTCATTGTACCTATGAATAAAATTTTATTAGTCAGTAGTAATATTAGTATTTGGTACACTGTATTCTCAAAAATTCTGGGGGTTGTTTTAAATGGTGAAACACCTCAATTTGAACCTGAAATTTCAGGTGTCCTGAGCTTCATATTTGGTCCTGTAAAATTTCAGAATATTGCAGCTTTTTTTTTTTTTTTTTTTTTTTTTTGAGATGGAGTCTTGCTCTATCGCCCAGGCAGGAGTGCAGTGGCGCAACCTCTGCTCACTGCAAGCTCCGCCTCCCGAGTTCATGCCATTCTCCTGCCTCAGCCTCCGGAGTAGCTGGGACTACAGGCACCCAGCACCACGCCTGGCTAATTTTTTGTATTTTTAGTAAAGGCAGGGTTTCGCCGTGTTAGCCAGGATGGTTTCGATCTCCTGACCTCGTGATCTGCCCGCCTCGGCCTCCCAAAGTGCTGGGATTACAGGCGTGAGCCACCGTGCCCAGCCTATTGCAGCTTTTTAAAGCATTTTCTCTTCAAACTTAGCTACACAAATATGACACACTGCTCAATGATCCTAGGGGTTTGCCCTTATCAAAGGCAAGTGCAAAAACTTAAAGCCCAGTTCAAACTCATCAAAGTTTGTGAATTTCTTCTGAAAATGTAGCTTAATCTCCACCCAATAGCAGTAATTCTGTTGAACTCATCATACTTTAACAATGGAAAATAAGGGCAGTATGAAGACATCAATTTCCTTAACCCACTTTGATAATGGATGCAGGTATTTCCTTGAATAAATCCATAATGTTCTTGATCTCCTTTCCACCACCAGTTTAAGTTTTTGTGTTCGGTTGCTTTCAATGTCAATCAGAATGTGTCTACCAGAGAACAATTCTAAACAGTTCTTCATTTTAGTGTAGGTTGTTGGTTTGATTACAGAAACAAGGTATTTGCCAAGCTGCTTCTTCATATAAACTTAATGTTTATATTCTACTTTGGCACCTTTAAGCATCCCACAACCTGGTGGGAATTGTTGAGTGTGGACATCAAGAAACTCATGATTTTTATCTCTCCTTTCATCACATCTGGTAATTAAGCTAACTTGTAAAATTTGGCATACTCTTCTGAAAAATGATGCAAAGAGAGCTAGTAAATCATAATTGTAACTTTCCTTTTTCCCCTTTCCGTGGTAAATGAACTCAGTATTTCCATGCTCACGCTAGCATCTTAAATTCCTTACTAGTTGGGGGGTTAGACCACACTGGTTCATGTATACCATCTAGTTTGATAAAATCTCTTTTGCTGAATTCTCAAGCATGAAGCACCCTGGGAAAAAATAAGTGGAATTGGACCTGTGGACTAATTTTTGAAATAAGCCCTGGACTATGAGTCAGATGAACTGAGTTTCTATCTTGTACTGCCAGTTACAAATTCTGGAAGTATGGGCAAGTTATAAAAGCTCCTTGAGCCTCAATTTCCTCTTATATATAGCAGAGTAAATACATACATATATAGTATCTTCTTTACCCTCAGAGGGATATTGAAAAAAATGTCGCTCCATTACTTTATAAACTGCATGATACTGTTTAAATGATGAATTATTACACTTATTCCAGCTATTGCCAAGTGAACTGCGGCTGATGCTTTGCTTTGTCTGGGCTATATGCTTCTCCTTTATCACTTGGCTACTACCTGACACAATCCAAAAGCTGCACAAATGATTCAGTGCACTGGACATTTGTGAAATTGCTTAAAATAAATACCTTTGAGAATGATTTTTGCTCTGAGTTTTCTTTGTGATTTTTTTTTCTGTTAGATCAACTCTGGGCAAAATTATGCAAGAGTATTTTTAGTAACCCCATTTTTCTTCTCACAACACCATCTGTCTTCTCTACGCCCCCCTCCCTTTTTTTTCTAGGAAATCTAATGCTTCATCAACTCCAGTGATGGAAGAAAACCTTAACATAGTAACTGTGGGGCTTCCTCCTTTATTGCTCATGAAAGTAGTACCCCCACTGCTCTCCTATTCTCCAATATATACTTTCAAATGTGGCTGATTGGAGCTGCATTCTTAACAGATACAGCCAAACTGATTAACTAGTTTGCACTACATTAATAATGAAAAATAATGGCTTAATACCTTTTCCCCACCCACGTTTAAAGTTTGCATTTTAATACTTGTTTGTAATGCCTTACCTCAAAAGCTATCTGTTCTTTCTAGGGTTCCTTATCCACAGGGAGGCCCCTTCCTTGCCTCTTCCCTTCCTTTATCTAGTTAATACTTATTCTACCCCCATCACTAAGGAAGAAGTCTTTTCTGATCTCCCTGACTAGATTAATTCCTTCCAACATAATTTCTTAGAGCATCATGGGGTTTTTTTTCTTCACATCATTTATCATAGTTGTAGTTTTATATTTATTCACCCAATTTTTAATGACTTTCTTCCCAATCCCACTCAAAGCTCCAAGAGAGTATAGACTATCATACGTTGTACTTTTTATCTTCATGCCCAAGGGCCTAGATAATGATAGACACTCAACAAATATTAAATGATTGACAGTCTCATCCGTGAAAAAAATCATTTTTTATCAGAAAGATTCATGAAGGCAATTACTTTTGAATTGCCTTCTGAAGGTGATCAAGAATCATCAGTGGGAGTTCTTCTGTAAGCAAAACTTGACCCTCTTTCTGCCTATTTGAAATCAGAATAGATGTACTCGAAGAACTTTTGGGGTAGATGGCAATAGGCATTCACCAGCAACTCATCGGTATGCTAAGAGATCAGACTTGAAAATAGTAGGAAATAAGAGAATTCCAAATGTTTGAAACCAGAAAAGAAGAAGCACAACCATTCCCTGGGCAAGAAAAGTGGTCTCAATGCCTCTTCTGCTGCTACTCACACTGCTGTCCCTCCCACCCCTGTCACTACAGCCCCCATTTCTGTGTCAAAATGAATCTGGTCTTCAAATTCTGCTATATTACCATATCACCAACTAAACAGTCAAAATTCTGTTTGGCTGAATTTAGGTCATGTGCCAGGCACGGCTAGAAGATGGAGCCTTAGTGGGAAAAGATCTCAGCAGGTAGATAACAGGAATTACAATTCAACTCAGACTATTTCTACTTTAGGGAAGGAATTCCCTTAAAAAATTAAGGGATGAATGCTGGGCATCAAAAAAACCTGATCAAAATAAACTGCAAGTGACTAAGCAGTCAGTATAATTCTAGCTCTGTTTATCCTAAAGAAAATAAGTCTGAAAATGGCAGAAAACCTAAGAGAAGAACATTTAGCATCCTCCAATAGGTCCAGAAATAAGTATAAAATGCAGATATGGTAAATTCCTCACAAACTACAGAGTCATCAAAATGTAGATCTGGCTAGTCTACATTTAAAAGATCACTTAGGAATTAAAATTTCAGTCAAGCTCTCTGTCTGTTCACTGATTATAATAATTGGTCACTATCCAAAATGGAACAACATCTGATTCCTCAAATGAACTTATCCCAAAAGTTAAAGATCAAAAGTTAGGGCAACAAAACTCTTAGTTATCTCTCCTCATCTTATTTCTTCTAATGCATTTAGATTCTAGTGAATTACTGGAATGCAGTAACTGGATGTTACATCCATATGCTCAATGCATTGCCCGAGAGAAACAAATTACTTAACCATCAGATGCTGCTCTGCAGAAACTTCCATAATTCCCTGATCCTACCACTTAACTGCTCCCCATGTTCATATTATATGTGCTGTTTTCTTTTATGAATATTTTACTTTATTTTCCCATTTTATTGTGCACCTCTTTTAATCTCCACTGTCCTTCCTGTTCATTAACTTAGTGATCTGAAACTTAAAAGCAGTCAATATCAAATATTAAGTGGGAACCCTTATTTCTAATTCCTGATGATTCCTTTCTGTGCAAGAATCCAAATTAGTATAACACCTAACCTCTGCTTCTTGACTCACTGGCCCCAGAAGCACGGCCTTACCTGAAGAATAAACCTGGCCAGGATAACCCAACTCCACACTTACATAGAGTATGCTACTACCCTGTTCCCCTCAGTTGCCCCTCTAGGGCAGGATCTTACCCTCTTGCCCATGTCCAGTGTTGGAAGAGACCTAGAGCTTAAGCCTGCCATATCCTGGGAATCTGAGCTCTCAGGGTAGGTGTATTAGTTCATTCTCATGCTGCTAATAAAGACATACCCAAGACTGGGTAATTTATAAAGGAAAGAGATTTAATTGACTCATAGTTCCACATGGCTGAGGATGCCTCACAATCATGGCAGAAGGCGAATGAGGAGCAAAGTCATGTCTTACATGGTGGCAGGCCAGAAGCTTGTGTAGGGGAACTCCCCTTTATAAAACCATCAGATCTTGTGAGACTTACTGACTATCATGAGAACAGTATGGGGAAGATCTACCCACCATGATTCAATTACCTACCACTGTGTCCCTCCCACAACACTTGTGAATTATGGGAGCTACCATTCAAGATGAGTTTTGGGTGGGGACACAGCGAAACCATATCACTAGGCTTCCCAGCTTATGAGGTAATATGCTTTCCTCCAATTGCTACTCCTTTGTTTCATTTCAAATTGTTCAAAACCTAAATGGAAGGAGAGGTGCAATTTGAGGGCCACTAAAACCCAAAACACAAATACTCTTCACCTAATTTTATCTCAGCAGTATTTGTATCTCCATTTTTGCCTCTCTCTATTAATTGAGTGAAAACTGAGAAAAAGAAATGAAGTATCCAGGGTTCCTGTCTGAGGCTGCTGGGCTAAAATGCATTCTTCTGGTCTAGGAGGTTTTTTGTGCAGGATCAATCCTGATGAAATCATAAGAAGAGAATTTAAAATGAGAACATCTGGCTTGTAGGCTCCACAGAGGTTAAAGAACTGATACTGTCCCAAATATGCTATCACCAATGTTATTAGAAATGTTTTTTATCTTCTATTCTCTAGCATGCATGGCAAACAGGCACCAGGTGTTCCAGTCCTCTTTGGTAGCACAATTAGTAGCAAACCATGCATGGAGTACAATTGCTTGGCCCCCGAGTGATTTGGCTCTCCAAACCGAAGAGGCTGAGAGCAAGCTGGTGCTTCCCTGACCACTCAAATCACAGCTGGGTACTCCATTCATAGGACTCCCTCCCAGCCTCATCAGTGTGTGTCCAACCTATCTGGGCTCACAGAAGCTTGGATAGAACAGAAGGAAACACTTTAGATCGCTTTCAGGCACAATTCACCATATTGGTTGTTTGTCTATGAAGAGTAGTGAAAATGGGTCCTAGATTTTGTTTTATTTGCAGAGGACTTTTATACCAATAATGTCAGTTGTTCAAGATAATGTTGCAAAAGATGATTCATTTATTCCAAAATTTTAGTGGCAAATACTAAACCAGAAAAACTGTTTATGTCAAAAAATGAGTCAGACCCTTGGGTTCCAAGAGACTTTGGCCATTCATCTACATAATCTTTAAAAAATATAAAAGATTATATTGTTCATCTGCTTAAAATCCTCAGTGGCTTCCCTTTGTAGTTCAAACCTAAATTTTTTACATGTTATGTTCATTCTGCTCCAAGACTATTCATCTGTCTCTTCCCTCTGCTTTGGATACTTCCTTTTCCATTTCCTAACCTCCTGGACCAGATTGGCTCGTTCTTATTATCTGGTTCTTAGCTCAAACATGGTCTCCTCAGCGAGATCTTTTCTGATTATTTAAAGAGGCACACTAACCCTAGTCATTCTCGAGCTTGTTTTGTTTTTGTTTTCTTCTTTTTCATGTGTATTGCCTGCCTTTCTCACTAAGGTGTAAACTACATTAGGCAGGGACGACGATTGTCATATTCACCATGGTAGCCCCACCTCCTAGAAGAGTGCCTGCTGGATATATGGCAGGCACTCTGATGAATTTATTGAAGCATAGCAACCCAAACACTTTCAATGGCAATATACATATTTACATATACATATTTGTATATATAAAAATATACATAATTGTAATACATAAAAATATATATCATAAATAACTATAACAATATGGATCTAGGTATCAAGAAAACCTTTCTACTTCTTGCATTTGCATTGATTCCACTTGGTGGAATAGTCTAGTATGCTTGAGATTAATTACTAGGTGTTCTTCATCAGTCTCTGCACAGTACTACACAGCAAGTATCACAAAGGAAGGAATTCTGGGCAGACAAAAAATATATGATAGCCCTTTGCACAGAATTTCCCGTGTGCTTTCTGTATCATTTGATCATTCCGCACTATTAGCAATCAGGTAAGAAATAAAGGAGCCTAAACAGAAGAGACACTGACTATTAAATTTTGAGCTATACCTAAGTTTCTGTAAATGGTAAGCAGTGAATTCAACCAATGCAGAACATGAAGTTTTGTAAGTATCTGAATCAATAATTCACCAACTTTACTATTTTTGCATTATTCTCAGCATTCTGTGTCACATCATTTTAAAGTAATGTTATGACATGCGTAGATAGTGGCCACATGATAAATAATATTTTGGTTTCCTGTTACCATGTAATTAAACTACTGAATAATCTGATTTTTTAAAAAAATTAGAAAAGCAATCTTGTAGATTTTTTTATGTTTGAGTTTTTCATCTTTTAATTCAATGTTGTTTTGTTCAGATTCAACCTTAAGTTGTTAAGCACCAGGATTGAGACAGGACCTACAAGAAAGCAACTAAATTATATATATGTGTGTATGTGCGTGCATCACATAGAGATATAGATCATTCTCATGGATCCTTAAAACAGCTCGGGGAGGCCATGAAAGTATTCTTACTTTTGAGGCTCGCAAGTTGCACAAAGGTTCTTTTAGTTACAAGTGATACAAACCCAAGTTAAAAACTAGCTCAAGTTCATACTTGAATGAACTTGAAATGAATTTGTACCAATAGCCAGGGAGTAAATCAAGATACTTCAAGGAATGAGAGAAAATGCTTCATAAATGAGTGCTTCAGAATCTGGAACTGGAACCTGGGATTACAATGCTGTCAGGTCTTTCTTACTGTCCATCCATCTCATCCCCACCTGACTCTGCTTCTCTTTGTGTATCAGTTAAATTATTTCCTACTACAGAGAAGCCTTCTTCATGTGGCAGTGAATATAGCTCCTATCAGCTTCAGCTTAGCACAGGAAAAGTCTTTCCCTTTTCCCAATGACCTTGTATCAATCCATGGAAACAGTCTGGCTTCTCCTGCTTCAATTAAATGCCAACTATTATAATTAAGGTGCACAAAGTCCATTAGTAAGAGGGGAAATCTAATTGGGCAGGGAAAAATGCAATTTCAGTCTGTTTCAAAGGCTAAGAATCAATTTCTTTACTGTCATCATTTGCTGAGTATCCCCTTCATCCTAGGCATTCGACTAAGGACTGTCAACAAAGATAAAATCTGTAATTCCTCAAACATTACTTTATACACACATATTAATTAGTTACTTTTTTCCCTCGATGGGCTCACGATATACTTTGAGAGCCAGACCATAAACATTAAAAGGGTGATATATGACAGTTTTGTAAGCACCAAAGAGATACACCGCTGATTAACACCGTAGAGGTTTTTTCTAAAGAGGGTCAACATTATTTTAGGCTGTAATAATCTGGGACATTTTAATGGGAGACATAGGAATTAACTTCCCAGCCAACCTCAAAGGACTGGCAGAACCTAGATAAGTGGAGAGCCACTGATCCTTCTGGAGCCCACTTCTCCATACTGTTTCAATATACCAGCTAGGTCTGAGATCCACAAAGGAATCAGAAGGCCCAGGCCCTTGCCGGTGTCTCCTTCTAGAAGTTTAGAGTGGGCACTGAGCCCCAACTCTGACCACTCACCCCTCTGGCTTCAGGGCTCCGGCTAGTAGGACATATACAGAAAGAAGAAATTGCCAAATAAGGATTCAAGTATCAGCTTCATAATGGGCCAGGATAGGGCTCTTTCCTAACTGCTATATTGAAGCAGGATAGAGGGTTTTCTTACCCTCACCTGTGTATTGGTTTCCTAGGACTCCCATAACAAATCACCACAAACTTGGTGGCTTAAAACAATATGAATGTATCCTCTCTCAGTTCTGAAGACCAAAAGTCCAAAATTAAGATGAGACAGCCATACTTCCTCTGAAGTTTCTAAATGAGAATCTATCCTTGCCTCTTTCAGCTTCTGGTGGCTCCAGGCTGTCTTTTGTGTGTGGATGCATAACTTTAATCTCTGCTTCCATCTTTACATGGCTTTTTCTCCTGTGTCTCTGTCTCAAATCTCCTTCTGCCTTTCTAAAGATCCTTATCATTGGACTTGAGCCTCATGCTAAATCTAGAGTGATTTCATCTCAAAATCCTTAGTTTAATTATATCTGCACAGACTTCTGATATGGTTTGGATGTTTGTCCCCTACAAATCTCATGTTGAAATGTAATTCTCAGTGTTGGAGGTGGGGCCTGGTGGGAGGTGATTGGACCATGAGGGCAAATCCCTCATGAATGGTTTATCATCATCCCCTTGGTGACAAATGAGTTCTTGTTCAGTTAGTTCGTGTGAGATCTGGTTGTTTTAAAGTGTGTGGCACCTCTCTCTTTGCTCTCTTGCTCCCTCTCTCATCATGTGATGTGCCACTCCCCCTTTGCCTTCTGCTATGATTGAAAGCTTCCTGAGGCCTCACCAGAAGCTGAGCAGATGCCAGCACCATGCTTCCTGTACATCCTGCAGCACTGTGAGCCAATTAAATATCTTTACAAATTTAAACCTGTTTATGAATTTCTTTATAAATTACTCAGTCTTGGGTATTTCTTTATAGCAGCCCAAGAATGGCCTAACAGAAAATTGGTACCAAGGAGAAGAGCACTTGTGATAAAGATACTTGAAAATCTATATACTATCTTTACTTGATATTTGAAAAGCAGCTTTGAAACTGTGTGATGTCAGAGGTTGGAAGAGTTTGGAGGGTTCAAAAAAAGATAGGAAGATGAGGGAAAGTTTGGAACTTCTCAGAAACTGTTAAATTGTTGTGACCAAAATGCTGATAGAAATATGGGAAGTGATGGTCAGGCTGAGGAGGTCTCAGAGGGACATGAGAAACTTATTGAGAACTCCCTAGCAAAGGACTTGGCTGCATTGTGTCCATGTCCTACAGTTTTGTGGAAGTTTGAACTTAAGAGTGATGACTTAGGGTATCAGGTGGAAGAAATTTCTAGGCAACAAAGCATTCAAGAAGTCACATAGCTGCTTCTAACAGCTGACAATCAGATGTGGAAGAAAAGGCATGACTTAAAGTTGGAACTTATATGTAAAAGGGAAGTAGAGCATAAAAATTTGGAAAATTCATAGCCTATTCATGTGGTAGAGAAGGAAAGCCTGTTTTCATGGGAAGAATTCAAGAGAGCTGTGGTGCAACCACTTGCTAGAGAAGTTAGCATGACTGAAAGAAAGATAACTGCCAACATTCAAGACAATGGGGAAAAGGCTTCAAAGGCATTTCAGAGATCTTTCAGGCCACCTGATATGGTTTGGTTTTGTGGTACCACCCAAATCTCATGTCGAATTGGAGGAGGGACCTCGTAGGCCGTGATTGAATCATGGGGGAGGATATCCTCCTTGCTGTTCTTGTGATAGTAAGTTCTCGAGATCTGATGGTTTAAAAAGTGTGTAGCATTTCTCTTCTCTCTCTCTCTTTTTCCTGCTGCCATGTAAGACATGCCTTGCTTCCTCTTCACCTTCTTCCATGCTTGTAAGTTTCCTGAGGGCTCCCAGTCATGCTTCCTGTTAAGCCTCCTGTGGAATCATGAGTCAATGAAACCTATTTTCTTTGTAAGCTACCCAGTCTCAGGCAATTTGTTGCAGCAGAGAATGGACTAATATACCACCCATCCCATTATAGTCCCAGAGGCCTAAGAGGAAAGACTAATACACCACCCTCCCATTACAGGCCCAGAGGCCTAAGAGGAAAAAATGGTTTAGTAGGTCAGGCCCAGGGCCTCATTGTCCTACACAGCCTCAGCACACTGCTCCCCACAACCAGGTGCTCTGGCTCCAGCCTCAGCTCAAAATGCTCAAAGCTTAGGCTGCTGCTTGGGGAATGCAAGCCACCATGAACCTTAGCAGTTTCCACATGGTGTTAAGCCTGTGGGCATACAGAATGCAATCATAAAGGAGACTTGGCAGCTTCCCCCTAGATTTCAGAAGATTCATGGAAAAGCCCAGGAGCCCAGGTGCCCAGGCAGAAATCTGCTACAGGAGTGGAGCCTCCACAGACAACCTCTGCTAGGGCAGTGCTGAAGACAAATGTGGAGTTGGAGCCCACACACAGAGTCTCCATCAGGGCACTGCCTAGTGGAGCTGTGGGAAGAGGGCTACCGCCCTCCAAACCTGAGAATAGTTGTTTCATGGCAGCCTGCATCTTGAGCCTGGAAAAGCTGCAGGCTCCCAACTCTAACTCATGAGAGCAGCCATGGGGGCTGCACCCTGCAAAGCCACATGGGTAGAGCTGTGTGTGGCCTTGGGAGCCCACCCTTTGCACCAGTGTGCCATAGATGCAGAATATGGAATTAAAGGAGATTCTTTGGGGGTTTAAGCTGTAATGACTGCTCTGCTGGGTTTCAGACTGATATGGGGCCTGTAGCCTTTTTCTTTTGGCCAATTCTCCCTTTTGGAATGGTAATTTATACCCAATGCCTGTGCCACCATTGTGTCTTAGGAATAAATAACTTACTTATTTATTATCTCAGAGGCTCACAGGTGGGAGAAACTCATCTTCAGATGAGACTTGAGACTTGGGACTTTTGAGTTAATGCTGGGATGAGTTAAGACTTCGAGGAACTTTAGAAAGATATGATTGTATTTTGGAATGTGAGAAGGACATGAGATTTGTGGGTCTAGAGGCAGAATGATGTGGTTTGGATGTTTGTCCCCTCCAAATCTCATATTGAAATGTGATTCTCAATGTTGGTGGTAGTGTGGCCTGGAATAAAGTGATCAGATTATATGGGTGGATCTTTCATGAATGGTTTAGTGCCATCCCTTTGGTGATAAGTGATCTCTCTCTCAGTTCACAGGAGATTTAGTTGTTTAAAAGTGTGTGGCACCTTCTTCCTCACTCTCTTACTCTGGCTCTCACTATATGATGTGCCTGCTCCCCTTTTGCCTTCTGCCATGTCTGCAAGCTTCCTAAAGTCTCACCAGAATATGAGGAGATGCCAGTGCCATGTGTGCTGTGCAGTCTGCCAGGACCATGAGCCAATTAAACTTCTTTTCTTTATGTTATCCAGCTTCAGGTGTTCCTTTATAGCAATGCAAGAATAGCCTAACACAACTCCTTTTCCAAATAAGATCACTTTCACAGGTTCTGGAGGTTAGCACCTGAACATACATTTTGAGGATCGCTACTCAAGCCACTATGCCCTGTATTAAAGATAGCTGGCTCTGTTTGACTTATCTATCTAGGCACATTTAAGAAGCCAGAGATTGGCAGCCACCACCTCCACCGAAGTGGATTTAATGCTTGAGGATCAGAAGCAAAGGAGAGGACTAGAGGGCAGGCATGCCTGCTGCATCTGAGCACATTCAGTCCAAGAGGTCAAGACAGAAAGGCATTTCTATTGTGAGTAGTGCTCTCCCTAGAAAACTGTGGCCCACTGGAAGAGGAGTTCTCACTATTCAAATTCATGACTCCTTATCCTAGGGGAAAAGTAAGAAAGATACAGAAGGTGAGCCAAGGTGTTTATTCTAAACCACTCCTTAGCTTATTGGGAGAAAAGAAGCAGTCCTCTCCTCCACAGAAATTCATGAAAGGACAATGGGTTTCCTCACTAATTCCTCATTCTGGTCTTCAAAAAGAAATGCACTAATATGAGCTAATAGTTTAAGTTAGTCTATAATGTTTGAAAAGTTGGCTCCAAGTTGATACAAAGATGTATTCACTCATTAGTCATTTATTTAGCAATGTAGGCTAAGCACCAGCTACGTTCTGTAAATATAGGGGTAATGAGGTAGTCATGGTCCCTGCCCAAATGGAATGTATAGGGTAGTTCGTGGGACAACGTACTATATTATAATTACCATCTTCCATTGTCTAAGTGTTCTGATATAGAAGCAAAGACCAAGGATCTTGTAACCTAGTTATTCAGGAAGTGGCACTAAGACTTAGACCCAACTGGGCGCAATGGCTCACTCCTGTAATCCCAGCACTTTGGGAGACTGAGGCAGGTGGATCACGAGGTCAGGAGATCGAGACCATCCTAGCTAACCAGGTCAGGAGATCAAGACCACCCTAGAGATGGCGAAACCCCATCTCTACTAAAAGAAATACAAAAAAATTAGCTGGGCATGGTGGCATGCACTTGTAGTCCCAGCTACTCGGGAGGCTGAGCCAGGAGAATCACTTGAACTCAGGAGGTGGAGGTTACAGCGAGCCAAGATCACACCACTGCACTCTAGCCAGGGTGACATAGCAAGACTCTGTCTAAAAAAAAAAAAAAAAAAAAAAAGGACAAAAAAGGACTTAGACTCAAAGAGAAAGTAATATGTTGGTAAAGGAAAACAAGACAGGCAGATAGCAGGTGAGAGAGAACCTGGAACTGTAGCAGCTGGTGAAATAAACAGATATTAGGACACAAAGGGTCTTGTACACATGTTGAGGTGCTTGGACTTGTCCTATAAGCTTTGAGGACTCTCTGAAGAGATAGTGGCATGATCAGATTTGCATGTTGAAATGCTCACTTCTAACTACAACATGAAGAATTGATTAATGAAAAGCAGAGGTGCAATAGCCAATTAAGAATCTCTTGTGATAAAATACAGTTGTTTATTTGTATGTTGTATGTCAAAATGAATCAAAATCCACTGTGGACCTCCTATTCAGTTATCCCCGCCTCTGATTCCACAGTCTGTGGGTCACAGTGGCTAGTCTAGGGTGGAAGGAATTTAGGGGTTGCTGCTTAAATTTCACAGTGATGCATCTTCAGCCTTCAGATTGGCTTAAGTCAAAAGAATAAATTATCAGTCTTTGTATCTAGAAACCGACTTCAGGCATATCTGGATCTGGGGATTCAAACAATGCCATAAGAACAAGGTCTTTCTGCCTGGCCAAAACGGTGAAACCCCGCCTCTATTGAAAATACAAAAATTAGCCAGGAGTGGTGGTGCACACCTGTAATCCCAGCTACTCAGGAGGCCAAGGTATTGAGAATCACTTAAACCCCAGAGGCGGAGGCTGCAGTGAGCCAAGATCATGCCACTGCACTCCATCCTGCTCAACAGAGTGAGACCCTGTCTCAAAACAAAACAAAACAAAAGCAAAAACAAAAAACAGATTGAGGTCCCTCTCTTTCCATTTTTTAAATTCTGCCCTCCTTCATATTGAGATCACCATTGGTGATATCTTCTCCAAAACTGTGGCTCTTTTAAATTAACTCATGGGTTGCATCTTCCTAGCTTCATAAGCAGCAGTAAGAGTGCATTGACTCTTCTAAAAATTATGAAAGAGTCCTCCCATTAATACAAATTGGATCATATGTCCAACTCTGAACCAACTAGCATGTAAGAAAATAGAATATATTTCTAAGGTTGGTTGTGGTTAAGGTGCTCATCCCTGAAGTGGGGCATAGGCACATCTTATATGAAATAGACTAAAAGTGAGAGACAGGCAATGGTTAAAAGGAAATCATACGTGTCATTATTCTATAAGTCTCAAAAGTAAAGGTACTGGATTCTGGACTAACAAAAGTTTTCCACCACACAACCTCATTCTTCTAATCTGTCAAACACAGATTTATATAATCAATCTATATTTTTTTCATTAATAATCTCAGGTTGTGTACAAGAATCCTAGAACTTGTGAAAGAACCATTATGAAGGATTGGGCTTCTTTCTGGGTAAATTCGACCTCTCGGTTCAACCAGATTGTGGCATTATTTGCCGTGCAGCAGCCAGGTGGACTCCATTCTGGGGCAGAGAAGCCTGCCAGCTGATTATTCCATGTCCCATTCTAATTTAGGTCTCAAAGAAAATTTTCACAGCCTTGAGTGAAGCCATCTTGGAATCAGGGATTGAGACCAACAGAACAATGGAATAATACAAAGCCCAGGGCCTTGCCTTTCTCATTGGGGAGCTCCTGTATTCCATGCAGAGTAAGAGTCAAATCTTACTCTACATGGATACAAATCCCATATCCATAAAATGCAAGTCAATCCCTGAGAGAATCTGTGAGAGGTACACCAGTTATCTTGGCCAAATCAATGCCTAAGAAGCAAGGAGTCAGAACCCTGGCCAGCAAAGATGGAAGGGTGTCCTTTTGGCTGCAGAAGCCACCTGGAAATTCAAATGCAGCGGTGAATACAGTGGAGCTCCTGGTGGCTAACACCACTGAACAGCATTGCATCACAATCCAAAATGCCTTTCTCTGGCTCCTCTTCATCAGCCAAAGAATCATGAAGTTACAGTGAAAAATATAACTTTTCTTCAGGATGTCCATAATTGGAATTTTGAACAATGAACTAGAACTTGGCATCAGGGACCTTTTTTTTTTCTTTTCCATAGCAGGCATCTATCTTTTCTGGCTGATTAAGGTCTGTTTCCCCGTATTGTAAAAATATTCCCATCTCAGTGATTCAGGTGAGATTCCAGGAGTGGACATGAGGACCTGGCCTGTGCAAACTTTGGCCACAGTGACTGGTTCAATGATGAGCATGTGACCTAATTAAGGTCAATGAAAGTCATACCTGGGACTTTTGCTTAAATTATTGGAACTGAATGCCCTTTATTCTCTTGGACATTAATATGGCAGGATGTAAGCTCAAAGCTGATGAGTAAGTGTCTCCACATGGAGACAGAGAGAGAAAAAGCAATAAATTTCTGATGCAGATGACCTTTTTTGAGCTTTCAGATCACCTTCTGCTTAAAGTCAGATCTATTCCTGAGCTTTACCATTATGTGAGATAAGAATCTCTCCATTTTTGCTTCAGTGAAATTTCAAGCCCCTGCAACTGAAAATTTTCTGTCTAATACAGTTTCTAAGTCCTCAAGGTGCCTCCGCACTCAGATTCAAGGTATTCAGAACACGGTACTAAGTAGAATCCTTTCCATGTGGAAATATTAACAAACAGGAAAAGTGAGCCTCTGCTTCCACCCAGATCTAGCTTAATCTGGAGAATTAGTACAGAGGGAAAGTTTATGCCCTAGTAAGACATGCAGCATGTATTTGTTAAGATAAAATTCTATTTTATCTTCACAATAGGACAATTATAAAATGAGCAATAGGGCCATTATAAAACGACCGGTAATTGTGATTGACTTTTTATTTTTATTTTTAATTATTATGGGTACATAATAGTTGTATATGTTATTGGGTACATGTGATGTTTTCATACAAGCATACAATGTGTAATGATCAAATCAGGGTAATTGGAGTATGCATCACCTCAAGCATTTATTATTTCTTTGTGTTGGAAACATTCCAATTTCACTCTTGGTAAATGGAGTATCCATCACCTCAAGCATTTATCATTTCTTTGTGTTAGAAACAGCCCAATTTCGCTCTTTTCATTATTTTAAAATAAGCAATAAATTCTTGTTAGCTATAATCACCCAATTGTGCTACCAAATACTAGATCATATTCATTTTATCTAACTGTACTTTTGTACCCACTAACTATTACCACTCCAGCCCCCTCTCCCTGCTATCTTTTCTAGTCTCTGGTAACCGTCACTCTACTCTCTATCTCCATGAGTTCAAAAAAATATATTTTTTTTAGCTCTCACATGTGAGCAAGAATATGTGATATCTGTCTTCCTGTGCCTGGTTTATTTCACTTAACATAATGTCTCCCAGTTCCATCTATGTTGTTACAAATGACAGGGTTTTGTTCTTTTTATGGCTGAATAATATTCCACTGTGTATATACAGCACATTTTCATTATCCATTCATTCATTCTTCCATTGATGGGCATGCAGATTGATTCTATATCTTGGCTACTGTAAATAGTGCTGCAATTAACATAGGAGTACAGATATCTATTCAATATACTGACTTTCTTTCTTTTGAATATGTAACCAGCAGTGAAATTGTAATCCTAAAATATATACAAAACCACAAAAGACCAGAATAGCCAAAGCCATCCTGAGCAAAAAGAACAAAATTAGAGGAATCTCATTTCCTGACTTCAAATTATACTACAAAGCTATGGTAACTGAAACACTGTGGTACTGACATAAAAACAGATACTTAGACCAATGGAACAGAATAACTCCAGACATAACTCCACACATTTAAAGTTAACTAATTTTCAACAAAAGTACCAAACACATACACATTGGGGAAAGGATAGTTTCGTCAATAAATGGTGCTGGGAAAACTAGATACCCATACGCAGAAGAATGAAACTAGACCCTGTCTCTTACCATACACAAAAATAAAATTAAAATTTATTAAAGACTTTAATTTGGGGTCTGAAACTATGAAACTATTATAAGAAAACATTGAGGACATCCAGAACATAGATCTGGACAAAGATTTCTTGAGTAAGTTCTTAAAAGCACAGGCAAATAAAGCAAAAATGGACAATTTGGATCACATTAAGCTAAAAAGCTTCTGCTCAAAGAAATAATCCGAATTGAAGAGACAACCCACAGAATGGGAGAAAATATCTGCAAACTACTCATTTGACAAGAGATTAATAACCAGAATATATAAAGAGTTCAAACAACTCAATAGAGAAAAATAATCTGATTTAAAAAATGGAAAAGGGTCTGAATAGACATTTCTCAAAAGAAGACTTATGAATGGCCAAAAGGCATATGAAAGAATGTTCAATATCACTAAAAATGCTCAAATTTGATTTGAGAAATGCAAATCAAAACTGCAATGACATATAATCTCATCCTAGTTAAAATGGTTTTTTTTTTAAAAAATAGGCGATAATGACTGCTGGCAAGGATGTGGAGATAGGACACTCCTCATACACTATTGGTGGGAATGTAAATTAGTATAACCACTATAGTGAATAGTATGGAGGTTTCTTAAAAACTAAAAATGTGATTGCAATTTTCATAGAACATTTTATCAGGGAGCTGAGGCCTTAATTCTGTCAGTTTAGTCAAATGGTATCCACTGACCTACCTGCCACCTCAATCATTTCTTTGTTGCCTTTAATATGCAAAATGTTGTGGGAGGATGGTCTAATGTTTTGGCCAGTTAATTGGAGAAGATAAAGTTTTACTGCAGGTCAGGGTCTATATTAAAGTGATTTGGGTAAAGAAAGGGTAACACAGTCTGTTTCCCCATTCCCACACTCTCTTTTAACACCCTATGTAGTTAGAAAGTAATGAAACTGACAAAATTGTGTTATAAGATTGAGTGAATCACACAAAAAGAAGCAGCTCTGCTTGGGTAACTTTTAGAAAGAAGCCATTTTAGCTACCTCTGTACAGGCCGAGCCCCATTCTGGAACCCTGAGGTTATCTACTATAGCTGCCTAACAAGCTACTTCCCAAAACTTAGTGGCTTAAAAAAGCAACCATTTTATTTCTTCACAGTTCTGTCAGTCAGAAATTCTGGCTCATCTCTGCTTCTCAATGTTCCTTACAGCACGGTAGTCACAAAGTTGTAAAAGTTCTTTCATGACAACTGGTTTCCAAAAAATAATACTCTGATAGAATACGACCCATCGTACAAGCACTTATTGAGCCTCTGCCTGAATCATGTTTGCTGATATCCCTTTGCTCAAAGCAAGTCACATGGTCTAGCCCAGAATCAACATGGAAGGGGATAAAGCAAGAACATACACAAGGAAGCGAGATTCAATTGTGAAGGAAGGGCACTAATAAATCAAGTCTACCATAGGCTTAAATACTGAATTTCTCACAAAAATAATGTGCTTTTTTCCAGGTGCTTTTTAGAGACTGCAGGTAAGCAGTAATTACTGGTTCAGGAAAGGAAAAACATAGTAGCCACCAAAACATTGCTGCAGTTAAAAGATTGTCTTACGAATATAAGAGAAGTATTCTCTTGGGTACTCTGAGAAATAACTACAGAATATCCAAAGGAGTGCTAATTTCCTACTTGAGCATGGTATCATAATTTGGCGATAAATGGAAATGTGACTTCATTTTCTAATTAAAGCCTGGCAAGATACGGACTTAAAAATGATAGAGAAGACAACAACAATAATAAATATGTGGTATTTTAAAGCCCAGACTATTTCCTTAGGTTTTACCCAATTTCTTTACATAACATTTGAGTACCACACCACTAGTGGCTCCCATAGTATTTTAAACTATCCAAATTGTGTATGTTCGCCACCATGAGGAAACAAAAATTTAACCTGTGATTTAAAAAAAAAAAAAAAAACATAGTTAACAATGTTCACCACAGGGATTCAAAGTAAATATCTTCTAACTTTTTTTTCATTAATTCAATATTGGTCAATGCTATAAAATCTACCTTTCTAAGAGGAAATACTTCAAAATGACTTTGATTTGGAAGGGTATCATCTATTCTTTGTCCTTAACTACTCTTACCAATGAAAGAAAATTTAATACTGATCTTTCCTGCCAGTTACTGGTGACAATGGCAGATCTCTCTGAAAAGAAAGCAAACTTAACTTAATTAACAGCTCAGATGGAACGGTAAACTGACCTTCATTTAATGGTATTACCACATTCAAAGACACTCCTCAGGGAAAAATAGTCTACTTGAAACAGAGTACTTCCCATTATGGGGAAATATCAAGAAGAAATCAAGCCCATATCCACATGAGAGAAAGGAAGATTAACTATTTCTATAGAACATAAAGTAATTATTATTCTAGTTTTGGTTTCTTATTCTTTACTTCTGGAAAATTCTCTTCCACAACTTGGCCAAGCTAAATGTCAACCACTTGATTTGTTCTAATGCAAATGGACCACAATGAAGTATAAGACTACTTCAATATAAGTGTATACCAAACTTATTTGTATGTAATCTATTATCTACCATCTTTAGCATTAAAATATATATTTTGATTTTAATTAGGCAATCAACACTTTTTTTATTGCATGTCTAGTATGTACTAGGTGCCATTCTAAATGTTAGGACTATAAGTGTGAATAGGAGAAATTCTTTGCTTGATGACTTATATTTATGTGTGAGGGGGGACAAGAAATGAGGGAAAAAACAGTAAATACGCAGGAAAATAAAATTTCATGTACTCATAGAGCTGTGAAAATGATAAAATGGGGATATGATTGCAAGTGACTGAGGGAAAGAAGATGAAATGGGATAATATGATAACATGTACTTGGGTAAAAGAATGGGAGTCTGCTTCAGCTAAGATGATGTTTCTCACCTCTGAGACCATAGGATTTGTCCCTCTTCTTCTCCCTCTCCCTCTCCCTCTCCCTCTCTCTCCCCACGGTCTCCCTCTCCCTCTCTTTCCACGGTCTCCCTCTGATGCCGAGCCGAAGCTGGACTGTACTGCTGCCATCTCGGCTCACTGCAACCTCCCTGCCTGATTCTCCTGCCTCAGCCTGACGAGTGCCTGTGATTGCAGGCGCGCGCCGCCATGCCTGACTGGTTTTCGTATTTTTTTGGTGGAGATGGGGTTTCGCTGTGTTGGCCGGGCTGGTCTCCAGCTCCTAACCGTGAGTGATCTGCCAGCCTCGGCCTCCCGAGGTGCCGGGATTGCAGACGGAGTCTCGTTCACTCAGTGCTCAATGGTGCCCAGGCTGGAGTGCAGTGGCGTGATCTCGGCTGGCTACAACCTCCACCTCCCAGCCACCTGCCTTGGCCCCCCAAAGTGCCGAGATTACAGCCTCTGCCCGGCCGCCACCCCATCTGGGAAGTGAGGAGCGTCTCTGCCTGGCCGCCAATCATCTGGGATGTGAGGAGCCCCTCTGTCTGGCTGCCCAGTCTGGAAAGTGAGAAGTCTCTGCCTGGCCGCCATCCCATCTAGGAAGTGAGGAGCGCCTCTTCCCGGCCGCCATCCCATCTAGGAAGTGAGGAGCGTCTCTGCCCGGCTGCCCATTGTCTGAGATGTGGGGAGCGCCTCTGCCCCTCCGCCCCATCTGGGATGTGAGGAGCGCCTCTGCCCGACTGCCACCCCGTCTGGGAGGTGAGGAGCGTCTCTGCCCGGCCGCCCCGTCTGAGAAGTGAGGAGCCCCTCTGCCTGGCAGCCACCCCATCTGAGAGGTGAGGAGCCCCTCCACCTGGCAGCCACCCCATCTGGGAAGTGAGGAGCGTCTCCGCCCGGCAGCTGCCCCGTCCGGGAGGGAGGTGGGGGTCAGCCCCCGCCAGGCCAGCCACCCCGCCCAGGAGGGAGGTGGGGGGTCAGCCGCCCCAAACAGGAGGGAGGTGGGGGGTCAGCCCCCGCCCGGCCAGCCGCCCCGTCTGGGAGGGAGGTGGGGGGTCAGCCGCCCCATCCAGGAGGGAGGTGGGGGGTCAGCCCCCACCCGGCCAGCTGCCCTGTCTGGGAGGTGAAGGGCGCCTCTGCCTAGCCGCCCCTACTGGGAAGTGAGGAGCCCCTCTGCCTGGCCACCACCCCATCTGGGAGGTGTACCCAACAGCTCATTGAGAACGGGCCATGATGACAATGGTGGTTTTGTGGAATAGAAAAGGGGGAAAGGTGGGGAAAAGATTGAGAAATCGGATGGTTGCTGTGTCTGTGTAGAAAGAAGTAGACATGGGAGACTTTTCATTTTGTTCTGTACTAAGAAAAATTCTTCTGCCTTGGGATCCTGTTGATCTATGACCTTACCCCCAACCCTGTGCTCTCTGAAACATGTGCTGTGTCCACTCAGGGTTAAATGGATTAAGGGCGGTGCAAGATGTGCTTTGTTAAACAGATGCTTGAAGGCAGCATGCTCGTTAAGAGTCATCACCACTCCCTAATCTCAAGTACCCAGGGACACAAACACTGCAGAGGGCCGCAGGGTCCTCTGCCTAGGAAAACCAGAGACCTTTGTTCACTTGTTTATCTGCTGACCTTCCCTCCACTATTGTCCTATGACCCTGCCAAATCCCCCTCTGCGAGAAACACCCAAGAATGATCAATTAAAAAAAAAAAAAAGAAAAGAAATATGAGGGGCCGGGCATGGTGGCTCACACCTGTAATCCCGGCACTTTGGGTTGCCGAGGCGGGCAGATCACCTAAGGTCAGGAGTTCAAGACCACCCTGGCTAACATGGTGACATCCCATCTCTACTAAAAAAACATACAAAAATTAGCTGGGCATGGTGGCAGGCGCCTGTAATCCCAGCTGCTAGGGAGGCTGAGGCAAGAATCGCTTGAACCCAGGAGGTGGAGGTTGCAGTGAGCCGAGATCACACCATTGCACTCTAGCCTGGGTGAAAAGAGCAAAACTCCATCTCAAAAACAAAAACAAAAACAAAAAACACCAAAGATACAATCGGCTAAATATAGACTGGAAAGTTCTACAGGGCAAATGATCCAGTTTTTCCAACAAATTAATGGAATGGGGGAGAGGAGGAGGAAGGGGGACTTGTTAAGTAAAAAAGCCTTAAGAGACATCAATGAATGCCATTTTTGGACAATTTTGAAACATTCAGTAGAAACAAGATATACACTGATTATAATCATTATAAGATAACATTAAAGAATTGATTTTCAAAAAAAAAAAAAAGGATTGGTAAATAGCTAGATTGAGGTCACAGGCAGGCAGGCTGAACTACAACTAGTCTCCTCACTGTAAAACTTAGAGTTACTGTATAATTTATTGTCCAACCTGGGGCACTTCTGAGAGTAAAAGGTGAATGTGATTAATAATTATTGCAGAACAGCAGGCATAAATGGGACCATCTCAGATAAACCAAGACATGTAATTGCAATTCAATGAAGAAAAATACTGTTATCATTCTTTATAAAATAATAAGAATAATGATAGTGATTGCTGTGGTTGGATGTGGTTTGTCCCCACCAAAACTTACGCTGAAATTTCACTCCCGATGTGGCAGTGTTGGAAGGTGGGGCCTACTGGGAGGTGTTTGGGTCGTGGGGGTAGATGCTTCCTGAATAGGCTAATGCCTTCCCTGGGCGTGAGTGAGTTCTTGCTCTTTCAGGAATGAATTACTTCTCATGAGAAAAGAGTCTGGTTTTCTCAGGTTTTCTCTCTTGCTTCTTCTCTGGTCGTGTGATCTTGTTGTCATGCCAGCTCCCATTCCACTTTCCACCATGAGCGGAACCAGCCTGAGACCCTTATCAGGTGCAGCTTCCCAATCTTGAGCCTTCCAGCCACAAAATCATGAGCCAAATAAACCTCTTTTCTTTATAATTTGCCCAGCTTTATACATTTTGTCATAGCAGCACAAAATGGACTAAGATAGTGGTAATAACTTAACTATGGCATTTATCTTTGGAGGCATTCCAGTCATTTCACATACATTATTTAATTGATTTTCTTGAGGAAAAGAGAACTTCTCACAAATAAGAGAGCTGTTCCAAATAAAAAGGCAAGATCATTCTAAGAGACATAAAAAAAACCATTGCATTTTCTAAATTCAATGTGAAGATTTTAAAGGTTAAATTTAAATTAAATAAAAGCCTATTTTTTATTTAATTTACATTAAATAAATGTGAACCTCAAATGGGCAACTATTTGGTAAGCATATAATAAACACCAGGCACAGTATTAGGTTCTAGGAGACATAGATCAATAGGAAAAGACCATTGCCCTGGAGAAGCCCTCTTCAGCTGGCTAAAGAATACTTCCTGCAGCTAAAATAGACTCACTGTGTTTCACAAACAAATGAATAAACACTTCTCTGGTCCATTAGTCCATTAGTCCATTAGTCCATTAGTATTTTCTGCCTTTTGCTTCCTCTGTTGTTACATAATCTCAAAGTGAGAAGACTTTGGCTATAGTTGCCTATGCACTGTTGACTAGCCACTTGTGCTACTGTTCCCACTGTATCAATGTGGTCCTGCAAAACAAATATGAAAATTCCCATAACCTCCATCTTCATGGGTATGTTCAAAAGACAAAGGATATGCAGGGGTAAATATTATTTTGATAAAGCTCTCTATGTGCAGACCTTGAAGCTGACAACCTCTATGGGTAGCCCAGCCTCTGGTTTTATTCCCTTCCTGCCTGTTATAACATAATAAAAAAAATGTGCATTTGGTCTCTGCCCCAGTTTTCTGAGACAGAGCTCCTAAAACCCTTATACATAGGAATGTCAGGACAATGTTTTGTTCTATTACTTTGTCTTTGACCCCAGTTTCTAACATAGAGTTTCTACGGCCTTTTTAATTTCCTGAGTGATAGGAGCCTTGAACACAAAGCTCCTAAATCTCTTGGAATTTCACAGGTAATAGAAGCATCTTTTGTTCTAATGAGGCAACACTTTGGTGGGCTCCTGGTGGGGGCTGCTCACTAGAAAGATCAAGCCATAATATTAGCTTGGAAATTCCAGCCCTACTCCTATCCTCAAGGACGAGACAGGGGCTGGAAATTGAGTAAATAAGCAAGCATGCCTATGTGATAAGGCCTTCATCAAAATCCCAAAATTACGGAGTTTGGAAAGCTTCCAGGTTGCTGAATTCATGGAGATGCTGGGAGGGAGCATGCGGGAAAGGACATGTAAGATCTGAACCCCTTTCCCCATACCTTGCCCTGTCTATTTCTTCCATCTGGCTGTTCCTGAGTTATATTATTTTATCAAAACAAAACAAACAGGTAAACATAAGTAAAGCATTCCCCAAGTTCTGTGAACCATGATCAACCTCAAGAAGGGGTTGTGGGAACTTCTAATTTACAGTTGGTTGGTCAGAAGTACTGGAGGCCTGCACTTGTGATTGGCATCTGAAGTGGGTGGCCATCTTACAGGACTGAGCCTTTAACCTGAGGGATCTGATGTTAACTCCAGGTAGATAGGGTCAGAATTGAATTTAATTCTAGGATATCCAGCTTGTGTTGGAGAATTGGTCAGTGTGTGAAAAACTCCATATATATCTTGGTGACCAGAAGTATTGTGAGAGAAGAGTAAGAGAAAAGACAGTTTTGTTTTCTCTATATATCTACCCTAAAGAATAACCAGGGCCTGCTTCTAGGTTCCTTGTCCACTATAAAACTCTAGCCTCAGGGAAAGATTTAATGTATATCTTTCCTAGTCCATTTGACCTGCTATAACAAACGACCATGAACAGGGAGACTTATTAACAACAGAAATTTATTTCTCACATTTCTGGAGGCTGGGAAATCCAACATCAAGGCACTAGGAGACTTGATGTCTGATGATGGTCTGCTTCCTCTTAGAAGGTCATCTTCTCACTAAAGGAAGGGCACTAATCCCATTAATGAGGGTGGAGCACTCATGATCTAGTCATCCACAAAGATCCCACCTCCAGATACCCTCACAGTGAGTATTAGGTTTCAACATAGGAATTCTGGGAGCATACAAATATTTAGACTATAGCAAAGTCTAGTTGATTCCACTGGCTTCTTGTCTCTGGTAATTGGTGGTTCAAAACTTATTACTAATTGCCTAAGAAGGGCTTTTTCCCTGGTTGGAGGAATTTCAGGAATCTTGGAGAGAAGATGGAGAAGGAGTTCTATTAGGCAAGGTGTCTATTTGGGTCAAGTGTAAAGCCTAGCAGAAGGAATAATTGAATTCAAGATATTTCAGAAAAAAGAGCATTGTAATTTCCTAAAAGTCCTCAAGAGATTGCCATGCCTTTTGGGAGATGGGCATGGGAGTGGTGGCTGACAGAAGGTAAAAGGAAATGAAAGTTGACATTGTGAATAATCCTATTTTCTCCTGTTCATGACCACTATTAATGTCACAGCTGTTTCCAAAAGTGTTCTAAGTCGCTTAGCAAGCTGACTTGGCTAATAAGTGAGGGATTATGAAGAGCTGGTATTTATTTTCCAAGAAAGTGATAGAAACCCAAACTTAGGAGACATTTTCCCTCATTCATTCCTTACTGACTGGAGATAATGAACTGAGACCTCTAAGGCAGCTGGAGGAACAAAAGCCTGCCAGAGCCTGTAAACCATCTAGTTCAAAAATGATCTGTGTCACTAGCCTGGCCTGAACTCCTGTAAGTTATATAACTCATTTCCTCACATGTAAGTTGGGGAAACAGTAGACATCCAACCAGACAGTGGTTGTAAAGATTTTTGTTAAGCCAAGTGCAGCAGTGAATGTGCACTGAGAAAAGTCAATACACATTTGTCAGTTGGCATGAAATGAAAGAGAGTCACAGTGGGAAGACTGTGGTGAGTTATAACCTGCCCAGTCTTCCACTTCAGTGAAGTAACAGCCAGAACAGTGGGAGAAGATAGTCCAATAAACACCCTGATGGATGACACCTCATTCTTGCAAATCAGTCAAATGAGACCTCCCAGGTAGATGTAGATGAGAGGAACCTCACAGCCACAAGAAGGGAACCAATTTGAGGGATGGAAAAAAGCTCACAGCATAGCCAAAACAGTTTCATCTGTGACTCCATGACACCCACCTTGATTCATTCCCTTCTTTAGGCATTGATTTGTTAAAATAGTAAATTTGTGTTGGATTTTCACTCTGGGCCAGGCATTCTGTTAGGCATGTGAACTCAAAACCTAGTTCTTACCTTCAAGTTTATGATGTAGTAGGGCAAAACAGACAATTCAGTGATGTAAGTGTCTTAACAAGGAAAATAAGAGGATGCTATGAGATCCCAAAAACCAAATCATTGAGAAGAAGGTGAGGCTTTAAGAGGAAGTGCTATCTACCTGGAACTGAAGGACAGTGTAAGGGAAATGGCTGCATTTCAGTCAGGAGTAGGCTGAGGCAGCCTTCCAGCACAGTGTGACTCAGCAGGTTTGGAGTGCAGGTGCACAACCCTGCCCATTACATAATCATGCCACATGAGGTGCATTAGGTAATCACTCACATGAGCTTGTGCTTGCTTGGAGCCACTATTGTCTATAAAAGGTATAATTACCCTGCTAATGCTATACATATGTCTGGCACACAGGCTTTTGCCCAGAGAGAGCATAAAGCCATGTTGAAACTGTCAACGATTCTTTGAGTGTTTCTCCAGCTACCGGCTACCTGCCCACTGATTCCTTTGGACCTCAGTTTGGGCTAGAACCTGACAGACAGTTATAAGCTACCCCAGCAAAAGTGTCAGAAATAAGGAAGCAGGGGTGCAGGGAGAAGTTTTCAAGAAAAGGAACAGTAACACTATGCTTAAAGACTCAGAGACCTTTTTTTTCCAATATTTATAGATTGACCTCTTCAAGGTAAGCAATGTACTAGATGCATTGCTATGCATTAAGATGAGAATATACTACTCCAGTATACAAGGAACTTAAAACCTCACAAATAAGATGGCTTTGATAACAGTTATAAAGGAAAGCATAATTTACATGCCAAAGACCTCTTAAGTTTGTTTAGTTAATTCAGCCTCCTAGCCCACTCTCCCCCATAACTCCCACCCCCAAGAAACTAGTTTATTGTTAGAATTTATGTTAGCTAAAACACCATTTAACAGGTGATTTTTCTCTTCCAGTTCTTACTCCATTATAAGAAAAAGGAAGAATTAAATTAATTGCATCTTTGCATATTCAGCAGAAATATGGTCAATTCAGTGGTTAAAAGAAAACCCTATTGCAACTGAATGAGTAAACATTGATTTACTCTGTCAGTTCAATAATCTGAGCTTCTGTAACTATGGCCACACTATTCTCTTTGATATTTTTTCTCAACTATTTTATATTGTGACATCTGCTGTCTACACAGTGACCTACATGGACCAGAGCACACTGTAAATGCCCTTGTGGGGAAAGCCTATGTCCTTTAACTTCTGTGTTCCCTGCTCAGTATTTAAAACAGAGACTTAAACAATTTAGGAAACATTTGTTCACTCATCAATGGCTTTACCTGGGACACGAGAGTGCCTGAAAATAAAGAAGTAAGAGTCAGTATTTGAAAGGTGTAGATACCAGAGAAGGAGAGCAAGCCATTAGTCATGACTTAAGGACACAGAGGTCAGGAGGTGAACTGACTCAGGGAACTGGCTCCTGAATGTCAAGAAATGCTTTCAATCTTGTGGGTTGTATATGCCCTCCATGAATTATGGAATTGTTTAGGCCCTTTACATGCTCCCTGGCCTTGAGCAACACAGGAGAAGAAGTCTCAGGGAATACTGCTGTCTTTCTCTGGTCAATGGAGCAGCTGGTGAATGGAGCAGCTGATCTGATTTTGCCTTTTCTATACAAACTTCAATATGATTCAATCGGCCTGGGGCCCCAGTGAAATGCAGTCTGCCCTGACCTCTGTTGTCCTGTTGCATGGCTTAAAATCCAGTTGCCAAGTCACAATGGCAGCTCAGATTCCGGTCTCCTGGCTTCTCCTTGTCAGAATCTGCTCATGTAATGAAGTGCAGCCTCTGCTTTCCGGGCAGTTTCCAGTATCTGCTCCATCTCACTTACATTTACTTCACTGACTTTTGACAGATTACTTTCTACAGGAAACCACAGTTGGAAACTGGAATCTGATGAGGCTCTGAAGAACTCTCTTTGGTAATGAAAGAGAGGCCAACAACAAACAAACAAGCTCTTGAAGTAGAGCAATTAGGGGCAATGTTCTTGGTTATGGATTCTCCCTGCCATGTCATCTCTTTTGTTCTGCTCATCTTGTCTTTGTCCCAAGAAGTTGCTGAGCAGCAAAGAGCAGCACAAGGAAGGTCACACTAGAGAACTTGAAGAATAGGCAACCCAGCTTACTGGGCTCTTAGTACATGGAAGGTGGCTTCAGAGCTATGTTTAAAAATTGGTATTGTCTCGGATGACCCAAATTCTCCTTGAGGTGTTCTGGAAAGACTATGGGCTTTCAGCTTTACCAATTAGTAGGTGGAAAGTTACATTATGTCTCTGCTCACAAGCAGAGTTTGTAGCCCTTTCTATAGAATGTCAGCGTTGCCTTTCAGGGCACTCTTCAACCGAGGAAAGTCATTCTTTCCCTTCAGCCCAGCCTCCCGTATTTATTATGATTCTAAATATTGCTCACCCTCTCTTGCCACCCAGAAGTTAAGACAACAACTAATTAAGAGCATCTTTGGAGAACTCGGAATATTCTAGATCAATATTAATGTTTTACTGTTGAGATAAAAGATTATGCCATTCATTGCAGGAACAAGTTATAAAGAAACATCCTAAGACAAAATTATACTTTGAAATATAAATATCCAAAATATAAATGATGATTCACTTGTGACCAGGTTTGGGGAGAAAGGCAGTTAAGCTTGGCATTAGTACTCTCCTTGGGGTTATTGTTTTTTTATCACTAGGGATGGCTGAGTTGCTAAGCTCACCCAAGATTAGAAGTGTTTCCAAACCACCTCAGTGTGCACATGGGTCAAAATTTTTCCCTATGGGGCAGTCAACTCCTAACTGCTACTCTTAATCAGGCTCCTCTGGGGCACTGTCATGTCACAGCCTCATGAACACCATTATCAAGCCTGATTTTTGCCCTGTGGCTGCAACAATGAACTTTTGCCCTACTACATGTTTCAACTTTCAGAATCAAGTAAGGGTTTTTTGTTGTTGTCGTTGTATTTTTCTTTTCTTTTTCTTTTTTTTTTTTTTTTTTTTGGTGAGATATTTGGAAACATGGCATAAACCTCAGGGTTTTTTTCCCAATCATGTCAGTAAAATATTACCCTGACCTTCATCCTTCCTGACCCCTTAGAAAACATGGACTCTACTCATGGGGAGGTGACTACTAGATTTTCTGACATAAATGTTCACGATAAACACTAGGAGCACAGGAGTTGATACTTACAAATTCTCTCCTGTCCTCTGATCACAGTGCTGTGCAAATTCAAATCCTAAGAAGGGAGGGACAGAGAAGAGGGAACTCTGTCCTCTGCTAACCTTCCCCCCTTCAGCAAATTCTCACTTCTTAACAGCACTGCCCGTTTGAAAGCATGTATCCCATTTTTCAAGAAGGAAAGCCACAATGTTTAAAGCCACATATTTAATTTCATCTTTACAAAGAACGCAAGGAAGCTAGAGACCAGGGTGTCTGAGAGCAATAAGTGGCTAGGCTGATATTCAAACTCTGATGTTTCTGTTCTGAGGCAGGAGAGCAAAGTGGCGAAAGCTAGGAGCTGGAGGATGAAGTTTTCAGTGCTCTGCAGCCTTTTCTCCAGCCAAACCCCTGTCTGTATATTTTGGGATAATAACCCAATTATATATAGAGTAAAGCATGGAGTGTTCTATTATTGGGAGTGTGGGGAGGAAAAGTGTGGTGTCTTGGACCACTCCTATTCTAAAAGCATTTAAGACTATCTGATAAGTAATACTACCCTCCCAAACACACTGGCTCAGGAAAAGGATTGTGCCAAATCATCGCTAGAAATACATATAATGCATGGGAATAAAACCAACACTGATGTTAAGAATATTCCTCTTACTTTGTAAAAGGAACTCCAGAACTTTTCAAGAGGAAAGAGCAGAGTAATAAGGTTTTCCTGAGAAAGCCACCAGGTAGGGCATGGCTTCTCAAACAGACAAGGACATCCTGGTTACTGTTAAAAGATTCCCGTCTCCTTCCCAAGAGAGAGTTAGAACAAAGGTGAAAATTAGAGCAGAGGAAAGCTGATGGGGCTGCCAAAAATTAGGGTACACTTTTTACCAAGGATGCAGAATTACCATGACTAAGGTACTCCCCTACCTGTATCAACAAATATCTTCCTCTCTATTGTATTCTCTCTTTTCAGAAAATATAGAAACACATTCTAATGGTATCTTCCTTTAAAATGAAAATCTCTGTCTAGTTATATCTCTGTTTTCTGCTCCCCACCACAGGAAAAATTCCAGAAAATTCCCTGTGTGTTATCTCCATTTTCTGTTACAGTCAACCTTTTGTTTTTCCCATTAAATCTTCAGTCCAGCCTGGCTTTAGTACCATCATTCCATTGAAACTGCTCATGTCAAAATCAGCAGTGACCTCCATGTTGCCAAATACAAAGAACAATTTATGTCTTCACTCTTCTACGAAACAGTCTCCTCTCTTGACTTCTGTGACTATATCCTCTTCTGGGTATTTTCCCCCTCGGTTATGGTCACTTCTTCTAACTGTCTTTGGCTTGTTTTTCCTTCATTACCTAAACTTAAATATTAGTGCTCCTTGGGGGTTTGCCTTGTATTCCCTTCACCTTCCTTCATACGACGCTAAGTGATGACTATTTTCATTCCCTTACTATCTCTATGATACACTCCCTTATTTATATTTTTTGGTACATACATCCTCTCTGAGCTCCAGAAGTCTTCATCCAAGTGCCCACCTGACAGCTCCACTTGGAAACTTTATGGTCTTCTCAGGCTTTGTATCCTTGAGGCAGATCTCATTTCTTCCTGTGTCTCCCTTTCCCATGTCAGTAACATCTCGGCTATTTAATTGCTAAGGGTAAAAGTCTAAGTGCCATCCTGTATTTGCCTTTGTCCCCTTCATCCTTCACATCCAATCCGTTTGCATCCTGATTATTTTATCTCCAACAAGTCTCAGCTCTATCCATGACGCAGCATCTCCATTGCCACCTCCCTGTTCCCCCGACCATGCTGCCCTCATGACCACAGTAGACGCTTGGCACATTGCCTTGCTTTCGCTGCCATTCATCTCCTACCAATTTTCTTTATATTAGCTAAAATAATCTTTTTAAGCTTGTAAATCAAATTCTATTGCCTTTCTGATTCAATATCTTGGATGAGTTCCCAATGCATTTAGAATATAATCTGGATACCTGCAAGGCTCTAAATGAGAAGGCCTTTCTCTTCAGTTTAGCTAAATCTCGTTCTTGTCCTTACTTTCTATCCATCAAGTAAATGCTTATCAACATTCTCCATCATAGTTCTCTGTTCATTTCCTACATAAGGCATGCAAATTTCACCTGAAAAATATATCCAGGTCCTAATCCCTGAAACCTGTGAATGTTGCCTTCTGTAGTAAAAAAGGAATTTGCAAATATGATTAAGGATCTTGAGATGGGGAAATGAGTCTGGATTATTCAGATGGGCCCTAAATACAATCACATATGTCCCTATAACAGAAAGGCTGAGGGAAATTTCACCAAAGAAGAAGAGGGGGCAATGTGACCAGAGAGACAGGAATTGGAATGATGCAGCCACAAACCAAGGAATGCCAGCAGCCATCAGAGGCTGAAAGAGGCAAGCTCTCTCCTCAAGCCTCCTGTGTTTGCAGCCTTGCTGACATCTTGATTCCATCCCACTGATACTGATCTTAAATGTATGGTCTTCAGAACTATGAGAGAGTACATTTCTGTTGTTCAAGCCACCAAGTATGTGGTCATTTATCATGGCAGTCACAAGAAACGGATCCAGTCTTTTCATAATTGATGATTATTTTATCTACTTATTTGTTTACTTATGTTTTCCCTTTTTGGTTTGCAAACAATGTAAGAGCAGGGACTACATCTGTGACTAGTGCTCACCATTATATGGCCAGTACTCTGCTGTTTGTAAGAGATCAATAAATATTTTGAAAGAATGGATTAATTTCTCTTTTTCAATAAGGTGCTGCTCTTTAAAAGACTAGACAAGATAACCTGTAGATTATGTATAAGCATGTTCACAATATGTATTAAATGTAGCATGTGAAGCAGTGTGCTAAACATTACAAATGCATTAAAGGCCTTTAATTTGCTCTTGTGTCTAAAGGCTGAGATCTTTAGTAACGTTCAATAAAGCAGGCAACTTTTCTTCCTACCTTATCTCCTTCCAGCCCAAATCAAATCCATCATGACTTCTTCGTCCCCAATCTGTGAATTCTTCTCCAATGCCACTCCACCTCCACCCTATTACAAACTACTAGAATCTCTTCTAGTACTAGCAAAAACCCTTCCTAACTGGTTTACCTGCTTCTCTTCTTGCCCATTTCTAGTATAATAATTGCACAGCCATTAGAATAATGTTGTAAAACAGATTTGGTCATACAATCTTATGCCTAAAGTCCAGTAACTTCTTGGACCAAAATCCTTAACATGAACTACAAAGTCCTTCATCATCTGTCCATTCCTACTTCCCCATCCTATCACCACGGCATCCCCTTCCCAGTTCTCCACAGCAGGGTGGTTTTAAGTCCTCATTATTCATCTTACACCTCTCACTACAAAGCTTTGGAACTTATTTTCCTCTCTCACTTCATTTTATTTTTCATTCGTTGTTCTGCTTCACTACATCGGGTAAACTAAGAGGGCATAAGGGCGTGATGGTAGAAATCACATTTTAAAAATCATTACTGTAATCACAGAATTTAGCTAGTACAGTAGTAGATTGTCAATAAAATTGAGAGTTAAAAATTGTTAGTTAATAAATGGTGATCTCAGTAGAAAATATTTTAATTTTTTTAAAAGACACTTGAATTTTTTTATAATGACTTCAAGCGTTTTAAAGTGTTTTTTATACACTATCACATTTAATACTCCTAGAGGTCCTGTGATAAAGACAGGATAGATCATCCAATTCTTTCCATTTTAAACTATGAAGAGTAGAACTCTCAGAAGGCTTAAATGACTTAGCCATGATCATAGGACTGGTAAGTTTTAAAAGGCATAATTATATTATATACAAGCATACAAGATGACCTGTACATTATGTATAAGCATATTCATAATATGTATTAAATGTAGGATGTCGAGTAGTGTAAACATTATAAATGCATTAATTCACTCAATCCATAAAACAACCCTCCAAGGTAAATACCATTATATTCCCATTTTAAGAATGAAGAAGTTGATTTTTGGTTAAGTAACTATCTCAAAAAAACCACAGTTATTACAAAGGAGAACTAAGACTTAAAGTTAGACCTCTGTTTTTCAATAGGCCACAATTTTTAACCACTCACCTTGGAGCTTTTAATATGGAGATACATATACAAAAAGTATGAAAACAATATTTTAAAAATCCATCGACTTACCACTAAACATAAGAAATAAAACATTACAGATAAAAGCCATGTCTCCTAAGTTTCTTACATTCCCTTTTCTCAGTGGTACAGCTAACTACTTACCAGAGGTTATTTGATCATTTCCATAGCTGTGTTTATATTTTTACTGCATGTGTATGTACTCCTAAATAATACACGTCATTGTTAGCATGTTATATAAATGTTATCCTACTATCTTCTCTGTAATTTTCTTTATGATATTCATTCTTATGAATATATGTAGCTTTTTTTTCATTTATGCTAGGAGTAATTACACTATAAAATTAGTTTTATACAAAGAAAACCAACTAGTCTTTCAAGGGGGGATGATTTCTCTCCTGTTCTTTCCTATAAATGGAAAAAAAATGGGAAGAGAAGAGTAGTTTGTATAGTTTTCCTCCCCTCTTTGCTATAATGATCCCAGTGTAGCACTGAGGTTGAAAAAAAAGGTAACTGCAATGTTCTACACCAAAACATATCTAATGAGAGCTCTTTAGAGGTTTATGAGGATGCACCTTTAAAGGAGTCCTTTGGAAAATGCCCCAGTAATTCAGATGCTTCACAAAGTTCCTCTGACAGAACACTAGATCCCTTCTGGGAACAGGAAACTTTCTCTACCACATGTCTTTAATCCTGCAGAAGGATAACTAAAACCTTGGTAATATTTTGGATAAAATATTGTTCAGAATGCTTCAAAAACCAGACTTGGAGGGAGTTAAGCTTCTTTGTCAATTAATTGATTGTTAGAAAGAATCAGTTAGGTGAGAAATAAAACACTATTTTTGAACTAACCAATGGAAGTTGTGATACAAAGAATACCTAGTTGTAGAATCTATAGAACACTCTTCTGGCATTGCCCTATTTAACTTGGAGAGAACTTGCTTGCAGGGCAAAAAAAGTGGAGCAGGTGATTATTTCCCATGACAAATGTATAAAACATTTTTTCTTAAATTCTCCTTAAACAGCTGGTACATTGTATCTGAGTTCTGGGTTGCACTATTAATTCAAAAAGCTTGTAATACTGTTCAGTGGTATGTCCATTGGCTATAATACTTTTTCTAATTGTGCCTATTGCAACTTCTAGTGCAACTTCTCTACTGGTTCTTCCATATTCTAGAAGAATGTACTGGTTATATTGTGAGGCAAAGGCCTATTGAATTGAATGTTTATTACATGTCATTCTGTCAATTAATTGAAATGTGTAGTCATTCTGTAATTTACTATAGGTCTATATATAGCTGAATATTTGTAAAAACATAAAATTGGAAATATAAGTAATAATGAACAGTTTCCTTTAAGTACAGGCTTAAACTGAATCTTTGGTTTGGTTCTTCTTTGAGTAACTTTTTTCCTCTCTTTGCATAATAACACTAAATTTAACTTGAAGATTGACCAGGAAAAAAAACTAAAGAAGAAGAAGGGAAATTTCCATCCATCTTCAGTAAATTAATACCAGTAAAAGATGAGTCCAGTATGCAAATCCCTCTAAAGAAACCTGTAAAAACTGTTTTTCAGTCTACGTATCTGGAAAGCCTTTTTAAGAAGTCAGGGACAGGTTGGGTGTGGAAATGGACACAAGACAAACCATTCTGGAAAAGTCAAGTGGATCTTACTAAATATCCCCAAATCAAATATGAGAGTGCTTGGTTCCAGGCAGCTGCAGGTGGAAATGTGTCCTGACATTGGGCACCAGTGTTTGCTCTTGTCTGGGATGTTTTCACACTTAATTCCCTACCTCCTTCCTGCCTACCCCACCCTCTCTCCTCCACTTCTACCCCTTGCAGTCAAAAGAGATTCATACTGGAATGTTGACATGGTGATCTCATTCCAAGACCCTGTCTATTTAGACACAATAATTTGAAGAGGAAATAAAATTGGTCATATTGGGAAAGGAAAACTAATAAAGAGGTTTCACTCAATTGCTTAAAAGGAATAAACTGAATTCAATCTCTGTTTCATTCCCAAGCTGGTATGTGTATGTAGGCAAAGCCTGGGTAGTAACACAAACTCAACACACTGGGATTCTCAACAAATAGCTGAATGGTCCTGGTACTGAGGTTCTTCACTCACAGCTGATGTGAAGCCATTTCTGGGGTGGAATGTGGCAGCTATCTCACAGCTGGCTAATATTCTGGCCTGGTGATGACACCAGGCAATGACAAATAGCCTATTGAATTTCAACTGTTAAAGACTGATGAAGAAGGAAGAAAGCGGTCCAAAATAAAATTCAGGTTGGAATCTGGCTAAAGTGTTGGAATTCATCATTTCCAATATTAATCAAAGGGGGTCAAAGAGACTGATCAGCCACAGAAATTCAAAATTATAGATTTATCCCTTCAAGAAACTGGATCTGTTTCCCCAATACATAAAGAGCCAGCAAACGAAAAATTTTGGGATAACTTCTGACAGAAAAACATTTTTAATAAAAGTTAGTTTCATACATATTTTATGGTAGTAAAAAAACACCTAATGTTTATTTAACACCCACCTGGTGTCAGGCATGGTGTGGGAAAATTTAGATACAAAACCTCATTAAATTGTGACAGAAGTCCAGTGAGCTCCTGTAAGGAGAAATAAAAGCCCTTAGCAATGTCCCAGTTTGGAGGATTACATAGGAAAAACTAGGTTTTTCCAACAACACTAAATGACACTAACCTTGGCAATGAAATGTTGTAGTGATCAGGCAGTTCTCCCATCTGCCAGAGACAGAGAAGAGCTGTTAAACTTGAGCTGAACTCTGACAACTGCTCTAGTGGGTGAGATATTAGACAGTCTTAGAGGAACAAAAGGATTCCCCATAACAGTAGTAAGGAAGAGGTTCTTTCCACAGAAAAATTATACAAATTAAGCAGAATTGATGGATAGCTTTAATAAGATCTAAAGATATTTGATTTGGAATTGAATTAATTGACTGTTCTAAGACCCCCAAATATATTTGCTCTTTGATCTCCAAATCTGGATGAAGAATTGTTCTAGTCGTCTAAGTTGTATTGAATAATGACTTACTATACAAAGCAGTGGGAGCTAGACTAATAACCAAAGGTGGTCATTTCTTGCAAATAGCTTGTTATACAGCTAATAGGTCCTGCATATTGTGTTAGAACCACCATTCACGATCTCTGTAAGTTCAGCCCTCTCAAAATATGGCATGACATACACTTGCAAACCAAAAATCCTTATAGATTTGGTTTGTGTGAGGAGGGGTGTAGGGTAGAAGAAGTCTGAGTGAATACTGGGTCTTCTTGACCACCATAGCTAATATTAAAAAGGATTTAAACCAGCTTCGAATAGCAACTTTTAACCACCACAGTAAATTTCTCCAGTGGACTTTTCTAACCAGACAAATCATCCAGTAACAATTACAATATTTAATAGACAAGTAAACTGGGACTCAGCACAATGAAGTGACTTGCCCATTTGTCATGGCTTGCCAGAATCAAGCTCCTCTTTGTTGCATCCAATGTGGTTTCTCCTATACCAGTTGGCCCATGATGCCAAACTATTTCTCAACCCTTTTCTGAACCATAATCCATTAATTAAAACCATGGCTTAGTTTATTTATGTACTTAAGATTTTAATGGGTTGACCAGTTGCTTCAATGACTGGCTAATTCAAGCCAAATGGTCAATCCTATTATAGCCTTAGGTAAATTCAGCTTCCAAGACTTACCTTCCCGTGTATGATGAATGATGTCAATGTGCAAAGTTGTTTGTCAAAGAATAGTGTGAACTCACAATCAGCCCGTGTGGAAAGATTCTAGTGACTAAATGATGATGGTGTCAGTGCTTTGGTAGCACGGTGATGAAGAGTTATAGGGCAAATTGAGCCACTTATTACCCCATCTGAGTTCCCCGATGATAGAGGGCACATTGTGTTGCCATGCCCATGTGAGATTAAGGTAATCATTTTAACAATAACAGACTAAAGCCATTAGGAAATATTTATTAGTAACTATTAAGCAATTCCTACCTTTGATTTTGGGCTGAGTGTTGCATTGTCATTAAAGTATACCTGATTTACATGATTTGGATATATTGACATGATCAAGAGCAGAGTCCTGCATATTGTATTGGAACTACCACTAATGATCTAATTGTTTAGCTCTCTCAAAGCATGGAGCAATATACACTTACAGACCAAGAATCCTGATAGAGTTGGAAGAAACAACATTTGAAACTCCATGGAGAGTCTACTTAATGTCCCTGAAACTATTCACTAACTCATGGTTTTGTAACACAAACATGGTAACCTTATTAATGATAACTTATGAATAAGTTGAATTGGAATTGTTTATCTTGGATAATTATCTCAACAATCAGCAGCCTTTGATACCATTGGACCTAAAGTCCAACTGAGGTGACTATGAGCTTTGGAAGAGATGAATAGATTTTATTACAGTGGATCCTTTCAAATTTCCTGAAATTTGAAAAGTACTTCAAAGAATGAAGTACTTGAAGACTGCTTATCTACCTAAAAGATCAATTTATGCCTCTCTTAATCGTCACAAGCATAAAGCTATTAGAAAAGAGAATGAATGAGCACATTGAACGCCAATCTTACTATTGTCTTAATGAGTAGCAAATAAAAAACTGGCATGACTACTTATCCCTACTTTACCTTCTCCCCTTCACCTAATATACTATTTTCCTCCAAATCTACCATATATACTCACCCTTTGCCATTAGATCCCTGGAAATTTCACCTTTTCCATAAAGTCTAAATAGAAGTGTGAAGCTCCAAGTAACCTCCTTGGCTAGAGGATAAGAGGGAGCAAAGTCATTTTGATTTCTTTATATAGCGACTTTCTAAAAAACATATTTGAAAAATATTTAATTAAATTTATTGTAATTTGTTATATTTTAATTAAATATTTTTACTAAAATATTTTTAAAGCTTATTAAAACTCAATATTAAAACTACTTTTAAAAGGTATTTTAAAATATTTGTAATAAACAGGATTTAATTCCCTTCTTTAAAATACAGGATTTCCCAAATTTTCCTGCACTAAGGTAAATACAGCTCTTGAAAGCATCTAAATAGCTAAATAAGATGGCAATATAATTGTGATTCATATTGACATTTAAGGAAACAATATGGCCTCCTGAGGTTCCTTTAAGATATTAGTGTCCAGAGGTCAATGAAATAACCAGCTTGTTGCAGATCAGCTATCCAAGTCACAGTCTTCATACAACTGTGGTATGGTGATTTGTATACTTATATGTTATTTTTAATTTATAAATAATAATTGTATATATTTATGGGGTACAATGTGATGTTTTGATATATCTTTACAATGTAGAGTGACTAAATTGGTCTAATTAACAAATCTGTTACCTCATATACTTATTATTTTTTGTGTTGAAAACATAAAATCTTTTTTATCAGTTTTGAAATTTGCAATGTGTTTTTATTTATTATAGTCACTATTCTGTGCAATAAGTCACTAAAGCTTATTTCTGTCATCTAACTAAAACTTTGTACCCTTTGATCAACATCTTTCCTTTCCCCAATCCCCTCCCTTTCTGAGCCTCTCGTAACCAATGTTCTATTCTCTACTTCTATGAGTTCAACTTTTTAGATTACACATAAAAGTGAGATCATGTGGTGTATGTCTTTCTGTGCCTGGCTTATTTCACTTAGCATAATATCTTCCAAGTCCATTCATGTTGTCATAAATGATGGGACTGTCCCCTTTTATAAGGCAGAATAGTATCCCATTGTGTATATATCCATTTTCCTTACCCATTTATCTGATGATGAACACTTAGATTGCCACCACATCTCAGCTTCTGTGAATAACCTTGCAATGAACATGGGAGTGCAGATATCACTTTGGCATATTGATTTCAATTTACTTGGATATATACCCAGAGGTGGAATCACTGGGTCATATAGTAATCCTATTTTTAGTTTACTGAGGAAACTCCATATTGTTTTCATAATTGCTATATTAATTTACATACCCACCAACACTGTGTAAGTGTTCCCTTTTCTCTACACCACTGCCAATACTTATCTTTCAGCTTTTTAATAATAGCCATTCTAACATGTGTGAGGTGATATCTCATTGCGGTTTTAATTTGCATTTCCCAAATGATCAGTAATGATGAGCATATTTTTACATACTTGTTGGCCATTTGTATGTCTTCTTTTGAGAAGTGTCTATTTAGGCCTTTTGCCCATTTTTTGATTGGGCTCTTTGTTTCTTGTTATTTAGTTAAGTTCTTTCCATTTTAGATATTAGCTCCTTATTAGATGTGTGATTTGCAAATATTTTCTCTCAATTTCTACATTGTTTTTCCAATCTGTTAATTGTTGCCTTTGCTGTAGAGAAGCTTTTTAGTTTAATGCAATCCCATTTGTCTATTTTTGCTTTTGTTGCCTGTGCCTTTGGGGTCATATTCAAGAAATTTCTGCAAAGACCACTGTCATGGAGCCTGCAATTCAGCACATGGCTTCTAGTGACATATTGCCTAGATTTTAAATATTTCCTTCACTCTACAAGTAAGTGCGCTAAAATAAATAAACTAACATCTCTGTCTATTTTTCCTCATCTGCAACATGAGGGTAATACTAGTGTCTACCTCCTTGGATTATTCTAAATTGGATTTATGCATTATTATATATTATGTATTAATACATACTATTATAATTAATACAAATGAAGTGCTTAGAGTAGTGTCTAACACAAAAGAGCTGTTATTTTTCACTTGGATGTAGTTGGCTTTTCCTCACCTCACACGGGCAGCTTTCACTTGCCATCTACTACAGATTCCTCTTCTGATTCACCCATGCCTACACCTCACTCTGACACATAGTACCACAGAAACTCCTTAAAGGTAGAGACCACATCCTTTACGTTCTTGGGTTTCCCACATAACCTAGCATTGTACTCAGCATAGGGTGGGTAAAAAGTAATGATTTGTGAAAACAAGTTGTCCTGTTTATCCCTAGACAAGAAATTGTCTGTCAGGCACCCTTCTCTCTCTGGTGTCTTGATGAGATGACCCTAATGTCACTCTTGAGATTAATTAAACAGAAATAAGCAGCATGACTATGATGAAGCCATTAAATCTTATAGGGTGTGATTTGCAATATCTTCATTACTTAGTACTCAGTTAATTATTGCGCGAAAGGAAAAAGGTCAAAAACACACGTAAAGATAGATGCCAGCTAATAAGCCCTAATATTCAGAGTATGAACTGTAATAATTCCCTTAGCATCCACAGGGATTGGTTTCAGGACCACTGTGGATACCAACATTTATGGATGCTCAAGTCCCTTATATAAAATGGTTTAGTATTTCATGTAATCTACATACATCCTTCCATATACTTTAAATCATCTCTAGATTACTTATAATACCTAATACAATGTAGATGCTAGGTAAACAATTGTTATACTGTACTGTTTTTTATTCCCATTATGTTTTATTGCTGTATTTTTATTTTTGGGGGTATTTTTGATCCACGGTTGGTTGGATCCACAGATATGGAACCTGAGGATATGGGGTATCCACTATATAATGGTCAAATTACTATTTCTGAAAAATAATAGCCACATTAAGAAATTGGATGAAAAGAAATCAAATTACAAATTTCACTGACATACAGCCAAGAATCTAGTTTACCAAAACACCCTCTACCTTAACCAGTTACCTCCATAATTCTCATACAATAGCCAAAATTAAATACTATTAAAACATGAGGGACAATTCAGTCAATATAGAAAAAATGAAAGAGTAAAAAGTGTTTTTCAGCAAAAGTTACATCTTTTTACCTCCTTCTGGTTTTTGTTTTTGTTTTTTTCATGTATATAGGGATGGATGAGTGGTAGACCTCTGTATGATGTATAGAGTTTTTCTTCCAACTTAAGTATTCTATGATTCTAACCTTGACCAGGCAACCAGAAGCAGACTATATATTATATTTCTCAACTCCTCGTGCTGACATGATCCATGGTCATAGAGAAATAAAGTGGGACCAAGGAAAGTAAAAATGAGTCTTTCAGGAGGAGAGCCCTGAGTCACCCATCTAGTACTGATCTAGTAAATGACTTTAATAACACCTCCAAAGAACAAAAGAAGAATTTTTATACTTAGTCGACCTTATCTTTCCAAGGTTCAGCCAGGCATTTTAGGGCTACAGACAAATAAATGTGAGAAGGACACAGCCTATATTTTTTAAACTTAAAAATGACATTTTTAAAGGTTCTCTCTAAATCAATGCTTTATAAATTCAATCACTTCAAATGTGTTTAAAAAGTTTGGTATTTCAAGTAACTCTAGAATGATTCTTTCCACATAGCAAATGATTGGCAGTTCATGTATGTGATTGATATATTCACTTTTGTAATTAATCAGAGTCCATCCCTAACAGAAAAAAAAAAAGTGCCATAATGCCAGAGGTTTCTTATCAGGTTTATTCTTGCCTTTGTTTTGTAAAGACTAGGCAAGTTAATATATGTAAAGCTTTTCAAAAGAGTCTAACAGTTGTAAGCATTCAAGAAACATCAGCTGTTGTTGCTCATGTCTTTTTTCTTTATGGTAGTATGCTCATAAATTCCCAAAAATATTCCCTAGTGAGGTGGGTTGGAGAAACCCTCTTTTCAGAGAAAAGCTTGCTTTTCTATGAACCTCTCCTCACTACCAAATTCTCCCTAAGGCAAATAAAAGCTCTAACTGGAAAAACAGGACTCAAGTAAATTCTTTAGAGGATTTCATAATCAGATTTAGCCCAAGTAATGCATAATTCATAATATTGAGCTCATATTTTGGCTAAGACAAAAAGTCAGCTATTAGTCTTACTTATATTAATTTAAGTAGTAAAATCTCACTTGTATTTCTGCTTAGTCTTTTATTGTCAAGTCTAATTACTTACTTAAGTAAGTTTATCTGCCCTGATTATCACCTATAAAAATTAAGAGTTTTATCTATGTTTTTGTTTCAAATTTCACAAGTTCTTTTGAATTTCAGAAATTTTACCACCTAAACCAACAGATATATTTTTACATGCTACCCATTCTGATAAAAAGTATAAAGGAGGCGGTATAACATAGAATTAAAAGATGGGTTTTGGAATCAGACTCAGCTTTCCCCTTCTATTAATCATTAGGCCTTCAGCACATTCATTATCCTCTTTCAACTTCAGTTTTCTCATTTGTAAGATACGGACAAAAATAGTTAAGAGTTTGTAGAGTTATTGTGGAAAATTAAGTAATTTAAAATAAATGTTCATAGTAAATTCTTGATGTTGGCAATTCTATAAAAATTGCTGAGGTGGGCAGAATTTCAGAGGTCATTAGTATAACCTTTGATTATTAGCTTCAACAACTATTCATTTAATTAAAAATTAAGTAAAAATATAATATATATGCTGTTCTCAAGTACAGATATTTACTTTGACCTTGTACATTGATATTCACTCAGATCTAAGTACACAAACACACACATATATTTACATAGTTATATGTACATTCATATGTGCATTTATATGTACAATATGAATATTGTTGGTCTGTGACTTCCTTTGAACAAATTTAATGACATATTAACCATTTATTTTCTGGACTTGGGATTGGCTCAGCATATTCTCACTGAAACTCAAATTTTCCATGTTTTTCCATTAGAAAACATTTTCTGTTTTCCTACAGCTTTGATAATGCCTAGTAATGAGAATTCTTCATTCATTATCTGTTTGAAAAACTTAATGTGTTATATTTAAATCTAGACCATCTATTAAAACTTTAGAAAGAGCTATCCTTCCTTCCTATAACCATCTCTAACCCATCAGTTTTCAAATACATTAATTTATGTTACAGGATCACATCCAAGCCCTGCAATGTTTACCTGGACGGTACCAAAACCTCTCTTGCTAAAAAATACGAAAATTACCCAAGAATAGGAAAGCATCCAATTCCTTCCATACTGGTAAATGTTGGTGTTTGAATGTATGGGGACTATAAGTTTGAGGAACCTATGGGTGTTTACCAAACAACGTATTGTACTTTGTAATAAAGATGATGTTACTAACTTATCTTCACAACACAACAGTTTCAAATTGTTTTTCCAATAGAATAATGTATTATATAAACATGCATATTCTTAAATAAATTTTGCCCTAACTGCTCCCCATCCCCTGCTTCTTTCACTTCATTCCTTTCTTGATGAAATATATTTATGGCTGGGGTAAGTAGGGTTGAGAGTATAATATGTATTCTCCAATAGATAAAACATAACTGGCCTATACTGAGCTCATGACTCTGACTTCATTAAATGCTTACACTCATTCATGGAGCTAACTGGCCTACACTTAATTGATATTAATTGGGTTACTGATAAATTAAATTAGCCCTAGTATAATTTCAATATCCTTATAAACTCAAGAAAAAATATTGGCTAGCTAGTGAAGTTACGTTATCGACCTTCCCTCTATTACTTAGTAACCAAAACAAGATATTCTTTGAATCTTTAGGGTTCCATTTTGTCTCTGACCAGTATTTTTCAACATTTTTGTATGTGTGTGCATGTGTATGCGCATATTAGCTGTTACTGCATCTAGAATTCTTTTATGCCTAAATCTCCTGGTTTCTTCTTCCCTATTCCCTCACTATTTATGAATATGCTAAATATTTTTGCCATGGCATAACATTTCTGGGTTTTCTATGAAGTTGATTGTCTGTGCATCATTTTCTTGCCTACTTTTTAAAAAACTTACTGTCTGTTTTTCCTTTTCTCTCCAATTGTTCCTGAACTTTCACGTAAGGCAGAATTTCATTATTAGAGTGGAATTAAGACAAAGAACAGGAAGATATTCACTCATTTAACTCATTAGAAAGCAAAAACAGGATTTAATGCAGCCTAAGGTCTGTTTTAGGGAAATTCTAATTTCTGCTCAGGAATCTGTAGATATACTTAAGCTATTTCAGGCTGGCATATAGTCCTTATATTAAATAATAATAATAGCAATAATGATGAATTTATACTAATACAATATTAGAAAACAAAATTTAATGTAAATACTACAAATATTGGCATATGTAATATACTAGAATCTAAAACTATATAACAGATGCAATAATATAAATATGTCATACCTATCAATATTGATTTATATGAGATAATTAAAATCATTGCTATGATAAATAGTATCATAGTCTTACAGTATTAATATTATAAAATAATATTATTATGTTATTATTTACTTATATGATTAATTCCAGGAACAATGCCTTTTATGTCATTTTTAGTTCCATTGTGATACCTGGCAAAATAAGAGATATATATCTCCTATTGTCTTTGTCTTTCTGGAGAACATTGATTAATACTGGACCAGCCTGAAAACATCATTAAATATTAGGAAGTTCTCTGTTGCCACACATCTAAGCCATTTCTTCCAGTTCAGTGTTGAGTAATAAAGCTAAATTTTTCATCTCTAGGATTATTTTTCAATTCTTTGTTTTATCTCTTAAGTGGTTCCTAACCCACCTGATAAAGAGAGTTGCTCTTCATTGGGTTTCCTCAAACCTAACACTGAGCTAGACAAGAGAGGAGACTGATTCTAGATAAGGCAAGTGGCAGACATGAGTGCTACTTGCTGGTGTTCCTGGTTCTTCTCTTCTTCCAAATATGCAAGTCAATTGCATGCCTTAGCCCCTTAATATCAATGAGCAAAATGACCTGTGTGACTTCCACATGGAAGCATTTAAGAGCTAGTGCACCAGAGTAATTCTCTACCTTCACTGTTCTATTCTGCCATAAAAATCATAGCTACATACAGTGAAATGGGGCATCCTGTAAGCATGGAGCATCTATAGCCCAGGTCCCTGCATGACTACAATAAATAGAACTGCTGAGCCAAGATGGACTTGAAGTGTGATGGGGAATAAACCTTGACTGTTTTAAGCCATTGAGATTTTGGAGTTCTCGGTCATGGCTGCAGATGATGAGATCAAGATACATCTTTCTGAGGAAGTATAGTGACACTGAAGCTGAGGCTACAGATAAGAAAGAGCTGGACTCATGCAGAGTAGAAAGATAATTTTACACGTAAACAGCTGCCACAAAGGACCTTAGAAGATAAGCAGCACAGGATATTTAAGGAACTAATGAAATTCCTGCTTGAATAAAATCTGAAAGAAAGGGACAGTGGCCCAAGTGTTGTCCAGGCCAACTCATTCTAGCTCCACTCTCTTATAAAGAATCAGGGAGAAAACGTGAACCCCAGAAAGTCAATATTGGTGAGCACCGTTGATCTAGAACATTCTGCCTGCTCTTGATTATCCTGCTCTCTGAGAAGACAGAGATGGGAAGTGTTTAGGAGAAAGTAGAGAAAGGTAGCTTCAGAAATAATTTTCTTAATAGCAAAGCACCATTATTTGAGTCCATGATAAACAAGACATCCTAGTGAGCCTGGGTATGGACAGCAGAGGCAGAATCAAACTTTTCAGGTCTAAGGAGGCCCCAGCAGGGGCCTCTTTAGGGTCCTGAAAATGAAGGTTTCGGAAGCTTATCTTTATCAGCTTCACAGTAACTCACGTTTGTGTGATCTTCTGATTTTAAAACACTGGTGCTGTTTCATTGTCTACTATGATATTCTTCAAGCTTTTAAAAACTTGAGTTTCCTCGAGGTACATAAAAATATGATCACCCTCCACTCCCCATCATTGCAATTGTAAAAAATCTCCTGACTTTTCTATGATCCCCCACCAGTACACAGACCATCAACTCACTTAGATATAATACAAACTTTTTGGAGTGATATTAAAATCCCTTCACAAGCAGATCCTCGTCTGCATTTGTAGGCCTTCACACCAGACAACACAGCATTTCCCTTCACCAAACCACATGGCTTATTATATATATATATAACTCATGCTAAATAATTTCTTAGGCTGTGAATCTCGTACTCCTTTATTTTCAATAATTCACAAAATTGTGATTTTTCTTTAAGATTCAGCCTGAATGTCTTCCACGATATTATCACTAAATTTCCTAGATCTATTTATTCTATTAATTAAGTCCTTTTCTGTGCTCCTCAGTATTCTATTATAGCACATACTAAATGGCATTATTGTTACTTGTAGCTGTGTCTCTCTCTGCCATTGAAATATAGTGTCCTACATGGAAACTAGTACTTGCTGGGTGTTCAACAAATGTTTTCAGTTGGAAGCTTCATGGGGTGAAAGGAAGGGAAGTAGAGCTAAAAAGAAGGTAGAAGACAGCTCCCCAGTTGAGAAATGTATTTTTTAATGAAATTCCTATAGCAACACTTGGCTTTTGCCTCCTTGTGATTTGTTTCTTTCCATTTCAAAAGTTGTTCATATTTCAGTAAATATGAGTCACCTGCCTTATTGTTACTTGTAGCAGTATCATTAGTGAGGATCCTTCAGGGAATGGGCCCTTAAGCATTTGCTCCAAAGGACAGATGACTGGTTCCATGCTGTTAAACTGATCTCTCACCCCATTCCAGACCCTAGCCAGACACTGGAAGCACAAACACCATCATAACTCTTACTCTGGACCTTCTATGAACCAGTTTACTTTCAGGATGTTGTACATTTGTTTTGGTTGAACACATCAGGTTTCTCTGAACGTTTACTGCTCTCCATTCAGCACAGGTCAAATCTCCTTCATAAACTCTGCCTTCACATGTGAGACTTGCCACTCTCCTCAGACACCCTTTCCACCCTACCTCTGCAACTCTCTTATAGTCCCTTCTTCATCTGCAAGGTTATTCTCATTTTCTATTTCCAGAGTTCCAAATCTCTCCTGACCCAAAGAATCTCGTAGAGGTCAGAAAGAGGTTCCTTGTCATTTACATTCTGCTCAAACAAAAAAAAAAAAGAGGAATAAGAACTAGAAAACAAACCAGCTCATACTGGGTATTGGGCAATGACATTAACTCTCCCTGCATCCTTCCCTAATCCAGCTACTCTAACATCATTGCTCCTTCCTCCATTCTCCCCGGAGTATTATTTCCAATATTTGTTATCATATTCTATATCATAGTATTTGCACGTATTCTAACTTGGCCTAAATTGTGAGGTCCCTGAGGGCAGAAATGTTATGTTATTTACCTTTCTCTCCATAGCATCTGACACACAGCACATACTTAATAAGTGGTTTTTGAATTGAGTTACTTTAATCACCTGACTCCTGAGACCATTATCAGGGTTACTTATCCCTTAAAGTAAATTGCTCCATCAACTTTTTTTTTTTTTTTTTTGAGATGGAGTCTCTCACTGTCACCCAGGCTGGAGTGCAGTGGTGCAATCTCAGCTCACTGCAACCTCTGCCTCACAGGTTCAAGCAACTCTCCTGCCCCAGCCTCCTCAGTAGCTGGGACTACAGACATGTGCCACCACTCCTGGCTAATTTTTTGTATTTTTAGTAGAGACAGGGTTTCACCATGCTGGCCAGACTGGTCTCGAACTCTTGACCTCGTGATCTGCCCTCCTCAGCCTCCTAAAGTGCTGGGATTACAGGTGTGAACCACTGCACCCGGCCCCATCAACCTTTTTGAAAATAAAAACACTGAACGTCTTTAATATATATACACATATACACGTGTTTATATATATATACACATACACATATATGTGTTTATATATGTGTGTGTTTATATATGTGTGTGTATATATAAACACATATATATAATGGAAAACTCACATTTTTGTGTATATGAAAATATATTTTTATATATGTAATACTTTTCATGTATATATTTTATATATATATATATATATATATATAAATACAGACAAATGTCAGATAGTTTTCCAAGGTTTTCAAAAAAAGCAGCCATCTCTGTGTTCCTTTCCACCCCTGACCTCATCCTCAGAGGCAAACACTTCAGCTCCTGTATTCCTTCCCACTACTTGCCTCTGCATGTGTAAACGGTACACAGTGATCTTTCTTAACCCTTCCCATGGTATTAAGTGGAAGATAAGGGTTGAGCTTTTTACATGCTTTCTTTTCCCCCACACGTATTTTACCTCCTTCCAAACTCCAATAGAGTTCAACTCAATTACTCCTCAGGCCCTTTACCCTCTCATTTCTATCTGGAACGTTGCTCTTGGGGTCTGTTTCATAGCTGCCATCCTGAGATTCCCCCTCAGCATCATCTTTGCCATTTTTTTCAGTCCTCTCCTGTGCTGATTTCCATGTTTCCTGGATCCCAGATGTTTGTATTTTTGTGTTTATTTCTTCCTGTGTTGCATCACATCTTCAGCACTTTTTCAATATATCTTTTACAAAAAAATAATATTCACTTTTCGGGAACTTACATTTTTGAAAACTTGCATGTTTTTAAAAAAACTTTTATTCGACTTTCACACATAATGGGAAGTTTGACTTAAAATAGAATTATAAGTTAGAGATGACTATCACATGGAATTTGGAAGGCATCACCTGCCTTAAGAGGTTCCAGTGAAGTGCATGTAAAGAATCTCTTAGATTATGTGAAAAGGTGAATGAATGCTTGTCTGAGGGATGCAAGACACAAATCCAGGTAAGCCAACTGGAGAGGCAACATTGGAGGGAATTCAGAAGATGGAGATGAATTTGAAAAATGAGGCAGATTTTCCAAATCATCGTTGGTTCAACCATGACAGAACAGGGTAGAAACTGGGAAAGCCTGAAGAAAGCAAAAGGATTGGAAGTAGAGACTTTTATGTGGAGCCAGAAAAAATGTCCTGGGACAAAATAATAAATAAAATAAACTACCTCCGGTTGCTTTCGACTTGGTGCCAGCAGCTGGCTTAGAGAGAACCTCTTCAAGGGCTGACCAAAGTCTTGACACCTGGGCTTTCTCCCGCCCCAATTTCATTTTCTTAGATGAAGTTAGCTCAGCTCTCATTAATTCCTATATGACCTTAAAATATAAAACGTAATCACACCAGGCAACAAGGCCATTTGTCTCTTCTTGCAACTGAGGACCTTTTCAGTCCAGCAACTAAGGCCAAGAACAAAATGGCTCAAGTGTTTTTTCAAATTGTCCTGCTGAAGAGGATCCTTTAGTTCTACAATGTTAGGCAGCTGCTATCCCTGAAATTGAAAGGTTGGGAACACTGGCCAGGACAGAAACAATCTATCTGATTGCTGAGAACTCCAAACAAGCATCGAGTACAGAATTCCATGAAGATATAGAATTCCATCTGAATCCATGTGCAGTGATACCTGTGTCTTCCTTGATGTGCTGTTCCATTCTGCTGGAAAGTGTCTCTTTGGCTTTGGTGCTAATGTATGCTTGATCTTTCATGATAATTGTGATAGAGCTTCAGGATAATTCCTTAAATGGCACTCAATGTGCCCTACCCATAACACACCAGAGTCCAACAATGTTTCCTAATCAAGGACATCAGATGATATCAACAGTCGGAGACCATCACCTATTGCTGCTAAGTAAAGTGTGCAAAGATCTCTTGCCTCTTCCAAAACAGATGGGCTATATCCGCTTCGAGCTTTGGGTATTTATGATGCTAGAAATGCGCTGGAGGAAAAATTTAAAAAAGGCATCCCTTAGTATCCCAAGTAAAGTAAAGAAAAAACGGGAGGAAGTCATAAAAGGGATGTAAATATCTTCTGCCATGCCTCCTCCTTCTTTGCTGAAAAGTAGCAAGGTTTTCCTACAGGCCTTGATTCACAAATTGTGGTCCACTTGACAGCAGCGTCTGATCCCCAGGGATCTTATTAGAAATTCAGAATCTCAGACCCCAACGCTCCTCAGTCAGAATCTTCGTTTTTAACAAGATCCCTAGGTGATTCATATAAATATTAAAACCGGAGAATCACTGCCTATAGGGACATTGCATCGCAGTGGGAGGCACAGGATGCCGCTATGTTTCATTACTGCTGAAATGGTTAAGGTGATCATTTGGTTAAGGTGATGTCTGCCAGGTTTCTCCACTGTAGTTACTTACTTCCTCTTTGTAATTAATAAGCATTTTACCCTGAGATACTTTAAACTACACAAGTATTTTTGCCCCCTTATTTTAATATCCATTGACGATAACTGACTGCAACAATTATTACGATGGTATTTGCCAAATGGTGACTTTTAAAATTTGTAATTGACTATTTTTGAGAATAGTTTTAAAATACATATATACCCCACAACTAGTTCTATTGTTAAAATCTTACATTAATGATATATTTGTTGCAATTAATGAACCAATATTGACACATTATTATTAACTACAGTTCATAGTTTCAGATTTCCTTAGTTCTACTTAAGGTCCTTTTCTGTTCCAGAATCTCACCCAGGATACTACATTACATTTAGCTGTCCTGTCTCCATAGGCTCCTCTTAGCTGTAAAAGTTTCTCTGGCATCTGTTTTCACCACTCCTTCCTCATTTATAAATTGGAATTCAACTTAAAGAGCTATCTCTTTTCCATCACTTCTTTAATTATTTACATCTATATGGACTCATGGATATTTATTTATTCTCTGTGTTTTAAGCCATTACCATCATTATCTGTTTTATTACACAGATGGACTCAGATGTGTTATTTGGGAACTTCCTCCAGTTAGCTTCTGGACATGCTTCCATCGTTTTTTGAGCACTTGCTTACTTTCTGGCATCATTAAATGTTCTAGGCTCATCTCGTACTTTCCTGACCCCTTCTTGGAGTCAGACATTTCTCTGAGGAGTCTAGGTCCTTTAACTGGTGAATGGTATTTAGAAACCAAGATCTCAGGGCTGGGTGTTCTTCTGTAACTGGGATATCATTATTTCCAGGCTCTCTTAGCAGCAGAGCTAAAAAATATGTGTATGTATACTGACCCAAGCACACATATACATCTATATCTATTTCCACATCTATTAAAAACCATGAGTTCATACTGATACCTCTGATTCCACCTAACAGCATGGGGTTCTCTCTAGTAATAGTCCCTATTACTTATTTGTAAGCTCTTTCTCTAACAATGAGAAAATAAGCTTTCATTATTTATAGTAAATTTACTTATTTATTCAGTATCAGAATATAAATAAAGAAGTTTCAGAGTTGCTAATCCAAACCTCTGTGAAAAACAAATTTACTAACTAGAGCACAGTATTTGTGCATAGTTCTTTTTTTATCTTTAATCTTTCAGGATATGGTTGAAATATTGTTTTCCAAGATGACATGTAGGTTAGATCTTTTCTTCCCCACCCTGTATTGTGGCAATGTGGTTCATTTGTAATACAGCACAATTCATTTGCTATTGTTTTTATTCCATTTTGGGGTTCTAGTGAAGAGAAATCTTTTGTCTTGTCAAAGGGTCCTACCTTCAACAAAGAGCTAAAAGCAGAGCCAGCAATATTCCAGTATTCCTTGGCATTGTAAAGTATTCCATAAAGAGTGAGAGATATTTTGGCCTCTTTGATCAGTATATGATTATCAGTATTTTTAAATTCCTATCTTAATACAATCCAAATAAGCAAAGTGCAGCCTAGTCTGGAAGAGAGAGGCATCTCTAATTTAGACATGCTCTAAAACAATGATGTGCCTTCTTTTAGTAATTTAATAAAAATTTTAAGCTGAATTTATACATCCAAACAAAACTGGGTTAGAGGGAGAAGAAAGTGACAATCAGTAATCCATCAATGATAAAACATATTAGGCATTTATTGAAATTAGACACTAGAGTCAAAAATAAGTATCATAGAAAGATCACAGGCACCTAATATTCTCTATGGAAGACCAGGTAAGCATAATAAAAAAATGAATAATTTATAAGCGCAAAATACACGTCCTTTTGTTTTGGATGGCTAAAAGTCACGGTAATAGTCTGCATTTTTAGTGGACTCAAGGCAGAGGATCCTAAGCTCTGTTAAAGTATTAACAGGGACTTACCACCTTTTCCCCTCAAAAAAGGTAGAAAAACCTTCCTTAACTCAAGCACCGACAGATAATGCACTCAATCTCAAATCTCAGCATGGTCCCCTTAGGTCTTATCCAATGCCTCTACGGTCACTCTTGTCTCTGTTCTTTCCTACTTACATCTAAATCCCAGTAAATCTCTCTCCTGGGTAAAAATTATGGCAATGATCCCTCATTTTCTCTACTGATTAGGAGAAAATGGTTTAACAGAGCTCCAGAAACAAGTACAGATTTGTAAAGACAAATCTGTTCCAGTCGTTTCTGAAGAGGCCCAGTTGCATAACCACCCTTCTCAGAGTTTGGATGTTGTTTTTTTCTTTATGTTATATGAGATACGCCAGTGCATTCAATGGTTAATATTGTCCCAAAATATTTGTGGCTTCACATAGTATATTTGTATATACTAAAGTATATCACATAGTATATCCTACTCATGTGGTCCATACTCTTTTAGGTGGCTTTTCTTTGAGCAGTCACTCAGCGACTCAGGTTTCTTCCAGCCTGTGGCTTCATTTCACTTTGGTGTTTGGAGCCTTCTCTATCCAGGGGCCAAATGGTAAAATAAAATGGGATATTGCACATGGGAGGGATTCATGAGCCAGCCAGTGGTACATATATATCACTTCTGCCCACATTCCATTGGTGGAATTCAGTTATATTGTCATGCCCAATTGCGGGGAGGCTGGGAAAAGAGCACAGTTGAGTACCCATAAGGAAGGAGCAATGGTCTGGTGAAGAGCCAACCTGTCTTTACCATAGCTCATGAACTCCCATTTCAAAGATTCTTATTTTTTGCTTAAACTCATTTGATTTGGTATATCATCACTTGCAACCAAGGGTACAGACTAGTACATGTCTTAGGTATAATAATATAGGTTTGACCACGGACAAGTGCTAAATTCCTCAGGTGAACACTTAAGTAATTGCAGTATAGATTTCATTGTTCTTTTTTGTTGTAAAAAATAAGAACAGAGACTCAGAATGTAAGGTAAGAGACATAAGAGATGGTAAAGATACAATGAAAAGGATCATAATATCCAGCATAATATTAAGGATATGTCATTTTTTTAAGGATTAAACTTTTTCTCTAACCACTGACATGCAATTCTGTCTTATGGGGTGATGGGATTTCTTTATTACTTTCTATCAAAATCTAAGAGTTTTATAAACTCTTCCAAGTTATTCTCCACAACTCTCTTCATACACCAGTGGTTATTATATTTGTCCATGCATCAAAATAAGGAGCTTATTTAAAACATGAATGCCCAGGCAAAAACCCTAAAGAAAATCAATCATCAGTTGAGGTTAGGGCTGTGTCTCTGTATTTATTTAATGCCAGAGGTGATTTTGACATGCAGCTAATTTGGAGAACCACTGTCATAGGATGTAAGAATAAATGTGAATCTTCTCTTAGCAATAACCATGTATTTCCCATAGTTTCTCAAGTTAAACTCATAATTTAAATAATTAAAACATTGCTTTATAAGAACCCAGTGGAAGACATCCAAAATATCTATGAGAATTGTTTCCATAAGATAGATGGTAGGCACTATGAATGTAGGGATGTTGCTGGCTGAACTGAGCTGTGCAGGCTTCATAGGGCAATATTATTTGACCTTGCCCTGGTAAGTGGATACAATTGGATAAGAGCATAGGACAGACCACTTCAGACATGTGGAAGCAGCAAAAACAGTCACAGCTGGGAAAGCAGCAGGCAGAGACAAGGGATAAAAGAAGCAGGCCAGCATAGCTAGAGCAGAAACAATGAAGGAAAAATCCAGAGCAGCATAACAAAATTCTAAACTGTGCACTGTGAGCTCAAAGTGCTATGGAAATTCCAGAAAGAGAGTCATTTGGTTAGAACAGCCAAGAAGACTTCATGAAGAAAGCAGAACTTGAGCTGGGTCATGAAGGACAGTGGGATTCTGTTAACCAGAGAGGAAAGGGGAAAAAATTATTTTTATTTTGATGTTTCTAAAATCCAGCTGACAAAATAAAACACTACCTGGCTGAAATATTCTATTTTTTGTGTAGATGTACCAAGGTCTTATGTGTACAGTTTGATTATTGTAAAATTTTATAATTTTATTATCCAATTTGTTTAAAAGTCTATTTACCACATACTGCTTGAGTAAGCTTTTAGTGAATAATTTTTAATATAAGATAATTTTTTAAAAACTAAATCAAGAAAAAATACAAATAAAAATAAGCATTAAGGAAACAGAGGAATATAAATATATAAGCATGTAAGCATGGATATATAACATAATTAGTTTACGTTAGCCATAATTTTTCTCAGAGCGTCCTGGAAATTTAACCAAAAACAGAAACTCAATGAGTTACACAATTCTCAGTATCTCTAAGAAGAAATTATACTAATTTTTCATGGGAAGAAAAATTTAGTCTGCACCTAGCGGTAGAAGAAATGTATCAACTGTGTTTAAATATTGAACCCTGTCATCACCAATGGACTTTTTTATGTTTTCTTTATTGCAACCACAGAAGATAAGCAAATCACAGAAGCTGCCCAATCGGTAGACCCATCGCAGTCTCTTTGGTGTACTTCATGACACATGAATCGCTCACCCACAGAGAGCCAAAGCAAAGTTGATTTTCAATATTTTCCCTGCTGCTAGTCCTAAAACCCTGGAGGAACCAGGATCATCAGAAAGGAATGTTTCTGATGTGTCTATACAGAGTTGGTTCAGCTGCTTTGATTTAATTAACAACCAGTCGATTCAATCAATTAACAATTTCATTCCATGAAAAACATTCCACCAAAATTTAGTAATATGAAAATGAAGTAACTCACTAATATCCCAGATTTTTATCTATTCATATGGCTATGTAGACCATGCAGAGAAACAGCTTTTTTTCTTTTCCTATTTTTTTTTTTAGTTCAGATCTGAATATTCTTGAGGAGTGACTAGTTATCTGATGATAATGATAACCATCTGCTCCATGCTTTCAGAACTTCACAAGTATAACCATCCTGTGAGATTGTGTTTTCACCTGTGAAACAGGAGGTTCAATGACTCGAAAACAGTCTAAGATGTAGTTATTAATAGACGAGGAGGAGGTATGGTGTTATACAAAGAGCTTTGGAGTCATATTAAACAAAAGTTCATTTTCCAAATCCTGCATTTACTGGTAGGGTGGCTTGATATCATCTGCCTAGTTCCAAATCGTAAACTCTATACTCTCAAAATTGGTTTCCACCTTTGGCCCTTCGGATTTAGTTTTTATTTTCATTCTCACTTGAAATTTGGTCCTTGGCTCTATTCTTACTATTTTTGACTGTGCCAGTGCCAGCTCCCCTGGCCTCATCATCTTCTTGTTGTCTTGAATCACAACACCCGTACAACTATCTAACTCCAGCAAAACAGAACTCAACCCTTAGGCTGGTCCCTTAGCTAGAGCAGCCCAAACTACTGGCAAGGCATCCATGCACAACACAGGCAACTCCCACAAGCAGTAAAAACTAGCACAGGACTCATACCAAATGGTGGGGCACAGGGGAAGACTGGGACAAAAAAGAAAAAAAGAGGACCAGCTGGGCATGGTAGGTCATGCCTGCAATCCCAGCACTTTGGGAGGCTGAGGTGGGTGGATTGCCAGGTCAGGAGTTCAAGACCAGCCCGGCCAAGGTGGTGAAACCCCATCACAACTAATAATACAAAAATTAGCTGGGTGTGGTGGGGGGCTCCTGTAATCCTAGCTACTCAGACGGCTGAGGCAAAGAATTGCTTGAACCCAGAAGGCGGAGGTTGCAGTGAGCTAAGATTGCGCCACTGCACTCCAGCCTGGGTGACAGAGCGAGACTCCATCTCAAAAAAAAAAAAGACCAAAACACAAATAACACAAATATATAATATACATTGATACATGCCCAAAACAACACAAGTCCCTTACCCTGGAGAAAAAAAAAAATGTGTTTACATGGATTTAAAGTGAGAGTCTGTAAGCAAAATCTCATAAGCAAATGTAAATTCAAAATTCTCTCCACTTGTTTACTTTTTCAAATTTATAGACAAATCATTTTCCACCAGAGGGAGGTACACATTTTAAATCATGCTATGACGTGCTCCGTAGAAATAGAACCATATGGAATTTAACCCTTATTCCAGTGTTGCAGTCCTACTTTTTTCCCTAAATCTGTTGAAAAGATCAGGTTTCGGGACTCTTTCATTAAGGTGTTACCAATTAATAAATTGAGTGACACTGGATGGTGGCAGAGACAATTAAAACAAAGTTACTTGGTGAGATATTTATCTGTCATATGGGCTGATTTATAAGCCTTCTACAAGAAGTAATTTAATGGCCCTTTAATAGAAGGAGGCTTGATAAAATACCAGCAGATGGTATTATGGGTAATGACCCAGGCAATAATGATTTTAGTAATGGCACGTCTTATTTATTTACCTGTACTCAAAGAGTAAACTTGCATAGATGCACACACACACATACACACACAAAGAGAGAGAGACATTGTCTTCTGATGGACTAGACTGCCCAAAAGCCTTTAAGACAGGGTAAAAACATTCTCCTTGATTAAATAATCAAAATATATAAAACTCAAGAAAGAAGCAAAAAGTGGAGATTATGATGATACTGGTGATAATGATGATGATGGTGATAAAATCCAAACAGAAATTATTCGGCGCATCCATTCTGACCTGCCTTGGCTTTCCATCAAAAAGTACATGACATCTTCCTAGAGAGTGTATCTGTGTTTTAATCATTTCCAGTAAGTTTCACAGAGATCTTGAGTTATGCACTGCCAAAAGGGATGCAGGTAAATGGCTTATTCCTTCAAATAACCTTTTGGTATCCATGCACAACACAGGCAATGTACAAAAGCAGTAAGGGCTGGCACAGGACTCAGACCAAATAACATCTCGTTTACTAAGTGATTTTGCTTGATCTCTATTGTCTCAGTCACATATCCAGCAGCTACAGCCAAGTGTGGGTAGATCCCTCTGAACTTGTGGGAGTAAAACTGTGAATGGGAGTTTTCCTTAAAAGAAAATGACCAGGTCAAGTGCAACGACATTCTGCCTACCGTTTTATTTTAAGTATTGGTGGAACATGAGGCCCAGAAGTCTGGGTAGAACCCAGAGAGTCAGTGAGGAACAGGAGGCCGAGACACAAGAGGGGAAGTCCACAATGACTGACTTCCTTGGCCATTCTGGACGATGAGATTAAGGAGTTTCGAGAACCCATTCTCTCTTATGCCCTGGCCAGAGCTGAGTCAGTTTTAGGCACCATCTATGACCGATCTTTCGCAGTGGAAATATCAGCACATTATTTCAGGAAAGTTGAGCTCGCCTCTGACCTCTGCTCCTGGTGTCCCAGACAGTACTGCTTGCCTCTGGCCATGATGAGAAGGTCTATGAGCTCATTTCTGGGCAACATTTCTATGGAATAGAGACAGGGTCCACTGGGGCTAGTATGTGAGGGAAATTTCAAGGCCTTGTTTCCTAAGAGAGCTGGGAAAGACATTATTAGGTGTTGAGATGAGTAGCCTGTGGGCTTTTTAAATAAAATAATTTTTAAAAAGCAAAATAAGAATTTTCCCAGGAAAACTTGACTTAGACATACTTTCTGTGGGTGGAACAGCAGACACCAGCACTGACCTTGCTGGCCAGCTTTGGATAAGCAAAACTCATCATCTGGGCCCTTAGTAAGCACCATGAGTCCCCGTCCTGCCCGTGGCCTCCCCTGTATACAAATTCTGGGTTTTCCCTCCCACAGGGTATCCTAGTCTGTCCCCATTCCCACTACCCTAAAATAACTAGCTGGTTTTCTAAGCTTTCCAATCTGGTAGCCACTAGCCATGTGTGTCTATTGAGCACTTGAAATGTTGCTAGCCTGAAGTGGAATGTGCTATAAATGTAAAATATGTAACAGATTTCAAAGATTTGGTACAAGAAAGGAATGTAAAATATCACATCAAAATGTTTTTATACTGATTACATGTTGAAATGAAAATATTTTTGATATATTAGGTTAAATAAAATATATTATTAAAATTAATTTCAACTCTTTCTTTCCTTTTTTTAAAATGTGGTTACTATAAATTTTAAAATTACATTTGTGGCTTGCATTTGGGGCTCATATTATATTTCTATTGGACTACACTGTTCTCTGTTCTCAGGACTCTTATTTCTGATATATCAATCTACCCTTGACAATGACAAGGGTGAACGTTCTCAAATGACATATTCGTTTTTAACAGGAATTAGTGGAAAGAGGTACGCGAGAGAACAGGTAATTCCCTTACTATTAGAATATGCTTCCTTCTTGTTCGTTCTGGCAAGCTCTTATTCATCCATCAAGACCCAGATCATATGTCTCCTCTACCAGGAAGCTTTCCCTAACTCCCCCAGGCAGAGATAGTTACTCCCTTTTGTACTGTCTTGGCACTACAAATTTCTACCAGAGCACTCTAAATTAAACCATCAGGCTTCTTTAATTTACATGTCTCCCCTTTTAAGCAGTGAACTCCTCCAAAGTTAGAACTGAGTCTTACTAATTTTAATAATAATAATGCTGTAATTATCATATGAAAATGTCTTCTCATGCCTTTATTTATTCCTTTGTAAGTTTCTACATTCATCCTTACATAAAGCTTTCTAATCCACTTAATCAGCACAGGAGTCTCTCCACACCCCTCGTTCTTATTCTTCAGATAGTCCATAATGATGAAGCTTGGAGTATGATTTCACCTGATGAACTGCCAATCCATCTATTGGCAATGTATTCATCTAGAAATAATTATATCAATGACAATTGAAGACAACTTTTTAACTATGTCTTTCATTCTCCTGCCTGTGTAAGTGCCCTGGGTTTACCTCTCCTTGTACGTGTTACCTGTACTTCTATCTGGGTCAGCTTTGTCTCCCATTCTGGCATTGTTCCCCCACTTTCTTTCTTTCTAGTGATGTTCCCAGGATTCTGTTGTCAAGCATCTCCTCACCCCACCCCTGTGAATACTTTCCTGCTTTGAAATGCAATGTTTATTACATTGTTTGGGTGTTGACTCTCCTCAAAGCCAATAGAATATGGGATTCATTAGGAAGATGATAAAACTGTGCTCCTAAGACTTAATTATTTAACAAGGATTATATGCCCTTTCCTGTTTCCTGATAACTGCCAACCTAAAAGCTGACAAGTCAAGTGAACCTTCTAACACATCCAAACCAGGGTGTCCTTTGGATTCTGTCTGTAGTTTTGTTGGTCTCTGTCATATCTAGAGATGTTCTGTATGTAGAAAAAGTCAGGACTTGCTTAGATGGCTGGAGGCATTTGCCTTCTGCATCAACACCCCGTGAGATATCAGGAACAGCCCCCTTGCTCCAGCTTTCGGCATCCCCCTTTCTAAGGGGTGCTGTGTGAACAACCCGTACCATTTGGCTTTTTAAAAGTAGGTTCCAGCTTTTGTAAGCAACGGCCTCAAAAGAGGAGACAGCCTCAGTGTTCTTGTGAAAGGGACATAGTTAATACTCCATCTTCAATTATCATTGAGATTATAAAAACAAACCAGGTTGCCAAACAGTCATCACTAAGTTAGTGAAAACAAACAAAAAGTCATTTTGAAAAGTATCAGACTTTCTTTGGTCTTGAGAAGGTAATAACAAGAAATTCATATAATTTCTAAAGAAAAAATGGAAGTTTAATTTATGCAATCCTCATCTTTTAAATATGAGATTGCACAATTGTGGAACTTTAATCCTTAGCTTCTTTGTCTCATTCCTATTTTTCAGATCCATTGGAATAGTTTAAAGATAAAAATTTAGTCTGCATGGAATACTCCCAGACCTCCTACTTTGCTTGAATAACATCTATCACTTCTTCCCTTCTCAGCTTGGACGCCACTCCTACTGAGAAGTATTCTCTGGTCTCTCAAGATGGATAAAGAAGTTCACTTCTGTGTGCCTGGTTTTCAGCATAATATCCTATCCACATAGGTAGTCAAGAAATGTTTATTGAGTGAATGAATGAAAGAATGAATGGTAGCAAAAATACTTGACTTGGAGATCAGGTTCTAGCTCTGCCATTTATCAAAGTTATTGACCTTTCTGAGTCTTGTGTGCTCAACTATAAAATGGAGATAACTGTGTCAACTTCATAGAGCTTTCTGAGGGCAAGTAAGGTTATGGGTGTGAAAGTATTTTGCAAACTGAAATGTGGTACAAAACTTGAAGCAACAGATTGAGTCCCTTTCTATTTTACCTACATAGATGCTATGAGGGCTTAAATATTTAATATAATGCAACATCTGGGCACATGAGCCAAAATTATACGGGAAGCAGATTGGAGTCAGCCTGCCAACCATGTACTGTGCTAAGTGCAATTCCACAGTGAACTACATGTAATCCACAGCTGATACGCAGAGAATTTCTCCTGTGCAATTCAGGTAGCCCAGCTTAGAGGTCCCTAGAGCCACAGCGGTGCAAGCACTGGATAAAAGAGACGCTTCATGTCTCTCATCACCTGTGACTATTTCTACAGAGAAGAACAACTGAATTTTGAGACCCGAGGTCAGAGGGACAGCTGTGATGCACTGTTTAAATGTTTTAATAGCTTTTTCAAATTACTGGGTTGAGTATAATGTAAATTTTACTACCTTACCTTCCCATGAAGCTATTCAAGTGATGTGTCATCAGAAGAGTAAAAAGGATGCATATAGAATCTTGTTCACCATCCTCTGAATTCATCATAGCATCTACAATGAGCTAGAAGAAGGACTGACTGTAAAAGAAAGGAGAGAAAAAAATTAGTTAACTGGGAAAATTTGAATTTGAACCTTGTACTGAGGGGCTTGTGAATATGTTTGATAAGTTATTGTTGATCTTATTTATCAGTATTTAGGAGGTAGGCACTGAGTTGTCAAACAGAGCATAGTATGAGGATAGCTGCTGAAAGAAAACCAAGCCAAGGTTCCTCATCCAAATCTGCCATATGTTGTCTGAGTGGCCTTGGCAATCTGTATAAACTCTCGGGAGAGATGAAAGGTCAACATGATGCAAATCTAGTAAAGTCAAACATTGAATCTTAAAGATAAAAGATTAAGTTCTCCCAAGTGTAATCTGACCTGAGTGTCTTTGTGGTTGTTACAAGGAATAGAGACCTAACTAGCTTATGCAAAATATTTACACTGTAAGAAAGCAAAGAAAATTTCACTGACAGCTGGGAGAAGACAAAGAAGAGAAGAGCCACACAAGGACAAGAATGTGAACTGGAATTCCAGGAGTAGGGCAACCTTTTTGTTTCTCTTGGGCTCCATGGGCATGTGCATCTCTGCCTCTCCTATCTCTTTTTTTCTTGATTGGCCTCCTTTGGTCACATATGGTCCCATATGGCATTTTAGACAATGCACCATCACTACTCTCTAGTGCAATCTGATCTAATCCATGGCCTGTGAGCCGCATGCAGCCCAGGACGGCTTTGAATGAAGCCTAACACAAATTCATAAACTTTCTTGAAAGATTTTTTTTTTTGGCAATTTTTTTTTTTGGCTCATTGCTATCGTTAGTGTTAGTATATTTTATGTGTGGCCCAAGACAATTCTTTTTATTGCAACATGACCCACGGAAGCCAAAAGATTGGACACCCCTGCTGTAATGCCTGGAAACATTGGTTCATGTACCTCCCCTTTGATCCAATCAGCTATAGCCATTATATACAGGGTCACACGATAAAAGAAGGAAGAAGGGCTCTGTGCAGAGGCAGAGGTACAAAAGTCACCTAAGTGGTTAAATCTACCCTTTGAGAGCCATTCTGGTCCTATGAGTGGTGCCAAGGATGTGGAAAAAAGCATGGTTAAAGAAGAGCATGAGGACGGTGGTCTTCTTCATTTAAGAACCACACCAATAAAGCAGAAAACCAGGGAATGCCAAAGTGTGATGCATCTCCTCCCTTGTCTTGGTGTTTCCTATCACAGGCTACTAAAGGAAATGGTGATTAGAGTTTACTGTGAGTCACAAAGGGATAGGAAGATTCCTCAAATGGACCTCTAATTGTGGTTTGGGAGAAAGCCTTGTTAAAAATCTGTGCCTAATTTTTCCCTTACCTGCCAGTATGTTCGGCATACTAGGACCGGTAACCAAAATATTAAGCTATTCCTCGATTTTAATTCACCTTTCATTGCTCTGCTTGTTGCCTCAGCTTGCTGTCTACACAGGGTTGAATGGCCCCTGTGGACTGCATGATTCATGGCCAGAGTATAAAGAAAACTTCATATTGTGGTCCACCCATCTTCTTTTCCCACACTGTCATCTTTCACCACAAAGAGCCTTAGGCCAATGAAGTGGACACTGAAACCTATCTCAACCCATATTTCTCCTCCAAAACAACCACCTCTTAACCATCACTTGGGTCAAGAGAAACACAGCAACAGCACAGCCCACTCTTGGGAGGACCAACTGGGGAAGAGGGCTAAGCAAGCCTTGAGAAGTGGCTTCAGCATCTCAGCAGTGTAGAAGTGGGGTAGTTCTAGGAGAGGGGAGCTCTGCAAACTCCTTACACCCTATGGGAAAGGCCAACCCTCTAAAGTCCCAAGCCCAGAGCAGGGACCTTAGTTGCTAGGGTCTAAAAGCAGTTCTGGCTGGAAATGTAAGGTGATTTACCTAAGGACTCTTGGACCTGCGTAGGATCTTTGGCATTGGAATTAGAGCTATGCTTCCAATCTCTTGGCAGGGAAGGAAGCAGGCATGGTGTGGGTCACTGGCCATAGAGGACTGGGCACTCTCTGTTTTTATTTTTATTTTTGCCCATGTGCTGTCAAGGAAGGGAAGGATGATTCAATGAGATCATTACAGGTCCTAAAGCAGACTTTCTAGGTGCAGTTTAGTTAAAACGTAAGATATGATTTGCACCCATTATCTCGTAAAAATCCCAAATGTGTGATGTCTCTTCAGCATCTGAATTATATTTAAAATCAAATTCATCGTCGTTTTTTCTAAACTTTCCCCTCTTCTTGCTTCCCTTCACTACCCACCCCTGCTATAAGTACCAATTTACCTCAATAACTTTGATTCCATATGCCTTTGGCTTCTCTCTTTCCTGTACTCTGTGTCATTGAATACTGCCACCAAGTCCCTTTGATTGTTCCTGTCTCTGATCAAATGTCTCTTCTCTTTCCTATCCTGCAAAATGTAGTTCTGGCCCTTATTACTTCCTGTCTAGACAATTACAATAAATTCCAGTCAATTTTCCACTTGAGCCCAACCTAAACAATAACAATACTTCTGTCTTAATCTTAAAACCTTCAGTGGCTCCCCATTGACTAAAGAATGCACCCAAAACCCTTACCCTGGTATTCAAGTCCTTCACCACTCCAGCCCCAGCCAAACCCTCTCCATGACATTTTTTGTTTGACTGGCTTTTTTATTGTTATTGTTATTTTTTAAACAACCCCAGGTAATTGCAGGAAATTTGTCCAGAAAATTATGACAAATGATATAAATCTCATCCCTATTTTCTCCATTCAGAGATATTTTGTTCTATTTACATGTGTCCTTATTTACAAAAGTGGAAACGTCCTGCTTTCTTTCATTTGATAGTATGTCACAGTAGCATTTTTCTGTATTTAAAAATAAGTTTTGCTTGTTCTATATCATTTGCTACACTGACTCAAAAATAAATTATCTGTTTTTATTATATAATTAATCTGTATTTATTATAAAATGTAAGATACAAACAAGATTACATAAGTAAACAAGTCAATGTGTTTCACATTTGGATAGCATAGAATTCACCATTGTTGACATTTTAGTATATAAAGTTACTCCTAATTTGGTTTAATACTATATCATAGGATTTATCTGAGGTTATCTTTTCTTTTTTTTTTTCTCTAGTGATTTGGAAGGTTTACATAATGTTTTCTTTCTAGCAATGATGAACTAATTAACTTCTATCTTAAAAAAGATATTAGAAACTAGTTTCTCTATTAGAATTGAGAATGAAAAGTATCCACTTATTCCCCCACTGCATTACATGACATGATTTTATGTTATTACTCTTTCATTTCTTCATCAATTTCCCAGTTTTTATGATATAATCTCAGCTGAGTTCTTAAAGCAAATTACTATCACTTTTAGAATGTAACTTCTATTTTAAAGATTATTTTATATGCAAAATGTTTTATCACCTCCAGGTTATTGCTAAATAGTTTCAGAGCTCAATAACTTTTTTTTTTTTTTTTTTTTTTTTGAGACAAGGTCTCACTCAGATACCCAGGCTGGAGTGCAGAGGTGTGATCACAGCTCACTGCAACTATGACTTCCTGGGCTCAGGTGATTCTCCCACCTCAGCCTCCCAAGTAGGTGGGACTATAGGTGCACAACACCATACGTGGCTAATTTTTGTATTTTTGTAGAGAGAGGGTCTCATTATGTTGCCCAGGTTGGTCTCAAACTCCTGGGCTCAAGTGATCTGCCTGCCTTGGCCTCCCTCCCAGCATTCTTATTTTTGAGTTCATGATTTTGTCTTAATTTTCACTTACCTTCCCAGAATGTATATGCAAGTAATTTTTTTCAGGAAGTATACACTTATAAGATATGTCCCAGCCCCTGAATATTTGAAATATATTTTCCTTTCCCAAATATGTGTACATTTATATAAAAAATAATATATATATTGTCTTGGGTAACAATTCTTTAAAATTCAAAACACGTTTGCTCATTCTCCTTCCTCTTATCTTTAGTATTTTGCAGAAGTGCAATGCCAGTCTCATCTTAGATATTTTTCAACCTAATTAGCTTCTGTGCTTTTAAGTTTACTTCATCTTTGATTTACAAAAATTCAACGAGCTATAAATAGGTGTTGGTGTATTTCTATTAAAATTATCTGAATAATTGGTGAATCCTCTCAAAGACTTGTCAGTTCAGAACAATTTTCTTTTATTTCTTTCTTATTCTTATTCTTTCTGTTCTGCTACTCTGCATTTTATGTGTGCATTTTTTGTTTTAAATTCGCACTCATGTGTGGATTTTTTTCTAAATTTGCATTTAATTTTTACTTTTTTGTCTCTCAAGAATTCCAATTTTTTAATTTCCTTGGTTCTTGGAGAAATGTTCAGTTTCAAACATCTGAAACAGTTTTTAGAGCATTCAATCAACTTTTCACTGCCTCCTTTTAAGTATTCATTTTTGAAAATTCTTATAAAATCTTTCTTGATTTCAGAATATTCATTTTTCACAACTGATGCTCAATTTTTATACCTGTGACAACTTCTTGAATCATGTCAATAATAGGAATGAGAATACTTCTAATTTTTTTCTTCCACCCAAGAAAAGATAGCACCACCCTTTTGAATTGCAGCATTATTTTTTATGTGTGTGAGGATATGTTCCTATTTATATGTCCTCATAGCTGAAGAAAGAAAGTCAGTCATACTTGGCCTCTGCTAGAAGAGTAGAAGCCAAAGGAGATAAGACTTCCTCCATATCCCTAAGATAAAAACCTTTGATCTTCTAATTATTTTCGCTTCCTGTAACTTCTCACCTAAGTTGGCCCTTCCTCTAAATTAAGTCCAATCAATATGTTCTACCAAGTCCTCCTTCAGTCTCTACCTCTTCAAGGACAGAGTACCTGTTCTTCATAGGAGGCAAAATGTTAGGTCATTCTTCTATCCTTTATTTCATTTGTCCTTTTTTGAACTTTATCTGAAATTTCTTGATGTTTTTGGAAGGTAGATCTCACAATTTATACTTTTACCACATTTTTGCATGACCTTGACCTATTGGAATCTGGTGATGGGGAAGTTGTATACCTCTGTGAATGCCACCATTCTTTTAAAACCTTGCTTTCCAATCTTTTATCTCTTCCATAATTTTCCATCAATATCTTTACTATATGCCCTATGCTTTCTGGGAAATATGCATTTTCTCAAGCTGTGTTTTGCTCCAGGAAATCATTCCTAGTATTTCTTCTCAACCTGGCTCTTCCTATGGAAATAACCAAAACTCAAGCAATTTTCAACTAGAGGGTTAACAAAAGTGTTCATGAATGAGGTAATACAGAACTCTCTCCATGTGTGCTCTCATGCTGTTGGTTCGTGTATATTAAAGTCTACCATGACTGATAGCCCTATATGGTTATATTTTATTTCCCCAATTACAGAATTTAGTCCTTGAGAATAGGAATAATGCTTTGTTCATGTTTATTTCCTCTATAAGGCGCAAACAGAAACTTTTACATCGCAAGGGCTCCAAAAAGAGTGTAAGTTTAGGGTAAGTTTGGCTATCATCTATTATACACTCCATATCAGTATATATGGTACTTCTAGTCCATTCAACAAATACAAATACAAACATAAAACAAAAATAATACTGCACAGTGAAGTATTATTTCTTTTTGTAAAAGAGGTATCTGAGGCACAGACAAGATTAATAACTTTAAAGTCATCCAGTTAGTGACTGAAATGGGACTCACACCCAAGTCTGATTCCAAGGTCCATGTGATTTTCTGCCACACCATTCTGATTCAATTAAATGTTAATTAAGTTGGGATGACCTCATCAGGCAGAAAACTTGTAGAAGAAATAGAATTGGGTTAGATATGAAACAACATTCCTCCCTCACTAAGTCCACTTTATAAGTTCTCTCATTGATTAAAAGTGGGAAATAGACCCCAAGGTTTCTACTGAATTGCTTGGTATACTACTTCTGACACCCTTCCTAGATATCTCTTTTCTTCTCCTAAATAATTTGACAATTCTCTGATTGTAAGCTATGTAAAATAACTTAGCCATATTACGCCTTGAAAATCTGAAGTCAAATTTGCTCAAGAATATCATTTTCCTCATGTCACAACTACAATGTCATCCTAGAACGCTAAACCCGCACATATTGTGACCCAACTCTATTAGGCTTGATCTACCTTTTATAAAGGCAGCAGAAAAATATTGTACAACAACTGTTGTTCACTGACCAGAAAAGTAGGAATTGAAGATGATAAGGGCAGAAAAATCCTTTTAAAACATAAACTGACAGCCCATGGGCCAAGCCCAACTGCTGTTATGTTTTGTTTGGATTGAACAGTATTTTAAAGCTATTTGACTTCATAGCCAATATTTAAAAGTTTAAAATTCACATAGAAATCAGATTTCTGGCTTCTTTTTTAAAAAAAATATGAAGATCTGATCTCACTGGACTTGCATTCCTGCATGAAAACTATTTACTGGTTATATTTTATTTCCCCAATTTAAGTTGAGTAGCAGCAGGGATAGCTAGTCCCTCCAACTGTGGCCCAGTGAGTTTGGAGCATACAACATATGTGAAGTAAATACCAAATATAGAGAATTAAAGCTGGGAGAGATCTTAGCAAAATTAAATCAGCCTTTTTATTATAAATAAGGAAATTGGACCAGAAAGGTGATATGATATAACCCAGGGTCACGTAGGTGGTAAACAGCAGAGCTACAACAAAAAACTAGATATTCTAACCACTCAGGCCATCATTCTCTTTATTGACAAACTTCATAATGAAACAAGGATCTCTTGTGAAATTACATTATTTAGTAATTTAAAAATGTGAAGTGTAGTATAAAATATCTGCCTGCTGTTCTCATGTTTCTTTGGCCTCTCATTTTTCTCTATTTGCATTAGCGCTTTACCTTATTGAACACCAAATAAATCCTTTGCAATAGCAATGCCAATTTACTTGTGTGACCATATATCATTATATTCTGAAAATGGTATATTGTACAAGATCCAGCTTGTATAAACATAAGTGTTGGTCCTTAATATATATATACATTAATTTGTTCACTTATTCAACAAATATTTATTGAGAACCTATCATGTTCAGGGAACTATATTGGAAACTCACTAAAGATAAAAAGAATGAACACGACAAATGAGATCTCTGCCTCCATGGTCATAGATTAGCAGTACCATAGTCATAGAATCGCCAACGGTGAGTAACCTAAACATGTGTTTCTCCAGATCTAAAGCAGAATTTCTTTATAGTTTATAGAGGACAGCAAATATAACACACATAATTCATGATTTTTTTAAAAGTCAATATTACTAGTGGCAAATTAGAATCAGAGACTCAAAGTCTGTAAATTAATGAATCCAATGATGGAACAAATTCTCTGGAACTGAGTTAAAATACTTTTAATAATCTACATTTGTAGCCAATAATTCATTTCTCTGTTTGAAGGTTAATTTTAAAGTATACTTCTGATGCAAGAATATTAATATTTGAAAAAAACATTCCTGGCCACCCATAAAGTCTAGAATAAATTGTCTTCTAAATATGCATGATGCATCAGACTTCACTGTAGTTGGTGGCAGCTGCAGGAGGAATGAAGTGTTTTTTGTTTTTGTTTTATTTATTTCCCAGGGAACAGTCCTCTCTCCACAAAATTTACTCTATTGAACATGTATTAAGCACTATCAATCAGTCACTGTGTTTATCACTGGAAGAACAGAAAGATGACTACAAAATACTTACTTTCCTATATTAAATGTTTATCAAAGACAGGAATTAACACACGTAGAAAATAGTTAATGCTTAGCTACATGTTGTATTTTTGTTCTAAAAAAAAAAACCCCAGAAAATAAATGTAATAGATACTTTAAAATGGAAGAAAACAGTGATAGGAGTCAAGGTGGGCTTTAAGGGGGCATGAGCATTGAGGAGCAGTAGTAACTGCAGAGGAAGGGGTGAACATTTCAGAGCACTGCAAGATTAAAACCTCACCAGACATAGAGAAATAAGTTTTTTTATTATCGAAATTAAACCCTAATTATACTTCCAAAGGGGAAAGAAAGATGGCTAGAATAAAATAACCAATTTGTTTTAAAAATGTAAAAAAATGAAGTTAGCCAGAAGAAACTAAAGAAAAATAAAGAAAAGGAAGAGGGAAATTAGTGGCTTGGTTAGCTAGATTCAGGTACTGAGATAATGTCATCAGAAAACCCTCTCGCTCAGCTCCCAGCTCTGCTTTTTTTGTGTTATCTTTCATTTCATTCCCTAAGTTCAGCCAACAATGAAATCTCTCCTTTCTTTCCCCCATCCATACCTGACCCATATATTTAGGCAATTGATTATATTTAGTCCATACTTAATTAAACAATAATAATAGATAGATTTAATAGATATTTTTTGTTTTGAGATGAAGTCTGGCTCTGTTGCCCAGGCTGGAGTGCAATGGCATTATCTCAGCTCACTGCAACCTCTGCCTCTCAGGTTCAAGCAATTCTCCTGCCTCAGCCTCCCAAGTCACTGGAGTTATAGGTGCCCACTACCATGCCAGGCCAATTGTTGTATTTTTAGCAGAGACGGGGTTTCACCATGTTGGCCAGGCTGGTCTCAACTCCTGACCTCAAGTGATCCACCTGCCTTGGCCTCCCAAAGTGCTGAGATTACAGGCGTGAGCCACTGTGCCCAGCAATATCATATTTTTGTTATTCCTGTGAAACTAAGAACCTTATGGAAATGACCAAATAATGTATGTCTTTTGTATAATCTGTGGCAGCTTGCATATTACCTTTCACAAAGCAGATGATCGATATCTACTAGCTGCATTAAAATTATATGGAATTAATCTTAATTGAGGTAGTTAGGACCTTGTATTCTGGGTGGGAATTAGAAATGATCATTTATAATACGGGCATTGGGACAAAGAAGAGTCAGTGACAGATTGCATGAAATACATTAAAGTTCAGTAATCATTTCTAGTATTTTCAAGGTTTACATATGAAAAAGTAGGAATAATATTGACATGTTATAATAACAAAATAGCAATGTTTAATGGGAGAATCAATTTGTGGAAGAAGATAAATTTTATTTTGGACACCTTGAGAGCTTTAACAGCTAATAAAATATTGAAGTTGCTAGTTCATATTTCCAAATGCCTTAGGAAGTAGAAAGTAGATGAAAGTTGAAGTCTGAAGGTATGGAGTAGGATTCACTGTCATAAGCATAGTATTGATGATGCTCATAATTAGGAATGGATACCATTCCAAAGGAAGGAAAACCAGCATTTGACAATATGATTGGCTACATATTCTAGGAAAAACCTACCATAAACCCTAAGAAATTCTGGATACAATAAAATAAATAGAATTTAAAATGCATTAATAAGCAACAAAGAAAGTGAAAGAAATTCATGGTTCAAAAAGGCTAAAAAGAGCTTGAAACTTAGTGTGAGCAAATGCTAAACTCACAGACTGTCCAAGGGCATCTCCTGGGAGCAGGAATCTAGATGCTTGGGTTTTTTAATGTTTACAGCCAGGGAAAGTGAAAAAGCCTTCAGTCTGGCTCAAGGTAATAAGTCAAATCTGAGCCTTCTGGAGAAAGTTGGGTTACTTGAAGCGATATTCCCTCAATAAAAAAAAAAATGTAAGCCAGAAAAGATTTCATCCGCTGGGAAAGAGAGGAACAGAGGAATCAGTTTGCCTTAGGTCTTGGTAGAAAGAAAAAATGAGCCTCCCTTCAAAATTCATAATGAGGCAGGCATAGTGGCACACGCCTGTAATCCCAGCTACTCAGTAGGCTGAGGCAGGAGAATCACTTGAACCAGGGAGTCAGAGGTTGCAGTGAGCCGAGATCACGCCATTACACTCCAGGATGGGCAAAAAGAACAAAACTCCATCTCAAAAAAACAAAAAACAAACAAAAAAAAAACATAATGATAAGCCTGCCCTCACATGGGTTGGAGATTTGAACATTTATTATCTTTGCATTCTGGTAGACCACAAGCAAAATTAATGTTTAAGAGTTTCCAGGCTGATAGTAGCCCAGGACGCCTGGCAGAAGAAACACAGATCCTGTGTGGAGATACGTTTTCTTAACCTAGGTTCCTCAGGACCCCTATAAATTAATATCAGCCAAAGGAAAGCTTACAATAGAAAATTATCAAAAACTCAATTAAATAATGTACTAAAAATAAGAGCCAGTAGAAAAATAACCCATGGTCATCAGATATTGAAGAATCAGATACAAATTATTTTAAAGTATGCTTTAAATTTTGGGGGGGGGTGAAAGATAATTAAAAATAAGAACAATAGAACAAGGTGTTTTCAAGAATTCACCAGGCACATTTGAAAAAGAACTCAAAATAACTTGTATAAATGAACAATGTAATTTTGAACTTCAAAACTCAGCAGATTGGTTAAACAATGGGTTAGACACAGCTGAAGGGAGAATTGAAGAACTTGTAAGAAAGATCTGAAGAAACTAAAAACAATGCAACATCTTTGAAATTTAAAAAAGTGTAAGAGACTTTGAGAACAGAATGATCAGGACACACATACATCTATTTGGAGTTTACAAAGGAAAATAAAACAGAGAAATGGAGAAGAGTTGACACAAAGAGATAATAGCTTTGAAGCTGGGTGTGGTGGCTCATGCCTATAATCCCAGCACTTTGTTAAACTGAGGCATGCAAATCACTTGAGCCTAGGCATATGAGACTAGTCTGGGCACCAATGGTGAGACCCTGTCTCTATAAAAAACAAACAAACAAAAAATTAGCCAGGCACAATGGCACATGCCTGTAGCCCCAGCTACTTGGTAGGCTGAGGCAGGAGGTCACTTGAGCCTGGAAGGCAGAGGTTCCAGTGAGCTGAGATAGCACCACTGCACTCCAGCCTGGGTGAAAGAACCATGGCCAGGCACGGTGGCTCACACCTGTAATCCCAGCACTTTGGGAGGCTGAGGCAGGCAGATCACCTGAGGTCAGGAGTTCAAGACCAGTCTGTCCAACATGGTGAAACCCTGTCTCTACTAAAAATGCAAAATTAGCCAGGCGTGGTGGCCCACGCCTGTAGTCCCAGCTACACAGGAGGCTGAGGCAGGAGAATCGCTGGAAGCCAGGAGGCAGAGGTTGCAGTGAGCCAAGATCACGCCACTGCACTCCAGCCTGGGTGACAGAGCAAGACTCCATCTCAAAAAAAAAAAAAAAAAAAAGAAAAAGTGACACCTTATCTTAAAAAAAAGAAAGAAATAATAGCTTTGAATTTTTCAGTCTCTATGACATGTATCTTTAATTCAGAAAGTACAACAAACACCAATAAAAGTAAGTAAAAGAAAATCCACCCTTTATTTATTTATTTTATTTTTTATTTTTTTGAGACAGACTCTTTTTCTGTCACCCAGGCTGGAGTACAGTGGAGCAATCTCAGCTCACTGCAACCTCCGCCTCCCAGGCTCAAGTGATTCTCCTGCCTCAGCCTCCTGAGTAGCTGGGATTTACAGGTGCGTGCCATCACGCCCAGCTGATTTTTGGGTGTGCTTTGCCCAAAAATTAGTAGAGATGGTGTTTCACCATGTTGACCAGGCTGGTCTGGAACTCCTGACCTCAGGTGATTCACTGTCCTCAACCTCCCAAAGTGCTGGGATTAAAGGTGTGAGCCAACACGCTCAGCCCCACACTTTAATTACATGGTAGGTAGTGAAATTTCAAAATGCCAGTGACAAAGTGAAAACCTAAAATGCAGCTGGTGAGAAATATATGTGTGTTTCTATATGTGTATATATATATGTGTGTGTGTGTCTATCTATCTATATATAGATATAGATAGATAGATATATAGATAGACAGATAGATAGATATAAGTATCTATATATAGATAGATAGATAGACACACAAATAGGTAACAGACTATTAGCAGATTCTCAACAGCAATCTTGGAAACACCAGTAGAGTAACATTTCCAAAGGGTTCGGGGAAGATAATGGTCAATCTAACATAGATTGATATAATATATATAGATATTATATAGTTATATATAGATACAACCAATAATTATATCTTTGCCTAAACTTTAAGAACAAGAGTAAAATAAAGATATCTGTAGACAAAAAAATAAAATAGGAAAACTTTAGTAGCAGCACTTTCTCACCAAAGGAAGACTTGAAGAATGTTTTTCAAGAAGAAAAAAGGTCAGCTCACGAAGTAGGATTGATATTTGAGAAGAAATGATAAGCAAATACATTGATAAATATGTGGGTGAATACAAATAATGACAGGATGTAAAATAATTATACTAATGTGAATAAGATAGGACTAAAATATTGTACCAAGATATGTTAGAAGATGTGGAAGATATTTATTGAGAAAATTACAAAATTTAATTGAAAAGCATCAAAGAATACCTAATAAATGTAAATGTATACCATGTTCACAGATAGGAAGATGGAATACTAAATAGATGTCCATTATCTCACAAAATTATGTATAAATTCAACAAAATTCAAGTTAAAATGCTAAAAGTGTTCTTTTTTTGGAACAGAGAAAGCCAATTCTAAAGTATATCTAAAAAAGTACGGTGCCAATAATAATCAATATACTCCTTAGAAAGAAAATGTCAATGAGAAAAGTTAGGGAAGTAATTGGCTATAACAAAGCTCATTATACAACTATAGCATTAATTTTGAATCCCATGAAACTGACTTTTTACAGATCCGAAACAAATATTGGCCATTTCTCATGATTTAAGCTCACAATAAAGATGTCATATGGTATTGGTACAGCAAAGACAATAGATGAGGAAAATCCAGAATAGAGTGTATAGGGACAGATCCGTGCATATTTGGGAACATTGTCAGAAAGGCCATTATAGGTCATTGGGAGAAAATTAATAAAGGGTACTCCATTAATTAATTACCTGATAGGAAAGTAAAGTCAAATTAGGTTTATTACCTAATACAATAAACAAAACTAGCTGCACATGGGTAAAACACATACTTATGAAAAGCAAATATTAAAACTGGTAAAAAAATATAGGAGAAAGTCTTTACAAATATCTATTTTCCTCTCCTACAGTAATAAAATTTTCATATGGGCATATGGCTATCCAGAATAAAGACTACATTTCCTGACGTTTTTTTGCAGGTAAGCAGGATCACTGGATGACAAAGTACTGGCCAATGAGATATAAGTGAACATATCCATAAAGCAGCTCCCAAGGACCTCCTTAAAAGACAGATGGTACACACACACTTTGCTCTTTTTTTCTGTTCCTTTGTCTACCTTTCCGCCTAGACTATGAGTACATAAGGGGCAATAAGGCATCATAAGATGAGAGCAGAGAGCTTGAGAGAGCTTAGATCTCTGAAGACTGTATGGATCAGAGCTCCCATACCACTCCAGATTGCCTGGCTTGAGACTTTCACATGAGAGAAAAAAATAAGCTTTTTTCTTGTTTAAGTCACTATTATTTTAGGTCTCTATTCCTCACTGTCAAACCAAATGCTAACTGCAATTTGCAATGACATTTCTTCTCTCCTTATTTCATTTTCTTTTTTTAAAACCTGAAGTTCTGATTTCTAATCTCCTTACTTCAAAATAAGTGCAAGAGAGAAAAGCAGAATACATAGAAATAATTTTATAGAAACATTCATTTTTAATACACTAGATGAGAAGAGAGAACAATGAAAGAGAAAAAGCTGTAAGAGAAATGCCAAATGCTATTGAAATGTGAAGAGTGAAGACTAAAAAAAAAATAATAATAATAACTCCTGCATTTGTCTGGATTGCAAAGACGTCACTGGTGACTTTAGAGAGCTATTTCCAAATAGTGACCAGGAAGCCAATGAACCAACACAGCAATCATGGGATTATTGGCACGTAAACATTATTTAGAGGCCTTCCAGCTCAACACAAAACCAGGAGACAGACTCGTTTAGTGTTTCTGAGCTACAGGTGTAACTAAGTATACCGGAATCATCAAAACACAGAAATAGCCCTTACCCTCGATAAATTTTTGATGTCTTTTCCATAATCATGTTACACACCTAATAGGAGCATGCCTGGTCTACTTTATCTGGTCACTAGAATGGCAACTGCCAATTCAATTGGAGTTCCATCTATCTCTCTCCTTAACTATATGAAGGAATCCTTTTTTTTTTTTCTCTAGGCTTTAGAAGGTAACCATTGCAGATTCTGGTAAATTTGTTTGTTTTTTGGCATCTCACACCAGTTAGAATGGCAATCGTTAAAAAGTCAGGAAACAACAGGTGCTGGAGAGGATGTGGAGAAATAAGAACACTTTTACACTGTTGGTGGGACTGTAAACTAGTTCAACCATTGTGGAAGTCAGTGTGGCGATTCCTCAGGGATCTAGAACTAGAAATACCATTTGACCCAGCCATCCCATTACTGGGTATATACCCAAAGGACTATAAATCATGCTGCTATAAAGACACATGCACACGTATGTTTATTGCGGCATTATTCACAATAGCAAAGACTTGGAACCAACCCAAATGTCCAACAATGATAGACTGGATTAAGAAAATGTGGCACATATACACCATGGAATACTATGCAGCCATAAAAAATGATGAGTTCATGTCCTTTGTAGGGACATGGATGAAATTGGAAACCATCATTCTCAGTAAACTATCGCAAGAACAAAAAACCAAACACCGCATATTCTCACTCATAGGTGGGAATTGAACAATGAGATCACATGGACACAGGAAGGGGAATATCACACTCTGGGGACTGTTGTGGGGTTGGGGGAGGGGGGAGGGATAGCATTGGGAGATATACCTAATGCTAGATGACGAGTTAGTGGGTGCAGCGCACCAGCATGGCACATGTATACATATGTAACTAACCTGCACAATGTGCACATGTACCCTAAAACTTAAAGTATAATAAAAAATAAAAATAAAAATAAAAAATAAAATAAAATAAAATAAAAAGAAGGTAACCATTGCATACCAAGGAATGAACTGTAAAGACTATTATTGGCAATATATTTATGTATGTATATATAAGTGTTTATGTGTAATGGAAAGTGACAAATCTCCTAAAGATATAACAAGAATATGAGCCATATCTCATTCACCAATCTCTGTACAGAGGCCCTGAGCACCAGAACAAAGGAAACAGAAGTGAATGCAGGCCACAGCTTTGAACTTTGCAAATTATGAGTACATATTCTTTGACATATCCAAGGAGTTGCTTTTGAAAATGTGTGCATGAACTGAGAACACATATACCAGAAGAAAACTTTCCTTAAGAAGTACTGATAAAGAATGAATTTAGGGGATTTCAGTCATTGCAACATATAACAGCTTATATTCATATATCCTTAAAGTATAATTAGAAGCATACTTAGCTGGGCGTGGTGGCTCATGCCCGTAATCCCAGCACTTTGGGAGGCCAAGGCGTGTGGATCGCCTGAGGTCGAGAGATCAAGACCAGCTTGGCCAACGTGGTGAAACCCTGTCTCTACTAAAAATACAAAATTAGCCAGGCATGGTGGCAGGCACCTGTAATCCCAGCTACTCCAGAGGCTGAGGCAGGAGAATCGCTTGAACCCGGGAGGCGGAGGTTGCGGTGAGCCAAGATTGCGCCACTGCACTCCAGCCTGGGCGACAAGAGTGAAACTTCATCTCAAAAAAAAAAAGAAAAGAAAAATTAATTAAAAATACATTTTAAAAAGAAGCATACTTAATTTGGTAGATTTAGTGATTCAGTAGTAGCGTTGACCAAAAAAATTAGTGTTGGGTTTGATGAAGAGTGTAGCTATTACAAAAGCGAGGGAGGTTTGTCTCCATAAGATGATCTTCTTGGAAATAGAGGACTAGCTTCCCCTATTGCCATCAGATGGCAGGAATTTTTTTAATTCCCCTTAAATTTACTTCACTTTACAGAAACTTTACTATGTCAAAAGTTTACAATGCATTCCGTCTTCCCTTAGAATGAGTACAGCACTTAAACCTCAAACCGTAAAGGTAACAAAGGTAACCTATGAGGTATTAAAACAGAAACAGAAACACGAAAGGCACTAAAACCTGCCTGGTGGCTGAAGCAGAAATGCCTGATGAGTAACTTTCCTGCCACATTAGGTGAGGATGCTGCCTCCTATGGCAGTGAACACCTATGAGGTGGACACCTATGAGGACACGTAGACACAGGGTCTGCACACGTGTGAACAAATCGCTTAAATTGCCTCACACGTTTCTTTTCTTTTCTTTGAGATGGCGTTTTGCTCTTGTCCCCCAGGCTGGAGTGCAATGGCGCGATCTCAGCTCACCGCAACCTCCGCCTCCCGGGTTCAAGCGATTCTCCTGCCTCAGCCTCCCAAGTAGCTAGGATTACAGGCATGCGCCATCACGCTGGGCTAATTTTGTATTTTTAGTAGAGACGGGGTTCCTCCATGTTGGTCAGCCTGGTCTCAAACTCCCAACCTCAGGTGGTCTGCCCGCCTTGGCCTCCCAAAGTGCTGGGATTACAGGTGTGAGCCACCGCACCCAGCCACCTCACACGTTTCTAAAGTGGATAAATCACGATTTTTACCTGATTACATAAATTGTATTAACTATACAGTGCACTCCATGCCATCCCATGTCTATGCTTGAAAAAAAAGTTGCCTTTTTTGACGGGAAAGGAAAAATATGTAGTAGGGGAGGTCGAAGCCAGGAGAGAAAACAGAAGTCAAATTCCCTTTTCTGAAGCAGGAATGGAAGAGGATGGGATCATGCTGTCACAGAATCCTCTCAGCCAAATCTCCCTGGTTTGGACCAGTTAATGTAGCCACAATTTATCAAGAGGTACCTGGAATCTCTGCTACTACTCTGGAAGACCTAGGCAGCTTCACGACCCAGAATTGTTCCTCCTGAATATTTGAACTACAAAATGCAAATGTCGGCATGTGCTCCAAGTGGAGCTCTGCAGCAGGAATCTAATTTATCTTCTACAGGTACACCCATTAACCCAATGTCTAGATGTGCAGCCTCACCCAGGACATCTCATTAACCTTACAATCATCGTCTGCATTTTCCCAGTTGAAAGTTTTCAACTTTTTGGACTAGTCTGTGGGGGGGATTTATTCCATGCCTCTGACTTTGTCTTCTTTTCCTTTTGGATCTTGCACAAATCAAGGCCATTATAGTTGACTAAGATGATTAAGCCATAGTGAATCCTCACCTATGTAAATCCAGAAAAGAATTGTGAATACCTTTAGAGAAAGTCCTAATAGAATGCCTTACTCTAGGCAATTCTATTATATAACTTCCTGAAATACTTATTTTAAGGGCTGAATGCTAGCTAGAAGACTCCCTTATTTTATAAATGCATTTTTTCTGTTTCTCCTCCAATATTTTTCTCAAGGTCCTTGGAGATAGAGTTAAAGAGCAAACCTTCAAGATTTTAAGCCTCAGTACATTCGAAGATTATGTCAGGAACATTAGATATCTTTATGTTTGGATTTCTTATTTATCAACTACACTAAACTCTCATATTATAAGAAACCATATTTTATATTATTTGTGTATACACATTATAATGTAGTGCCTTACAATAACTAGTGGCTTATCTGTGAACTAATGGGTGCTCAAAACATTCATCATTGGTTGTATTTTAGTTATTTCAATGTCTGTTCATTCAAGAGGGAGAAATAAAGAAAAAATTAAAACATAGCTTATATCCTCAGTTCTTTTACTGAATTGAATTCTGCCTTGTAAGGACGATTGACATAGTTTAGTGCCTTTGCATTTTGACTGATTTGTCCTCTTTAGTCACAACAACGGATACTTAGTAAATAATTGATTTTCTAAATGAAAAACCACCTATCTTCTCTATCTAAAGCTTGCCCATCCTTCTAGGTCAATCCAAGTCCCTTTAAACTCCACAACGTCACCTCTGAGAGCTCTATCCATAGGGCCCTTCCTTCCTCTGGGCCTGTCCTTATCGAATGTATATATTAATACTAATCAAGTTATTCTTATATTCTTATTTAATGATTCTTATTAAAGAAGTTAAAAATAATGGCCACTAAGACTTCTGGATTTCAGTAACTCCTCTTAGATTGATAAGAAAGGTTGAGACATAGGACAAAACACTATTCCTAAGATTAGAGAGATAGGCGAATACAGGGAGTCAAGCTTACCAGGAAACTTACAAGTGGAAATCACTGCAGGAACCATAGCCTGAGTTGAAAAAAAAAGCTGAACTGTAATTAACAAATTGCTAGAGGCTCTGTGTGAGCAAGTCTGAGAGTTAAAAATTCCAGAAGGACCTAGTCGTGGGAGGCTGTCGTATTTTTCTGAGTTTTGCCTCCAGGAGCTTGACCAGATTCTTCTTAGGGTAAGTACTTGAGAAAATCCCATCCAGCTTCCTGCAGGGAGAGAAGAAAAAAAAAAATTGAAATACACTAGAGCACTCTGTTCTTTTAACAAGGCCTGTCCTCAGGAGAAACTAGTTAACCAGAATGAAACCTGCTGGGAAACAATCAAAGCCTAAATGACCTGAGAGAAGAGAAATACCCAACTCCAGCCAGCTCTAGCCTTCCACATGGGAGAAGGGAAATATTCAACTCTATCCGATGGTAGCCATCCTGTCCTATCTAAGAAAGAAGAAAAATATTGAGAAACACTTGTGAAATTCATAACCCAGAGGCCTGGGGTCACTAAAAGACCTAATCTCAAGACTATAGAACACTTTTCCTCCCCTTACACCTTACCATCACATTACTAAAGGTCTAGTTACAACAGTTCCATGTATCTGGTATGTTATGTCCGGATATCAAAAAAAAAAAAATTACCAAGCATACTAGAAGGCAAAAAACACAACTTGAAAAGACAGAACAAGCATCAGAAGCAAATATGCCAGGGATCTTGGAGTTATCAGACCAGGATTTAAAGCAAGTATGGTTAATATTTAAAGGCCTTAATGGATACAGTAAACAGCATGCAAAAACACATGGACAATGTAAGCACACAGACAGAAATCCTAAGAAGGAACTAAAAAGAAATTCTAGAGATCAAAAAGACTATAACGCAAATAAAGAATGTCCTTAATAGGCTTATTAGTAGACCAAATACAGCTGAGAAAAGAATCTCCGCGCTTGAGGATATACCAATAGAAACCTCCAAAACAGAAAAGTAAAAAAAAATAAAGACTGAAAAAACCCAAACCAGAACCGAATATCTAAGGACTGTGGGACAACTACAGAAAAATCTAACGTATGTGTAATAGAAATACCAAAAGGAAAAGAAAAAGATAAAGGAAAGAAAAAGTATTTTAGACTAATAACTGACGATTTCTCCAAACTAATGTCAGACCAAGCCAAAAATTCAGGTAGCTCAGAGAATACCAAGCAGGATAAATGTCAAAATAAAAAAATTTAAAAAAAAAAGAAAGAAAGAAACCCAACTAGTCAACCAACAAACAAAAATCAACTACACCTGGACATATTATTTCCAAATTATACAAATATCAAAAAGAAAGAAAAAGTCCGGAAAGAAATCAGGAGAAAAAAAAAAAACCCTATAGAGTACCAATAGAATAACATCCTTCTTCTCAGAAACCTTAAAAGCAAAAAGAGAATAAAGTGAAATACTCAAAGTGTTGAGAGAAAGAAGCCACTAATCTGAATTGTGTAGCCTGTGAAATTATCCTTCAAAAGTGAAGAATAAATACTTTCTCAGAAACACAAAAACTGAGGAAATTTGTTGTCAGTAGAACTGCCTTGCAAGAAATGTTAAAAGAAGTTATTTAGAAAGAAGTAACATAGGTCAGAAACTGAGATCTGCATAAAGAAAGAACGAGGAAAGAATAAGTGGAGATAAAGTAAAAACTCATTTTTCCTGTACTTAACAGATCTAATAGATAACAGTTTGTCCAAAATAATAATAGCAACAATGTATTTAACTATGTATGCTTACGTATACATCTTATTATATATAGGCTTAGGAGGGATAAGAGAGAGAAATAAGAATTATTTTGTTATTATAAGGTACCCACACTACCTGTGAAGTAGTATAGTGTTATTTGACAGTAAACTTAGATTAGTTGTGATTATATATTGCAAAAGCTACAGCAACAACTTCAAAAAGTACAAAAAAAGTATTACTGATATGCTAAGAAAGGGAAGAAAGTGGAATAATATAAAATGTACAGTTTAAAACCACAAAACGGGCCGGGAGCGGTGGCTCACGCCTGTAATCCTGACACTTTGGGAGGCCGAGGTGGGCGGGTCACGAGGTCAGGAGATCAAGACCATCCTGGCTCACACGGTGAAACCCCGTCTCTATTAAAAAAATACAAAAAAAATTAGCCGGGTGTGGTGGCGGGCGCCTGTAGTCCCAGCTACCCAGGAGGCTGAGGCAGGAGAGTGGCGTGAACCCGGGAGGCAGAGCTTGCGGTGAGCAAGATCGCACCACTGCACTCCAGCCTCGGCGACAGAGCGAGGCTCTGTCTCAAAAAAAAAGAAAAAAGAAAACCACAAAAGGGAAAAAGAGAGTAAAAGACAAAAATAGGAACAAACAGCAGGATCAACAAATATAAAACAGTAATAATTACGGTAGATATTAATCCAACTATATCTTTCATCATTTTGAAAATCAGTGGTCTTAGTATACCAATTGAAAGACATTGTCAGAGTAGGTCAAAAACAAGACCCAACTGGAGGTATTATACAAGAAACTTACTTTAGATATTAAAACACTGTTAGAAAAAAGTAAACAAATGAAGAACAATATATATACAATGCTAACGTTAACGTTAATCAAAAGAAAGCAGAACTAGCTAAGTTAATTTCAAACAGAGCAGACTTCAAAGGAAGGAAAGTTATCAGAGACGAAGAAGGATATTACGTTAATGATAAAGGGGCCAGTTCTCCAAGAAGACGTAACAATCTTTAATGTGTATGTGGCTAACAATGATGTCAAAATGCATGAGGCAAAAACTGATAGAACTGCAAGAAGAGGCCGGGCACGGTGGCTCACACCTGTAATCCCGGCACTTTGGGAGGCCGAGTTGGGTGGATCATTTGAGGTCAGGAGTTCCAGACCAGCCTGGCCAACATGGTGAAACCCCGTCTCTACTAAAAATACAAAAACTAGCTGGGTGTGGTCGCGGGTACCTGTAATCCCAGATACTTGGGAGACTGAGGCAGGAGAATCGCTTGAACCCGGGAGGCAGAGGTCACACTGAGCCGAGATAGTGCCATTGCACTCCGGCCTGGGTGACAACAGTGAAACTCCATCTCAAACAAACAAAAAACAAAACAAAACAAAAAAACTGCAAGGAGAAATAGGTGAATCCACTACCATAGCTGAACACTTCAAACCCCCTTTATCATAAGTGGACAGAATCAGCAGACAGAAAATCAGTCGGGCATAAGTGAATTCAGGAACACCATCATTCAACCGGTATAATTGACATCTACAGACTCCTTCATCAAACAACAGCAAAATATACATTCGTCTCAAGCTCCAAGAAATATTTACCAAATAGACCACATCTGGGGTCAGAAAATACACCTTAACATTAAAAAAAAAATAGAAATCATATAATGTCTGCTCTCAGACCACAATGGAATCAAACTCGAAATAAATAACAGAAAGACGACTAGAAAATGCCAAAATATGTGGCCATTAAACTCACTTCTAAACAACATGAGTCAAATAAAAAACCTCAGTAGAAATTTTAAAATATTTTGAACTAAATGAAAGTGAAAACACATCTTATCAACATTTGTGGGATGTGAAACTGGTGCTTAGAGAGAGGTGCTTATAGCATTGAATACATATATTAGAAAAGAACAAAGATCTTAAATCAATAAATTTTCCCCTCACAAAACTAGAAAAAGAATAAATTAAATCCAGAGTAAGGAGAGGAAAAGAAGAAGAAATCAATAAAACTGAAAACAGGAAATCAAGAGAAAATCAATAAAATGAAAAGCTGGTTTTTTAAAAAGATCTATAAAATTGATAAGCCTCTAGCCAGGCTAACCAAGAAAAAAACAGAGAGGACACAAATTACAAATAATCAGAAATGAGATAGGGGCATCACTACAGATCACATGAACATTAACAGGATAATAAAGGAATAGTATAAATAACTATATGCCCACAAATTTGACAACCTAGATGGCATGGGCCAATTTCTTGAAAGACACCATCTGCCAAAACTCAAGGAAAATAGACTGTGTGAATGGTCCTACATCTATCAAAGAAATTGAGTCAACAATTAAATAATCTTCCAAAAGAGGCAGCACCAGTTTCAGATGGGTTTGCTGGTGAATTCTACCAAATATTTAAAGAAGAAATTATACCAATTCTCTACAATCTCTTGTAGAAGATAGAAGTACAGGGAATACTTTGTAACTCATTTTATGAGGCCAACATTACCCTACCAAACTAAAGGCATCAGAAGAAAAAGAAACTACAGACCCATATCTCTCATAAACACAGATGCAAAAATCCTCAACAAAATATTACCAAATTGAATTCCACGTGTATAAGCAGAATTATACACCATTCTGAGTGGAGTTTATTCTATGTATGCAATGCTAAAATCTGGTCCAAAATTCAAAAATTAATTCATGTAATTCATCACATCAACAAGCTAAAAAAATCACATGATCATATCAGTAAATACAGAAAAGGCATTTGACAAAATCCAATACCACGTCATGATAAAAACACTCAGTACACTGGGAGTGAAGGTAACTTTATCAATCTGTTAAAGAGAATCTACAAAAATACTACAGCTAACGTCATACTTGATGAGAAACTCAAAGCTTTCCTACTATGATCAGAAACAAGGTAAAAATGTCCCCTCTCACCACTTCTTTTTAACAGTGTACTAGAAGTCCTAGCTAATACAGTAAGACAAAAAAGAATATAAAAGGTATACAGATTTGGAAGGAAAAACTAAAGCTGTCTTTGGATGCATATTACATGATTGGTCTTTGTAGAAAATACAAAATAATACTTTTTTTGAAAAAAACCTTCTGGGACTAACAAGCAATTACATTAATAGAAAGGGTGCAGGAAAGAAGGTTCATATACAAAAGTCAATCATTTCCCTATATACCAGAAATAAACAAGGGGAATTTGAAATTGAAAACAAAATGCATCAAATTATTTAGAATTTATATATATATAAGTTCCATATGTAGAAAATGATAAAACTTTGACAAAAATGTCAAAGAATAACTAAATGAGATATTCCGTGTTTATGGGTAGGAATACTCAATATTGTCAAGATATCAGTTCTTCCCAATGTGATCTATAGATTCAATTCAATGCAAATAAAAATCCCAGCAAGTTATTTTGTGGATATCAACAAACTCATTCGACAGTTATAAGAAGGCAAAAGACACACAACAGCCAACACAATACCGAGGGAGAAGTACAGACTGAGAGAATTGACACTACCTAACCTCAAGACTTAACCATAAAGCTACAGTAGTCAAGACAGTGTGATATTGATGAAGGAATATACAAAAAGATAATAGAACAGAATAGAGAGCCTAAAAATAGATCCACAAAAATATAGTCTAGTAGCCTTTGACAATGGAGCAAAGGCAATACAATCTTGTCAACAAATCACTCTGTAATACAGACCTTACAGCCTTCATAAAAATTGACTCAAAGTAGATTATAGATCTAAATGTAAAATACAAAACCATAAAGCTTTTAGAAGATAACATAAGAGAAAACCTAGATGATCGTGGGTATGGTGATAACTTTTCAGATGTGTTACCAAAATCCTCATCCATGAAGGAAATAATTGAAAAGCTAGATTTCATTAAAATGAAAAACTTCTATTCTGTGAAAGACAATGTCAAAAAATTGAGAAGACAAGCCACAGATTGGGAGAAAATATTTTCAAAAGACACATATAATTAGGGACTGTTATCCAAAATATACAACAAACTCTTTAAAACTCAACAGAAGATAACAAACAATCAGTTTCAAAAATGAGCCAAAGATCTTAACAGACACCTCACCAGAGAAGATGTATAAGTGGAAAATAACATATGAAAAGATGCTCCATATCATATGTTACCAAGGAAATGCAAATTAATTGTAATATGGTATCCTGGAATGGATTCTGGAACAGAAAAAGCACATTAGAATATAGATTATGGACTTTAGTTGATAATAATACCATATCATTATTGGCCCATTAGCTATAGTAAGTGTATAAATTAACATAATACATTGATAATAGGGGAAAATTGACATGGGGCTTATAAGAACTCTCTGTACTATCTTCTTAATTTCTCTGTACATCTCAAATTGTTCTAAAATAAAAATTTTATCTTTTTAAAAAAAGTAAAAATCATTTCAGACATGAAGACTAAACAAAACCGAATATAAGAACAAATACAGACAAGGAATGGACTGTGAAATAATTTAAAAAAAAACATACCACCTCATACCTATCAGAGTGTCCAAAATCCAGAACATTGACAACACCAAGCGTTAGTGAGGATGTGGAACATCAGGAATTCTGATCCATTGCCAGTGGGAATGCAAAATGGTACAGCTACTTTGGAAGACAGTTTGGCAATGTCTCACAAAACCTTAATAATGCTCTTACCATACAATTAAGGAACCATGCTCTTCAATATTTACCCAAAGGAGTTGAAAACCTATGTCTATACAGAAACCTGCACACAGATGTTAATAGCAGTTTTATTCATAATGACCAAAACTTGGAAGCAACCAAGATGTCTTTCAGTAGGTAAATGGAGAAATAAAATCTGGTATATCCAGATAATGGAATATTATTCAGCACTAAAAGGAAATGAGCTATCAAGCCATGAAAAGGCACAGAGAATCCCTAAATGCATATTACTAAGTGAAAGAAGTCAATCTGAAAGGCTAGGTACTGTACAATTCCTATATGACATTCTGGAAAGATAAAACCCTGGAGACAATAGAAAGATCAGTGGTTGCCAGGGGCTGGGAGTGGCAAGGGATGAAGAGGCAGAGCACAGAGGATTTTTAGGGCAGTGAAAATAAAAATACCTTGTTTCATTTTATAATGATGGGTAACATGTCATTATACATTTGTCCAAACTCATAGAAAGTATAAAACAGTCCTAATGTAAGCTATGGACTTTGGGTGATAATGATGTGTCAATATAGGTTCATCAACTGTAATAAATATATCACTCTGGTGAGAGATGTTGATAATAGGGAGGGTTTTTCCTGTGTGGAGCAGGAGGTATATGGAAAATCTCCATACCTTCTTCTGAAAGTTGCTGGGAACCTAAAACTGCTCTTAAAAAATAAAAAGTCTCTTTCTTAAAAAAAAAAAAAAAAAAAAAAAGCCACTGAGTTAACATCTGATATCTCTATATATTCGAGCCCTTCTTGCTCTCCTTTTTCTAGTAACAGATCCTACCCCCATTCAACAAAGTGGGCATGTTAGGCAAATTGGTCCAATCCAAGTTCTTCCCTGGGAATAAGGTCAAACTCCATCTGAACCACTTTATAATGAAATTGTAAGTCAGAGGCTTCCCCTAGCCAGATCACCCAACATACAGAGAAGGTGGTCTGGGTGAAAAAGCTGGCACCCAAAAAAGAATGAAGACAAAAGACCTGGCAAGCACTGAAGGCTTCTATGTTCCTGAATCCAGTTGTTACTAAGGCAAGTTTTATCCCAATCATTTGCAGAGTTTGGTTATTTCAGCCAATAAGTTCCACTTCTGTTTTTGTTTTTGTTTTTTTTTTTTAGATTGACTTGGTCACTTGCAGGGTCTTAATGAATCCACAACAGGCTCCTTAAGGGAGTGTCTTAGTTTATTTTCTGTTGCTATAACAGAATACCACAGACTGGGTAATTTTTAAACAATAGAAATTTGTTTGGCTCACATTTCTGGAAGCTGGGAAGTCTAAGATCTCAGGGCCACATCTGGTGAAAGCCTCTTGCTGTGTCAGAACGTGGCAGAAGGCATTACATGGTGAGAGAGGGCGAGAGTGCACAAAACAGAGAAACAGGGGCCGAACCTCATCCTTTTATTAGAAGCCCACTCTCCCATTAACTAACCCACTCCCTCCATAATGGCAATAATCTATTCAAGAAGGGAGAGCCCTCATAACCTAATCGCCTCTTAAAGGCCCCACTTCCCAGTACTTTTATATCAGCAATTAAATTTCAACATGAGTTTTAGAGGAGGCATTCAAACCATGGCATGAAGTGATGTTTTTATGAGTTTGGTTATATTGTTTTTACACATTACATTGTACCTAGCGCAGGGCCCTGCAAAGAATAGAAACTCAACAAATAGTTGTCAAAATAATGATTTTTTAAATTTCCTTTTGAAATTCTGGAATAGTAAGTAAGATGCTAATACTAATAAAATTATTTTGTGTAGGAAATCACGAGCAAGTTCAGAGTCTCAAGAGATGCTCCTACTTTAAGTTGCCTGTTTTCCAAAAAATGCACATATTTAACCATGTTATGAACATATTCCTTCTCATTAACAGTCCATTGCCTCCACAGAACATATCCTTTATACCTCCTCATAGTGAAAAGTGCTTGATATAAATGTGTTCAAATTTATCACATATTAATACACTGCCAATCATATAACAAATAATATAGAAATGTGTGTATATAGTACATGTGTGTGTGTGTGTGTGTGTGTGTGTGTGTCATTTTAACCAATTTCTTGGAAAGTATATTAATTGCACTTAGAAAGCCTGAGATGTAAATCTAACGAAGTAAAAGTTGGCTCCACAGTCTCTTAAACAGGCCCCTTTCTATGAATTCTGTGTGTAACTTGTTCATAAATATGGAAAGTATCTGAAGATTTTCTTTTTACTTGTCTTGATTTCCTTGAAGACCCTGGCACACAGCATGAGATTAAAATAATCTGGCATTGCTGGCTACTTTGCCCACAAATACCAAGGAATAAATATTAGAATGATGGATTCTCTTTCCCTTGTCAACCATGAATATGTCCCAGCCTGGGGCAAGTTCTAGGGAGAAATGTTAAAATAAACAAATAGAACCAAAGAGTAGCTTTATTCTTTTATTCAAAGTTTATTAAAATACAAGAACAAATTGTATAAGCACACATAGCACTCAGCACCAATATGATAACACTCTTTCTACTGATAATCTCCAAAGCAGTTCATTTTCTGCAACTGAGAAGCACATATGTGTAGCATATGCACGCATGCATTCTCACCACATTTAGCCAGGACTCTTAGCATCATGTCCCGAATATTCTCCTTGCCGGGGAGACAAAGATGGGGAGAGGCAAACTAATGTGACTACATCCAACCACTAACTGAGTCGATGACTCTTTCGTCAGTAGTTATCATCCGCACACTGGTCAACTCTGCACATCTCTGTCTCCCTCTTCGGGCGCCCGATTACTTGGGCTAGTGAGTCTGGTGACAATGTGATGCAAAACTAAACAAAACTGGCCAACATTCCCTACCCAATATCATTTAATTGCTTTGGTTATAAAGTACTGGATACTTATTTCTTCACACCCCCCAATCCTAATACACATAAAAACCACACTGACCAGTGACATGGGCCTGGAGAAGTCTTGAGAGAATTTTCTTTATTTCCCATCCCCTTCTGTGGGATTCTTTCATTTATGTGTTGACCTGTTTGCTTTTTGAGGGGAGGGGGAGAAATGGAGGGTTTGAGCCAAAATAGTGACTTCATTAAACATCTGCTGGGTCTTCGAAGTCTCAGTAAATATTGAATAAGCTCCCTGGAGCTCTGCTGTTGCTGCCTAAGACGGGCAGCCAGCCCCGACTTGCATGAGCAGTCTTGTTTGGATATCTGCATATGTTTGCTTTCTATTGGTTCAGACTCACCTTGGAACAGAGCTGGGTCTGTTAAGTCTGAGACCTTGCTTGTGGTACTATACACATAGGCCATTAGGAAGTGGCCCAATGTTTTGCTCATCCTAAAGTCACTCAATGACTTGCAGCAGCCTTCAGCCTTCTTTCAGTTGCGAGAAGTTTGTTTTCAAATCTTCCCAGATTGGTAGACCAAGCCCTCAGGGCCTTGTTCTTCCCAGTTAGCAACTTTCTAGCTCTCCCATCCTAGATCCTCTCTTTTCTTAGAGAGCCTCAGGACATGACCAAGATTGTGCCCATTGCAAAGCAGAGATTGGTACTTAAGCCCCATTCTGGAAGCATATATGAAGAGTGGGTTTGGATTCTATTTTTAGAGTGAAGGAGGAAGTTGGAATCTAACTATATATGTTTTAACTCTTACTTTTGGCAATACCATTTAGGGAAAAACAAAAACAAAAACAAAAAAAAAACTCCTAAAATTGAAAGCCTTACTTGCAGTCTCCACTGCTGAGACACATGACAGTGGGGATGTTCTGAAAAGTTCTAAATGCTAGTAAAGGTTTTCATTAATCCTTCAGTGGGACGGAAGTCAGTGTCTACATTTTTCCTTTTTCAATGGTCATATGATCCTAATTAAAGTTATTTTCCAAACCATCAGTCAGAGGTCGGATGGAACAAATGTCCAGATTCATCCATCCTCTTAAGATTGACATAAAGAGAAGTCCTGTAAATCAGTCAATTCCTCTTGCTTCGCACATAGGCCATAGGGCATGCTGAGGACACCTTGTAATCCACCTTTGAATTTTCCCAAAGGCATACATACTGTCTCTAACCTGCCCTCTAGAATTTTATGCAGCAAGGCAGCACCAACATGTGACCTCACCATATTTCATAATTTTTATTTCAGAGCCCAAATAGTAAAATACACTCAGGCAAAATGAAAGACAAGAGGCTATTCTTCCCACTGTGATGAGAGAATAAGCACTTCCTGGTTAATGGGAGAAGAACTTAACTGAACAGATCACTGGGAAGTTGATACTACCAAAAATCAAGGAGACGTGCTATAAATGAGGTGAAGACACAGGACCAGAGACCCAATGTGAAAAAAGAAAGTCATGTAAGTTAAGTGACTGTCACTTAGCTATACAAAGTAGGAACAGTTACTAATCTGCCTCTAAGGAGGTCAGTTACATTTTAATAGCTGTATGAAACATTTCTACATTACTGTGCGGGCATCTCCATTCATGCCCATTCAAGAAAATCATTGTTGATCCCACTAGTATTTTCACTAAGCAATAAATAAAGTCAGTCTTTGATAGGTCCAAGACATAAGTCTTTCAAACAATAAGTGTTTGAGTAGACCCAGATGCTATGATAATATCTAAAATTTCTTGGAAACTATTTCAATAATAGACAAGCTAATGAAGCTTAAAAGGCTAAACCGATAGCTCCATGTAAACACAGCCTATGGGAGAAACATGATTAGGGACTAAGAAAGAGAACTCAGACTTTTATATATGATATAAATATATCATAGATTTATACTATGATATATAAATAGATACACATTTCCCTGTGGGACTAAGAACTACAATTCTTCAAAGGAACATACCTTATAAAACACATGATACGTACATGAGTATTGGCAATCTAATAATTTCTCAGCATATCAGATAAAGCATTGATTTTCCTCTACCTCAAAATAATGAGTTCTTGTTAATTTCATAAAAGAATACATCACAAGAAATCATAAAAATTCATGTTGCGATAAATAGGTTACATAATTACAGGCTTAACCCTGATAACACCAAGACATTCTACATAGTGTAGGATTCCTGAGCTTTGTCCATTCATTTTCTCCATTGGCCCTTCCACAGCCTTTCTTCCAGAAATTCTTGCATGTTCTATTGAACATCTTCCTCCCTGATAGCCCATGTCTTTCTATGTTTCCTTCCTCTGCTTCATTTCTCCATTGGGCTAACCTCAGGGAGAATTGTCTGCACACATAAACGACCTCCTTCTTTAAAAATATAGCACAACTGGGTGATTTTTCCACCATCCTTTTCCCCAGTTGACTAGCACTGCCTCAGCCTAATCTCATCCCCCCACCGGCTTATCTGACATACTGTTACTTTATCGTACGTATAGAACAAAGGGGAAGTTTAAGGACAACAGTGTGAATGTGCTGCAACCAGATTTTTTATTTTACTGCTTTAGGGTTTCACATAAATCTCAACACCATTTTGAGGTTAAAAATCAATGGGGGCAGAGATAAGCCTTGAATGTAGAGGTTAACAACTGAGGAATCTGAAATAATTATTCTCAATATGATTTTCCAGCAACTCATTAGATAATGAAATTTGCTTTGTTTCTTTGTGGGTGGTTTTTACAGAATTTAGAACATTAGAAAGCTGATGTTGCCATGAAAAATCAGTCCCAATGGAGCTTTAATATTTACACAATATACCAGCTGGTGACACGACTGATATGTTGCTCCCATTTAAAAAAAAAATAAAATACGTTTGGTTCTTGCATACCTAGTTCTCACTCTTTTCTCATTTCAGACAACTAGTTTAAGAATGTATTTTCAACTTTAGTTTTTTTCTATCCATTTTATTTATTTTTTATTCAGTTATTAATGGAATGGACAAAAGATCCTTTGATTGTACCTTTAAATACAATCATATACTATGATTTCATAATAGTCTCATATTTACCAAAAGGAAATTATGATACGAAAGTGATTGGTCCATTCTTTTGAGGGGCTATAATCTTTAAATATTACTTATGGGTAAAACTATAGTGTCTATTTTAAAAGGAAAAAAATATTTTATATATATATATTTTTAAATAGCATTATAATCATATACTATAGGGACTTTAGATTACTAAACCTCAGCTAATGGGACCAAAGGAAGATCCAAGTCCAAATTCAAATGTCAATGGAAATTCCATGATATACCGGGGGTTGCCTTATAACAAAGCCTCCAAAATGATTGATCGGAATTATCTCTAACTTCCTCTTCTTCTATTTTGCAATGGAAGTAAGCTTGTTTGTTTGCACCTATTCTTCACTATAGCTCACCTACTTTGGGAGGAAATCAAGGCTGTGCTGAATGGCCATGGCACCTACCCCCCGCAGCAGCTGAGAATATATATACATATATTTGTATGTATGTATGTATGTATGTATGTATGTACGTATAATTTCTTCAGCTCAGCATTCAGAGAGAACACTGCTATAGAGACCAAGATTAGGAATGACTTGGGCCACATAGAAATTGTAGGAATGGGGAGGAAAAGACCAGCACCACCAGACCCACTGGTTTTCCTTTAATAGGTATCATGGGGTATAATTAACCCACTGAAAATATACATACCACATACATGGTTCAAAAGTAATTATTTCCAAAAGAAACCCCTCACAATTACAAATATTTAAGTATTTTTTTCTTTCAATCACCCCTTTCTCCTCTCTAGGAGCATATGACAAATATATTGTTTTTATATGTGTATTCTCTATGCCACTTTTAGTTGAGCTCCTTCTTCTTTTTCTGGCCTTGTGTATGTTTCTATGTATCTGTGGCTAACAAATGAGTCCCACTCTCTGCAGCTTAAGGGTGAAACTCTGTGAATTTTCCAAATCTTTCTGCCTCCTAGCTTGTCAATTTCATTTCTTTTTTACCACTCTCTCCACCTGCCTAGAAATTAACCCTCAGATTACAGATGATCATTCTAACCTCCCAGATTGAGGGATCATTCTCCGTATCTACAAATATACCAATAATTTCTGGGATATGAAGACTGAGAGCACTACATGGCTAGAAGCTGGAACATCAGAAACGACTCTAACATAAGGTCTAACCTTAACACCAACGTCTAACCACATGGCCTGGGTTCAAGGACTTGTTGTAATATTTGGGAATTTTCCAACTGGGCTCCATCCATGCCAAATAGAGCCAAGGCAACACCCTTTATCTTAATGTAGACAGTAGCTTCCCTAATGTAGTAATTATTCAGGTAAGTCTTTTCTTCTGGTCTCAAAGCATGCATCAGATGTATCAGTTCCTTCTCAATGCAGAATGAACACATGCTGAATTAGGGTTTCTTCCTCTCCATCTTGGGATCTTTTCACATAGGGCTTTTCACTAAGAAGAGAGGTGATACGGTTACTTACTCAGCCCAATGCCATTTGAGTAGTGAAAGAAGTATGGAGCTGTTAGAGATTCATGTTCTTCCGATGGATAAACTCCTGTCTTTCAGTAAGCCAATAGGGCTCTGTTGAAATATGGATTCAGTTCTTAATTTCCTTGCCTTTATATAACTTTTTAAAACAATAAGCTCTCTTATAATCATACCTTTAACCAGCTAATCTAGTTTTCTTTCATCTCTTGCTGAAATTCTTCTCCAGCCAATGCCGGACTTCTTGAAGGTTGTAGGAGAAGGGGCCCTTTCCTCCCAGATAAGCAATTTTCTGTCTCTGCACAATGCACACACGTTCAAAGGCTACCCCGTAAGCTATGTTGGCGTTATTGTCCATGCGGTCAGCCACAACTCGGCACTGGGGCGGCAAGGAGAAACGCTCCAGAAGCTGCTGGGCTGCTGCACATCGATCTTCCTGGTTCTGGTGCTTCTTCACCTCAAAAGACAAAGAGGAGTCCCCCGGTATCGCCCAGCCATCTGATGGGTGAGCCTCATCAATGTAGACCAGCAGGAAGTCAGCCACTGAGGAGAACTCTTCCACTAGTTTGCGGAAGGCTGGCAGCTGGCTCGTGAAAGGAGGTCAAGTGGCTGAGCCAAAGTTGACCACTAGTGGGCGCTCAGGGCTGGCAAAGTCAAGAAGGTGGCATGTGGCTCCCTCAGCTATCTTCTCCTGGGTACCATTGCCACTGTTGTCACCTCCTTCTGCACTGGAGACATGCACCACACTGGAATTGGGGGCATCCTCACCCAATTTCACCTGACGGTAAAAAAAAAAAAAAAAAGAAGAAGAAGAAGGCGAGAATATCACATTAAACACATTGCCACTTGAATTCACATTAAATAGTTACAATTGGCTCTAATAGAGTGTGGTATTTCTTTCAGAGTATTTGGTAAACATTTACTGATTTGAGTAAAGAGGCATGATGGCAGGTAATGTAAAGAATGGCCCAAAAGATAATAAAAGTCTTTTTTCATTCTGTATAGTCACTGAAGATAATTATTTTCATCACTGAAGGCACTGGAGTTAACTCTTCTTAAAATTAAGCCAAGGCTGGTATTCTTTACTATCCTTATTTTGCTGTCAATTCTTAACATGCATTCTATAACAAATGATTAATTGACTTCATTTTAAAAATTAGAAGCAAATGGTCTACTTTAAGACAAATTATCAGGGTCTTGGGACATGGTGCCTCTTTCTGAATTCTGAAACACCAGGCAGGACCTTCATTTTCTTGCATGATACTAAGTCATTTAATCTCAACCAATGGCCAGTGATACCAGTGGGCTCTATTCTTGGCCAGATCTAGAAAACCTGAGGTCTACCACTTATAAGAAGTGTTACTTCCACTTAACCTCTTTAGTGATTCAGCTTTCCCACCTGTAAAATGGAAATAATAATGCCTGTCTTCCACATATGGCAACTGGAGGACAACATGAGAAAAAGAGCTCTTTGTGCACTGTAACTGTATGGGTGTGTGTTGTCCTTATCAGATGCTACCCCGCCATGTGAAACAGAACATCATCATTCTTGGGCAATTCTGTGTTTGTTTTTGTTTTTTTAAATGCCCTGAGCAAAGCTTTGCACTCTCCTCAATATGGCATCCTCCCTGGAGGCTTCTACTGCCACTGCTTACAAGGTGGTTCTTACCACTCCAATCTTACAATTTCCATTTAAAAAAATAAAAATAAAAACAGACAAAAAAACAAAAATGGTTACTCCAGAGTTCTACTTTAAGTCAATTTCTCATTTTCCATGTGTGCTTGTTTCCTTCTTTTTAATCTAGGAAGTCACATTAAAAAGTACTTTTCTACCCCACAATTTGTTAACAAGCTCCTCTGAATGATAAAATATTGGGGCAGAAGAGGTAGAGATAAAAATTGTTTCATGTGCTCTCTTTGCACATGGTTTAAATAGTTGAGAACAGAATGAAGGAAAGTTTGCAGCCTTTGAATCTGTAAATTGATCATAAAAAGCAGGCAACAATAAAAGAGCCAATTACTTCAGTTTGAATTAATACGATTGGATCTTCCTTAGAATGGTTTAATCAAAGCCAATAACATTAGGGACAATTTAGGGACAGTACAATTGATTTTTATATACTATCCTTAATATTACAATATACTTCCAACTGGGTCGACTTATTTCCCTCATATACATACAGCCACACATAATGCTACTGTTAATTGAAGTCACTTCGAAGTGAATTGTTAAAGATGTAACAATCCAAACTGATACAACCCACTCAAGGGCTTTTATTCAGAAGCTTCTATCTAACGTTAATGCATAACTCATTTTAACTGCAGAGAAAGAATTAAAGTTCTTTCTCTCCCTTCTAAAAAATCCTAGCAGGGAAGGTTTGAAATAAGCATTATTAGTGTTCTAAGAGAAATCTTACTGTAATAATCTTCCTTCTCAGAAAGGAAGCTGCTGGTGTGATTTAAGTAAGTACATTTGTTTTTTAGTCACCACCACAGAGAAAATTATTTTACTTATAGTAACTTTCTTGATTAATTTGCAAATGACACTCGATGGAGAAATCTAATAAGCACATTTAGCTGGATTCTTTCATATGAACTACCCTAGTCTTTAAGGCATGAAAATATACATCAAATTTAAAGATATACATGTTGAAGGTATTACTAACCTTTTAAGCCATGAGTTCTTTTTGTACTTCTTTTTTTTATAGATCTAGGTAGTGGGTAGCAGGCTCTTCTCTTTAGATCTTTCCCATTTGAAATAACAGTAATGATTCTAGAAGGGATGTTTTAACAATATCATGTGTACTGTGTGCTCAACGTACTGTGATAAGAAGACCTAAATGCATTCAGATTAGTCTGTTGTGGTGACTTCCTGTTAAGTAAGCAACCTGTACACTTGTAGGTTCTTGATAGGTAAAAACATTCATCTGCATTTTGGAATCATTTTTGAAACCTATGAACAATTATGTGGCCTTGACAAATGCGCCTCTAACCCCCTGATTCATCCAAGCAGACCTGTTGATCCTTTCATTATGTCTGATTATTCAACTGAATAATCTAATCTGTTGCTTTAGTCACAGGGGACTCTCTTATTACCTGCAGTAAATTTTCTTGGAAAGTTAAGGCACCTTCTCCTTCTTAGAAACAATGTATAGTTCAGCTGCAGAATTCTTTCCAAAACACAGACTAATTTGCCTTGGGAAATTTAGAGTAAGTACAACACTGTCAGTCTAAAATAAAAAAATTAGGAAAGTTACCAAATTCGTAATGCTCTTTATGTGGGGGATTTAGCATTTTGTTAGGATTAGGGTTAGACTGGGAAGTACTTATTTTATTGAATGAATGCTAGTTGTTATAATCCTGGGTCAGTGAAGAATTTTACACTTAATGATAACCCTGACCTGCAATGAACATAATCATATTTGGGTGATGGATAAGCTCACTGAGGCAGATAAATTTAGAAATATGAATCCTGGGGCCCTCTCATAGAGTACTACCATAATCAGCACTCAGTGTTATTGATCTGTCCTTGACAGTCTCATCTGGTCAGTGCACAAAACAAATGTGGCCTATTCTTTTTATTTTGTTGAGAAGCCAGGGTCTCTTACTGAATGTTATAATGTCATAAATGGATATGCTTATTCATGAAGGTGCCTAGGCAAGAGAAAATGCGTAGATAAAATTAATATTATTAATAAAACTAAGAAGGAAAGACACACACCCACCATCCATAAATCCAAATGTGAGTAGACCAGTAGTCTGCTTTTATAAGCTTCATATACTAGTCATAAAATGTGTCCATCTTTGCTAAAACCTGATGGAGGACAATTTAGCTACAATAAAGAAAAAAAAACTTTTTTTAGATATGGAAGTTTCCTTTAACCTAAAAGAAAATATTCTAAAAGGATATTACTGTTCATTCTCATCTCCCCATTTGGTCACCATAAAAATTAAATTCCTAATAGACCAGAGTTTCAAATGGAGAACTTCTTGGTTTGCTGGGTTATGCACCCTGCTGAGACAGGCTGGGAGAATCACCATTGTCTTCGATGATGGAAGATTCTTTGCTCTCCCCACGAGCAAAGCATTCCTTGACACAGAGCCAAAATGATGAAGAAAATAAAGTTGGTCCCATAATAACATTTAGGCTGCAGGAAAGAAGCTCAACAAAAACAAGTTATCCCCTGGTACTCCCAAACTTTGTTTTAATTTCCCACAGTGGCACAGAAAGTCTGGCCACAAGTTACCTATCATCTTAATTTCTCCTTCTTAGAGGGTTTGTGTTTGGTTTTTGTCCTTAATGAGACATATTTGCCAAAGAGGCATTCAAAAGGCATTTTTTACTCTTGCGGAAGAGTAATTAGGTCGGTACCTCTTTCCCTGCCAGCATTAGCCGCTCTAAAGAGAACCCTGCCCAGTATTTAATGCCCAAACACAAGAAGCATCATTTCCACTAATTGGTCTTGAAGTTCCGATGTTCCCAAAGGGTCCCTTTATTTTGCAAGGATCAGAAAGGACATACGTAAAATGTGATATTGTCATCGCTGACTTTTATCTCTCTCATCTGCACTATTACAGTGGTCCTGTCTTACGTTTTTGCAAGCAACATCAACACAACACCAACAAAGGAGGTAAATAAAGGATTTGCATTTTTACGACAGAAGACACCTCCGGGCCAAGTTCAAATGTTGGAATGGAAATCTTTATAAATATGAACATGAACATAAACATATAGCATATATAAAAATTTGATTCCCTTGATGATGTTCAGTGTTCAGTGCATGGGGAAAAAGGAAATGCTGCCTTAGCATGTGGACTGTGAAATGCAGGGCAAGGGGGAGAAAAGAACCATTCATCAAGTAGAAGCAGAAAATACAGCATATACTACTAACCTTGTTTCTTGTTTTGGGATTTTATTTCTTTTTCTTTTCCACAGCCTGAGAAAGCCTTGTGGACAATATATCACATAATCTCATAACAGAAACTAAAGCAAATTATAAAAATGAAGGGTGGGTGTGTGGTAGCAGAATTTTCACACATACTTCTTGCTATCCAAAGCCCTGAAAATGGCTTTATTAACTATCAGGAAGTTTCAAATTCTTTGACATAATGACCAGGCTACATCAATGTCCTTAGAAACATGGCCAAACTATCATTAAGCAGAGATTTAACCATTTATATTCAGATTGGCCAAATAAATCAGAGTTGAAGAATAGGCTACGTACTCCTTCCTCTGAGCTCAATTCCCATTTAGCTATTCTCTTTTTAATTTGTACCTTGAAAATGTAGCTCTAAGCTCTATCATTCCCTAATGTTTTATCCAAGTGATGGACAAGCTCTGGCTGTGGCCTGCTTTGTGTTCTTTTGGGACTGTTTCTCTCTTAAAAGGGCCATTTTCCATTGTGGAAACTAGTGTCAAAGGCTTGAGGTGAATGAAGAGGAGGAGGAGAATGTTAAAGAGACCCTTTCAAAACCAAAATTATATGTTCAAATGAATATGTTTTCTGTACCTCTGCAATATTAACCGTGCAGAAGCTAAACTGCCTGTCACCATCTATACTGTGTGTTTACTTTTACACTTCATTTAGGTAAGAGCCAGGCTCCCAGACACAGCAATTTGCTTATTGGTTGCATGTTTTTAGTCTCTGAGCACCAGCACAAGGATATACTGTTCAGATGCAATGACACTGACTAAAGAAACTTAAATAACAAACACCTTTTATTCACCTCAGGGTCTCTCACCAGTGTCTATAGACTTTCCTTTCAATCAAAATTGTACACAGAATCCATCTCTTACTAAACTCACATTATCTTTAAAGGCTTCTCCAGAAAGTTAATTCAAATCCCTTTCAACCTTTTAAGAAAGGTTTATTAAAAAAAAAAAAAAGAAAAGAAAATATTTTGTTCTTTCTTTATTTCTGTGTTGCCCCTTGTGGAGGCAAAACACAGGGATAATACTTTTACTCCACTTTCTCTACATATCTTTCTAGGCATCTGACATGCAGCAACAAGGAGAATTAATAACAGTAAATCACATGTGTAGTTGTATCACACGGGCACACACCCCTCTCATCCTGGAAAACTTCACTTCTGGGGATGGGCAGCCTCAAAATAATGCAAGTCAGGGTTATGAAATAGTGTGATGCCATCTCAAACAGAACCTCTTACAATGTCTCTGGAAATGACTACACCCAAAGACAGTGGCACAGATGACAAGAGCATTCAGAGAAGTGATTCAACCTGGTTGAGAGATTCTGAGTGACCCTCAAATGCCACCACAGAAACCATCACCCTTGCCATACTTGAAGACAGAAAAGAGACCATCATTCAGTTCCAGCTGTGTTCATAATGTTTCCATTTATCACACACCCAGTCCGGTCTTGTTTCTGGATATGTGGGTCCTGGGGTTGCTTCTGCACATGGTAGCTATTACATAAATCATCAAAAGCAAACATAATAACATCAGTCGTGAACTTGGTCACTAATCAAATCAGTAGGCAGGGACAAAGAAATACAGAACAGGAATATACAAACCATATGCAAAAAGAAAAAACAAATCACTCATCCTTCCCAATTTCCTGGAATGGGAAAAACAACATATTGCAACACAATGGAACACTATACATTGGTGAAAAAAACAATAAACTTTATTAAAGACGTATTTGTTTGCTTTTCCATTTTATGTTCAATAAGCTGTTTAATGGGAGAAACAACCTCACTTAATATTTGTGGGTAACATTACAGCCCTAATTGTTTATATGAGAGATGACTGTTTTTCATGTTTTTCTTAATGAAACATGACATTTATATAAGAAATATATGTATATAAGTAAAATTCTTCCAATAAGTTTTTTTTTTACTTTATAGGCAAAAGGCAATTGTCCTTCCAAAAAGTAAGAGTTTAATATACTGAGATCAAATCACTGATATTTCCATGGTATCTGCTAACACGTATAAAATATGATGTTGAAGAGGGAACTTCCTAATTAATAATATGTCTGATATACTTGTGTACTCCTCCACCTGTCTCCAAATTGCCTTCCACTAAAACAAACCATTAAAAACTTCCCATTCAATGTATACTTTTGTGGAAATGAAATAATCAATTCAATATCTACTTTTCTAGATCTCCCGTCCTCGCTGACATGCACAATATAAATGAGTTTTTACTGTTAGAACTTTGAGCACCAATTCATATTCTCATAAAAGAATTTCCATCTACTAATAAGAGCTCTTACTATTCACATTTTTAACAACAATAAACACAAACCCTCTTTGGGTTACTATCAATAATAAAGACGTGCATTGTGGTAAAATTTCCCTAGTTCACAACAGATATTTTCTTCTTGAACATCTGATTTTCAGAAGAACAATCCTGTCCTGAATTCTTTGTAATTTTACAAGTTACTTCTTCTTTTTCTTGGCGCATGGTTTTAGTTTTCTAGTGTTTATTTATGGAGGATGCATTCCCTTGCGCCTCTATTATTTCGAGTTCCGCGTCTCTGGTTCTAAGGTGCTGCCTGCCTAAAACACACCACTTCACTGAACACCTGGCTTCTATATTCCTCTAAAATACAGATGTACAGTTGCTTTTTCTGGCATCTTGGGCAAGGTCCCACAACACTTTTATGGAAACCAAGATTGTCTATTTTGATAACTACTTTTGCCAAAATAGTTCATTCTTCTCAAGCCTGGTTGAGGGGGTGGAGGGGACCTTTAGAAGTCGTATGGGCATAGCAGGTGGGGGAAAACTGACAAAAGACCAGGGCGAAAATCATCCTCTGTGCCCCTGAAGATCTTAGTTGAAAATGCTCTACTAACATCTCTCACCAGCAAAAAGCCTGGAACACAGTATTTTTCATTTAGAAACTAAGATCACTACCTCTGATTTTGAGAGAGCAGCCCCTGGGCACTACCTGAGCAGGTAAGGGAGACCACCGCTCTAATGCTCATAACAGCTCTGAGATTTAATGAATCACAGACCCATCATCTCTTTCTAGGGCAACGTATTTTATTTTTGAGAAACAAAGTAAAGGAGGCTTCCCTTACAAATGCTGGATTTCCGACAGCTAGTTTTCAGACTTTTCTTTTGCAAGTTGATATCTAGTAACTCAGGATCACTGCCTGAAAATCGCTTCCAAAGGGTTCAAATTTGAATCACTGTAGAGGAGGCGGCACACAGCTGCTTGCTTTCATTAACTCTTACCTCTACCAGAAACCAAGCAGCTATGATGCCCAATCACAATTTCTATGACCATTTTCTTATCTTGCCAACTCTCTGAGAGTTCTGAGTAGCATTTCTCATTTCTTGCTTTTCAGTACCCACCCCTCGAACATACTTCCTCAGTGTACCTCAGCCTCCCATCAAGCAAAAAATCAAAATTCCAGTTTATGGCAAGAGCAGAATAAATGCAGCAGTCTCCTCTTCTCCATTATTTTCTGACTTTTCCCAAGTTATTGTACCAGCACAAATGCCTTCTACTCCCAAATCACAGCAAGATATTAATAACCCTTAGTAGAAAGATTCCTTATTAGGTCACACAGAGTCATTATGGCTTAATAGCTGTCACCCTCCCAAGCTAACCTGTGCAACAGGTGTGGAAAGTAAACTTAGAGGCTCACTTGGCAACCCCACAAATAGGGCTTCACAGCTCTCACCCCAATGCTCCCAATGGCCTCTGGTCCCCAGCATATGAGCCCCTGCCCCTGTAGACCTAGGGAGAAGCCCTTCTCAGCTCAGCTCACCTGTTTGTAGGCATCGAGGAGGAAGCTCTTCCAGACGCAGCGCAGTCCCTCTGAGGTCAGCATGCGCCGCCACTCTCCGCGAGTGGACTTGGAGCGGCTCAACAGCAGCACCACGTGCTTGAGCAGAATGACCGAGTCATAGAGAGCCAGGAAGAGGCAGTTGGAGAAAAAAACTGGCAGAATTTGCAGTGTGATCAGCAAGTCTACGCTGAGGATGCCCATCTTCTCTGCCTCCTGAGTCAGTTCCCTTGTGCGCTCTGGTTCCCCTTCACCCTCTTATTTAAAAGGGGGGTGGTGATAAAGGGGGTGGGGGAGGTAAGGGGGAAGGTTGGGGGTTGGGGGAGAAGGGGAAAAAAAACTAAATTAAAAGGAAGCCCAAGTTGTCTCCTCTTTCAAAGAAGCAGAAATGGCAAGACTAAGTCCAGTCTCTCCAGCCCAGCAGTTGGAGTGTGCCCATCAATTCATTCAATTCGGAGCTGCTGCCCTTTTTTTTTTTTTTTTTTTTTTTTTTCAGGATTTAAGATGTTAAAAAAAAAAAAAAAAAAAAAAAAAAACTGGCGTACTCGTCCCTAATCCAGTTACCTCTGTCAGAGTCCGTTAAAGACAGGCAGTTCTACTTTCATTTCCAAGCACCTATGAGACTGTGGCAGAGATTTTAAAATTTTCTTTAGCCTTTCATTGTCTCTATGCTCTTTAAACGTAGCCTGTTTCTTTCTTGAATTGCCAGAGTTTTTTTTTTTAATGTGCTTTAAGGGTAGTTTTTTTTTCTTTCTTTACTCCGTTTTACACACACTTTCTGTGCTTCTCTTCCTCCCAGTCTCACTCTCTCCCTTCCCCAGGAGCGACTGACTCCTCTTTTTTCTCACTCTCTGTCTTTCCCTTCTTGCTATCTGTCTGTGGTGCAAAGTGCCTCTCTCTGCAGCCCAGTGAGTCTCCCTGACGCCTTTTATACATTCCCTGGCTAATTGCTGCAATAGAGAAATGAAAGCCTAATCTTGGTAAAGATCTTGACGTCATTGAGAAAGAGGGCTTTACTTTGGCCAGGACTGCAGTGAATAGAAAAGCAAAACTCGACAACTTTTTTTTTTTTTTTAGAAGGGGTGGGGGAGAGACAGTGGAATTTTGCTTTGTGATTTAAAGAGAGAGAAAAAAACTAATACCCTTGACAGCTTTCAGGAAATGCTTCCAAACTTTGGGAAAAGTAATTTAATATAATGTGCAGATTGATATGGCCAATACTCTCTCTTCTGATTATCATTATCATTAATTTATGAGGGGTTTTGGAAAGAAAGGATCCTGGAAGGCAGGTAGAAAAAAGGAAGAGTTATCACAGATGGTCTTTGCTCTGTTTCTTGGAAAATATGAACATTTATATACAATCTTCATACCTTTATACCATGACTCCAACCCTTCGTAAGATCTGTGACCTAGGTCCTTTAAATTTTTTTGAGTCATTATCTTATTTAAGAAAATGCAAAGTGAGTTGTAGGTGGAAAACTTGTAAACTATTTGAGTACCATCCCAGCATTTCTTTAAAGCTTCTTGCAGAAACTTGAATACAGGTTTCTTTTTAGTTTTACCCAAGCTTCTAAGGAAAAAAAAAAAATCCAAGTTCCTCCAGACAGGGAAGGAGCTAGGCGACATTCTTTTAGCTTCATTTTGCAGATAAAATTAAAACTTTCCATTGAATAGCATTAAGAAGCCATAAGGCTGAGAAATTATTTATGAAAGCTCTTTAAATTTGGTGTTTCACCTGCTTCTGTTAGCATAACCCCTAAGAGACCTGATACTTTAAGGAATCTTCCTTTTTGTTTGAAAAAAATTTAATTAAATGTATGGGAAGTTAAGAGCAGACTGAATTGGTTCAAGGTGCCACATTGACCATTGTTCATTGGCTTGCCTCTCCCATGAGTCTTTAGGACAGGTATTTAGGCAGACAATGCTTTGGCAGAATGGCATGACCCCCACTTTATTCTACTTTTTCATCCTGTGTTACCTAATAGATCACTGAGTTTTCTCAGTGATAGATACTGAGTTTTAGATACTGGGTAATAGATAGCTGAGTTTTCTATGTAGCCAGAGCTTAGGCATAAGCTAAGCAGTAGGTGCAAGCTTGTGGTTAGTGTACTGAGTATTTTTTCCATGTGGCTAAAACCTTCATGATCACAGAAATAATTTAAAAGCCTAGACAAGAGTCATTAATTTGTCGTCCTGTTAGCTGAATTCTGCATATTAATGCATTTTGTTTGGTTGGCAGGTTGCTTTTTTGCCTTTAAAAAAACAACAATCAAAAGAGAACGCCTTTAGTTTCCGTGAGAGCAGGGATTCTTGTCCACTTTGTTCACTGCTACCTCCCCAACACCTAGAACCATGCTTGGCGCACAGTCGGCTCATTGAGGATGTCCTGAATGAATGAATGAACAGGGCATGTAGAGGGCCTCTGCATTGCTCTACACTAGGGGGCACCATTCACATACAATATGATGTGAATGGGGGTGCCCTGGAATTGTAAAACGTGGTGGCCTTGTGCAACGCCCTCTCTTGTGACACAACCCTCAGCATTCCCTACAAATTCTTTCATTTTTTTCATTAGTTTGGCTCCTGATGAGTTTTGAATTTGCATCTCATGGACGAAATTGTTAAAGACTTCAAAGCTTAGAAAAATAATATAAACCACATAGAAAAATTATACCTTCCCTATGACTAGCATACAATGTTAGCAAAATAATATTACTAATATATGCAATGTACATTTACTACATGTATCTTCTCAAACTACTCAATGCCCTTATGGGAAAAAAGAAAGAACAAAGGCAGGGAGTTGACAACACAGTATTTTAACTGGTGGAGATGTGAAAGCTATATTGCCATAGTTCCCACCAACAATGGCAGAAGGAGGTGTAGACTCAGGAAATGCTGCTTCCACTCATTGCCCAAGCCTTAAAATCTCTCCCCTTCTCAGACCTTCATTCTACCTTGATTGAATTAAACCAGTGCTCCCCTGCAGTGGAGACTTCAGCAGCTTTAAACCAATTCTCTCTCACTTGCTTTTGCTCTGAAGGAGGAAAGTATGTTTGTAAATGGCAAGCTAAGGAGAGGGATTGATAGAAAATCAGAAAAACCTTTCTTTTAAATGTGAAGTTCAAAGCATATCCAGACTTTAAGTGGTTATAAATTAGAATTAGGACTCTGTTGGGGGCTTTTGTTTCTTTTTATTTATTTATTTATTGAGGTTAGAAGTGTTTGAAGGGAATTTTTTTTAAATAGGAGAACAAAAAGATACACAGCCAATCTGGTTATGTCATTTCTCAGATTTCTTCTATCATTTTTCTAAATGAACGATAAACACATCACAAAACTGAGGGCCATTCCTCTAGCAGATAGACAATCTGTCCATCCAAGAAATTACATTTCTCCAAAGCTATTTCTTTTTTTATGCATGGTGCACAATTGCTTGTTCCAGTTATTAAGAATATTTATCACATTGATTTTCAAGTAATTTTATACTCATTAAGTAACAGAATAATCCTAAGGTGACAGAGTATGACTTTTCCCATCATATAGATGAGAGAAAGCAGATTACTAAAATTAGGGAGTCCAAGCGGGTGTTGGGATATTTTGCCTAACTCTAAATAAGCCTCACTTTTTTTCTTTAATGTCTGTTATGGGTCCTGGTCATTACTCTGAGAACGAAAACCCTTGTTGAAAGTGGTTTGCTAGTAATTTAATCTTCAAAATGGCAAAGGCTGTGAGGACTTCACATCTGTTTAAGACTGTCCCGACTCAGGCTCCTTGTTTAGATTTCATATGTTCTTTCAAAGGGCTTGGCTATCTTCTTGGTCATGTATGTGTTCTTAGCAATCAACATGTAATGAGTTAAATGCAAACCAACGAGGGGCATGTCGGTTGCATTTCCCCAAAGGATGTTCCACACGGGTTTTAAATTCCAAAGAGAAGCAGCCTAGGGCAAAATGCCTTGGGCTTTTTATGAAAAAATCTTTGCAAAATTGTTTAACTTTTTTATATTCCCATAGTAAAAGAGCATCATGTCCTACTGTTGCCTCTTTCTGGTTGGAAAATAACAAGCATATGAGTCACAAGACTTTCTTTAGTCCTCTTCTTGACTCTAAAATTGAGACTGAGAAAATAAAGTTGGATAATCTGAAAGCAGACTTGGAAATTTTAAGCACAACAGTTGCCACTACTATTTCCTTATTCTTATTTGAAAGAGCAGAAGAGCATCCAGACAGTTCTGTCATGTTAACAACTCATACCATGGACTTTCAAGCTGCCTTTGTTTCGTGGAATTTTATTCTTTCTAATTCCAGTGACTTGTCAAGTGCATAATTTAAAAAATGGCATTTCATTTTTACTTTCTTAAAAACATGTCAAATAAATACATTATAAATCCAAAAATGTCTGGAAAGAGCAGGCATGCTGATTTTGGATTTGAGAATATGGTTGCCATACATAACGCCTAAAACAGCGCCGCTCTTATCAGAGCAAGGAATCACAAACTGTATAACCTACTGCCTCCAGTGACTCTGTGCCTGACAGGGAGTTATGACGAATGGCTTACACCACAACTACTGAATCACTCAAAATTCCCTGTGGGCCCATCCATTCCACAAACACAGCCGTGTTCTCTGCCTTGTGATGAAAGGAGAAGCTCAATGGATAAAATACACAATCCCAGAGTAAACCCTGACACACCTTGAGCAAAGCAACTTGGGGGCGGGAGGGCAGGCTGACGCCTTGGGAGGTATGAGCATTCTCTCCCAGCAGCCCTCTCCGTAGGTTCCTCTGCAGTGCTGGCAGACAGCACCCATCCGAGGTGTTAATGCATTCTTCCCTCAGGAACTGTTGCTTCTCTTTTTTTTTCCAGGCTACCTACTGGTAAGACAGAGGGGGAGAAAAAGACAAAGGAAATAAAAAGGAGAGGGAAAGCAAAAATGAAGAGAAAAAGGGAGATAAAGATGGTAGGAGATAGGCAGGGAAAGAAAAGATTCAATGAGTTGCCAGTGGAGGCCACCAACAAACAGCCAATTAATGCTAATTGTGGCGATGCTCTTTGTGAGGCAACAGCTGTCCGGTATCTGGATGAAAGCCACCACCGCATTTCACAGAGGCCACAGAACAGCTGTTAGGAGACAACAATATACTTCACTTAGGATTGGCCTAGTCTGGATCCACATTGATAGCCAATCCCCTCTCCCCACTGCCCAAACCTCTCCAGGTGCCTTGACTCTTATTTGGTTTTGAGAACAGTTTATCAACCTCTAGAGACACCCGGAGTTTGGGATGCTGTGGGAAGAGGGGTGGTAGGGGAATTGAGAAGAAGACTTTGTAAAGTTATGCATGGTGAATTCATTCATGACCAAAAATAAATAAATAAATAAATAAATAAATAAATAAATAAATAAAAAGCTGAAAATGAGGAAACTGAACTCACCCTTTCTTTTCTGAAACTGTGACTCAATCTCTTCTTTCTCCCTAAATCCTTGACCCAATGCAGTAGACCAAAAGAAACAAAGGAAAATGGTCAAAAAAAGTCATCATCTCTGGAACAACATTTCCTTTACTTTGTTTCATTCCTCGGCTCATAGGAAACCACTGGATGATATTAAGTTTTAAAATAAAATAGGTCATTCTTTATAAAAGGCTTTACAGCAGCTTTTTTAAAAAGTCACTTATCCATCACCTCCCTCATATGCTGAAAATATGAACACCAAGCACGACAAAATATATTAAGAAACATGCTGGCTCATGCCATTTCAGAGGTAATGGTGTAGTTTGTTCCCAATGAGAGCAAAGGATGCCACACCTCCTCCCTCAAGAATCAGTACACTAAGTAAGGCTCAAAGAAAATAAACTAGATATTCTATTCTAACCTCAGTGGAAATGAGGAAGCTAATAGAATGAACTGTAGCATGAAAAATTTCTGTTTGGTAAGAGGATAAAATACCTGCAATGAGGATGATTGTATAATGAGTGTGTTACCAAGGGAGGTTATGAAAATGTTATCAGTGGACTCACAAGGCAGGGAGGAAGGCTAATAAAATAATCTCTCAAAACATTTTTAAGCTCGTGGCACTCTTAAAATAATGGTCCAGGATAAGTTACTACATAACATTACATAAACAACACAACAGAGCAACTGGTGGAAAACAATAATTTATAAATTATTGTTCTGTTTCCATTTCAATTTTGAAGACTAATTTTTTTTGTCAGATTAAGTGAATCCTTATGCTTTTCTAAGAGGTGGTAGACAGGAAAGCATTAGTGTGTCTTCCAAGGACAAAATATAAGGCATGAAATTCGAATCTATTTTTACATCCAGTCTCATTTATTAGATGGACACTGGGAGTCTTTTATCAAGATGTGACCACTTAGCTAAATGATTATTTTCAAAACAGATGTATAAACAAATTTCCAAATAGTCATGCTTTACTATGTCAGGGGAATTTCCTGTCATGTTTTAAAGATTCTATGTCTGCCTTCCCAAAATAAAACCAAGACATTTTATGATTTTGGTATCAGTAATAAGCTAAATGATACACAAATCTAAGACCTCAAACTCCTCAAAGCAAATATCTCTATTGCCTTCTGATAAATGTTAAATAACACCAACTCACTCAGCAGTTTGGCATTTGCCTTTTATCAAGAGATGTCACGTTCTGGTGGACTTCAATCATAAGTCACAGAATCTATTTCTGGGGCCATACAGGCCCATATGACCCGAAACAAATCTCTGATTTTATTTTTCTACCTGCAAAATGGAGGTTAAAATGTTTTCTCATATTTATGCCATGTTGATGGGTAATATATTCAAGTTTATAAGAAACTTAGCTTTACTCTAAAAATATTCAATATAAAAAAAATCTTGACAAGTTTTTTCAGACCTGCCTAAGTCAATAGATTCCTTCTAATAAGACCTTCTTTGTAAAAACAAACAAACAAACAAACAAAAGCAAAGACACACACACACATAAACAAAAAAAAAAAAAAACAGATCCTGGCAGGCAGGCCACATATTATTTTTAGTTTGAATTACCAACCCGTTCTACCTAACTTGATGGAAACTTTGGATGTAGTAGAAAATAGAAAAAATTATCTGTAACTAGGAACTTTATGGGTGGGTTCTTTGCCTAAAGAATACTAATTATCAACCTGAATCTTAAACTCAACCCTAAACTGAACCTGATGCGGAGCCCTCGAGAGAGGTATGTTCCTTACCTCTAAATTACCACATAACATTCCCTTTATTTTCCAAGATTCAAGGGAGAATAGAAATAAAAGCTGGACAAATATTCCTGACCCTGGAAAACAAATGCTCTCTAAGTTTCCTGGACCAGAAAGGAGAAGAAAAACTTTTAAAAACATAGGAGAAAAATCAATGACATTTTAATGGACAATGTGCTTATCAAAGTAAAGCCTCAACAAAATGCAATGTTTGGGCCTGGCAAGGTGGGTCATGCCTCTAATCCCAGCACTTTGGGAGGCCAAGGTGGGTGGATCGCTTGAGGCCAGGAGTTCGAGACCAGCCTGGCCAACATGATGAAACCCCATCTGTACTTAAAATACAAAAATTAGCATGGCATGGTGGTGCATGCCTGTAACCTCAGCTACTCAGGAGGCTGAGGCACGAGAATCGCTTGAATCCAGGAGGCAGAGGGTGCAGTGAGCTGAGACTGGGCCACTGCACTCCAGCCCGGGCCACAGAGTGAGACTCTGTCTCAGAAAGAAAAAAGAAAAAAATGCAATGTCTGCCAATACTTTGGGTACTAATTTGCATGCTCTTTAAGAGATCATTTAAATCATCCTACGAAGAAATGTTTCCCTACTGTCCTGGGACCTGAAAACTATGGATCTCAAAAGATTGTCTTTTTATACAACAGACTCTCTCTTCTAGAAGGCGTTAGAGGGTACCAGTGGTTGGAAAAGGCAAATGGTGAAGCAGAAAGGTGGAAGGTAGGGCTGGATTTAGAGGAATGGATGTCATAAGGAATTTGAGGGCAGTGCAATAATAAATAGCATTTGATTGCCTTATTGCAATAGATGCTAAATATTAGAAAAGTAGAGTTCAATTAGTTCAATGACAGGATATGAAATTGAAAGTCAGTAGGCAAAATATTTCTGTTTTCTATCTGTAGCCCCAGCATAAAGACATGGGATATGTGAGAAAAGGAATAGGAAAAAGCCAAGAGACACCGGCTTACATTAGAAAATCTACTCAAAATCACTCAAAAGATTGACAACTATAAGTCATTTTTTTTTTTTTTTTGGTTGAGTTATCCATTCACTTACAACAAACATTTGTCGAAAGCTACAAAGTCAGTCATTGCTCTGGGCATTGAAAATGATCCTGAGTCTCAGAAATGTTTAGAGACCAGTAGGAGGAGACAGACATATAAACTAAAGAAGGCAACACGATGCTTCCTTACATGCTGTAATACATGCTATAATAGAACTGAATCGTACAGTAGAGTATAGAGAAAGAATTACCCAAATCTGTGTGAAGCCAGAGTCAATAAAGAGTTAATGAAGAAAATGCACAGGTCCAGCTAAATACAGTATTACAAAATGAAATTCATTCATGTGGTATTTGATAATGGAACAAGTTTAAAACGATTGTTTTGTATACATCGTGTTTGTAACATTTTATTATAAATCACTATGAGAGGAACTTACGTGGTATTTTTTGACCTTAGAACATAATTAGGAATGGATAACCTTCTCTTGATAAGCATAAAGTTGATAGAGATCAATAAAATGAAAGAAGTTTGTTACAATCTTGTTTTTTGTGTGTGTGTGTGTGTGTGTTTTGTTGTTGTTTTGTTTTTGTTTTCTGAGAGGGAGTCTCCCTCTGTCGCCCAGGCTGGAGTGCAGTGGTGCGATCTTGGCTCACTGCAAGCTCAGCCTCCCGTGTTCACGCCATTCTCCTGCCTCAGCCTCCTGAGCAGCTGGGACTACAGGCGCCCGCCACCATGCAATCATTGTTTTTGACAGACCCTATCAGTATCAGCAAGGAACAGGGACCTGGGTACAACCTTTGTCTCCTTTTCAATTAACAGAAAGTTAGTGCATACAAGCTCAATGAGTCTTAGCATCTAGATGTTACAGAGCATGGGAACTAGGAAGCAGTTCTTGGCAATGCTGTTCATTTATAGTTAAAGAATACATTAGTGGTGAAGATAGCAACAACCAATTAAATTTTAGTTCTCCACAGCCACACTTGTATAATTTGGAGCCATTCCTTTCATTTTGGGGTTGGCCAGGTACCTCACCAAGACATTTTCATAAAAGATGCTGACATTCCAAATTAGTGACTAGATAATATTAGAGCCTTTGGAATTAATCTTAGTATGAATATTAGTGGTAATATAATAACTAATATTAATGCTGCTTGTTGGGGCGAATGGGCTTATAACTAAAAATGACTTTAATCTACATTTCCATTCTTCCAATTCTCCTCAGTCTAAACCTCAGGAAATTACTCTTGCTTCTTTATTTGTGGTGCTTCTTACCTCTGTCCTCTCATGACAAGTCACCTGAACAGCGCATAGGAGGCACGGCTAGAGACTTTGAGGATGTTTACTGGTAGTAGAATTGTATAGGCCATCTCAAGAAAGAGGTAGACATCAAGATTTCACGAATATAGGAAGTATTTATGAAATACAGAGTCTGTCGCATATGGGTAAAATGAACATTCTTATTTCCATATTCAGAGTATAAATTCCTGCTGGGAAATAGTTAAATCCTGAGATTTTTAAAAAAACTTTTTATCATGGAAAAATTTCAAACATATGCAAAAGTAGAATGATGTGTATAAGGAACTACTCAGCATAAGCTCCTAACCAATCTTGTGTCCATCTTTATAACCCCTACTCACTTCTTGCTTCTTATGTAATTTGAAGGATGTTCCAGTGAAGTTTTTGGTCTTCCCAGAACATCTACAATGGTATTATTGTCTACAGAAAGCATCATATAAATTACCTAGCTAATTGATTTTTTTCTTTTATATCTACCTTTTTGCTCTCTCTTTGACAATCATCTGTCAAGCTACTAAGAAATACATGGGAAATAGAAATTTTTCTCCATCATTTCTAAGCTAGAAACCAATGTTTTGTCTGAGTACCTACATGCTACAGTGATAGGTGTTTTTAAAAAGGTAGAGACAGATTAAAAAACCATAACATTTTCATAAATTATTGAACCACAGTCATTTTCTTTTTTTTCCATTCATTTTTAATGGTATGCAGTACACATGCTGACTCAGAGTAAGATTGCTTTTTAAATGATGAGGTGGTCTCAGTTTATTCATTTACATCTATCCCAAAATGCAATGTACTACAAGGTATGACAAGAAATTGCCATCCAGGTCATAAGAATCTGACAACTGTGATAAAACAGAAGCAGATGATAAGAATTCATGGAAGTAATCAATACCAAACTAATGTGTTTCTTAATGAGAAGTTTCTCATAATGAAACTTCATTGATACAAAAAACAAGCAATTTACCATAAAAACAAATACTGTATGACTATAAACTTCTTAGTGCAACTCATAATAGGTCTGTGCACCTTACTCTCTAAAGTCATTCCCCTTCCTGAGTCATTGACCTTGTCCTACAAGTAATAATCTCTTTCATCAGTGATCTGTCATCTTCTCAACTATTTACCATTCCAGAACAACCCCAAGCCCAGAAAGTGATGAATGGATGTTTTGGAGGTTTTTATGGAAAATGTAATACCCTTCCCCATATCACCGATTACTGAGAGAGGAGGAAGGTGGGAGGGGAGAAGTGTGTGCAACTATTTGATTCTCTGCACTCTCTCCAACAGAGGTATAAAATTTTACCTGATGCTCTACAAGGATAGCACACTTGCAGGTATGCATGTACATTAAATTTTGTAGGTGTGCTTTGTTATATTGAAAAACATATTCAAATAATAAATCTCAATACATGCAAATGACATTCTTTTCCTACAATACATAAAAATGCCAGGGCAATCTGCTTTCTATGATCAGACACCAAAGAGCTAAACATTGAGTGATAGCCAACGTTATGAGACACATAAAAATGAAATAAAAATGAGTAAGAACATAAACATTTAAAGAGATAAACACTGTCAAACAGAAATGATTACAAAGTTTGTAACAATCTGCATTTTTCATTGTTTTCTATCTACCTAGCTTTCCCCACTAAGAATTTCTTTTGCTTATTTTCCTTCTTTTAATAATGTTGGTTCCCATAATCATTGACATTAGAGGACAGGAAGCAAGACTCAGTTTATATTTATTGGGAGAAATATAAGTAACTTGAAAATGCAAAAAATTTCCTATATTCTTCAATGTTTTAGTTAGCAATTTTCATTTAATAGCTCTGAAAAATTGAACCTCTTCACAGGGATACTGTTGGTTTATCTTGTGCCATATGAAACTACCACATTCAACCTTTTCTTAACCTACAAAAACAGCAATTTCATATGGTTTAATTATTTGCTAATTTTAAATAGCAAAAGGTCTACAGATTGCCATTCTACTTGAACTATATATGGTTATTTATTGGTGAAATGTACAGAGGAAAAATGGAAGTATTATTTCTTTGTTTCTTTTTTTTTTTTTTTTTTTTTTGAGACAGGGTCTTGCTTCATTGCCCAGGCTTCAGTGCAGTGCAGTGGCACAATCATAGCTCATTGCAGCCTCAAACTCCTGGACTCAGGCAATCCTCCTGCCTCAGCCTCCTGAGTAGCTGGGATTACTGAAGCATACCACCATGCCTAGCTAATTATTTTATTTTGTGTAGGGATGGGGTGTTGCTGGTCTCAAACTCCTGGGCTCAAGAGATCCTCCCACCTCTGCCTCCCAAGGTTGAGGGATTATAGGCATAATCCATCATGCCCAGCCTGGAAATACTGTTTCTATTGGTACGTGCTTGACATTGCTATTTGAAATTTTATTTTTTTAATTGTATCATACTAATGGTGAAAAACCCATTAATAATATTTTCAGTCTCACCCATCAATGACTGTGTTATTGGCTTAACATATAGCCCCTGGATGAAGTTACATACCTTGTCAATTAGTATGTCAAGCACAATAGTGCGTTCTTTAAAATGACTACACTTAAAATATATGTTAGAACATAGCATGTTAAAACTCAGTAAAACTTTGGGCTGGAAAAGGTTTTGTAGGCAATATGTTGTGTTGCTATTAACAAATGTGAAGGAATTATACTACAATAGTAATGAGAAGAAAGGGGTATTTTAAAGTTTTAGAGGTAGAAAGGCAATCTTAACCAGGGATGGACTCAACTAAAGTTATGTTAGGTACGGCATTCAAGTCAGCAGGAAAGGACTTCTGTTACAATATAAAAGTTTGAGCTTTTACTTATATTCATAAAAAGTTGAAAAAGTGAATTATACATTTTTAGAGTAGAATGTAATTTCTTCTCTGAGGGGACAGCATATCTCTGCTACTCCTAAGGCTATCATTCTTTTTTTTTTTTTTTTTTTTTGAGACGGAGTCTTGCTTTGTCGCCCAGGCTGGAGTGCAGTGGCGCGATCTCGGCTCACTGCAAGCTCCACCTCCCGGGTTCACGCCATTCTCCTGCCTCAGCCTCCCGAGTAGCTGGGACTACAGGCGCCCACTACCACGCCCGGCTAATTTTTTGTATTTTTAGTAGAGACGGGGTTTCACCGTGTTAGCCAGGATGGTCTCGATCTCCTGACCTCGTGATCCGCCCGCCTCGGCCTCCCAAAGTGCTGGGATTACAGGCGTGAGCCACCGCGCCCGGCCCAGGCTATCATTCTTAAGGGAATCTTTTGTAAGACTTGGTTTCAAAGTTGCCTACTCAATTTGGGAGTTGGCTTAGTCTGCCCATGCTGTAGACAAAGTTAAATAAAATCCACAAAGCAGATTAAACACATCCTTTAGACACCAAGTCAGTACTTTAATCACTTTTGTGACCCACCTTGATTAAATGTATCAAAACAAAGTAACAGTAAAGAAATACCGATCATATCACAGGCCACCAAGCAAGTACCCAATTATCTTCTCACATAATCCTGCTTTTATAAGAATGATAATATCAACACAAACTGCACCAACAAGTAAGGATTGCTGAGTCTCATTGAGAACTTATTATATACCTGCCCCTCTTCTAAATATTTCAGTAGCATTAAGTCATGTAATCTTCATAACAATCTTATGACCCAACTACCACTATTAGATTCATTTTGTAAATGAGAAAACCAATACTCGGGGAAGGGTGAAGCAAATTGCCAAAGGTCACAATCTTTGAATTACAGAATTCTTATGCTGGAAGTACCATGAAGCAATCAACTAGTTTGTTTCTCAATTTGTACGATAGGCTAAAAAATTCCACCACCTCCAACCAACAGATACTAAATCCTAATCTCTGGAACCTGTAAATGTTGCCTTATTTGGAAAAAGACTCTTTGCAGATGTGATTATCTTAAGGATCCTGAGATAGGAAAGTTATCCTAGATTATCTGAAGGTCCTTAAACGCCATCTCATGTGTCTTTATAAAATGGAGGTAGAGAGATATTACACACACACACACACACACACACACGCACACACACACAAGACAACAATGAGAAGATGGAACACAGTGAGACTTGAAAAGCAATTTTGGCCCACTGACACTGATTCCAGACTTCTGGCCTCCAGAACTGTGATTGAATACATTTTCATTGGTTTTCAAGCCAACCAATTTTTGATAATCTATTATAGCAACCACAGGAAACTAATACAGGCTGCAATTTGAAGAATATTTAAACTGTTGAACACAAGCTAAATGTTCCTGTTTTGTAAAAACTAAAGAGGAGAGTTTAGATTTCTTCCTTCAGCAATGTACTATGTATTACTCAGGGTTCCCTAGAGGGACAGAACTAATAGGATAGATATATATAAAGGGGAGTTTATTAAGTATTAACTTACATGATCACAAGGTCCCACAATAGGCTGTCTGCAAGCTTGAGGAGAAAAGAGAGCCAGTCTGAGTCTCAAAACTGAAGAACTTGGAGTCCGATGTTTGAGGGCAGGAAGCATGCAGCACAGGAGAAAGATGTAGTCTGGGAGGCTAGGCCAGTCTCACCTTTTCATGTTTTTCTTCCTGCTTTATATTCACTGGCAGCTGATTATATGGTGCCCACCAGATTAAGGGTGGTTCTGCCTTCCCCAGCCCACTGACTCAAATGTTAATCTCTTTTGGTAGCACCCTCACAGGCACACCCAGGAACAATACTTTGCATCCTTCAATCCAATCAGGTTGACACTCAGTATCAACCATCACAAATCCACCCCTTGCCAACTTGAACCCATATACATCTCCTGAGATCACACATAGTCTTCAAATAAAGACAATAATAAGGTCATAATTACACCTAACATAATACAACTCTCCTTCCTACAACCAGACACACACCAATACCAAACCAAATACTATTACATGAAGTTAACAATACTTAAATGCTGATATGAGGTCAATAAATCTTATGCTCCATGATAAAGGAAAAGGAAATAAAATGAAGATATTATCTTAGTACAAGTATATACATGCACAAACGTTTTTAACAAAAGGAAGAAATACTCATGACATTTACAATCCTCGTTTCTGCAGCTGTTCACATGGTCATAGCTGGTATTGATGATTACCTTCTTCTACTGCCCATTCTGTATTTCTTTTGCCTTCAGCAAACACCTCAGCAGGTCGTGGTTTTTTCCTGGTGAAGTGACTCAAACCTTCATTCCTGAGGGGTCTGGACCATTTGTAGTCCTGCCTGGATTGGGCTGTTATAGTTTCCCATTGACCTTAATCACAGGGCATGGTAATACTAAGAGACACCTTAATGGTGCAGTAGACTGATTTCATCTTGATGAAATCACTCCAGCCAACACTGTAACTCCCTTCTTAGTCTGTTGACTTAAAGGTAGGAGGAGCCCAAAGTGTCCAGGTGGCAATCTTAACTTCCAGTTTAATGGAATCACTGTTGTGTCTCCTGATGGCAGCATTCCTCCCTCTGGAATTAAGACCTCTGAATCAGCAGAATGTAATGTCACGGGAACAGGAAGCAAAAATTTCGCTAGTGGATCACTAGGGGTGATGGTGAGTGGTGCCACTCCCACTTCCACCGCTTGATTCCTAGACCCATGAATCTCGGCCATGTGAGAAAGAGTACTATATATTGGATGCTGATTCAGAGCATACACAGCCTTCTGGAGAACTTTGCTCCAGTCCTGCAAAGTATTGTCACCTAGTTGGTATTGTAATTGTGACTTCAAAAGGCCATTCCACCATTCTATCAATCCAGCTGCTTCAGGATGATAGAGAACATGGTAAGACCAGTGAATTCCATGAGCGTGAGCCCACTGCCACACTTATTTAGCCATAAAGTGAGTGCCTTGGTCAGGGGCAATGCTGTGTGGAATATCATCATGGTGGAAAAGGCATTCCGTGAATCCACAGATGGTAGTCTTGGCGGAAGCATTGCGTGCAGGATAGGCAAACTTGTATCTGGAGTAAATGTCTATTCCAGTGAGGACAAACCTGTGCCCTTCCCATGATGGAAGAGGTCCAATATAATACCTGCCACCAGGTAGCTGGCTGATCACCCCAAGGAATGGTGCCATACCAAGAACTCAGTGTTGGTCTCTGCTGCTGGTAAATTGGGCACTCAGCAATGGCTATAGCCAGGTCAGCCTTGGTGAGTGGAAGTCCATGTTGCTGAGTTTATGCATAACCTCCACCTCTGCCACCATGGCCACTTTGTTCATGGGCCCATTGGGCAATGACAGGGGTGGCTGGGGAAAGAGGCTGTGTGGTGTCCACAGAATGGGTCATCCTATCCACTTGATTATTAAAATCCTCCTCTGCTGAGGTCACCCATTGGTCAGCACTCACATGGGATACAAATATCTTCACAGTTTTTGACCAGAGAGATCCATCCACATTCGTCTTCCCCATATTTCTTTGTCACCAATTTTCCAATCATGCTTCTTCCAAGTCCCTGACCATCCAGCCAAATGATTGGCTACAGCCCATGAATCAGTATGTAATCACACATCTGGCCATTTCTCCTTCCATGAAAAGTGCACAACCAGGTACACTGCTCAAAGTTCTACCTACTGGGAAGATTTCCTTCCACTGCTCTCCCCCAGTGATGTCCTAGAAAGGGGCTGCAGTGCTGTAGCTGTCCACTCTCAGGTGGTGCCTGCATATCATGCACAACCATCTGTGAACCAGGCCCTAGTCTTCTCTCCCTCCGTTAACTGATCATAGGGAACTCCCCATGATGCCATTGGTGTAGGCTGGGGAAGAGAAGGCAGGGTAGCAGGAGTGGAGACCATGGGCATTTGAGCCACTTTCTCATGTAACTTACTTATGCCTTCAGGACCTGCTCGAGCTCAATCACGTATATACCACTTCCATTTGATGATACAATGCTGCTGTGCATGACCCACTTTATGGCTAGATGGGTCAGAAAGCATCCAGTTCATGATAGGCAATTCAGGTTGCATGGTGACTTGATGACCCACTGTCAAACGTTCAGTTTCCACCAAGGCCCAGGAACAGGCAAAGAGCTGTCTCTCAAAAGGAGAGTAGTTATCTGCAGAAGATGGCAGGGCCATGCTCCAAAATCCTAGAGGCCTCTGCTGTGATTCACCTATGGGTGCCTGCCAAAGGCTCCAAACAGCATCTCTATCTGCCACTAACACCCCAAGCACAATTGGATCTGTTGGGTCATATGGCCCAAGTGGAAGAGCAGCTTGCACAGCAGCCTGGACCTTTTGCAGAACCTTCTCCGGTTCTGGATTCCACTCAAAAATGGCAGCCTTTCGAATCACTAGATAAATGGGCTGGAGTAGCACACCCAAATGAGGAATGTGTTGCCTTCAAAATCCAAATAGACCCACTAGGCGTTGTGCCTCTTTCTTGGTTGTAGGAGGGGCCAAATGCAGCAACTTATCCTTTACCTTAGAAAGAATATCTCTACAGGCCCCACACCACTGGACCCCTAGAAATTTTACTAAGGTAGAAGGTCCCTGAATTTTAGTCGGACTTATTTCCCATCCTCTGACACACAAATGTCTCACCAATAAGTCCAGTGTGTTTGCTACTTCTTGCTCACTGGATCCAATCAGCATAATGTCATCAGTGTAATGGACCAGTGTGATATCTTGCAGAAGCAAAAAGCAATCAAGTTTGCTCCGAATAAGATTATGACACAAAGCCAGAGAGTTGATATACCCCTGAAGTAGGACAGTAAATGTATATTGCTGGTCTTGCCAGCTGAAAGCAAATTGCTTCTGGTGAGCCTTATGGACAGGAATGGAGAAAAAGGCATTTGCCAAGTCAGTGGTTGCATACCAGGTACCAGGAAATGTGTTAATTTGGTCAAGCAATGAAACCACATCTGGTACAGCAGATGCATTTGGAGTGACCACTTGGTTAAGCTTATGATAATCCACTGTCATTCTTCAAGATCAATCTGTCTTCTACACAGACCAAATGGGAGAGTTGAATGGGGATGTGGTGGGAATCACCACCCCTGCATCTTTCAAGCCCTTGATGGTGGCACTAATCTCTGCAGTCCCTCCAGGGATGTGATATTGTCTTGATTTACTATTTTTCTAGGTAGAGGCAGCTCTAATGGATTCTATTTGGCTTTTCCCACCATAATAGCCCTCACCCTACCAGGCAGGGAGCCAATGTGGGGGTTCTGCCAGCTAATAAGTATGTCTATACCAATTATGCATTCTGGCACTAGGGAAATGACTACAGGATGAGTCTGGGGACCCACTGGATCCACTATACGTTGGACCTGAGATAAAACTCGATTAATTATCTGACCTCTATAAGTCCCTACTTTAGCTGGAGGACCACAATGACATTTTGGGTCCCCTGGAATCAACATCAGCTCAGAGCCAGTGTCAAGTAGTCCCCAAAATATCTGATTATTGCCCTTTCTCCAATGCACAGCTACCCTGGTAAAAGGTTGGAGGTCTCCTTAGGGAAGGATGGGAGAAAGATTCACTGCATAAACTGTCCATAATGTAGTGGGGTCCTACCTCAAGGGGACCCAGCCTCCCCTTCATTCAAGGGGTACTGGGTCTGTAAACTGGCTCAAGTCTGGAAATTGATTGAGGGGCCATGATTCTCTGTTTTTATAATTCAAATTAGCCTTTTGTCCATTCAACCTAGAAGTTTTCTGCTTGTATAAATTAAGTAGGAATGCAGTAGGCTTCCTACCAATTTCACTTCTAGGAACACCATGATTAATTAGCCAATGCCAGAGCTCTACACAAGTCAGATTATTCTGATTGCTGCTTTGTCTCTACTGTCCATTAAAATAGCTACGTCCACTTTGCCTTTGATGGTTGAGTGCTGCCACTTGGCCCCTGCCACCTTGGGATCCCATTATTCCCATTGTACTTAAATTTTATAGTTGAGTGACTGTGGTTCTCACTGTTAGATCTGACATATAAAGAAGAGCAATTATAGGGCTCTTCAAAGATGCAGGTGCTGCCCTCACACATCCATTTTGCAAGGCATTGGTCAAGGGTATATCTTCTGGACCCTCCCTGCTGGGATAAGTAGGTCTGAAGTAACTAATCCACTCCACCATCCCAATCTCCCTAAGCCTTTGGATCCCTTCCTCTACATTAAGCCAAGGAAGATCAGGCATTTCTAGCTCGCTCACAGTGTGCCATCTTTTAATCTATATTTCAGCTAACCAAGCAAATAAACTATTAGAACATTTTTTTAAGTCCCAGAGCTGCAACATTAAATGCAGAGTTCCTACTTAGTGGGCCCAAATCAATAAATTCAGCCTGATCCAACTATGTTCCTTCCACCATTAACTCATACCATTAATGTTCATTCCCATGCCTGTTCTCCAGATTGCTGTTTATATAAATTAGAGAACTCAAACAGTTCTTTTTGAATGTAGCGCATCTCCTCATGAGTCACACTCTCAACCTCACCTCTAGGGGCCTGCTAGGACTTTAGTTATAGGTCTAGAAGCAAACAGGGGTGTTGGGGGTAGCTCCTGAGGAGAAGCAACATTATTTTTCCTGGCAATTGCCTCAGGGGAGGCCATCGCTGTTGCCTCAGGCAGCATAGGGTTTATCTCCTCAGACAAAGGTGGAAAGACTAATGGCAGCATGGGTCAAGGAGGGGATGTGGCCACTACTGGGGATGGGGAAGCTGTTCCTTCTGGCAAAGAAGTTTCATCAGAGTTTACAAACTCAGCGTCCCCAGCTTCATCAGGGTCCTCCAACACATCCCCATTCCAAATTTCAGGGTCCCATTCTTTTCCAGTCAATGCCCTCACTTTAACAGTAGACATCTGGTGAGGCAGTGCATGCACCTTTCACTGCAGGTCAGCCACTCATATAATATGAGCTTGTGTCTGTTTTTCCACAATTTCAGCTCTTTCTCTATAGGAGATAAGACTCACTGAGGGCAATCTTAGCAGATTTGAGGCTCAGTATCTGCTTTTGAGGCCAGGAGACAGAATCTCTGAATTCATCATTTTCTTTCATTACTTTGCCCACTGAACTTAGGAGGAACGAATCAGCTTCATTATGTTCCTTAATTCTCCACATATGGTCAAAGGTGTGATGTATAGAGTCACTAAACTCCTTGCCTCTCATGAGCTGTGAATCAGGAGTGGCAAATGCATTAATTCTGCATAACTCTCTAAACAGTTCATGTCAAGAACTATCAGTGTTCTTCACACTATTAGAATTAGAGTCCTTAGCATTTTTGGTTATAATCATATTAAGCAGCCAACTCTAGAAACCCTAAAAGCAATGAAAGAACTTCATCCTTAATATTATGTTCCTCTAGAATCACTCCTGGTACCAAAATCTGTATTAGTCAGGGTTCTCTAGAGGGACAGAACTAATAGGATATATACAAAGGAGAGTTTATTATCTTACATGATCACAACGTCCCACAATAGGCTGTCTGCAAGCTTGAGGAGCAAGGACAGTCAGTCTGAGTCTCAAAACTGAAGAACTTGGAGTCCGATGTTCGAGGGCAGGAAGCATCCAGCACAGAATAAAGATGCAGGCTGGGAGGCCAGACCAGTCTCACCTCTTCACGTTTTTCTGCCTGCTTTATATTCGCTGGCAGCTGATTAGATTGTGCCCACCAGATTAAGGGTGGGTCTGCCTTCCCCAGCCCACTGACTGGAATGTTAATCTCCTTTGGTAACACCCTCATAGACACACCCAGGAACAATACTTTGCATCTTTCAATCCAGTCAGGTTGACACTCAGTATTAACCATCACATACTACAATATTTGACCACCTCACTCTCGAGAAATGTTCCTTCTAATTAATAAATCATCCATGTCCTTTTGCCCTGCCTCCTTCAGAAGTAGATATTAGCTTTGTTTTTGCCCTTTCCAATAGGCCTCCATATTCTAAGTGATTTCATATCACTGTTACATTCCATTGGCTGAATTATGCTCCTTCATTTACTCTCTTTCTTACAAGACCAATTTCTGGCATTACAATCATGTTTCTAGTATTCCTTTAATATCCCACTATAGTTGTGAAACTGAGGAATGGTCCCAAGATTTGAGTTAACTGATTTTTTTCAAGACATGAGTATAACAGAGAGACTAAGATATATGTTGAATGAGGTGGATGTGTTGTGTGATTTAAGATTAATATTGGATCTTTAACTTAAAAAACAATTAGGTTAATTTCATCAAAATCCTTCTATTATGAGTGGTTATATATTCCAGATGCAGTCCTAGCAAGCCCATGAAGTTGCTTTTAGTCACCAGACTCTCAAGAAATTATTAAGTAATATCATCTGTGACTTCTATATTTAGAATTTAATCTATAAGGTTACATAACAAATTGAAACAACAAATGTTTCCTAAGTGAGAGTAAACAAGACTTTTGCATAAGAACAAATGCAGGGGACACCATGATCTCTAGCCTATTTACAAAAGTTATAAAAATTACAGATACTTTCACATGCCTTAAGCTCTGGCAGATTTTATACCAACTGACTGATTACTGTAAAACAGCAACTGCATTACTCCATCCTACGAAAGCCAATAGAGGTGAGGCTGTCCATCCCAACCCATTTCTCTTTAAGTAACAATAAAAGATAAGAGTCCAAAATCAGAACCTGTTTTACTCAAGCCAGTTGATGTAGTCATAACTAACAATGACACAAGAGACCTGGGAGCTCATGATAGAAAGGATGCATTTTCAATTGCCTGTAAAACTTTTTCAACATATCATCATCAAAAAGATTTCATTCTTTCTACTTTATGTACACTATTTTTGGCCAGGTTTCTCTAACTAAGCACTATTGACATATTGGGTTGGATAATTCGAGGCTGTCTTGTACATTGTAGAATGTCCAGTAGCATCCCTGGTCTCTCTTCACTAGAGGCCAGTAGCACCACCCCATCCCCAACCCAGTTACGACAATCAAAAATGTCTTCAATATTGTCAGATGTCCCCTGGCAAACAAAATTATCCCTGTCATTTAGAACGCATATTAATACTAATCAGCACAACAAATTGGCTGAAATGGGATAAGTTAAGAAAAAATAAAGCAGGGGACTAAACTCTCTTTTACATTGGTCTTGCTTTAAAGAAAATAATAACGTTGTAAAGCAGGCCAACAAGGACACCCCCTCACATGAAAGACAGGCTTTTTTAAAAGAATAATTGGGAGTTTATTTTCAATCAGCCAATTTTGTGGCCAAAGGATAGCCTGTTCATCTTTGACATCCCTTCAACCGTTCTCACTGTGGGTTTCTGGTGATGAGAATTTTAAAGCCAATCTGTGATTTACATGGATTACCATGATGCCCAGGACAGGGAGGCATTCACAGAAGTTCTATTCATATATGTATCTAGAGCACACAGAGGCAATGTTTCTGTATTAGACACGAGCAATTTCATTAATTTAAGTGGCCAACAGGCAGAGTTTTAATTCCCTTGATGATCTAGGAGTGGAGGTAAGGAGAAAAGGACTTAAAAGAGGCCAACTGAGATGCCTTTCCCCTGTTTTCACCCCAAAAGAGAAATCTCTGTTTTTTCTACAGCGATAAAACTCAGTGATATTGGTCATGGGGTCCCCCATTGCAATAAGATATCATAACCTTTAAGAAAAATGGAAACTTGGGAAGCAGATTTTCAGGCCTTTGTTTTCAAAATAATTTTAAAAACTATATAAGCACCCACATTTTTAAAAAATTATTCATCAGTAGCATAAATTTATGTGAATCTTTGTAGAAATGACAACCATTCTAGTTGCTGGGACTCTATGAAGTGTCCACTTGCACTGTGATTTTTCTTCAAATCATGTAAATGCTTGATATTTTTAATAATATCAGAGGTTACATGATACTCTCTAGATGTCTATTCCACTTATTTTATGGTCAAAAAATTACAACCCTGCTTTCAGATCTAAATAATTCTCATAACTCCCAGAAACACATTACAGTCTTTCCACCTGTTACCAAGTGAGAGCAAAGCTTAACAACTGGCTTTCATTTCTGGTACATTCAGCCAGCAATTCATTTCTGCCCATCCCACAAAGACAATGCATGTGCAAAAAAAAATATGGGCATGTGTTCATGATTATTCTTTTCAATCAGACATCATCATACCGGCAATATTGGAACCTTCCTGTTCCTGGCATCACAACCACTCCCTTCCAAAGCAAAGGACATGAACCCTGCCTCAACTCCTGTACCAGCAAGTCAAGGGCTTCTACTGAGGATCTTTTTCAGAGTCATGCAAAATTGAGTTCAAGAAGTGTAGACTGAAAGTAGACAGGGCCTGTTCTTTTTGCCAGAGATAGGCACTCCTGCCCCTCCTTCTGATTAAGGGTTTTGTTCTTTTGATGGAAGGAGTTTCAGTGGATGAGGAAAGCTACCCTTGAATTACCATCTCTTAAGTGGAAGCTGACAGTGCTAATAGTTCAAGCACAGGTTGATTGATGAGACTGTCCCAGACTTAGAGGCAGGCAATCTTTGTCATTGCAAGGCTCAGGCAAGCAGTTTCACCTGCCGCAATGCTAGTATCACTCCTCCTCTTCCCAGCCTGCTCAAAAGTAAGTGAGGAGCACTACTCTTACTGAGCACAAAAATTTCAGGTACTCTGAGTTTTGTTGACTTCACAGATCTGAGGACTTTGGTTGACAAATTGGGATTCCTCTACCAATGATTCTTAGTGAATAAGGTAGGATATGGAAGAACATGGGGGAAAAATCCAGGTTTTTTGAGGCCTGAAGCTTCTATAATTTGGGGGCCCTCTTTAAGAAAAAAGGTATTACACATTTATAAATACAAAAATTAGGTACAAAGTCTATAGTTATTCAGAACGTGAAAAAAGCTTGCAACAAATTACAGATTTTAAAATCCTGAGAAATACCACAAACATCACAAAGCCCAGAAAAAAATTGCACAATATTTTAAAATTAATTACCTATACATTTCTTACATTCTGTGACTGTATTTTCTCCGATCACCTCTTCATAATACAATAATATTGTCATGTAATCTTCTATAGAAAGAGCAAAAAGATAATAGTCTTTTCTGTAAATCTGCAAATAGGAATAATGTTCCTTCTTATTGGCTGTTTAGAAGATTTTATTTCAACTTTACAACCCATTAAAGGCAACGTAAAATTGTATTATGGGTGGTACATTTTCTTTTATATGAGAGCTGTAAGTCTGGATTTTCAAGTAATGAGCTTCTGCTTTAATACATTTTTAACCTTATTTTTCCTCCACAACCACATTTCTTAGTCCTCTTGTTCTGTACCATGCTGTCACAATACCAGGCGATTTCTCACAGAAGACGGTATGCCTAGAAGTATCCCCATGCTCGGACAGATAGCAACATATTCGCTATGACTGCAAATCACACATATACCATTAAATCTAAACTAAATGTATTTCTACTAAAATTGCTGCTCTTCAACTCCACCGAAAACAAAAAGTATGAAGGTGCAAAAGTCAGGATGTAAAAAGACAGTTGTTTCAATCAGTTGTGGTTAAAATGCCTCACTTTTCTAAATTTTGCAAAAATATATGACTATGTAAATACATTGAAAGTGAAGGGCTTGAAGATTAGCTTCGTTAGCATCAGCATAAATCTGCCATAGGGAAAACAGAAAAGGCTGTGCACCCTGTTCAACACACTCATCTCTCTCTGATTTTCCCCAAACTTCCCAACTTGTTTTACCACAAAGTCACTGGCAAGAAAGTTACTTATGTAGACTCTGCCAGGTAAATTTTTAACACTAGAATGACTATACTAATTGTCAAAGGAAGACACCATGAGGATTTAGGCACACACTCAACAAATACACAGGATCCTGGGAAAATCAATGACACAGATACAGAGCATTTGGAGAAATAAATACACAAAGACAGCTTAATTCTGTACATATTCATGTCAATGCATGTATTATGTATTTGTTAGACCAAGCATTGTGTATTAGTCCCTTTTCATGCTGCAGATAAAGACATACCCAAGACTGGGTAATTTATAAAGAAAAAGAGGTTTCACGGACTCACAGTTCCACTTGGCTGGGGAGGCCTCATAATCATGGTGGAAGGCGAAAGGCACAACTTACATGCAGGGACGCAAGAGAGAATGAGAGCCAAGTGAAACAGTAAACCCATTTGATAGGTTTGGCTGTGTCCCCACCCAAATCTCATCTTGAATTCCCACGTATTGTGGGAGGAAACTGGTCGGTGGTAATTGCATCATGGGACAAGTCTTTCCTATGCTGTTCTCATGATAATGAATAAATCTCACTACATCTGATGATTTAAAAAGAGGAATTCCCCTGCACAAGTTCTCTCTTTTTGCCTACTGCCATCCATGTAAGATGTGACTTGCTCCTCCTCGACTTTCACCATAATCATGAGACCTCTCCAGGCATGTGGAACTGTAAGTCCAATAAACCTCTTTCTTTTGTAAATTGCCTAGTCTCAGGTATGTCTTTATCAGGAGTGTGAAAACAGACTAATACACTCTTATAAAACCATCAGATCTCATGAGACTTATTCACTACCATGAGAACAGTATGGGGGAAACTGCCCCCATGATTCAATTATCTCCCACCAGTTCCTTCCCATGACACATGGGGATTATGGGAGCTACAATTTAAGGTGACATTTGGGTGGGGATACAGCCAAACCATATCATTCCACCCCTGGCCCCTCACAAATCTCATGTCCTCACATTTCAAAACAAGTCATGCCCTCCCAACAGTCCCCCAAAGTCTTAACTCATTTCAGCATGACCTAAAAAGTCCACATTCCAAAATCTCATCTGAGACAAGGCAAGTCCCTTCTGCCTATCAGTCAGTAAAATCAAAAGCAAGTTAGTTACTTCCTAGATACAACGGGGGTACAGGCACTGGATAAAAACACCCATTCCAAATGGGAGAAATTGGCCAAAATGAAGCGGTTAAAGGCCCCATGCAAGTCTGAAATCCAGTGGGGCAGTCAAATATTAAAGCTCCAGAATGTTCTCCTTTGACTCCATGTCTCATATCCAGGTCATGCTGATGCCAGAGGTGGGTTCCCATGGTCTTGAGCAGCTCCACCCTGTAGCTTTGCAGGGTATAGCCTTTATCCTGGCTGTTTTCATGGGCTGGTGTTGAATGTCTGCAGTTTTTCCAGGTGCACCATGCAAGCTGTCAGTGGATCTACCATTCTGGGGTCTGGAGGATAGTGGCCCTCTTCTCACAGCTCCACTAGTCAGTTCCCCATTGGGGACACTGTGCGGGAGCTTCAACCCCATGTTTCCCTCAGGTTCTCCCTGAGGCCTCTGCCCCTGCAGTAGACTTCTGCCTGGACATACATCCTCTGAAATCTAGGCAGGGGTTCCCAAACCTCAATTCTTTTTTTTTTTTTTCAGATGGAGTTTTGCTCTTGTTGCCCAGGCTGGAGTGCAATGGTGGGATCTCAGCTCACTGCAACCTCCACCTCCCAGGTTCAAGTGATTCTCCCACCTCAGCCTCCCAAGTAGTTGGGATTACAGGCATGCACCACCACACCCAGCTAATTTTTTGTATTTTTAGTAGAGACGGGGTTTCTCCATGTTGGTCAGGCTGGTCTCAAGCTCCCGATCTCAGGTGATGCACCCACTTCAGCATCCCAAAATGCTGGGATTACAGGCATGAGCCACCATGCCCGGCCTTCCCAAACCTCAATTCTTGACTTCTGGGTAACCTCAGGTTCAACACCACATGAAAGCTGCCAAGGCTTGGGCTTGCATCCTCTGAAGTCACAGCGCAAGCTATACTTTATCCCCTTTGAGCCATGGTTAGAGTATCCGGGATGCAGTTCACCAAGTCCCTATGCAGCACACAGCATGAGAACCCTGGGCCCAGCACATGAAACCATTTTTTCCTCCTGGGCCTCTGGGCCTGTGATGGGAGGAGCTACCGTGAAAACCTCTGATATGCCCTGGAGACATTTTTCCCCATTTTCGTGGTGATTAACATTTGACTCCTTGTTACTTATGCAACTTTCTGTAGCTGACTTGAATTTCTCCTCAGAATGGGTTTTTCTTTTCTATCATATCATCAGGCTACAAATCTTCCAAATTTTGATGCTCTGTTTCCCTTTTAAAACTGAATGCTTTTATTAGCACCCAAGTCACCTCTTGAATACTTTGCTGCTTAGAAATTTCTTCTGCCAGATACCCTAAATCTTCTTCCTCGAGTTCAAAGTTCCAGAAATCTCTAGGGCAGGAGCAAAATGTGGCCAGTCTCTTTGTTAAAACATAACAAGAGCTACTTTTACTCCAGTTCCCAACAAGTTCCTTATCTCCATCTGAGACAACCTTAGCCTGGATTTCATTGTCCATATTATGATCAGCACTTTAATCAAAGCCAATCAACAAGTCTCTAGGAAGTTCCAAAGTTTCCCACATTTTCCTGTCTTCTTCTGAGCCCTCTAAACTGTTCCAACCTCTGCCTGATACCCAGTTCCAATGTCACTACCACATTTTCAGGTATCTTTACAGCAGTGCCCCACTCTATCAGTACCAGCTTATTGTATTAGTCTGTTTTCATGCTGTTGATAAAGACATACTCAAGACTGGGTAATTTATTAAAAAAAAAAAAAGGTTTAATGGACTCACAGTTCCATGTGGTTGGGGAGGCCTCACAATCATGTCAAAAGGTGAAATGCATGTCCTACATGGCAGCAGGCAAGAGAGAATAAGAGCCAAGTGAAAGGGGAGGCCCCTTATAAAACCATCAGATCTTGTGAGACTTATTTACTACCACTAAAACAGTATGAGGGAAATCACCCCACCATGATTCAATTATCTCCCACTGGGTCCCTCCCACAACACATGGGTTATGAGAGCTACAATTCAAGATAAGATTTGGGTGGGGACACAGCCAAACCATATCACATTGTACTTGGCGTTAGAGATATGCAGTCTGGACTTTGCCCTCTGTAGAGTCCTCATCTTAAGGATAATGTGTTAACTCAAATTCTCACATGATAAAGAAATATGTTTTTACTTAAAAATGCATGAAATCATGAAAAAAAACCCTCCAAGAAAAGACAGGTGAATATTTAACTGATCTGTTTTGGAGGAAAGATAATTACAGCATATAACACAAGAAACCACAAAGGAACATCTATAGGTTTAAGTATATTACGATTAAGCTCATCTCTACACACAAACTATTATCAACTACATTGAAAATCAAAAAGTGAGCTGGGGAAAATCTCTAATACATTTACTGCAGATGGAGGGTAAATATAATTTTTATATAGAGTTATTTGAATTAGCAAAGAAAAGATCTAGTAATCCAATAGAAAAGTAGACAAGAGAGAGGAATAGATAATTCACCAAAGAAATATATTACCAAAACATATGAACACAAATTTTTAAATATGAATTCAATCAATGAGATTATTTTTCATTTACAAAATTACTAAAATTGTTTGTTTTAAAGGCAGAGTTTAGTCCTGGTGAAAGCACGTTAAGAGCAATTCCGGAAGGGGAGGAGCCAAGATGGCCGAATAGGAACAGCTCCGGTCTACAGCTCCCAGCGTGAGCGACACAGAAGACGGGTGATTTCTGCATTTCCATCTGAGGTACCAGGTTCATCTCACTAGGGAGTGCCAGACAGTGGGCACAGGCCAGTGGGTGCGCGCACCGTGCGCAAGCCGAAGCAGGGCGAGGCATAGCCTCACCTGGGAAGCGCAAGGGGTAAGGGAGTTCCCTTTCCGAGTCAAAGAAAGGGGTGACGGATGCACCTGGAAAATCGGGTCACTCCCACCCGAATATTGCGCTTTTCAGACCGGCTTAAAAAACGGCGCACCACGAGACTATATCCCACACCTGACTCGGAGGGTCCTACGCCCACGGAATCTCGCTGATTGCTAGCACAGCAGTCTGAGATCAAACTGCAAGGCGGCAGTGAGGCTGGGGGAGGGGCGCCCACCATTGCCCAGGCTTGCTTAGGTAAACAAAGCAGCCGGGAAGCTCAAACTGGGTGGAGCCCACCACAGCTCAAGGAGGCTTGCCTGCCTCTGTAGGCTCCACCTCTGGGGGCAGGGCACAGACAAACTAAAAGACAGCAGTAACCTCTGCAGACTTAAATGTCCCTGTCTGACAGCTTTGAAGAGAGCAGTGGTTCTCCCAGCACGCAGCTGGAGATCTGAGAACGGGCAGACTGCCTCCTCAAGTGGGTCCCTGACCCCTGACCCCCGAGCAGCCTAACTGGGAGGCACCCCCCAGCAGGGGCACACTGACACCTCACACGGCAGGGTATTCCAACAGACCTGCAGCTGAGGGTCCTGTCTGTTAGAAGGAAAACTAACAAACAGAAAGGACATCCACACCGAAAACCCATCTGTACATCACCATCATCAAAGACCAAAAGTAGATAAAACCACAAAGATGGGGAAAAAACAGAACAGAAAAACTGGAAACTCTAAAACGCAGAGCACCTCTCCTCCTCCAAAGGAACGCAGTTCCTCACCAGCAACGGAACAAAGCTGGATGGAGAATGATTTTGACGAGCTGAGAGAAGAAGGCTTCAGACGATCAAATTACTCTGAGCTACGGGAGGACATTCAAACCAAAGGCAAAGAAGTTGAAAACTTTGAAAAAAATTTAGACGAATGTATAACTAGAATAACCAATACAGAGAAGTGCTTAAAGGAGCTGATGGAGCTGAAAACCAAGGCTCGAGAACTACGTGAAGAATGCAGAAGCCTCAGGAGCCGATGCAATCAACTGGAAGAAAGGGTATCAGCAATGGAAGATGAAATGAATGAAATGAAGCGAGAAGGGAAGTCTAGAGAAAAAAGAATAAAAAGAAATGAGCAAAGCCTCCAAGAAATATGGGACTATGTGAAAAGACCAAATCTACGTCTGATTGGTGTACCTGAAAGTGATGCGGAGAATGGAACCAAGTTGGAAAACAATCTGCAGGATATTATCCAGGAGAACTTCCCCAATCTAGCAAGGCAGGCCAACATTCACATTCAGGAAATACAGAGAACGCCACAAAGATACTCCTCGAGAAGAGCAACTCCAAGACACATAATTGTCAGATTCACCAAAGTTGAAATGAAGGAAAAAATGTTAAGGGCAGCCAGAGAGAAAGGTCGGGTTACCCTCAAAGGGAAGCCCATCAGACTAACAGCGGATTTCTCGGCAGAAACCCTACAAGCCAGAAGAGAGTGGGGGCCAATATTCAACATTCTTAAAGAAAAGAATTTTCAACCCAGAATTTCATATCCAGCCAAACTAAGCTTCATAAGTGAAGGAGAAATAAAATACTTTACAGACAAGCAAATGCTGAGAGATTTTGTCACCACCAGGCCTGCCCTAAAAGAACTCCTGAAGGAAGCGCTAAACATGGAAAGGAACAACCGGTACCAGCCGCTGCAAAATCATGCCAAAATGTAAAGACCATCGAGACTAGGAAGAAACTGCATCAACTAATGAGTAAAATCACCAGCTAACATCATAATGACAGGATCAAATTCACACATAACAATATTGACTTTAAATGTAAATGGACTAAATTCTCCAATTAAAAGACACAGACTGGCAAGTTGGATAAAGAGTCAAGACCCATCAGTGTGCTGTATTCAGGAAACCCATCTCACGTGCAGAGACACATATAGGCTCAAAATAAAAGGATGGAGGAAGATCTACCAAGCAAATGGAAAACAAAAAAAGGCAGGGGTTGCAATCCTAGTCTCTGATAAAACAGACTTTAAACCAACAAAATCAAAAGAGACAAAGAAGGCCATTACATAATGGTAAAGGGATCAATTCAACAAGAGGAGCTAACTATCCTAAATATATATGCACCCAATACAGGAGCACCCAGATTCATAAAGCAAGTCCTTAGTGACCTACAAAGAGACTTAGACTCCCACACATTAATAATGGGAGACTTTAACACCCCACTGTCAACATTAGACAGATCAACGAGACAGAAAGTCAACAAGGATACCCAAGAATTGAACTCAGCTCTGCACCAAGTGGACGTAATAGACATCTACAGAACTCTCCACCCCAAATCAACAGAATATACATTCTTTTCAGCACCACACCACACCTATTCCAAAATTGACCACATAGTTGGAAGTAAAGCTCTCCTCAGCAAATGTAAAAGAACAGAAATTATAACAAACTATCTCTCAGACCACAGTGCAATCAAACTAGAACTCAGGATTAAAAATCTCACTCAAAGCCGCTCAACTACATGGAAACTGAACAACCTGCTCCTGAATGACTACTGGGTACATAACGAAATGAAGGCAGAAATAAAGATGTTCTTTGAAACCAACGAGAACAAAGACACAACATACCAGAATCTCTGGGATGCATTCAAAGCAGTGTGTAGAGGGAAATTTATAGCACTAAATGCCCACAAGAGAAAGCAGGAAAGATCCAAAATTGACACCCTAACATCACAATTAAAAGAACTAGAAAAGCAAGAGCAAACACATTCAAAAGCTAGCAGAAGGCAAGAAATAACTAAAATCAGAGCAGAACTGAAGGAAATAGAGACACAAAAAACCCTTCCAAAAATTAATGAATCCAGGAGCTGGTTTTTTGAAAGGATCAACAAGATTGATAGACCGCTAGCAAGACTAATAAAGAAAAAAAGAGAGAAGAATCAAATAGACACAATAAAAAATGATAAAGGGGATATCACCACCGATCCCACAGAAATACAAACTACCATCAGAGAATACTACAAACACCTCTACGCAAATAAACTAGAAAATCTAGAAGAAATGGATACATTCCTCGACACATACACTCTCCCAAGACTAAACCAGGAAGAAGTTGAATCTCTGAATAGACCAATAACAGGAGCTGAAATTGTGGCAATAATCAATAGTTTACCAACCAAAAAGAGTCCAGGACCAGATGGATTCACAGCCGAATTCTACCAGAGGTACAAGGAGGAACTGGTACCATTGCTTCTGAAACTATTCCAATCAATAGAAAAAGACGGAATCCTCCCTAACTCATTTTATGAGGCCAGCATCATTCTGATACCAAAGCCGGGCAGAGACACAACAAAAAAAGAGAATTTTAGACCAATATCCTTGATGAACATTGATGCAAAAATCCTCAATAAAATACTGGCAAACCGAATCCAGCAGCACATCAAAAAGCTTATCCACCATGATCAAGTGGGCTTCATCCCTGGGATGCAAGGCTGGTTCAATATACGCAAATCAATAAATGTAATCCAGCATATAAACAGAGCCAAAGACAAAAACCACATGATTATCTCAATAGATGCAGAAAAAGCCTTTGACAAAATTCAACAACCCTTCATGCTAAAAACTCTCAAAAAATTAGGTATTGATGGGACGTATTTCAAAATAATAAGAGCTATCTATGACAAACCCACAGCCAATATCATACTGAATGGGCAAAAACTGGAAGCATTCCCTTTGAAAACTGGCACAAGACAGGGATGCCCTCTCTCACCGCTCCTATTCAACATAGTGTTGGAAGTTCTGGCCAGGGCAATCAGGCAGGAGAAGGAAATAAAGGGTATTCAATTAGGAAAAGAGGAAGTCAAATTGTCCCTGTTTGCAGACGACATGATTGTTTATCTAGAGAACCCCATTGTCTCAGCCCAAAATCTCCTTAAGCTGATAAGCAACTTCAGCAAAGTCTCAGGATACAAAATCAATGTACAAAAATCACAAGCATTCTTATACACCAACAACAGACAAACAGAGAGCCAAATCATGAGTGAACTCCCATTCACAATTGCTTCAAAGAGAATAAAATACCTAGGAATCCAACTTACAAGGGATGTGAAGGACCTCTTCAAGGAGAACTACAAACCACTGCTCAAGGAAATAAAAGAGGATACAAACAAATGGAAGAACATTCCATGCTCATGGGTAGGAAGAATCAATATCGTGAAAATGGCCATACTGCCCAAGGTCATTTACAGATTCAATGCCATCCCCATCAAGCTACCACTGACTTTCTTCACAGAATTGGAAAAAACTACTTTAAAGTTCATATGGAACCAAAAAAGAGCCCGCATTGCCAAGTCAATCCTAAGCCAAAAGAACAAAGCTGGAGGGATCACACTACCTGACTTCAAACTATACTACAAGGCTACAGTAACAAAAACAGCATGGTACTGGTACCAAAACAGAGATATAGATCAATGGAACAGAACAGAGCCCTCAGAAATAACGCCGCATACCTACAACTATCTGATCTTTGACAAACCTGAGAAAAACAAGCAATGGGGAAAGGATTCCCTATTTAATAAATGGTGCTGGGAAAACTGGCTAGCCATATGTAGAAAGCTGAAACTGGATCCCTTCCTAACAACTTATACAAAAATCAATTCAAGATGGATTAAAGATTTAAACGTTAGACCTAAAACCATAAAAACCCTAGAAGAAAACCTAGGCATTACCATTCAGGACATAGGCGTGGGCTAGGACTTCATGTCCAAAACACCAAAAGCAATGGCAACAAAAGACAAAATTGACAAATGGGATCTAATTAAACTAAAGAGCTTCTGCACAGCAAAAGAAACTACCATCAGAGTGAACAGGCAACCTACAACATGGGAGAGAATTTTCGCAACCTACTCATCTGACAAAGGGCTAATATCCAGAATCTACAATGAACTCAAACAAATTTACAAGAAAAAAACAAACAACCCCATCAAAAAGTGGGCGAAGGATATGAACAGACACTTCTCAAAAGAAGACATTTATGCAGCCAAAAAACACATGAAAAAATGCTCAGCATCACTGGCCATCAGAGAAATGCAAATCAAACCCACTATGAGATATCATCTCACACCAGTTAGAATGGCAATCATTAAAAAGTCAGGAAACAACAGATGCTGGAGAGGATGTGGAGAAATAGGAACACTTTTACACTGTTGGTGGGACTGTAAACTAGTTCAACCATTGTGGAAGTCAGTGTGGCGATTCCTCAGGGATCTAGAACTAGAAATACCATTTGACCCAGCCATCCCATTACTGGGTATATACCCAAAGGATTATAAATCATGCTGCTATAAAGACATGCACATGTATGTTTATTGCGGCATTATTCACAATAGCAAAGACTTGGAACCAACCCAAATGTCCAACAATGATAGACTGGATTAAGAAAATGTGGCACATATACACCATGGAATACTACGCAGCCATAAAAAATGATGAGTTCATGTCCTTTGTAGGGACATGGATGAAATTGGAAATCATCATTCTCAGTAAACTATCGCAAGAACAAAAAACCAAACACCGCATATTCTCACTCATAGGTGGGAATTGAACAATGAGATCACATGGACACAGGAAGGGGAATATCACACTCTGGGGACTGTTGTGGGGTGGGGGGAGGGGGGAGGGATAGCACTGGGAGATATACCTAATGCTAGATGACGAGTTAGTGGGTGCAGCGTACCAGCATGGCACATGTATACATATGTAACTATCCTGCACAATGTGCACATGTACCCTAAAACTTAAAGTATAATAAAAAAAAAAAAAGTGGCAAAAAAAAAAAAAGAGCAATTCCGCCATATTGTTAGTGGGAGTTTCAATTGGTATAAATATTGCAGTAGGTTGAGTAAGAGCCCCCAAAGATGGACAGGTCAAAAGTGTTAATATCTATGAACAAATACTTCTACTTTTAAAATTATCCTAGGAAATAATTAGAGATGTAAAAAGTGTAGGGGAAATGTTGTTTATAGTACTATACTTGTAGTAGCAAAATAGTGGATGCAAACTACATGTCCAACAATAAACAATAATACAGTAACTTATAGTCTACACATATAAAGAAATAATTTGCAGTCATAGATTTTTTGAATAATGTTCAATGTCATAAAACCATGCCTAAGGTATAATATACAGATGTTTTAAAGTAGGACATAAGAACATTTACATATGGACAATGTTACATAATCAAGTTCCTCACAATGTGCTTATGTTAATGAAAATGTTAGAAAAAACCACGAATGTGCAACAACAAATAAATTCTATAACATCACATGACTGCATACTGGGAAGCTACACCAGGGATTACAATTTGCTTGTCTAATATATTCTACTTTACCCTTAACAATAACCCCAATTCTATTTGAAGCTACTTCCCAGATAACAGTACATTTCCCCGCTTCCTTTAACAGCTAGATGATCATGAGACTATGTTTTGGTTAATAGAAAAAAAAAAAAAGCAAAATTTCCTGAGTGGAACTTCAGAGAACACCCCTCTAAAAGACAGAAAACTGGTAGATTTTCTTTTTCTCATTCTTTTATTTGTGCTTCAAATATGGATAGAGTTCTGACAGCCACTTCAGACCCTGTGACAACTTGAGAATGGAAACCACATGCTAAGCCTCGTAGAGAAGAAATATAAAAATGTCCTAGGTCCATAATGACCACAGAAATGCTAAGCATGCATTGAATGGGTTATTTCTAGACTTCTTTAATGTGAAAAAAATACAAGTCTCTCTTACTTAAGTATCTGATTTGAGTTTTCTGTTACAAGCCTCCAAATTTCAATTTAACACAATAGTTTTTATTTATTTATTCATTTATTTTTTGAGATGGAGTCTCCCTCTGCCACCCAGGCAGGAGTGCAGTGGCGCGATCTCAGCTCACTGCAAGCTCCACCTCCTGGGTTCACGCCGTTCTCCTGCCTCAGCCTCCCAAGTAGCTGGGACTACAGGCGCCCGCCACCACGCCCAGCTAATTTTTGCATTTTTAGTACAGACAGGGTTTCACCATGTTAGTCAGGATGGTCTCAATCTCCTGACCTTGTGATCCGCCTGCCTAGGCCTCCCAAAGTGCTGGGATTACAGGCGTGAGCCACCGTGCCCAGCCTTACATAATAGTTATTTTTAAAATCTGCTTAGTAACATTTGCAAAATAGGTAATTCAAACAAATCTTTCCACGGAAAACAAATAGAAAAGTTAGACAAAATTATTTTTACAAGATAACTTGAAGCTATGAGAAAAAAGGAGGCTGTAAAAAAATTATAAACCAAAAATGTAGGAGAAAAGGGCAGAGAGAGACAAATCTAGCATTTGGGGCAACTTCAAATGTAAGAGGGTGCATAGATCCTGGAAGAGTAGCTAAGCGGCTCAGAACCTAAGAAGAGCTTTTGAACAACTTGTAGGGTAGAAAGACAAAACTTGAAATCCAAGATTCCAGTGCTTTATATTAGGAACCCAAAAAGCTGTACCTTAAGAATAAAGATAACTCAGTAATATACCAACCCTCAAAAAAATGAAGAAAGTTCAATAATCTCAAGCCCTGAAATTAGATTAAGGTTATCCCAATTGTTTGTGCTCCCAGCCACTTGTCAGATGCAAAAGTAAAGCTTCACTAAAGAAAAATAACATTATCTTAGTTTATTATTTCCAGAATTGTTTATATACAATATCTTGTGCTCAACCAAAAATAAACAGACACAAAACAGAGACAAAAATTGTAACAAGACAGACAGCAAAAGAAATAGAGAGAGGAGAAAGAGAGGGAAAGGGAGGAGAAGAGAAAGAGAAAAAGAAAGAGAGAAATTACTTAATAGAAACAAAGCAATCAAATATCAAGATAATAAAGTTATCAAAACTAAGTGTTGAATCAGCTAACTAGATAGTGAACTTGTTGAAAACTATGCCAAATATTTTCAAGGAAATAAATCAAGATTGGAAATATTTTCCTAAAAAACTCTCAGGAATCACAAAAGAAGTGAATCAGATCAAAATTCCAAAATCAAAAATACAATAATCAAAATTAAGAATCCAATGGATAAATTTAAGAACAAATTTGTATTAATCTAAATACTATATTCAGATTAAGTTACAATTGTGAAATAATAAAAAAATATACATAATGGTCTCTGTCCAAAGTACTTGGCACAGAGTTCCTAAAACTCTTATAATGTCCTAAGCAATAAGGGTGCTAGAATTATTTCTTCTAATGTGTGGTCTCTGTTCTGGTTCCTGAGAGATAGCTCCTGATACCCTTGTAGACCAGGGTGCTAGGAGAATCTTCTGTTCTAACATTTGGCCTTTGCCCCTTGGTTCCCGACACAGTGCTCCTTCCAATCCCTTGGAATATTCTGGGTGATAGGAGAATCTTTTCTTCTAATGAAGCAATTCTTGGTGGGCTTCTGGATAGCCTCAGGATAGGGGCTGGTTGCCAGGGGCAACTCACCATGTGATTAAAAGCTTGGAACATTCAGACCCACCCCTAACCTCTGGAGAGGAAAAAGGGGCTAAAGGTTGAGTTTATCACTAATGCCCAGTGATGTAATCAACCATCCATATGTAATGAAGCCTTCATCAAAACCTAAAGTAACTTGCTTCAGATGAGCTTTGAAACAGTGGAACACATGGAAGTTCCTGGGGGATGGGTACTCAGAGAGGGTATAGAAACTCCACACTCCTTCTCATGTGCCTTGCCCTATGCACCTCTTCCATCTGGCTGTTCATCTTTGTAATATCCTTTATAATAAACTGGTTTAAATGTAAATAAAGTGTTTCCCAGAGAAGGAGGTCATGGGAACCCCCAATTTATAGCTGGCCATCAGATGCCCAGGTTACAACCTACTATTTGCAACTAGCACCTGCAGCAGGGGAGGTCTTGTGGGACTGAGTCCTCAACCTATGGGATCTGATGCTATCTACAGGTAGATAGTGTAAGAATTGAGTTGAATAAGAGGATACCAGCTATTGTCTGCTGAAGAATCTACTACAGAATCAATTGGTTGCTGGTAGGGAGAAATCCCCACAAATTTTGGTGACCAGAGGCCACAAAAGTATTCTAAATACTTTTTTTCTTTATTTCTCAATGCTTTTTTCCCCCTATATCTCAGAGCAGCTGAAGAGAGAATTAGTGATTTGGAAGACAAGTGGATGGGGAGAGAGTGTTCAGGATAAGCATATATTAAAAGCACAAAAAATATGAAAAAGTAAAATAACAAAACACTTAAAAGACACACTAAGAAGGTCTGACACACCTGGACTCTCAGAATAAGGGGACAAATAATCAGCTAAGAAAACTCTAAACCTGATGAAAATGCCATAGCTTATGAGCTCAAGAAGTATATATGAAGAGGAAACAATTACAACTTCTGTTTCTACCCAAGATACAGAAATAGGAACCAGATTTACCATCGTGCCATAAACAAATGGAAAGCAAAAAATATATATATGAAAATTGATTTTCGGACCCTGAGTAACAGGCAATGTAGGGCTATAATCCTGGATAACAAGAAAACAAATAAGCAAGGTAAACCTTATGCTTTTACCAGCTTGTGTTTAGAGGCAATTTCAAAGCTGTAGTAAAGAAAGGGGAACCAAAATAGAGCCTAATGGTCTCACTAAGTGAAGGGAACAGAATGTGATTTAAAATTTTTTTTTATTTTTTCCCTTATGTTTCATTTAGGATTTTCTCAATGTCTGATTTTCATAATTTTTCTTTATATTTATCTTGTGTGGAGTTTGCTGAACTTCTCACATCTCTTGCCTATTATCTCTTCAATGGTTGCTTAAGTCTCATTCTCTTTCTCCTTTCTTTCTGGGACTTTACTTATATATACTGTCATGCAACACTTAACAAAGGGAATATATGTTTTGAAAATTTCATTATTAGGTAATTTCATCACTGTGTAAACATCATAGAGTATATTTCTGCAAACCTAAATGGAAAGTGTACAATAGCGTATTGCACACTTAGGCTATATGGTGTAGCCTATTGCTCCTAGCCTACAAACTTGTATAGCATTTTACTGTGCTGAGTACTGCAGGCCATTGTAATACAATAGTATTTTTGTATCTAAACATAGAAAAGATACAGTGATAGTGCTATATTATAATCTTCTCAGACCGCCATCATATTTCTAGTCTATTGAATTCTTCATTCATTCATATTTTTCTATGTTTTGGTAATTTATATTCACTTGACTTTGAGTTCCTCAATGTTATCTAGGATGTACAATCTAATGTTAAACAATTCCAATGAGTTCTTAATTTAGTTATTGCTTTTCTTTTCAGATCCATAATATTCACTTGCAAATTTTTTATAGATTGTATTTATCTGTTGAAATTGCCATCTTTTTATCAATATTGTCATTTTTCTGCTTTCCTTAACAAATTTTATAGTCATTTTATAGTCTTTGCTGCTAATTCCAGCATCTGGATCATCTGGGGACTGGTCTATATAGTTATCTTTAATTATGGATCATATTTTTCACCTTTTTCATATGTCTCATCATTGTTTTATTTATGCCAGAAAGAACAATAGAGACAGGAGTAAATGTTATGTTCCTTCATAAAGAGCATCCCTTGTCCTTTATTAAGCAGGCGGGGTGAATGGCTGGCTATTTTTGAACTAATTATTAATTAAGCTGGGTGACAGTTTGGTTGCTACTTTAGTTTCACTCTGTCACAATTTAATAAAATGTATGAGAAGTAGCAAGGAAGAAACACAGACTGATAGAATTCACACATAGAAAATCAAAAAGAACTTACAGACTGGATATAAGGTCAATATGCAAAAATCAGTAGTTTTATTATACATCGACAAACAAAAAATGAAATTTTAAATAATATCATCTACAATAGTATCCAAATATATTACATTTCTAGGAATTAATCTAAGAAAACATGTAAAGCATCTCTATTGAGAACAATATAAAACATTATGGAAAGAAATAAGCATCCAAATCAGGGTCCAGCCAACTTTTTCGGTAAGGATCAAGTAATAAGTATTTTAGCCTTTGTAGCTAACTGGTCTATATCATAACTGCCCAATTCTGCATTATAATGCCAACACAGAAATAGCCAATGTGTAAACCAATAGGTGTGACGGTGTTCCCATAAAACTTTTTTTCAAAAACAGGCAGAGGATACATATTTATCCTATAGACTGTAGTTTGTTGACCCCTGATCTAAATAATCACAGAAATAAAATATATTAATATGTAATAAATACACAATAACTATGTTCATTCTCCCCAAATTGATTTTTTAATTCAAATCCTTCACAGTCAAATTCAGATGTTTGTGGGGTTATTTTTTGTTTATTTGTTTTTTGTTTTGGTAAATATTGACAAGCTAATTCCAAAATGCAACAAAAATTAAATGGGCAAAAATTTGCCAAGACAACACTGAAGAAAAACAGAATTAAAAGACTTCACAGATGTCAAGAGTTATTTTAACACTCTAGTAATTAACAAAGCGTGGTATTGCCAACAGAATATATGCCTAGACAAATAGAACCTAGGAGGCAATCCAGTAACGTCTTTGCATGTACAAACATTTGATTCATGAGAAAGCTATCACTGCAAAGCAGTGGAGAAGGGATGGTCATTCCAATAACCCATCTAGATGGGTCATCTAGATAGAAATAATGTAAAAGAAGATATCCTCATATAATACACAAAATTAATTATATGTATATGATAGATCAAAATGTGAAAAATAAAACAATGAGGCTTCCAAAAGAAACTACAGAGGAATATTTTCAGAACTTTGAGGTAGGCAAAAATTTCTTAAACAGTACATATAAAAGACTAGTGGCAAAAGAGAAGACATTAAAAAGAAACACGTCTAATTATCAAAGACATTTTGAGTGCAAAGAGAAGCCATGGGCTGAGAGAAGATGTTTTCAGAGACTTAGATAGATATTACATAAAAGAAGATCTCCAGGTGAAAAGATGCCAAGGATTATAACACATCAGGAAAAATGTAAATCAAAATCACAAAAAGATATCAATAAGAGTTGGAGTGGCTAAAATAGCAAGAATGATAATATTAAATATTGGTGAAAATGTGGGACGCCTAAAATTCTCATACACTGCTGGTGGGCCGTAAGTTGGAAGAACTATATTATATGCTAAAGTTGAATATACACATTGGAAGAACTACATTGCATGCTAAAGTTAAATGTACACATTTCCTATTAACCAATTCCATTTTTACGTATAGTTCAAAAAGAAATATATGCACATATACACAACAATGTTCACAGTGGCACTATTCGTAATAATCCAATAAATTTGTATTATTTCCCATAAAACTGGGAAACAACACAAATTCTTGACATCAGTAGAATGGATAAATCATTTGTAGAATATTAATTCAATATACTATTATGCAATAATGAAAATAAACTACTGTCGCACATATAATATGGTTATAGCTCAGAAACATAATGCAGAGTAAAAGAATTTGCCAGATATGGAAAATATGTATTATATTGTTTCATTTTTTTAAATTTTATTATTATACTTTAAGTTTTAGGGTACATGGGCACAACGTGCAAGTTTGTTACATATGTATACATGTGTCATGTTGGTGTGCTGCACCCATTAACTCGTCATTTAGCATTAGGTATATCTCCTAATGCTATCCCTCCCCACTTCCTCCACCCCACAACAGTCCCCAGTGTGTGATGTTCCCCTTCTGTGTCCATGTGTTCTCATTGTTCAATTCCCACCTATGAGTGAGAACATGCAGTGTTTGGTATTTTGTCCTTGCCATAGTTTGCTGAGAATTATGGTTTCCAGCTTCATCCATGTCCCTACAAAGGACATGAACTCATCATTTTTTATGGCTGCATAGTATTCCATGGTGTATATGTGCCACATTTTCTTAATCCAGTCTGTCATTGTTGGACATTTGGGTTGGTTCCAAGTCTTTGCTCTTGTGAATAGCACCGCAATAAACATACGTGTGCATGTGTCTTTATAGCAGCATGATTTATAATCCTTTGGGTATATACCCAGTAATGGGATGGCTGGGTCAAATGATATTTCTAGTTCTAGATCCCTGAGGAATCGCCACACTGACTTCCACAATGGTTGAACTAGTTTACAGTCCCATCAACAGTGTAAAAGTGTTCCTATTTCTCCACATCCTCTCCAGCATCTGTTGTTTCCTGACTTTTTAATGATCACCATTCTACCTGGTGTGAGATGGTGTCTCATTGTGGTTTCGATTTGCATTTCTGTGATGGCCAGTGATGCTGAGCATTTTTTCATGTGTTTTTTGGCTGCATAAATGTCTTCTTTTGAGAAGTGTCTGTTCATATCCTTCACCCACTTTTTGATGGGGTTGTTTGTTTTTTTCTTGTAAATTTGTTTGAGTTCATTGTAGATTCTGGATATTAGCCCTTCGTCAGATGAGTAGGTTGCAAAAATTTTCTCCCATTCTGTAGGTTGCCTGTTCACTCTGATGGTAGTTTCTTTCGATGTGCAGAAGCTCTTTAGTTTAATTAGATCCCATTTGTCAATTTTGGCTTTTGTTGCCATTGCTTTTGGTGTTTTAGACATGAAATCTTTGCCCATGCCTATGTCCTGAATGGTAATGCCTAGGTTTTCTTCTAGGGTTTTTATGGTTTTAGGTCTAACATACAAGTCTTTAATCCATCTTGAATTAATGTTTCTACAAGGTGTAAGGAAGGGATCCAGTTTCAGCTTTCTACATGTGGCTAGCCAGTTTTCCCAGCACCATTTATTAAATAGGGAATCCTTTCCCCATTGCTTGTTTTTCAGGTTTGTCAAAGATCAGATAGTTGTAGATATGTGGCACTATTTCTGAGGGCTCTGTTCTGTTCCACTGGTCTATATCTCTGTTTTGGTACCAGTACCATGCTGTTTTGGTACCAGTACCGTGCTGTTTTGGTTACCTTAGGCTTGTAGTATAGTTTGAAGTCAGGTAGTGTGATGCCTCCAGCTTTGTTCTTTTGGCTTAGGATTGACTTGGCAATGCGGGCTCTTTTTTGGTCCCATATGAACTTTAAAGTAGTTTTTTCCAATTCTGTGAAGAAAGTCATTGGTAGCTTGATGAGGATGGCATTGAATCTATAAATTACCTTGGGCAGTATTGCCATTTTCATGATATTGATTCTTCCTACCCATGAGCATAGAATGTTCTTCCATTTGTTTGTATCCTCTTTTATTTCCTTGAGCAGTGGTTTGTAGTTCTCCTTGAAGAGGTCCTTCACATCCCTTGTAAGTTGGATTCCTAGGTATTTTATTCTCTTTGAAGCAATTGTGAATGGGAGTTCACTCATGATTTGGCTCTCTGTTTGTATGTTATTGGTGTATAAGAATGCTTGTGATTTTTGCACATTGATTTTGTATCCTGAGACTTTGCTGAAGTTGCTTATCAGCTTAAGGAGATTTTAGGCTGAGACAATGGGGTTTTCTAGATATACAATCATGTCATCTGCAAACAGGGACAATTTGACTTCCTCTTTTCCTAATTGAATACCCTTTATTTCTTTCTCCTGCCTGATTGCCCTGGCCAGAACTTCCAACACTATGTTGAATAGGAGTGTTGAGAGAGGGCATCCCTGTCTTGTGCCAGTTTTCAAAGGGAATGCTTCCAGTTTTTGTCTATTCAGTATGATATTGGCTGTGGGTTTGTCATAGATAGCTCTTACTATTTTGAGATGCGTCCCATCAATACCTAATTTATTGAGAGTTTTTAGCATGAAGGTTGTTGAATTTTGTCAAAGGCCTTTTCTGCATCTATTGAGATAATCATGTGGTTGTTGTCTTTGGTTCTGTTTATATGCTGGATTACATTTATTGATTTGCATATGTTGAACCAGCCTTGCATCCCAGGGATGAAGCCCACTTGATCATAGTGGATAAGCTTTTTGATGTGCTGCTGGATTCGGTTTGCCAGTATTTTATTGAGGATTTTTGCATCAATGTTCATCAAGGATATTGGTCTAAAATTCTCTTTTTTTGTTGTGTCTCTGCCAGGCTTTGGTATCAGGATTATGCTGGTCTCATAAAATGAGTTGGGGAGGATTCTCTCTTTTTCTATTGATTGGAATAGTTTCAGAAGGAATGGTACCAGCTCCTCCTTGCACCTCTGGTAGAATTCAGCTGTGAATCCATCTGCTACTGGAATTTTTTTGGTTGGTAAGCTATTAATTATTGCCTGAATTTCAGAGCCTGTTATTGGTCTATTCAGAGATTCAACTTCTTCCTGGTTTACTCTTGGGAGGGTGTATGTGTCGAGGAATTTATCCATTTCTTCTAGATTTTCTAGTTTATTTGCATAGAGGTGTTTATAGTATTCTCTGATGGTAGCTTGTATTTCTGTGGGATCAGTGGTGATATCCCCTTTGTCATTTTTTATTGTGTCTATTTGATTCTTCTCTCTTTTCTTCTTTATTAGTCTTGCTAGAGGGCTATCAATTTTGTTGATCTTTTCAAAAAACCAGCTCCTGGATTCATTGATTTTTTGAAGGGCTTTTTTGTGTCTCTATTTCCTTCAGTTCTGCTCTGATCTTAGTTATTTCTTGCCTTCTGCTAGCTTTTGAATGTGGTTGCTCTTGCTACTCTAGTTCTTTTAATAGTGATGTTAGGGTGTCAATTTTAGATCTTTCCTGCTTTCTCTTGTGGGCATTTAGCGCTATAAATTTTCCTCTACACACTGCTTTGAATGTGTCCCAGAGATTCCGGTATGTTGTGTCTTTGTTCTCGTTGGTTTCAAAGAACATCCTTATTTCTGCCTTCATTTCATTTTGTACCCAGTAGTTATTCAGGAGCAGGTTGTTCAGTTTCCATGTAGTTGAGCAGTTTGGAGGAAGTTTCTTAATCCTGAGTTCTAGTTTGATTGCACTGTGGTCTGAGAGACAGTTTGTTATAATTTCTGTTCTTTTTACATTTGCTGAGGAGTGCTTTACTCTCAACTATGTGGTCAATTTTGGAATAGGTGTGGTGTGGTGCTGAAAAGAATGTATATTCTGTTGATTTGGGGTGGAGAGTTCTGTAGATGTCTCTTAGGTCCACTTGATGCAGAGCTGAGTTCAATTCCTGGATATCCTTGTTAACTTTCTGTCTCGTTGATCTGTCTAATGTTGACAGTGGGGTGTTAAAGTCTCCCATTATTATTGTGTGGGTGTCTAAGTCTCTTTGTAGGTCACTAAGGACTTGCTTTATGAATCTGGGTGCTCCTGTATTGGGTGCATATATATTTAGGATAGTTAGTTCTTCCTGTTGAATTGATCCCTTTACCATTATGCAATGGCCTTCTTTGTCTCTTTTGATTTTGTTGGTTTAAAGTCTGTTTTATCTGAGACTAGGATTGCAACCCCTGCCTTTTTTTTTGTTTTCCATTTGCTTAGTAGATCTTCCTCCATCCCTTTATTGTGAGCCTACATGTGTCTCTGCATGTGAGATGGGTTTCCTGAATACAGCACACTGATGGGTCTTGACTCTTTATCCAATTTGACAGTCTGTGTCTTTTAATTGGAGCATTTAGCCCATTTACATTTAAGGTTAGTACTGTTATGTGTGAATTTGAACCTGTCATTATGATGTTAGCTGGTTATTTTGCTCGTTAGTTGATGCAGTTTCTTCCTAGCCTCGACGGTCTTTACGATTTGGCATGTTTTTGCAGTGGCTGGTACCAGTTGTGCCTTTCCATGTTTAGTGCTTCTTTCAGGAGCTCTTTTAGGGCAGGCCTGGTGGTGACAAAATCTCTCAGCATTTGCTTGTCTGTAAAGTATTTTATTTCTCCTTCACTTATGAAGCTTAGTTTGGCTGGATATGAAATTCTGGATTGAAAATTCTTTTCTTTAAGAATGTTGAATATTGGCCCCCACTCTCTTCTGGCTTGTAGGGTTTCTGCCGAGAGATCAGTGGTTAGTCTGACGGGCTTCCCTTTGTGGGTAATCTGACCTTTCCCTCTGGCTGCCCTTAACATTTTTTCCTTCATTTCAACTTTGGTGAATCTGACAATTATGTGTCTTGGAGTTGCTCTTCTCGAGGAGTATCTCTGTGGCGTTCTCTGTATTTCCTGAATGTGAATGTTGGCCTGCCTTGCTAGATTGGGGAAGTTCTCCTGGATAATATCCTGCAGAGTGTTTTCCAACTTGGTTCCATTCTCCCTGTCACTTTCAGGTACACCAGTCAGATGTAGATTTGGTCTTTTCACATAGTCCCATATTTCTTGGAGGCTTCGTTTGTTTCTTTTTATTCTTTTTTCTCTAAACTTCTCTTCTCGCATCATTTCATTCATTTCATCTTCCATCGCTGATACCCTTTCTTCCAGTTGATCACAACAGCTAATGAGGCTTGTGCATTCGTCACGTAGTTCTCATCCCATGGTTTTCAGCTCCATCAGGTCCTTTAAGGACTTCTCTGCATTGGTTATTCTAGTTAGCCATTCGTCTAATTTTTTTCAAGGTTTTTAACTTCTTTGCCATTGGTTCGTACTTCCTCTTTCAGCTCGGAGTAGTTTGATCTTCTGAAGCCTTCTTCTCTCAACTCGTCAAAGTCATTCTCTGTCCAGCTTTGTTCTGTTGCTGGTGAGGAGCTGCGTTCCTTTGGAGGAGAAGAGGCGCTCTGATTTTTAGCGTTTCTGGTTTTTCTACTCTGTTTTTTCCCCATCTTTGTGGTTTTATCTACCTTTGGTCTTTGAAGATGGTGATGTGCAGATGGGTTTTTGGTGTGGATGTCCTTTCTGTTTATTAGTTTTCCTTCTAACAGTCAGGACCCTCAGCTGCAGGTCTGTTGGAGTTTGCTGGAGGTCCACTCCAGACCCTGTTTGCCTGGGTATCAGCAGCAGTGGCTGCAAAGCAGCAGATATTGGTGAACCACAAGTGCTGCTGCCTGATCATTTCTCTGAAAGTTTTGTCTCAGAGGAGTACCCGGCCGTGTGAGGTGTCAGTCCACCCCTACTGGGGGGTGCCTCCCAGTTAGGCTACTCGGGGGTCAGGGACCCACTTGAGGAGGCAGTCTGCCCATTCTCAGATTATACCTCAGAAACATAATGCAGAGTAAAAGAATTTTCCAGATATGGAAAATATGTATTATATTATTTCATTTAATTTTTTAAATAATCAAAACAAAACTTTAACATCCTAAGTCACAATAGAAGTGTCTCAACAGGCGAGAGAAGATGGTTATAGAAATTGCAATAATCAATTTCTTGACAAGGGTGATGGTTACATAGATGTTTGGTTTTATGATTATTATTTTAGCTATACACATTCACATTAATGTTAAAAAGTTTGCTCATTCAGATAAGCAGATACTAATTGGGTTTCTTTCTCTAGGGCACAGAACAGTGACTGCAAGGATAAATAATTTAAAAAATAATCACTTCCAGATGTTGAGGTTAGGGGTTATTTATTTTTGTTTTAGCTTTTATCTTTATACTTTTACTTTTTCTCTTTTAGAAAATAACAGTTGTCTGCATTCTTCTATACTAAGAAGCAATATGATTTTTTAAATTAAAGAAGAGCCACTTCAAATTTGTAAAGACTGGAAGTCTGAGATGATGTTAAAGCCATGAATCAGTATGGATAACAATAAAGGTCAAAGGGCACATTTTAACAAAAATAAAATCTTGCATATAGCTTAGCTTTGTGGAGATCAAGGTAGCAAAATAGAGGAGTCAATCAGAAATGAAAAGTCCCTCAAGGCTGAAGGTATATATTTAGCTATTGCAAACTTACCAAAGATGTAACAATTTATTCCAAGTGGGGAAAAACTTAAAGGAAAATGTTGAGGAAATATGGAATGTAAACATATATGCCAGTTCACATCAAACTTCTAATTTCTTTGATTATGAGTGCACTGACTATCTATCTGGAAAAAAATCTTAACTTTTGGATCTCTCCATTTTAATATTTTTACTAACTATTGAGGTGAACACACATTACCTAACGTACCCCTTTATACAAGGTAGTTTTGAAATGTTTGGTTAGTCATATAAATGCAAATCTGCTGCTGATACAAATCTAGGAAGAAAAGTCAATACATCAGATGTCAGAATCAGGACTGAAAATATCTCAACAGGCTAAAACCTTATAACCAAATTCCAAGATAAAACATTAGGAGTAAATGTAATGTCCCAAACACAGTTCAGAAAAATTAGCCTCACAAGTCTATGATGAGATATACATTTGTGTGAAAAAGACTTCAAGGGTTGAAATGATGAGGAGCCCAATATAAATTAATGTGGTGTACAAGGCTGCAAAAACTTAGGTCAATTTTAGGCTATATCAATAAATGCAATGTCTTGAACAGGAAAGTTAATAGTCCCATCAGACATTTCACTGGCCAGAACAAACTGGAATGTTGAGCTTGGTTCTGGCTGCAGGTCCAGGGGAAGGCTGCCAAAATGGTGAGGTGTCTGGAAACCATGATTTAAGGATGGTTAATTCTTGGAAATGAAGAAACCTAAAGGGAGACAAGACAACTGTCTTTGAGTACTTAAAAGGCTCTCATGTGTAAAAGGGATTAGATTTTCTATGAAATTTTATAGTCCTGATAAATAAGTGCTGAATATTTCACCTTAATGTGAAGAAAGAGATTATAAGGTAGACACATCCAAAGTTACAACGGGTGATGCACGAGAACTTCCTGTTGCTGAAACTCTTTTATTGTTATGTTGAAATTTAATAAATTGGTAGATTAAACATAACTCAATAGTTTAAACAACACTAATAAAGTCTCATGCACTTAGCACTAAAGTTAAGAAATAAAGGATTAGCAGTATTTTAGAAGCTCCTATGGGACAGAAATATCTTGAATTCATATTAACCATATTTTTGTTTTTCTTATAGTTTTACCTCCTAAGTGGGTTTCCCTAAATAATACATTGTTTAGTATTAAACTTTATGAGTTAATCATGCTGCATATGCTATTCTGGCTTATGTTTATTTTCTCAATGTGAAGTTTTGTGTTTATCCATGATGATGCATGTTAGGAATGGGTCTGATATGGTTTGGCTGTGTCCCCATCCAAATCTCATCTTGAACTGTAGTTCCCATAATTCCCACGTGTTGTGGGTGGGACTTGGTTGGAGGTAACTGAATCATGTGAGTGGTTACCTCCCATGCTGCTTTCATGATAGTGAGTGAGTTCTCATGAGATCTGATGGTTTTTTAAGGGGATTTCTCCACTTTGTTCAGCACTTCTCTCTCCTGCCGCCATGTGAAGCAGGACACGTTTGCTTCCCCTTCCACCACGATTGTAAGTTTCCTGATGCCTCACCAGCCATGTGGAACTGTGAGTCAATTAAACCTCTTTCCTTTATAAATTACCCAGTCACGGGTATTTCTTCATAGCAGCCTGAGAATGGACTAATATAGGCTTATTTATTTTCACTACTATACAGTACTCTATTTGTATGGGCATATCACAATGTATCAATACACTGAGGCATATTTGAGTTGTTTGCAGTTGCTGTTAAGCACAACCCCAATAAAAACATGCTTGTGTATGCTTACCAGTGCACAGGGAAGGGTTTCTTGGGGTTGTAGAGCAAGTTCAACTTCACTAGGTAACACCAAACACTTCCAAAGTGGTTGTGCCAATTTACCTTCCCATCGGTTTTGGATGACAGCTTCCAGTACTTGAAGTTATTGACATCCCTTGGCATTTTCAGACTTTTAAAGTTGTTTATCTGGTATGTGTGAAATGTACCTAATTGTGATTTTAATCTGTTAATCCCTTTATACAATGCTTTCATATGTTTAAAAAGCATCTGTCTTTCATTTTCTATGTCAGATCTCTTTATTTTTTTTTGTCCATTTCTCTAATGAGTTATTATCTTCTTCTTATCAATACCTAGACACTAATCCCTTTTTGGTTGCTTATTTTGTAATTATTTTCTATAGAATGTGTCTTGTCTTTTTTATTCCTTATGAAATTTTTAAATGTTAATTTAACCTCCTTAAATGGTAATTTAGTAGCATTTATCAACTTTTTTCCTTTATGGTTTAACTTTATGTAACTCTTTAAAGAATTATTTTTCTACTCTGAGTTACTAATATATTCTTCTTTATTGTCTCCTAAAGTTTTCTCTAGTTTTGCATTGGCATTTGTCTTTACTTCATCTAGAATTGACATTTATGGTATAAGGTGTAATATAGGGATTCAATTCATTGTATCATTTTCATATAATAATCACTGACATAAAAGTTCACCATTGAATGAATTGTTTCCATCCATGCATGAGTTTACGTGGGGACTCTCTTTTCTGTTTGTCAGTGAATCTATCCCTGCATACAGTTATACCTTGTTTTATTGTGCTTCACCTATTGTGTTCAGAGACACTGTGCATTTTACAAATTGGAGGTTTGTGGCAATCGTGCTTCCAGCAAGTCTATTAGCACCATTTTTTCAACAGCATGTGCTCACTTCAAGTCTCTGTGTCACATTTTGGTAATTCCAACAATATTTTAAGCCTTTCAAATTATTATTATTTTCATTACGATCATTTGTGATCAGTGATCTTTGATGTTTCTATTATAATTGTTTTGTTTTGAGGCACCATAAACTACACCCCCATAAGATGGCAAACCTAATTAATAAATGTTCTGTGTGTTCTGACTGCTCCACACAGCAACCATCTTTCCCACACCCTTTATTTCTCCTTCTCTGGCCTCTCTCTTCCCTGAGACACAAGAATATTAAAATTAGGCCAATTAATAACCCTAAAATGGCCTCTAAGTGTTCAGGTGAAAGGAAGAGTCACATATCTCTCATTTTATATCAAAAGCTGGAAATGATTAAGCTTAGTGAGAAAGCCATGATGAAAGATGAGATAGGCCAAAAGCTAGGCCTCTTGCACCAAATGGCTAGTTGTGAATGCAAAGGAAAAGTTCTTAAAGAAAATTACAAGTGCTGCTCCAGTGAACACACAAATGAAAACAAAGTGAAACAGCCTGATTACTGATATGGAGAAAGTTTTAGGGTTTCGATTGATGATCAAAGCAGTCACAACCTTCCCTTTAGCCAAAGCCTAATCCAGAGCAAAGCCATAACTATGTAGGCTGAGAGAGGTGAGGAAGCTATAGAAGAAAAGTGGGAAGGTAGTAGAGGTTGGTTCATGGGGTTTAAGGAAAAAAGCCATTTCCATAACATAAAAGTGCAAGGCGAAACAAGTGCTGATTTAGAAGCTGCAGCAAGTTTCCAGAAGATCTAGGTAAGATCATTGATAAAGGTGTACACTAAACAATAGATTTTCAATGTAGATGAAAAGCCTTATAGTAGAAGATGCTATCTCAAATTTTCATAACTAGAGAAGATAAGTCAATGCCTAGCTTTAAAACTTCAAAGGACAGGCTGACTCTCCTTTTAGGGGCTAATGTATTTGGTGACTTTAAATTGAAGTCAATGCTCATTGACCATTTTACCATTCCAAAATCTTAGGGCTCTTAAGAATTACACTAAATCTACTCTGCCTGTACTCTCTAAACGGAAGAACAAAACCTGGATGGCAGTGTATCTGTTTCTAGTATGACTTACTGAAATATTTTAAGCCCACTGTGGAGACCTACTGTTCAGAAAAAAAGATTTATTTCAGAAAAGTACTACTCATTCACAATATACCTGGTCACCCAAAAGCTCTGATGGAAATGTCCAAAAAGATTAATGTTGTTTTCATGCCTGTTAACACAGCATCCATTCCATAAGCCCATAAATCAAGGAGTAACTTTGACTTTCAAATCTTGTTACTTAAGAAATGCATTTCATAAGACTGTAACTGTCATAGGTATTGATTCCTCAGATGGATCTGGACAAAGTACATTGAAAATCTTCTAGAAAGGATTCACCATTCCAGATTAGATTAAGAACATTTGTGATTCATGGGAGAAGGTCAAAATGTCAACAATTATAGGAGTTTGGAAGAAGTTGATTCTAATCCTCATGGAAGACTTTGAGGGGTTCAAGACTTCAGTGAAGGAAGTCACTGTGGATGTAACAGAAATAGTAAGAGAACTAGAGTTAGAAGTGGAGCCTGAAGATGTGACTGGATTGCTGCAATCTCATTCTAAAACTTGAATGGATGAGAAGTTGTTTCCTATGGATAAGAAAAGAAAGTGGCTTCGTGAGATGCAATCTACTCCCGGTGAAGATGCTAGAAACACTGTTGAAATGTCAACAAAAGATCTGGGATATTACCTAAACTTAGTTGCTAAAACAGCAGCAGGGTTTGAGGGGATTGACTTCTATTTTGAAAGAAGTTCTACTGTGGGTAAAACGCTATCAAACAGCATTGCATGCTATAGAGAAATCTTTCATGAAAGTGTCAGTCAATGTGGCAACCTTCATTAATGTCTTATTTTAAGAAATTGCCACAGCTACCTCAACCTTCAGCAATCACCACCTTGATCAGTCAGCAGCCATCAACACTGAGGCAAGACCCTCCACCAGCAAAAAGATTAGGACTTGCTGAAGGCTCAAAAATGATCGTTATCATTTTTTAGCAATGAAGTATTTTTAATTAAGGTATGTACATTGCTTTTTTTAGATATAATACAATGCTATTCCACACTTAATAGACTACAGTACAGTGTAAATATAACTTTTGTATGCACTGGGAATCTAAAAAAATTGTGTGACTTGCATTATTCCAATATTTGCTTTATTGTGGTGGTCTAGAACTGAATCCACAATATTTCTGAGGTATGCTGTGTATATTATATTTTCTTGTTACAGTCTTTTTTGGTCTTGACATGTGGCCGAGCAAGATGTACTCACTCTCTCTCTCTCTCTCTCACACACACACACACACACACACCAGTTTTTTTCTTTAGGAGTGTGGGATTTAGTTCCTAGTGCATTTGTTCTGGCATATCCATTTTAGAACCAATTTATCAAGTTCCATAAAAGCAAAACAATGCAATGCAAGAAATATCTTACGGAGATTTTGTAGAGGATTCCTTGTAATGTATAGATCAGTGTGAGGAAAACTGACAACTTTACACCATGGACTCTTCTTTCTATCCAAGAACATTATTGAGGTGTTTTGGTTTATTTGATATACTGCTTTTCAATAACCTTGACATGTTTTATCATAGAAATTTAAAACACCCTTTGTTTGATTTCTTCACTTTCATTTCTTTTGCTGTTGCTGTTTTAAATAGGACATTTGTATCAAATACCTCTTATGTATCATTTCACAAACTCTTGGCTTCAGCCCTTATTCCAGCTCTGCTGCTGTGATCCTGTCTAACAAATTTGTCCAGCTTTATTCCATGCAACCTTACAGCGTACCTGTGTTCATATACTATTAATTGTATTACTTTTAAATGGCAAAAACCGAAATTATTTTGCACCAATCTAATATGTCATTTAGTGCCTGCCCCTGAGCCTCTTTTGCACCCAGTCAGAGACACTCATGGAAGCTCATCCACACTCATCTTTATGCAACCTAGAAGTGCAAGGAGTTAGCATGTGGGGTCTCATCCCTGAGCACTGAGCAACAAGAGCATATGGATAGATGCATCCTCCTTTCCTACCACAGGAGGACATTTCTGAGAGGCCTTCTATAGCTTTTAGAAGGCTTTGTGGCCAGATCAATAATACAGATTTATCTTGGCTTTCTTTTCTTTCCTGCTTATCCCCCTATTCCTCACAATTATTACCTATAATCACATTCTTGAATTACCTAACTGCACTAAAGCCTTTGTTTCAGGCTCTGCCTCTGAGGGAACCCAAGCTAAGACAGTATTTTTAAATTATATTTTCTGGTTGTTGCTGATGTATAGAGTGCAATTGACTCTTTCATATCAACAACAATTCCACTATTTGAGTTCCAAGGAATAAGTGCTTTATATATTATCAATTTTAATCCTGATAGACTTTATGATGTAGGTACATGAGTATACATAATAATAAAGTTTAATATACTGACTTTTGTATATGGCAATATTGATAATTCATATTAATTATAATAAAATGTGTTTAGAATCGTTAGAATTTTCTGTGTAAGCAATCCTTGGCTTCATGCTATATAAAAGGAAATTCATTCAACATTTCACATTTAAATATAATGCTTACTGTAGGATTTTTATAGATCTCTACATTAGATTAAGGAAAGTATAATTTATTCCCCGTTAGTTATGAGTTTTTGTTTTAAATAGATAAGAATTTCACTAAATACTTTTTAACCTATTTATTAATTAGATATTAGTTTGATTTTCTCCTTAATTTCAAATTAGAAATTAATTTAATTTAATTTATTTAATTGGTATTAGATTACCCTTGAAATAAACCCACTGTGGTCATGATTATCTCTTTTATATATCACTTAATTTCATTTGATATTATGTTTACTAATACTAATTTCATTTGTATTCATGTTTACTAATGAAACTTGCCTAGTATTAAGTATCAAGGTAATATTAATCTCAAGATGAGCTACAGAATGATATTGTTTGTCCTCTTTAAGAGTTAGCATATGTTTAGAATTATCTTTTCACTGAAAATTTAGTAAAACTTTCCGTTAAAGCTGTCTGAGATTAGTGCTTCCATTGTGGAAAGATTTTTAATCTTTAATTCAAGTTTCCCAATGACTATTTTTCATCCCTTGTATTCTTCTTGGGTCACTTTTAGAAGTTGCATTTTTCTAAGAATTTCCTTACTTTACCCAGGTTTTAAAATATTTTGTCATAAGCTATTTATAATATCTTCTTAATTTTCATCACTTTTGTCTCCTTTTTCATTTATAATATTGTTTGTTTGCAATTTGAACCATAGTTTTCATGATTAATCTTGTCAGAGGTTCATCTAATTTATTATTATTTTCAAAGAACCAATCTCTGGTTTTGGTGATTTCATTATCCTTCTTCATTTTCTATGTCATTAATTTCTGTTATAATCTTCCTTCCACTTTTTAAGAATTATTTTGCTGTTCTAACTTTTCAAGTTGAATGTTTAAGATGTTTGATTAATTTTGAGTGTTTCTTCTTTAAGGTTGATAATTTCCTGTAATATAACTTTAGCTGTATAACAATTTTAACAATAGGATTTTCATTATCATTGCATTCTAAGTATTTCTGAAATTGTATTATGGTTTACTCTTCAACCCGTGAGTATATTTAATAACATATATTTTAATTTTAATCACTTTTTTCTATTTTTTTGGAGGTTATTGATCTCTAATTTAATGACATTGTCACCTCAGATGATGTGGTATTTATTCTATCAATCCTTTGACATTTGTTGTGGCTAATTCTAAGTATAGCACATGGTCAGTTTTCACAAATTTATTTATATGCTTGAAAATAATGTTTGTTATCCAATTATTAGATGTATAATAATTTCCCATAAAGGTAAACTAGAACATGTTTACTGATTTTGCTATTAACATCTTCTATACATGTAGACATAAAAGTATCTTAATTGGCTTGTGCTATCAATGACTAAGAGATACATTGTCAACCTTGATGATGTTTAATGTATCTTTCTCTTTGCAATTCCGTCAATTTTTTATTTAAAATTTTGAGGAGATGCAAGTATGTACATAACAATTGAGAATATTTTAATTTCTTGATGAATGTAGCTTTTCATTCTTTTCAGTGATTCTCAAAATTACAAGCAATTCTTTTTTGCCTTTGAGTTTACTCTGCATAGTATTAGCACTGCTATGGCAGCTTTGTCTTGGTTAGTATTTGACTTGAAGTCAAGGGAGGTTGAATGACAGGCCCAAGTTCACAAAGATAATTCCCAGAAGTTGAACTAGGACCCAGACTTTCTGACATCCAGTCCAGTTCTCTTGCTTGCATCCTACAGAACAAGTGTGATGTGATACAGAAGAGAGCCAGAAAGACATGAATGACATATGTTAAGAAGCAATGAAGACAGCAGGGCTAGCTACAGAGGAACAATGCAGGGCAGTTAAACACAGGCACAGAGTTTGAATTTTATGATCAGCGTGTCATAACCAAGTAAGATTTTAGGAAGCCTATAATTTCAGCCATATTCAAGAGAGAAAATGAGACCGTTTAAAAGGGTCCTGTCCCTCCAAACCCAGTATAATGTAATGAGAGTTTGACTCAAAGCCATGGGAATGAAAACAAAAAGGCAGATTCAAGAGTCATTTTGTGTAGGAAATGACACACCAAAACGACTTAATGGATTTTGGAGGTGAAGGAAATAGTAGAGTCAAAGATACTACCTCATTTACGTCTGTAGTAACCTGACAGCTTTATTACTTTTTAGGTTAGAAACCGCAGAGTGGGGAATCAGTAGATGGCCTAGGGAAGGAGAGAAAATAATGGGTTTCCTCTCCATGCAGTGAGTCGGGTATTTCTAGTATGCAGAGGAAATACACGACTAAGCACAGACTGAAATATGTAGGGATCTTTTTATTTGTTGTTGGTTTTGTGTCATTTTGCCCTATGAGAAAGGAGACCATTTGCATAGAAATCATAGTGGAATATTTGTTTCAGGCTCTGGGTTTCTTAACAAACACAAAGAATCATTGTCTGTCAAACATTTGAAATTAAAAATTGCTATAATTTATTACTGCTATATTTCAAAAATTGATATCAAAGATAATGGCTTTATGAACAAAATTCTGGTCAACCCAGAGGGCCTTCTTGGACAACCACCGTATTCCAGGCGCTCTTGAGCATCCTTGTATTAAATAAGTAAGATTTATTGCTTCAGCGGTTTGAAATTCCTTGTGGACCTCCCCTTAAAGTATTGACAAGGCTCAACCCTATTTAATCCACAACCATTAAGATCAAAGCATTATGTGGTACATCTGCTTGTGTAATTACCAGCAATGCCAGAAAACAGCTTTGTGAATTCGGTCACGATGAACTCTGAGGGAATAAGCAGCTGGAAAGGCTCTAGGAACTCTCTCTCCAGAACTTTAAAAAACTGTACTCAACCCAGTGAATATTTTTTTCAGTGAGTTTGGTTTTGGTTTTTGTTTTTCCAACTGGATATAATATAAATGTCTGAGATTTTGCTACATAATATGATCTCTTTGGAAGGGTCAATCCTAATGTTTTAGGCCAGTTCAGCAGGCTTGAGTTCAACTCTGGAAATGTGTAAGTTCCAACAGGATCCTTAAAAACCACCTAAAAGAGCCTGTGTTTGCCCACAGATTATTTATGTGTGAGCCCTTCCACTGGTAGAACAGCGAAGCCCCAGGGGAATCATTGAGATGTCTGAACATCAACGGTAAGTCTATTTAGATGCTCTAAAATCACAAATTCAAATCCCCAGAAGGCCTACTAAGCCCTGGCTTCAAGGTACATTCATGTAGTATAATGCTGTCTGTTATGAGACTTTTATATTATTACAGAGCACACAGAACTTCAGTTTTAAAGATCCCATGTCAATTTTCATAGCAATAGAAGTTGTCTTTGTGTTCTCAGCCAATGTCTCTGGGACTTGGCTGAAATTTTGGAGCCATTGAGAAAGTGGCTATATATATGTAATTTCAGATTAATAATAAAAGAGATATTTCTTTATTTAAAATCTCAAAATGTATTGTATATCTAGAGTAAATAGTGTTTTGAGAATGTCTCCTAACAATAGAACAAGATGAATCTACATTGGCCAAGGTTTTGCCTCCAAACTTCATATATAGTCGTGAGACATTTCCAAAAGCTTCAGTAAACATAAAGTTTTTTAAAGCTTTTAGGAAGATGAGTTTTTCTTTTGTTTGTTTCCTCCAAGTGACCTGCTACTTGTCTATGTTCATCAGGAAACATCACCTCTTAGTAATCTTAACTTTTTTCATTAGAGAATGAAAGAGACATAAATGGAACTGATTGCAATTCTCTAAAATCTCTCTCTTAATTTCTATGTGTTTTTATGTGTTGCTCCCTTTGCTTAGGTTATCGTTTCCTACACTCTTTTTAAAATAAATCCTAAAAATTCTTTTTCTTTCTCTTTTTCTTTTTTTTTTTTTTTTTTGTTGTTGTTGTTTTAGACACAGGGTCTTACTCTGTCACCTAGGCTAGAGTGCAATGGTGTGATCACAGCTCATTGCAGCCTCAAACTCCCGGGCTCCAGAGATCTTCCTGCCTCAACCTCTGGAGTGGCTGGAACTACAGGCGCACATGCCACCACTCGTGGCTTATTTTATTTTGTTTTATTTTATTTTATTTTAGTAGATGAGGTTTCACTATGTTGCCAAGGCTGGTCATGAACTCCTGGGCTCAAGCAATCCTCTGCCTTGGCCTCCCAAAGTGCTGGAATTATAAGTGTGAGCTACTGTGCCTAGCCAAAATCCTAAAGATTCTTTAGCACTTAGCTGAATTGTCAATTCTAGAAAGCTGTAGAAAGCCTAAATGTCTCTCTCCTACTTTAGTCTCTTCTCTTTTGACCAAACTGGGCACCTGCTCCTGACTTCCACAGTCACTTTGACCTTTTTCTGTCATAACACTCACTTGTATTTACTTCTCTCCAGCAAGAGCACCTCAAATATACACTGCCTTACTTGCATCCTAGCACCTAGTGTAATAAATGTCTTTTAAGTGCATAATAGAACTCTGACAAACTGCTTTCTCACTCACTTCACGGATGTACAAAACAAATGTGATCTTTTCTTTTAAAGTTTTTGATAAATTATGTAGGGCGGGCATGGTGGCTCACACCTGTAATCCCAGCACTTTGGGAGGCCTAGGAGGGTGGATCACCTGAGGTATGGAGTTCAAGACCAGCCTGACAAACATGGAGAAACCATGTCTCTACTAAAAATACAAAATTAGCCAGGCATGGTGGCGCATGCCTGTAATCCCAGTTACTTGGGAGGCTGAGGCAGAAGAATCGCTTGAACCCGGGAGGCGGAGGTTGTGGTGAGCTGCGATCGCGCCATTGCACCCCAGCCTGGGGACAAGAGCGAAACTCCATCTTGAAAAAAAAAAAAGTGAGAACCTGCTACATGCCTGGCACTGTAGGCACAGAAGACAGAGCGATGAACAAGCCCTTTCCTCTTACAGCTTATATAATAGTGGGGGAGACATAAAATAAAGCAAGCAAACAAAAAGTAAGTCTATAATGTGATGTCAAATAGTATTAAGTGCTGTGTAAAAAAATCAGCCAGAGCCAGGGATAGAAAAAAATGTATAAAGTACAGCTGGGTGGTGGTGGGGGACAGGCTCTTTCTGGCCAGAATGAGGTGAGGGAATGAGACCAAGCCAGGAAGGGAAGAGCATTCAGGGACGGGAACAGCAACTGCAAGGATTCCATGTCAGCACATCTGATGTGCGTGGAGAACAGCAAGGAGCCAGTGGGACTAGACTGGAGAGAGTAAGGGCTGAGAGGCACGGGATGGGTCTAAAGGTGGGCAGAGTTCTTACCACCCAGAGGCTTGGAGGCTCCTAGGGACTTTCCATGGAATGCATGGCTTGCAAGTGTGACGATGGCCCATTTGAGGCTTTGATCAGGACAGAATGTGGTCTGAGGAATGTTTCAGCAGGAGCACTCTGGATGCTAGTTAGAAACTGAATGCAGGGGGACATGGAAAATTGTTAGGGAGCTCAAATACTAATCCAGCCAAGATGTTGACTTTAGCTAAGATGTAATAATTGAGGTGGTGGGAAGAAGTTCGATTTCAGATAAATTTAGAAAGCAGAGCTGATAGGATTTGGCATTTACTTTTGTGAAGTTATAAGTTTGTTACAAAGTAAATTAGAATCAGGCAAATCCCATGACTAACCATAATACTGACAACATACACGCACATATGCATAAACACACATACCACACACATGCATGAACACACACACACACCCCTACCACATCCAGATATAGCTAATGACACAACACACACAAACCTCTTGGTTTAATCTGATCTGCGGCAGTAGGCACTATTGCAAATGCTATGGCAATCTGTGACTTAGGATTCACCTCATAACTGCTCTATATGAGCCACCTCTGGCTGCCTCTACCTAGTTCACAAGTCTACAACTACAGTTTGCCAATATTGCCTTCACAAATGCACTGCCCTGTCTTAGCCTGAATATAATTGTGGCCATGGGCAGTTACTTTTACCCCTCTGCCATCACAAAACCCTGGTTTTTTGTCCACTCAGAGAGGCTCAGCTGCCCCAAGCTCCACTCCAGAGATATAATGCAAAG